>NC_135808.1:86196443-86831229 GCF_964213995.1 Mustelus asterias | reverse complement strand
TACCCTATCCAGCCCCTTCATTATCTTATAGGTTTCTATAAGATCCCCCCTCAGCCTTCTAAATTCCAACAAGTACAAACCCAATCTGCTCAGTCTCTCCTCTTAATCAACACCCCTCATCTCTGGTATCAACCTGGTGAACCTTCTCTGCACTCCCTCCAAGGCCAATATATCCTTCCGCAAATAAGGGGACCAATACTGCATACAGTATTCCAGCTGCGGCCTCACCAATGCCCTGTACAGATGCAGCAAGACATCTCTGCTTTTATATTCTATCCCCCTCGCGATATAGGCCAACATCCCATTTGCCTTCTTGATCACCTGTTGCACCTGCAGACTGGGTTTTTGCGTCTCATGCACAAGGACCCCCAGGTCCCTTTGCACAGCAGCATGTTGTAATTTTTTTCCATTTAGATAATAATCCAATTTGCTATTATTTCCTCCAAAGTGAATAACCTCGCATTTGTCAATGTTATACTCCATCTGCCAGATCCTCGCCCACTCACTCAGCCTGTCCAAATCTCTCTGCAGACCTTCTACGCCCTCCACACGATTCACTTTTCCACTTATCTTTGTGTCGTCTGCAAACTTTGTTACCCTACACTCAGTCCCCTCCTCCAGATCGTCTATATAAATGGTAAATAGTTGAGGCCCCAGTACCGATCCCTGCGGCACGCCACTAGTTACCATCTGCCAACCAGAAAAGCACCCATTTATTCCGACTCTCTGCTTCCTGTCGGATAGCCAATCCCCAATCCACGCTGACACCCTACCCCCAACTCCGTGTGACCCAATCTTCTTCAGCAACCTTTTGTGAGGCACCTTATCAAACGCCTTTTGGAAATCCAAAAACACCGCATCCACCGGTTCCCCTCCGTCAACCACACTAGTCACATCTTCATAAAAATCCAACAAGTTCGTCAAGCACGACTTTCCCCTCATGAATCCATGCTGCGTCTGCTTAATCGAACCATTCTTATCCAGGGCATATACAGACACAAACTCAATTTATAGAATAATGGTTGGAATGCGAGTCTTTACAGGTAATCAAGTCTTAAAGGTACAGACAATGTGAGTGGAGAGAGGATTAAGCACAGGTTAAAGAGATGTGTATTGTCTCCAGACAGGACAGTTAGTGAGATTTTGCAAGCCCAGGCAAGTCGTGGGGGTAGGACCAGCCCGGTGCTAGAAAAAAAAATCCCAGCTCCAGTGCTCAGCGTAGAGAGTCATTCTGAAGAAGGATCAAATGTATACAGATTGAATAATGTTAAGGTGGGCAAAGTGGCTCCCATCATAATCGTACTGATTAACAGTCATCCATTCAAAATGGAGGGAGATACAGGAGCTCTGTCACAGTATAGAGAGAACAAATTTATCGATACCAATAGGGAGGAGTCCAGCCCCCGAGAGTAAAAAACGTTGCAACCAGGCAGCTGATGTATATTTTCAACACACAATAGAGAGCCTATTACGACATTGACTTGGATGATGTGCTAATTAGGGAGCCACAGAAGAGAAGCTCTTAATCAATCCAGAGGAGGTTTCAAAAAGGTTCCAGGAAGCTGGAGTAAGTTTAAAGAGAGAGAAATGCACTTTTAAGGTAAACGAAGTGGGTTTAATGTAGATGCATAAGGGTTGCACCCAATGGAAGATAAAATTAGTGTCATTAAAGCTGCAAAGAATGTCTCAGAGTTAAAAACTTTTCTTGGAATGGTAAATTATTACGGTAGGTTTATTCCAAACTTGTCTGCGATATTGGCATCTCTACATGCTTGTCAGCAAAGTAGGAAAGTTTGACAATATCAAAGATGATCTCAATGAGGTATTGAAATAACAAAGAACCGAACAAAACAAATAAGTTATGGAATATGTCAAGAAAATGGGGAGATTGCAAATAAAAATACTGAAAAACTAACAGAACAAGAATACATACCCTTGGCTGTCAGCTGCAACCATGTGAGAGGTGTAATTTGCTGTGTTTAATTAATCGCAGAGATGTGTTTGCTGAGTCGCCACATTTAGTTGCAGCTCACAGTGTAATCTTACATCTGTCCTTGTTACCTGCTCTGTTTAGCAAACCTGGGCTGAGAAACAACATTTTGTTGAGACACAAACACAGGATTTGGTCTCTGACACAACCACCACAAAGGGTTTGACCACCTGGTAGAAACCTAGCTCTATGATGTGTTTATTTCTCCATTGATGCAGTTAGCATGGTTAACACAAGATGGAAAGTACAGAATGCAACAGCTACAAACAAAAATAGAAGGTCATTGTTGTAATGACAGAACCTGCAACTGAAGTTTGCAGAGAATAAAATGACACAAAGAGCAAACTCTCAGTCATTGTAAGCATTAGCTTGCAGCTGAAAAAAGAGAAAATATTAAATTGACATCAGTAGAGCTTCTTGCACTCTCATGCAAACTGAACATTTTGTTTCTTCCTGTGCACATGTCTCAAAATATGTAACGAAAGAACAGGCTTGCTAACAGCTAGCAGAACTCAGCTGAAAGAGCATTCTATGATTTCCTTCCTGTCCTGTTCCCTTCTGTTAGAAAACAAGTTAACTTTAGATCTTGGCTTGTGCATCATCAGCTGTGTAAACAAACTGTTTATGTTTGCTAATTTTCTCCTTTGGTTCCTTGAAGATATTGACTTGGGTTAGGGCAATGGTTCAGCTCTGGGATCCCTCCCAAATGACCATTTTGCATGAAGCGAAGCAATGTGGTTAATGCTGATGTTGGCCGATGGTGTAAAACATGCCGTCTTCATTCCACTGCTCGCCGCACATCTCTTCCAACCTTCATTTCCACTGTGGAAACACTACTCACGGTCACACAAAAATATTGCCACCTGCTGCTGGTTTATCTGCCTCCCACTCTCGCACCCTTGCAATTATCTCTCCCCAACCCTTAGCCCATGCCTGCCTCACTTGTCAGATGCCTGTGAGCCCTGTTTCAATGGCAGCAGCTTCCCAATAAGGTCTGGTGCTCAAAATAACTTAGGCCTCTGGCCAAGCACATTGGGCTGAT
The DNA here is from genome assembly GCF_964213995.1 of Mustelus asterias. Lineage (NCBI taxonomy): Eukaryota > Metazoa > Chordata > Chondrichthyes > Carcharhiniformes > Triakidae > Mustelus > Mustelus asterias. The sequence goes on along the minus strand of NC_135808.1, from coordinate 86,828,197 downwards.
GGTCCAAAGAAGCGAAAATTGACCCCACTGTTTGGCAGCAGTTACTAAAGAGGGGTAATCTTGCCTGATATTTTATTATCTTCCTAGCCTTGGAATGCTGAATCCAGTTAGAGAGCTCCTGCTGCCATTTACTCACAGTCCCACTAATTAACTAATTCTTCACTAACAGAAGATAACTAATCAATTCACTCCAAGCAGAGAATGTACTGGGTTCTTGTTGTAAAGGAAAGTTAACATAACAACCGTACTCACGTGGCACAAGGTAAGACCCATCAGCACCTTTCTTCAAGTAGATGGTGTAGTTGGTGATAAACCCTTGCTGTTTTTCAAGTGGGATTTCTCCCCATTTCAGTTGTACTTGCCGTCCAGCAAATTTAATCACTGAAATATTGGGTCCTGTTGTGGGTCCTGCAAACAGAAATGTGGTAAATGAGGAGATCTCAGGGTTGCAATTACCTGCGGTACAGGCTAACTGTATTAACAATGCTGAGGGGTGGCCTCACCAGCTGTTCCCTGTCGAAAATATGTTTAGATAATCAAACCTGTAAACTGAACAAAGAACAAAGAAAATTACAGCACAGGAACAGGCCCTTCAGCACTCCAAGCCTGCACCGACCATGCTGCCCGACTGAACTAAAACCTCCTACCCTTCCGGGGACAAAATCCCTCTATTCCCATCCTATTCATGTATTTGTCAAGACGCCCCTTAAAGGTCACTACTGTATCCGCTTCCACTACCTCCCCCGGCAACGAGTTCCAGGCACCCACTACTCTCGGTGTAAAAAATCTGCCTCAGACATCTCCTTTAAATCTTGCCCCTCGCACCTTAAACCTGTGCTCCCTAGTAATTGACTCTTCCACCCTGGGAAAAAGCTTCTGACTATCCACTCTGTCCATGCCTCTCATAATCTTGTAGACTTCTATCAGGTCGCCTCTCAACCTCCGTCGTTCCAGTGAGAACAAACCAAGTTTCTCCAACCTCTCCTCATAGCTAATACCCTCCATACCAGGCAACATCCTGGTAAATCTTTTCTGTTCCCTCTCCAAAGCCTCCACATCCTGCTGGTAGTGTGGCGACCAGAATTGAACACTATATTCCAGGTGCGGCATAACTAAGGTTCCTTAAAACTGCAATATGACTTGCCAATTTTTAAACTCAATACCCCGGCCGATGAAGGCAAGCATGCCATATGCCTTCTTGAGTACCTTCTCCGCCTGCATTGCCACTTTCAGTGACCTGTGTACCTGTACACCCAGATCCCTTTGCCCATCAATACTCTTAAGGGTTCTGCCATTTACTGTATATTTCCTATCTGTATTAGACCTTCCAAAATGCATTACCTCACATTTGTCCGGATGAAACTCCATCTGCCATCTCTCCGCCCAAGTCTCCAACTGATCTATATCCTGCTCTATCCCCTGATGGTCCTCATTGCTATCCGCAAATCCACCGACCTTTGTGTTGTCCGCAAACTTACTAATCAAACCAGTTACATTTTTCTCCAAATCATTTATATATATATTACAAACTGCAAAGGTCCCAGCACTGATCCCTGAGGAATGCCACTTGTCACAGCCCTCCCTTCAGAAACGCACCCTTCCACTGCTACCCTCTGTCTGTATTTGCTACCAAATAAACCTGTTGGACTTTAACCTGGTGTTGTGAGACTTCTTACTGTTCTTTGACCGAGCCAGTTTTGTATCCACCTTGCCAGCTCACCTCTGATCCCATGTGACTTCACCTTCTGCACCAGTCTGCCATGAGGGACCTTGTCAAAGGCCTTACTGAAGTCCATGTAGACAACATCCACTGCCCTACCCTCATCAATCATCTTCGTCACTTCCTCGAAAAACTCAATCAAGGTTCGTGAGACATGACCTCCCCTTCACAAAACCATGTTGCCTCTCACTAATACGTCCACTTATTTCCAAGTGGGAATAAATCCTGTCTCGAAGAATCCTCTCCAATAATTTCCCTACCACTGATGTAAGGCTCACCGGCCTGTAATTACCTGGATTATTCTTGCTACCCTTCTTAAACAAAGGAACAACATTGGCTATTCTCCAATCGTCTGGAACCTCCCCTGTAGCCAGTGAGGATACAAAGATTTCCTCCCTTGCCTCTCTCAGTATTCTGAGGTATATCCCATCAGGCCCTGGGGACATGTCTACCTTAATGTTTCTCAAGAACCCCAATACCTCCTCCTTTTTGATCTCAACATGGCTCAAACTATCTACACATCCTTTCCCAGACTCATCATCCACCAAGTCCTTCTCTTTGGTGAATACTGACGCAAAGTACTCATTTAATACCTCACCCATTTCCTCTGGCTCCACACATAGATTCCCTCCCTTGTCCTCGAGTGGGCCAACCCTCTTCCTCTTTACTTATGTATAAAAAGCCTTGGGATTTTCCTTAATCCTGCTGGCCAATGCTTTTTCGTGACCCCTTTTAGCCCTCCTTACTCCTTAAGTTTCTTTCTACTTTCCTTGTATTCCACACTTGCTTCGTGTGTTCCCCGCCTCCGAGCTTTGACAAATGCTTCCTTTTTCTCTTTGACTAGGCTCACAATATCTCTCGTTATCCAAGCTTCCCAAAACTTGCCATACTTATCCTTTATCCTTACAGGAATGCGCCGGTCCTGAATCCCTATCAACTTACACTTGAAAGCCTCCCACATGCCAGATGTTGATTTGCCCTCAAACATCTGCCCCCAATCTACATTCTTCAGTTCCTGCCTAATATTGTTGTAATTAGCTTTCCCCCAATTTAGCACCTTAACTTGAGGACTACACTTATCTTTATCCATCAGTACCTTAAAGCTTACTGAATTGTGGTCACTGTTCCCGAACTGCTTCCCTACTGAAACATCGACCACCTGGCTGGGCTCATTCCCCAATACCAGGTCCAGTATGGCCCCTTCCGTAATTGGACTATCTACATACTGTTTCAAGAAGTCCTCCTGGATGCTCCTTACAAACTCTGCCCCATCCACGCCCCTAGCACTAAGTGAGTCCCAGTCAATATAGGGGAAGTTAAAATCTCCCACCACAACAACCCTGCACTTTTACACCTTGCCAAAATCTGCCTACATATCTGTTCCTCTATCTCCCGCTGGCACTGGGTGGCCTATAGTAAACCCCCAACATTGTGACTATACCTTTCCTATTCCTGAGCTCTACCCATATTGCCTCGCTGTATGAGCCCTCCGAGGTGTCCTCCCGGAGTACAGCTGTGATATTCTCCTTAACCAGTAGTGCGACTTCCCCACCCCTTTTACATCCCCCTCTATCCCGCCTGAAACATCTGTATCCTGGAATGTTAAGCTGCCAATCCTATCCTTCCCTTAACCAAGTCTTTGTAATGGCAACAACATCATAGTTCCGAATACTGATCCAAGCTCTAAGTTCATCTGCCTCAACTGGTTGGTCAGAAGAGTTGTGTGAGCTGGAACCTTATATTTGGTTGACTCAAATATCCCATTGAAAAAACTGCTATTCTTACTACCTTCCTATCTCTTCACTGAAACATTTTTCTTCCTTCACGTGTCGACTGGGTGGTCTACCGTGTTGGATCGGGCATTTCCTGCTTTAGAGATGCTGAGCCAGAAGTTGTTTATTCTGCTTCTTCGCCTCTTTGACAAGAAGCCACAGGAGATGGCAAGCGAGGGGATAACCATGGATATGCATTGGGGAGTTTACATGGAGAAGGAGATCCGGGGAGGGTAAGATGGCAGTAAACTCAAAGGAGAGAAAACAGCACGCGTTGGGAAGGATGTTGAAATCACCCAAGAAGAAGTTACTGGGCGCAGAGGCAGAGGCAGGAAAGCAGTGAAGCTATCTCAGTGAGATTATTTTTAACATACTCGAGTGTGCAATAGAGAATGAGAATTTTAGATAGGAGGTGAGAAGGGCGGAACAAGGAAGAGGGTCAGGAGCCTTACCACCAGCATGATGGTCTTGGCAGGGTGATTGGAGGAGAATATAGCCAGGTGGGGAGGCTTCATTATGGGGAAAGTCCATGATTTTCATGCAATCATTCACAATAAACTTAGGGATGGCAAAAGCCTTAGTTGGCATTCTGGATGAAGATGCATAGAGGCACGGTGAGAACAGAATCCACAGGGTCAGCACTGGGAGAAGTGAGTTGGACAGGAGGAGATTGGCAAGATCAACCCCCAGTGGGGGCATTAGATGGGAAAGTTGATGAGATAGTGGGATGGGCAGTTAGTGTTATTGCTCATAATGAACCAAGAGCCTTAATGAGTCTTTTGGAAGATGGGCTGAGAGGCCCAGAGGGAAGCTATCGACTTATCTAAGAGAGAGAGGGTGGTACCGTGGCACAGTGGTTAGCACTGCTGCCTCACAGCTCTGGGGACCCGGGTTCAATTCCAGCATTGGGTGACTGTCTGTGTGGAGTTTGTACGTTTTCCCAATGTCTGCGTGGGTTTCCTCCAGGTGCTCTGGTTTCCTCGCTCCGGTTTCCTCCCACATTCCAAAGATTAGGTGGATTGGCCAGGGTAAATGTGTGTGTGGTTACGGGAATAGGGCAGAGGAGAAGACCTGATTAAGATACTCTGTCAGAGAATTGGTGCAGACCTGATGGGCCAAATGGCCTCTTCTGCACTGTAGGGATTCTATGATTCTATGAGAGTCAAGCCAGAACAGCAGCAAAAGAGCTGGAAGGGTGAGGAGTACTGAAAGATTGGGGAGGAATTTGGGAGGCAGAGGTACTCTGGGAGGTACGGGGAGGGCTGTCCTCTCCCTGGTTTGAGACTCTAAGCCTTGGTGAACACAACTCTGTCACCACATCTTTATTGAAGCAAAGCCTCCTGAGTTATTGCTCCCAACTCATCCCAACATAGGATAGGTATTCATGGAAAACCCTGATGGGATTAGACAACTTAAAGAGAGTCCTCCTTCTCCTCCCCTTTCTGCCTCCTTCTCTTAACCTACTTGTTTTGGAGAGGAAATAGCACTGCAGCTATTGCCCCCACACTTACCAAAGACTCTGTCATTCTCTGTGGTCAGCAGAAATCTTTACACTCCTCTAGCAATTCACCACCAACTTGGCCCAAGTACAAGTGAGTTGAAAGCACTTTAACTGCAAATTATTGAGTTGCCCTTTAAATAGGCCCAGAAAAGTGTCCATCGATTTTTCTAATGCTTGTGGCTTTAGGAGTGAATAAGGAAGGTGTCCCCTGAACATTCCTTGGTTATTTTTACTATTTGTGTGTTGCATCAGCCCATTGTGTTCTCACCCACACATGCTCTTTGGGCTGATGTAGGGGATGCACCTACTCGTGTCCCTCTAGTCACCCGACAACATGTGACCCAAACGGCAACTAGCATCAGCATCTACAAACATGGAGCTATGGTGATGCTTCACAATCGGACCTGGCACCTTTAGCTCCCTTAGAAAGCAGAGTGACATGCACAGTTGTACAACCTAAATGGTTGGTTTGCAAATGGAGAGAACTTTGGAAGATTAAGTTAGAACACTTACAAAGTTCTTACCTATTCCCTTTAACAAAGGACATGGAAAAACTGTAACTACTGTGTGAAATGGGAAAGAGGATCACTTGTGATGATTGAAAGAAAATGAACAAGCAGTAAACAAAGTTTTGGTTGTGCACAGAGATTGGGACACCAAAAACCCATGCAAATTCAACTTGAAAACCTAATTGTCAAATCATAGAACATAGAACAGTACATAGAACAGTACAGCACAGAACAGGCCCTTCGGCCCACGATGTTGTGCCGAGCTTTATCTGAAACCAAGATCAAGCTATCCCACTCCCTATCATCCTGGTGTGCTCCATGTGCCTATCCAATAACCGCTTAAATGTTCCTAAAGTGCCTGACTCCACTATCACTGCAGGCAGTCCATTCCACACCCCAACCACTCTCTGCGTAAAGAACCTACCTCTGATATCCTTCCTGTATCTCCCACCACGAACCCTATAGTTATGCCCCCTTGTAATAGCTCCATCCACCCGAGGAAATAGTCTTTGAACGTTCACCCTATCTATCCCCTTCATCATTTTATAAACCTCTATTAAGTCTCCCCTCCGCCTCCTCCGCTCCAGAGAGAACAGCCCTAGCTCCCTCAACCTTTCCTCATAAGACCTACCCTCCAAACCAGGCAGCATCCTGGTAAATCTCCTCTGCACTCTTTCCAGCGCTTCCACATCCTTCCTATAGTGAGGTGACCAGAACTGCACACAATACTCCAAATGTGGTCTCACCAAGGTCCTGTACAGTTGCAGCATAACCCCACGGCTCTTAAACTCCAACCCCCTGTTAATAAAAGCTAACACACTATAGGCCTTCTTCACAGCTCTATCCACTTGAGTGGCAACCTTTAGAGATCTGTGGATATGAACCCCAAGATCTCTCTGTTCCTCCACAGTCTTCAGAACCCTACCTTTGACCCTGTAATCCACATTTAAATTAGTCCTACCAAAATGAATCACCTCACATTTATCAGGGTTAAACTCCATTTGCCATTTTTCAGCCCAGCTTTGCATCCTATCTATGTCTCTTTGCAGCCTACAACAGCCCTCCACCTCATCCACTACTCCACCAATCTTGGTGTCATCAGCAAATTTACTGATCCACCCTTCAGCCCCCTCCTCTAAGTCATTAATAAAAATCACAAAGAGCAGAGGACCAAGCACTGATCCCTGCGGCACTCCGCTAGCAACCTGCCTCCAATCCGAAAATTTTCCATCGACCACCACCCTCTGTCTTCGATCAGACAGCCAGTTACCTATCCAATCGGCCAACTTTCCCTCTATCCCACACCTCCTCACTTTCATCATAAGCCGACCATGGGGGACCTTATCAAACACCTTACTAAAATCCATGTATATGACATCAACTGCCCTACCTTCATCAACACACTTAGTTACCTCCTCAAAAAATTCTATCAAATTTGTGAGGCACGACTTGCCCTTCACGAATCCATGCTGACTATCCCGGATTAATCCGCATCTTTCTAAATGGTCGTAAATCCCATCTCTAAGGACCTTTTCCATCAATTTACCAACCACCGAAGTAAGACTAACCGGTCTATAATTACCAGGGTCATTTCTATTCCCTTTCTTAAACAGAGGAACAACATTCACCATTCTCCAGTCCTCTGGCACCATCCCCGTGGACAGCGAGGACCCAAAGATCAAAGCCACAGGCTCTGCAATCTCATCCCTTGCCTCCCAAAGAATCCTAGGATACATTTCATCAGGCCCAGGGGACTTATCGACCTTCAGTTTATTCAAAACTGCCAGGACATCCTCCCTCCGAACATCTATTTCCTCCAGCCTATTAGCCTGTAACACCTTCTCTTCCTCAAAAACATGGCCCCTCTCCTTGGTGAACACTGAAGAAAAGTATTCATTCATCACCTCGCCTATCTCTACTGACTCCATACACAAGTTCCCACTACTGTCCTTGACCGGCCCTAACCTCACCCTGGTCATTCTTTTATTCCTCACATAAGAGTAAAAAGCCTTGGGGTTTTCCTTGATCCGACCCGCCAAGGACTTCTCGTGTCCCCTCCTAGCTCTCCTAAGCCCCTTTTTCAGCTCATTCCTTGCTAACTTGTAACCCTCAATCGAGCCATCTGAAACTTGTTTCCTCATCCCTACATAAGCTTCCCTCTTCCTTTTCACAAGACATTCCACCTCTTTTGTGAACCATGGTTCCCTCACTCGGCCATTTCCTCCCTGCCTGACAGGGACATACCTATCAAGGACATCCAGTATTTGTTCCTTGAAAAAGTTCCACTTTTCATTAGTTCCTTTCCCTGACAGTTTCTGTTCCCAACTTATGCCCCCTAATTCTTGCCTAATCGCATCATATTTACCTCTCCCCCAATTGTAAACCTTGCCCTGCCGTACGGCCCTATCCCTCTCCATTGCAATAACAAAAGACACCGAATTGTGGTCACTATCTCCAAAGTGCTCTCCCACAACCAAATCTAACACTTGGCCCGGTTCATTTCCCAGTACCAAATCCAATGTGGCCTCACCTCTTGTCAGCCTATCCACATATTGTGTCAGGAAACCCTCCTGTACACACTGCCCAAAAACTGCCCCATCTGAACTATTTGATCTACAAAGGTTCCAATCAATATTTGGAAAGTTAAAGTCCCCCATGACAACTACCCTGTGACCCCTACACATATCCATAATCTGCTTAGCAATTTCTTCCTCCACATCTCTATTACTATTTGGGGGCCTATAGTAAACTCCTAACAACGTGACCGCTCCTTTCCTATTTCTAACCTCAGCCCATATTACCTCAGTGTGCAGATCCCCCTCGAAGTGCCTTTCCGCAGCCGTTAAACTATCCTTGATTAACAATGCCACTCCTCCACCTCTTTTACCAGCTTCCCTACTCTTAGTGAAACATCTATACCCCGGAACGTCCAACAACCATTCCTGTCCTTGTTCTACCCACGTCTCTGTAATGGCCACAACATCGTAGTCCCAAGTACCAATCCACGCCCCAAGTTCATCTACCTTGTTCCGGATGCTCCTTGCATTGAAGTAGACACACTTCAACCCACCTTCCTGTCTACCGGTACCCACCCTTGACCCTGATACCTTCCCCAATACCTCACCACCCTCAACACTGACTTCCGGACAACAAATCCTTTTCCCACTCCCCTGACAAATTAGTTTAAACCCCCCTGAAGAGCCGTATCAAATTTCCCTCCCAGGATATTGGTGCCCCTCTGGTTCAGGTGCACCCCGTCCTGTTTGTACAGGTCCCACCTTCCCCAGAATGTGTTCCAATTACCCACGTATCTGAAACCCTCCCTCCTACACTATCCCTGCAACCACATGTTTAACTGCACTCTCTCCCTGTTCCTCAACTCGCTATCACGTGGCACCGGCAATGTACCAGAGATGACCATATGTTTTGTCTTGGCTCTCAGCTTCCAGCCCAGCTCCAGAAATTCCTGCTTTAAATCCCCGTCCCTTCTCTTACCTATGTCGTTGGTACCAATGTGTACCACGACTTGTGACTGTTTCCCCTCCCCCTTCAGAATCCGGAAAACACGGTCTGAGACGTCACGGACCTTGGCATCCGGTAGGCAACATACCATCCGTGAGTCTCTTTTGCTGCCACAGAACCTCCTATCTATCCCTCTAACTAATGAGTCCCCAATTACTATTGCCCTCCTGCTCTGCCCCTTACCCTCCCGAGCCACAGGGACGGACACAAATCCAAATCCAAAGAACAATGAAGAACAAAGAAAATTACAGCACAGGAACAGGCCCTTCGGCCCTCTAAGCCTGCACCGACCATGCTGTCCGACTGAACAAAAACCCCCTACCCTTCTGGGGACCATATCCCTCTATTCCCATCCTTTTCATGAACTTGCCAAGACGCACCTTAAACGTCACTACCGTATCCGCTTCCACCACCTCCCCTGGCAACGTGTTCCAGGCACCCACTACTCTCTGCGTACAAAATCTGCCTCGTACATCTCCTTTAAACCTTGCCCTTCGCACCTTAAACCTGTGCCACCTAGTAATTGACTCTTCCACCCTGGGAAAAAGCTTCTGACTATCCACTCTGTCCATGCCTCTCATAATCTTGTAGACTTCTATCAGGTCGCCCCTCAACCTCCGTCGTTCCAGTGAGAACAAACCAAGTTTCTCCAACCTCCCCTCGTAGCTAATGCCCTCCATACCAGGCAACATCCTTGTAAATCTTTTCTGTACCCTCTCCAAAGCCTCCACATCCTTCTGGTAGTGTGGCGACCAGAATTGAACACTATATTCCAGGTGCGGCCTAACTAAAGTTCTATAAAGCTGCAACATGACTTGCCAATTTTTAAACTCAATACCCCGGCCGATGAAGGCAAGCATGCCGTTTGCCTCCTTGACTACCTTCTCCACCTGCATTGCCACTTTCAGTGACCTGTGTACCTGTACACCCAGATCCCTTTGCCTATCAATACTCCTGAGGGTTCTGCCATTTACTGTATATTTCCTATCTGTATTAGACCTTCCAAAATGCATTACCTCACATTTGTCCGGATGAAACTCCATCTGCCATCTCTCTGCCCAACTGATCTATATCCTGCTGTATCCTCTGATGGTCCTCATCGCTATCCGCAAATCCACCAACCTTTGTGTCGTCTGCAAACTTACTAATCAAACCAGTTACATTTTTCTCCAAATCATTTATATATATTACAAACAGCAAAGGTCCCAGCACTGATCCCTGAGGAACACCACTTGTCACAGCCCTCCATTCAGAAACGCACCCTTCCACTGCTACCCTCTGTCTTCTTTGACCGAGCCAGTTTTGAATCCACCTTGCCAGCTCATCTCTGATCCCATGTGACTTCACCTTCTGCACCAGTCTGCCATGAGGGACCTTGTCAAAGGCCTTACTGAAGTCCATGTAGACAACATCCACTGCCCTACCCTCATCAATCATCTTCGTCGCTTCCTCGAAAAACTCAATCAAGGTTCGTGAGACACGACTTCCCCTTCACAAAACCATGTTGCCTTGCACTAATACATCCACTTATTTCCAAGTGGGAATAAATCCTGTCTCGAAAAATCCTCTCCAATAATTTCCCTATCGTTGATGTAAGGCTCACTCGCCTGCAATTACCTGGATTATTCTTGCTACCCTTCTTAAACAAAGGAACAACATTGGCTATTCTCCAATCGTCTGGAACCTCCCCTGTAGCCAGTGAGGATACAAAGATTTCTCTCAAGGCCCCAACAATTTCCTCCCTTGCCTCTCTCAGTATTCTGGGGTATATCCTATCAGGCTCTGGGGACTTGTCTACCTTGATGTTTATCAAGAACCCCAGTACCTCATCCTTTTTGATCTCAACATGACTCAAACTATCTACACACCCTTTCCCAGACTCATCATCCACCAAGTCCTTCTCTTTGGTGAATACTGACGCAAAGTATTCATTTAATACCTCGCCCATTTCCTCTGGTTCCACACATAGATTCCCTCCCTTGTCCAGTTGATTTTGTTATGGATTAGGTCAATGTGATATGTTTAAATGTGAAATCTGACCTGGAAAAAATGTTACCTGTACAGTGCATAGTAAATTAATTGCTAAAATGGTTACTATAAGACCATAAGGTAAAGGAGCAGAACTATTCCATTCAGTCCATTGAGTCTGCTCCACTATTCAATCATGGTTGATAAGTTTCTCAACCCGATTCTCCCACTTTTTCCTCTTAACCAATGATTCCCTTACCAATCAAGAACCTATCAATCTCTGTCTTAAATACACTCAATGACCTGGCCTCCACAGCCTTCCACGACAATGAATTCCATAGACTCGCCACCTTCTGCCTGAAGAAATTCCTCCTCATCTAGGTTCTAAAAGGTCATCCCTTAAATCTGAGGCTGTGCCATCGGGTCCTAGTCTCTCCTACTAATGGAAACATCTTCCCCACGTCCACTCTATCCATGTCTTTCAGTATTCTGTAAGTTTCAATGGGATTCCCTCTTATTCTTCTAAACTCCACCGAGTACAGACCCAGAGTCCTCAAATGCTCCTCATACGTCAAGCAACCTTGCTAAAATGTGTTGTATTTTAGATGTTTGTAAAAAATTCTTTACTTCACCCTTGACCCTTGCAATTTGGGGAAGCTTGAATTTTATTTTTGTGACATGTCCCTTTAATTCCATAATTAAACTGGGAAGTAGCTTGAAAAGGGTGTCATTGGACTGCCCAACACGCATTTTGGTTCCAAGAAATGCCCATGAGGCCTGAGCTTGCTATGGGGATGAAAGCTAAAAAGCAAAATGTAAATATGAAGCTAATTGGATATTGAATTATAGCTGGTCTGAACAGACAGTTCAAAACAAATCCTGGTTAAGAAGCAGGGAGAAAACTCTGAGGATGGAGCAGAGACTGTGTTACCACATAGTACAGTTAAGAAGGACAGAAGGTTGAAGAAAAGGAGCGCAGGGATTGTGGACTGGACAAGACCACTACCGCTCTGCTAGTTTTACCAGACCCAACCATAACATTTAAAGGGTGGAGAAAAGGATCCCTGGAAATTCTCTGCCATTAAGATTGATGTGAACCTAGCTAAGAGATTCTGCAGGGGATGCTGATCATATCCAGGAACCTCAAATAGAATAAAGCTGCTGGTGAAAGTGACTCAAGGATCAAATCCATTGAGTTGGAAATGAGAGTATCTTACATACAGAAGCTGAGTTGGAAGGACGGATGGCACGGTGGCACAGTGGTTAGCACTACAGCCTCACAGCGCCAGGGACCTGGGTTCAGTTCAGGCCTTGGGTCACTGTCTGTGTGGAGTTTGCATGTTCTCCCTGTGTCTGTATGGGTTTCCTCCGGGTGCTGTGGTTTCCTCCCACACTCCAAAGATGTGCGGGTTAGGTTGATTGGCCATGCTAAATTGACCTTGTCAGGGAAATTAGCAGGGTGAATGTGTGGAGTTCTAGGAATAGGGCCTGGGTAGGATTGTGATCGGTACAGACTCAATGGGCTGAATGGCCTCCTTCTGTACTGTAGGGGATTTGATGATTTCTATTCTATGACTATGAGATTGCATGTGGTGACACAAGTATGTGGGAAGTTTTGTGAGTGTTTGTAACAAGGTGAAGCATATGTTTTTTAAAATCAACTACTTCAAGTAAAATTTACATTTGTATTTGAAATTTCATTTGTCTGTTCATTAATCTTTGAATTATGTTGATTTTAGTTGGTTTGTTGCAGTAAAAGTTTTGAAAAGGAAAACTTTGTCCAATGGTATTCTTTCCCTGGAGTCATGCAGATTCCTTTCTTAAAAAATGTCATCGGAATCTATGGGGCTCGTAACAAATATTACAAAATATATTGCTTATTTTCATTGACAATATCGCTGCTGTTTATTTTCAAAAGGCCCACATTGCTCCTGACCAGCTCTTTTTTACAATTGTGTTAGGAAAATGGTGCTGATTTTGATATCCAAAGCAAACTTCTTTTCGTACTTTTTTTTTGCAGCTCTTCTTATTTGCTTTGCTGTTCTTTGTGTCATTGCCACATGCCAGGATCTGTGCTGTTAACCCACAAGCTCTTTTCTCCCTTACTGTCCTCATTCTTTTGACAGCCATTAGAGAGCCCCTGATATAGATGTTTTAATTGTGGTTATTTGTTCAGTTCACCACAGATTGTGGAAATGTACACATTTGCTTTTAACCAATGTCCTGAGCTGGAGTCCTGATTCTGAAAGTTATGAGGGCGAGACATATTTCACCTTGTGATATGCACCTCCAAAAAAATGGGAAGGGCAGTGTTGACAGGGGTTGCAAAGTGTCCATGCTTGGTCTTGCTGTTCCGTGTGGCAGCACGGTACTGGGAAAGCAGTGAAATGGCGAAATGGAGGACAATTTCTTCAATGGTTTACTAGGTAAATGTATTGTTGACTTGTCGTTCAGGCAGGTATGTATCTGTAATGGTATAGCTGCTCTCATCCGAAATGACTTCTACTGGGAAAGCGGAGCAGAACAATAGGGATTCCTGATGGCAGCACAGTGGTTAGCACTGCTGCCTCACAGTGTCAGGGAACTGGTTCAATTCCAGCCTTGGATAACTGTCCGTGTGGGGTTTACATGTTTTCCCAGTGTCCGTGTGGGTTTCCTCTGGGTGCTCCGGTTTCCTCCCACACTGCAAAGATGTGCAGGTTAGGTTGATTGGTCGTGCTCAATTGTCCCAAGATGTTTCGATTAGGGGGATTAGCAGGGTAAATACATGGGGTTACTTGGCTAGGATCTGGGTAAAATGCTCTATCAGAGAGTTGGTGCAGACTCAATGGGCTGAATGGCTTCCTTCCACACAGTAGGGAATCTATGATCACTATTCAGTGACTTCTATGGGAAAGTGTAAGTATTGGATCGTTGGCTGAGGTTACAATTGGATTCATTGTGATGTTCAGTGATGTTCACATGAACAGAATAACCTCTTGGACAAACTAAGAGTTTAACCAATGTTCACAGGACACCACCAAGAAAGAAAAGCAACGAAATGTGAAAACGTGCTGCCGCAGGATTTTCTTAAAAAAATCATGCCAAATACTTACTTCCTTCTACTGAATATCCCTGCGCTGAACAAGATCTTCCTGGTCCCTTTTGGTACATTGCAGTGACAGAAATGTTGTAACGTCTTCTTGGTCTAATGCTTCCTAAATGAGATGATAGAAATAATTGTCATGTTAAAATAACTTGCTTTATTATGACAAGCAGAAAACAAAAGAAAGCATGAACTAACCATTGTGCACAAATCCATGTCAAAAATACAGCATGTACAATCTATCCTATTAGGACCTCTGACTCATAGTTAATGCGCCACAACATTCCTCTCCGACCCACAAAATTGTTGAACAATTCACATTTACACCTTCATTATTCAAGTTTGCTCTGCGCAGATAACAGTTCCATGATTTCAGTTGTATATGAGCTGATTCACTTCTCTGAACATTTGATCCTATCTGCCCATATTGATCTTGAAAGTACATGTATTTATACAAATCTACTGGAAGGCATAAACTGGAACTTTATTTACTTTTGGACTGTAGTGAGAAAAAATTCCAACCCAGTTTATAACGTGAGTTTTAAAATTTTTTAAATTCTTTTCCAATTCAATCAAATCAAGTCCAACTCAGAGTCTCAACAAGTTGAGACATTTCCGATCCAAGCTGACAAGACAGGGCAAGCGACCATTTACCCTGCCTTGGGCCTGATCTACATGAGCCAAGCTGATTGGAGTAGGCAGACGTCTCCGCCCCCCAGGCTTGATCTCATTTGTATTTCAGCCAAAAGGCCGAGATACCGCTTTTAAAAATAGCTTCATATGAAAATGAAGCTTATGTGCAACCCAATGGCCACGACCAAGCGCAGCATCAGCAGACCACACTTGGTCTTAGCCAAAAGGCGTGAGTTATTGAAGTTTGGAAGAATTGGAAATTTGGTTCGGCCGCATTTGGAATACTGCGTCCAGTTCTGGTCGCCACACTACCAGAAGGACGTGGAGGCTTTGGAGAGAGTACAGAGGAGGTTTACCAGGATGTTGCCTGGTATGGAAGGGCTTAGTTATGAGGAGAGATTGGGTAAACTGGGGTTGTTCTCCCTGGAAAGACGGAGGATGAGGGGAGACTTAATAGAGGTGTATAAAATTATGAAAGGCATAGATAGGGTGAACGGTGGGAAGCTTTTCCCCAGGTTGGTGGTGACGTTCACGAGGGGTCATAGGTTCAAGGTGAAGGGGGGGAGATTTAACACAGATATCAGAAGGACATATTTTACACAGAGGGTGGTGGGGGCCTGGAATGCGCTGTCAGGCAAGGTGGTGGAGGCGGACAGACTGGGAACGTTTAAGACTTATCTAGACAGCCATATGAACGGAGTGGGAATGGAGGGATACAAAAGAATGGTCTAGTTTGGACCAGGGAGCGGCACGGGCTTGGAGGGCCGAAGGGCCTGTTCCTGTGCTGTATTGTTCTTTGTTCTTTGTTCTAATACATAAGTTGGAAGACTTCACTCTGAGATGGAGCCAGCACTGACAGAGGTGGCCTATTGCAAACTTACTTCTTTCTGCTCCATGTTCCTGAGGTGAAAAGATTTGTCCAATAAACAAGGAGTGATTGTCCCTGGGAATTCTTTTCCAAACGAACAGCTGGTTGTTGCTGCCAACTGCATCTCTCCAGTCGACTACATAACCCAGAACTGGCTCGCTGGTTTCATCCGGTGGTTCCCATTTGACATAAATCCCAGAGTCTCCAGCTGGTGCCACCATAAGGTTTCTGGGAGCCATCATATCTGTTCAATGATATTTCACAATGAAATCTACATTCTTTCATTATACATGAATCAAACTGATGTTATACCCGAGTTCAGAATCCCCCTTAAGAAGAATTCTTTTATAATTGACTCTCTCCTCCCTGGTCAGGCTTGGTCATGCACCAACTGAACGGAATACTCTCAGGCCAGGTACAAGACAGGCAGAGAAAAGTTGCCTCTATTCGATGTAATACTCACTTCAATCCTAACCCTAAAGTATCAGTATGACAATTTAGTTCTGGTTGGCTTATGGCCTTTCTGCTGGCTGTTAAGGTATAATTCTGTGCTGTAGGAAATGCCTTCCCACACTATCAGTAGTTGTGCTATTTGTTGAAAAAGTTATGAAATGTGGTTGTCACACAATTGAGCTACAGAACTGGTCCATAATCAATGGTGGGGCTGAAAATTTCTATAGCTGAGGTGTGAAGCAAACCTGCCAACTATCGTGCCACAATAATTGCATTATCTGATTAATTATTTATCAATCTTGGAGGGCATCAAGGAAAAAATTGACCATTTTGCTTTTTATATTTTCATCCACAAACCTGGCACACACGGAATGGGTGAGGGGCCTGATCTTTGTCAAAGTCTCTTGCAATTCTTTGCTAGTAAATATTACAGAGTGTCCAAGTAAGCCTCTTGCTTTCATCCCCCCTCCCCAGTGTGAGATGTCACAGTCTCCAGTCAACACCTTTCGTTCAAAATGGGTTATTCTGAGAATTGAGTGGGAGTAGAATCTACATCTGCCCCCATCCTGTAACAGGAAGAATCAGTATTAAAAAAAACGGTTTGTCTCTTTCACAAAGGCTCAAAAAGGAAAGGTCTCCTGTAAATAATAGGAATTACTTGCTTCTCCTATATGGAGCACTGCAGGTGTAGAGTTTCCTTTGGAGTTAAATGCAGAAATAAAGATATGGTCTGGTGCCCACAGTGTTCGCCAGCTGTACCGAGTCTCTGATACATTGCACACTTGGATGGTCACTTCAAGTCCATTGTGTCGATAAAATATATGATAACCGAGAATCATGCCCCTAGTTTCCTGAGGACGGAGAGGCTAGGAATGGAAAAACATAATTACACAACAGAAAAATATCAGCAAAGATCTCACTTTTTTAGCCTCTTACATTTTTAGAAAACCTGTAGTTCTTCAGGAATTTTCCCTCTCATCACTAATAGAACTGCTATACAGTTTGATGGATTAATCAGTGTGGGAAGCCATTTGCTCCTTCTCTAAATCCCAATATCTGGCCTTGAAAGATGATGGAAAACCCAATTACTGCTGTTGATAAAGTCAATAAATGCTGAGTCTTAAACATGGTATTCTGATTACTGCACTAGAAAGATTTTACTGCAAGCATGTGCAAGGTGAGACACTTCTAGAATGCACACAGCTTTTTCAAAATATGTTGATGGGATGGATTTTTGTACAACCATTTCCATTGGATGGGTGGAGATAGTCCAAAAGATGTACTACAAGACCCAGTCAATTTTCATTCTGGACTCTCATTCTGTCTGCTAGCTGTTCACGTTTTTGGAACAGCTCTCTGATAGGAGGCGATATAAAGCATGGAGCTTTTGTAGTCTAATTAAGCTAAGGGTGGAGGGATATGATCAGGAGGGGAGGCAGTGGTGTAGTGGTATTGTCGTTGAACTAGAAATCCAGAGACCCAGGGTTCAAATCCCACCACGGCAGATGGTGAAATTTGAATTCAATAAAAATCTGGATTGAAAAGTCCAAAGATGACCATGAAACCATTGTTGATTATCATAAAAACCCATCTGGTTCACTAACGTCTTTTAGGGAAGGAAATCTGCCATCTGGTCTGGCCTGCATGCAACTCCAGACCCATAGCTTTGTGGTTGACTCTAAACTGCCTTCAGGGATGGGCAATAAATGCTGGCCCAGCCAGTGATGCCTACATCCCATGAACAAATAAAAAAGAGGGAGTTCAGTAGAGAATCGAGCTCTGTGGGGGTCCTTTCTCTGGTCTGTATTAATGCTCAGCCTGATCCAATAAAAATTGTTTATAAACCTGTCTTTTCTCTTTTACTGAGCAGCCATTGGATGTTTAAAGACAACTTACTGGGCAACTCAATCACAACTATCAATGGATGCAGTGCCCTCCTCTCTCTACTGGGATGTCAAAATTGATCTTACAGTAACCATATTTGCACATGCTAATGGGACTCCTACATGCTTCAAGCAGGTAACTGGGCTGATCAGTTTCAACCAAAATGGCACAGCCCCAGATAGGGCGGCAGATGGGGCGGCACGGTGGCAAGCACTGCTGCCTCACAGCGCCAGGGACCCGGGTTCGATTCCCGACTTGGGGCACTGTCTGTGTGGAGTCTGTACATTCTCTCCGTGTCTGCATGGGTTTCCTCCGGGTGCTCCAGCTTCCTCCCACAAAGATGTGCAGGTTAGGTGGATTGGCCATGCTAAATTCTCCTTCACTGTACCGAA
This sequence comes from Mustelus asterias, assembly GCF_964213995.1. Classification (NCBI taxonomy): domain Eukaryota; kingdom Metazoa; phylum Chordata; class Chondrichthyes; order Carcharhiniformes; family Triakidae; genus Mustelus; species Mustelus asterias. Next base: position 86,809,890 of record NC_135808.1, on the reverse strand, counting down.
CAGATGCCAGAGTGTGATGACTAGGGGATTTTCACAGTACCTTCAGTGCAGTGTTAATGTAAGCCTACTTGTGACTAATAAATAAACTATAACTTTAGAAGTGGGAAGAGGGTAAGAAATTCCGCTTGGCACCATTCTTCCCTGGCGGACATGGAAACCATGCCTCATCCTGATCTGCACCTTCTATCCCATGTTTATTTGATTTTGAATTTGGCAAAAGCCGTCTGCCTCGAGGAGGGGAATTGAAAAAGTGAACGGAAATGTGAAATTTTAAAAAATGTAATGTATACATGTAATCACCCAGGCTGTCACAAGAGGGAGCTATTGGAAAACAAATCACTAGAAAATGGTTAACGGTCATTGAATTCATAAATTTATTCCACAGAAAGTCAGGGTGTAATAATAGTGGATTCTTTGACTCATTGTCTATATTGAAATGTTATCTTCTTCTCACCATGCCAATCCAGGAGCAGACACCTTGCTGATGTGCAAAACTAATGCCAGATCAGATACCAATATTTTCACTCTCAGAACCACATCACTCATGTTGTTCATAGCAAACATTACCAAAACCACCATCACTCCCACTGATGCACTGCAGACGTTAGTCCAGTTTGTAAATTTTCCGCTGTCTGAATTTCCCTGGCATTTTAGTCATAAAATGTTTACAGAACTTCTTGTGACGGGATTCTTTTTCAAAATATTTTGGGAGGGATTCAAGATACCGACGATTCTACTAAAAGGGCATCAAGAACTCCCAGAATCAGATACAGCACCAGCTATCAGCAAATTAAAAAACTTTCCATACACTAACAACATGCTTTCTCCCAAAACTTTGAAAAAAATTCTCCTAATGTAACAGTGTGAATGTTTCCATTTCACCCCTAACTGAATGCACAACCTCTCAAAACGAGAATACTGATTTAATTCTGAGCTTAATCTTCAAATGCAACACAAAGCACCTTGGTGTGCAATGCATAACTCATGAATATGTATCCTTGGTTTTGCACAGAATACAAAACTTAGAAAATTATGTTAATCTTGTACAGGGTCTTAGGTTACAGCTAGAATACTCTCTACTGTTTTGGGTAGAAAAGATAAAAGATATGGACAATTCACCAGATGAGCACCATTGATCACAGGTTCTATTTATCAAGGGTTATGAAGGGTTGCATTAAGATAAGGACTAAGGGCGGCACAATGGTACAGTGGTTAGCACTGCTGCCTCACAGCGCCAGAGATCCGGCTTGGGTCACTATCTGTGCGGAGTCTGCATGTTCTACCCGTGTCTGTGTGGGTTTCCTCCAGGTGCTCCGGGTTCCTCCCACAGTCCAAAGATGTGCGGGTTAGGTTGATTGGCCATGATAAATTGACCCTAGGTGTCAGGAGGATTAGTAGGGTAAATATGTGTGGTTACAGGAATCGGGTCTGGATGGGATTGTGGTCGGTGCAGACTCGATGGGCTGAATCGCCTCCTTCTGCACTGTAGGATTCTATGATGCATTGCTTCCATTGTCTGGTGAGGTGGTCACGAGAGGGCACATTTAAAAAGATGCAAAAGAGCTTAAAATAAGTAACTTTACATAAATCGTCGTTGACATTTTTTGCCACAAACCCTTGTCGACATAGTCTGTGATCTGTAAAAATATTAAACATTGTAGCCATTTTTTGCTTGACTCAGTTCACGAATATACAAGGTGGGACTTCCCGGGGTGTGATGTTCCTTCACTAGCAATATGTGGGGGGGAGCGGTGAGATATCAAGCAGGGATCCATACCGCCTGGATTCTCACTCATTTTGAAGGTTCACAGTTGACAAAAGCCCCTGCCCCGGTATGAGTGGCTGTACTGTGATGACCAAGTGGTGCCATACACTATATGCATGGCTCCCTCCATGTCTCCTGCCTAAGAGATCTACACCCTTTGGGGTGATTACCCATGCTGAGTCCCAATCAGTCATTCTGCTGTGCTGCCCTTAAAGGGACAGTCACCACAAATCACCACAGTTATTGGCCATAGAATTCCCAACCTTTAAGCTGCTTTTGTAGCCATAGTATTTATATAGCTTGTCCAGTTTTGTTTCTGGTTAGTGGTAACTCCCAGGATGTTGATAGTGGGGATTCAATGATGGTAATGATTTTAAATGTCAAGGAGAGATGATTGGATTCTCTGTTGATGGTCATGGCTTGGCACTTGAGTGGGGCAAATAATACTTGCCACTTGTCAGCCCAAGCCTTTGTGCAATCATCAGTGAACATTTCCACTTCTGACCTTATGATGGACGGAAAGTCATTGATGTAGCTGCTGAAGATGGTTGGGCCTAGGACACTAACCTGAGGAACTTCTGCAATATGACTGAGAAGATTGACTTCCAACAACCATCTTCCTTTGTGCCAGGTATGACTCCAACCAGTGGAGTTTTCCCCGATTCCCATTGACTCCAGTTCTGCTAGGGCTCCTTAATACCGCACTCAGTCACATGTTGCCTTGATGTCAAGGACAGTCACTCTCCCTGTATCTCATGAATTCAGCTCTTTTGTCCATGTTTGGACCAAGGCTATAATGCTGTCAGAATCTGATTGATCCTAGAGGAACCCAAACTGAGTGTCACTGAGTAGGTTATTGCTGAGTAAATGCTGCTTGATAGCGCTGTTGATGAGCCCTTCCATCACTTTGCTGATATAAATATGAACATCTAAAAATGACTGGCCAGAAGAATTAGCAAATTACTAAGACAGGTCTGGGGAAAGGATATTTTACTTGGATTGAGAAACTAAAAATGAAAGGCTATAGCCTATATAGTGCTGATCTGGATATTCCTAAGGTTAAAAAGAGTAGGAGAGAAGATGATACGAATGAAGAAATAATATCTATGAAGAAATGATGACTATGTGATGCCAGATTTAAAAGCCCGTGTGTTGGAGAAGGAAGGGATGGTAATGGAGGTTCTAGGAAATGGTAATTAAGTATGGAACAAAGCAATGAGATTTGATCTGGATAAATTAAGGCTACAGGGAGGATAATGTATATGTGCCCTGACAGCTTAGAAGAACAAGAAGGAAAGTTTGACAGATTTTAATCTTAAATTGTTGCACTTAAAACAAGCGAACAATAATTTTCTGAAGTGACCGGCTAATGATTGGTAGAGTTAACTTGCAATATGACTCAGAAGTTATGCCAGATAGTTTTGTTGCCTGGTGACTTCGTTTTTTTAAGATCCTCTAAATGATCTTGTTTCAGGAGCAGCGCCCAAGATGTACATTGGTCTTTCATCTTAACGCTCGATCTTAGTAAGGTCACATTACTCTACAGAACCTTAGCTCTCTGAGCTCCACCGTTATCCTGTGAGAAATATTGCTTTGTCCCTCGGAGTATGCAGCTGATTCAAAAAATGATAGGCATAAGGTGTTCAACATACCTTCCAGTAGATGATTATTTTTCTATGTTTGTTTGGTTCAACTGGTTCACAGAAACTCCACACATCTAAACCTCCAACCGGCACTGCAAATGTTCATTAGGGAAGAAATGAATTTGGTAGCAAATTAGTGTTTAACAGTAACATCACTTATTGATAACCATAACAAGCATTTGAAATATTTTTCACCATCATAGTGCACACTGTTTCCTTTTGTTTATTCAACTTGTTTACTGATTGACCATTCAATGTATATTGTTTTTGTATGACTTTTGGAAGGTTAAGCAGGCAGTAAATCTGACTGCATGGATGCTTATTAACCTATCCAAGACATAGTAACACGGATTTAAGGGATTGGATACAAAACTCATCTCTGAATGTATGCACCTAATGGCTGGGATTTTGTCAGGGCTTTGGACTGGAAGGTCAGAGGTAATCTCACCTCAGGCGTTTCGGGGACGGAGGACACGGTTTACATTAATCTCACAGCTAGTTAGCCACTGTTGGGGTTTGTATCACATTAAGAGGCAGAAGCCCAATCCTAAGAGCTGTGAGCTGATTGGGTAATCTCAGCAGCATCAGCAGGAGCTGTGGCCACTGCACACAGCTGAGAGTGGGAGGTGGAGCAGGGGTGGTTGGAGGGTAGGATGGGGGGGGGGGGGGGGACGTGTTTGTGTGGTGGGGGGGGGGGGGGGGGTGGTGGATGGGGGAGGGAGGTGTTTGTGTGTGGGGGGTTATTACTGCAGAGGTGGTCTTTGCTGCTAGAGAATCAATGCTGGGCTGAAGAGCATCCAACAGGGAGAATGCACACGAGCCTGCAGGGAGGCTGCTAGTGCTCTCCAGGTGGTCTGCCCACCTACCATTAGTAAAATGCCAATGGTGGTGTTCCAAGGTCTTTAACTGGCCACGCATGCCTTGTGGGTGAGAGGCCCATCCTCCACCTCCCCTGCTGCTGTCACATTCTCATGGTAAGAAGTCTCACAACACCAGGTTAAAGTCCAACAGGTTTATTTGGTAGCAAAAGCCACTGGCTTTCGGAACAGGCTGTCCCTTCGTCAGGTGGGTGGGAGTTCTCCATCATAACATTCTCATGGTAGCAGCAAGGCGAGGGACACGCCACCTCCTGACCTCCCTCACCATCTTATGGGCCCCACCCCGTCACAGCCAATCCCTGCTTGTGTTGGTAAACTCCAGCCCATGAGTGGATCGACCCTGACTCATTACCTCTCACTTTGTAATTGCAAATGTTGGGTCACGAGTTTAAGCAGGAGCTGCTTTCTCCACTCTCTCTATGGCTGTGCAGATTAGAGGACAGCCGATCTTGCAAAACGATCAGAAAGATTCCTACACACGCGAGGTATCTGTCAAAGCAGCAGCGGGGAGGAGGGGAAAGTGGTGTTCAGCGGGGAGGAGGAGGGGAAAGTGGTGTTCAGCGGGGAGGAGGGGAAGGTGGTGTTCAGCGGGGGGAGGAGGGGAAGGTGGTGTTCAGCGGGGGGAGGAGGGGAAAGTGGTGTTCAGCGGGGAGGAGGGGAAAGTGGTGTTCAGCGGGGAGGAGGAGGGGAAAGTGGTGTTCAGCGGGGAGGAGGAGGGGAAAGTGGTGTTCAGCGGGGAGGAGGGGAAAGTGGTGTTCAGGGGGAGGAGGGGAAAGTGGTGTTCAGCGGGGAGGAGGAGGGGAAAGTGGTGTTCAGGGGGAGATGGGGAAAGTGGTGTTCAGCGGGGAGGAGGAGGGGAAAGTGGTGTTCAGCGGGGAGGAGGGGAAAGTGGTGTTCAGCGGGGAGGAGGAGGGGAAAGTGGTGTTCAGCGGGGAGGAGGGGAAAGTGGTGTTCAGCGGGGGGGGGGAGGAGGGGAAAGTGGTGTTCAGGGGGAGGAGGGGAAAGTGGTGTTCAGCGGGGAGGAGGAGGGGAAAGTGGTGTTCAGCGGGGAGGAGGGGAAAGTGGTGTTCAGCGGGGAGGAGGAGGGGAAAGTGGTGTTCAGCGGGGAGGAGGGGAAAGTGGCGTTCAGCGGGGAGGAGGAGGGGAAAGTGGTGTTCAGCGGGGAGGAGGAGGGGAAAGTGGTGTTCAGCGGGGAGGAGGAGGGGAAAGTGGTGTTCAGCGGGGAGGAGGAGGGGAAAGTGGTGTTCAGCGGGGAGGAGGAGGGGAAAGTGGTGTTCAGCAGGGAGGAGGAGGGGAAAGTGGTGTTCAGCGGGGAGGAGGAGGGGAAAGTGGTGTTCAGCGGGGAGGAGGAGGGGAAAGTGGTGTTCAGCGGGGAGGAGGGGAAAGTGGTGTTCAGCGGGGAGGAGGAGGGGAAAGTGGTGTTCAGCGGGGAGGAGGAGGGGAAAGTGGTGTTCAGCGGGGAGGAGGAGGGGAAAGTGGTGTTCAGCGGGGAGGAGGGGAAAGTGGTGTTCAGCGGGGAGGAGGGGAAAGTGGTGTTCAGCGGGGAGGAGGGGAAAGTGGTGTTCAGCGGGGAGGAGAGGAAAGTGGTGTTCAGCGGGGAGGAGGAGGGGAAAGTGGTGTTCAGCAGGGAGGAGGGGAAAGTGGTGTTCAGCGGGGGGGAGGGGAAAGTGGTGTTCTCCAGGAGGGGAAGGAGAGAATCAAGGCTGGGAAGATAACTGAGGGCTTGGCTTTTAAATCTTGAAGAGAAAAAGCTACTCAAACACCTAATCTAGGCACTTAGAAGGAGGTGGTCTTGACAGTGGATGTCAGCTTATCGCATTAACAAATCCCTTCTGCAGTAATTGGAAGAAGTGTGTATAATTTAAAATTTGCTGCTACTTGTTTCTTCCCTTCCAACACACATACATCCTTCAGCAGAACTTTTCTCAAGGAGCATATTTGTGCGACACACATTTAATATGCTTGGTGTAGCTGAATACATAACAGTTTGATTTGATTTATTATCGTCATGTATTAACATACAGTGAAAAGTATTGTTTCTTGCGTGATATACAGACAAAGCATACCATTCATAGAGAAGGAAATGAGAGAGTGCAGAATGTAGTGTTACAGTTATAGCTCGGGTGTAGAGAAAGATCAACTTAATGCAAGGTAAGTCCTCACTCACCTGCCTCAGGTGTTTTCTTTATAAATGACTTGCTCCAGTCACTCCAATAGTTATTGTTCTGTACGAGGCTGCAGCGGATCTGAAACTCGTATTCCTTGAAAGGCTGCCAATTATGAAAATGACCTGAATTTCCATTGATGTGAAACGCATTTTTGCCAACCTAAAATTAACAGAAATATTTCTCTCACATCGGTTCTTGCTTCTCCTTTCATCACAAGTTCTATTTTTAAAAAACTTTCAATCAGATAACAGCATTTGCAACACAAAACGACATCACAGCGACAGTGCCATCATAGTTTTCATGATAGTAAATTATCAAATTATTCAATTATCTGGATCTTTGTATCTATTCAAAGAAGCATTATTATTGGAATAACATTTTACTCAGTGTTTAGACTTGCAGTTCAGTGCAATGCTATATTTTTAGAAGTGTTCCATTTTGTCAGATACATTAATCCAAGATCCTCTCAAATAGATGTTTACGGTTTTGGATACTTTGTCCATTCCATTGCACAGTTTGAATAAGCACAGGAGGTTTGTTCTGGACTGATAAGAGTTGTGGCTGGGCTGCTACTATTTAAGTCTTCAAGAGTGGGTTAGCATTCCCTCATAACTGATTTGAGGTAAGACCTCCATCACAGAGGAATTCCCCCCTTTGCTTCTGCCTCTGTCCCGTCTCTGAGCGCTGCGGGCTAATCAAATGTCTGGCAACTCTCTTGTCCCAACAACACCACTGGAAGTGGTGGTTACTGCTGGAATTACAGCAAGTCCCAGAGAGAAGAAGGTTGTACTGGAGCTGGTCTTGTAGGTACCCTGGGGGGCAAGGGTGGGGGGGGTGGGGGGCGAGGGTGGTTTGGATGGACGTGACAGTGTGTGGGAGAAATGTGTGGGTGGGGGTGCTTCCAAATGGCACAAAGTGGATCCCTACACACTTGCCTGACCATCAATGTCAGGTTTCATTGGGCAGGCTAGGTACTTGGCGTTGGCATCTTCCCCCCGAACCACCCCTTCCAACTTTGGATAAAACCATAGCTGCGGCAGGGAGAGGCATGTGCGGGCAGACCTCCCACACCTCTCCCTCTGTGGGCTAGATTGCAATAGGGTAGTGTGGCTAGGTGCCATGGATGGCATGGATAACATGGTGCCCAATTTTACAGAGCACCTGCTGCCATTTCAACCTGGGGGGGTTGTGGGAGTGGGGGGGGGGGGGGGCGGTGGGGGTGGCGGGCGTGGCGGGGGGGGGGCGGAAAAAGTCACTACTTTATTTACATCAGTCAATTAACAGTTCATCACTGCATTACAAGATACAATCACTCCCAGTTCAGTGAGTTCCACATAGATCGAGAGAAGGAAAAAGAGAGTTATTTGCCTGGATTTTGCTGCAAACTCAGTCAGGATTGTTATTAAAATGTATATTGAAAAGCAATTGCACAAGAAAAATCCAGAATTTGTCATCTGAGTACCCCCTTCCTCCAAATGTTTCCCTATAAGCACCTTGCCAAGTGATTTCTTATTCAAATATATAGTGACATATAGTGGCTCAGACTTTAAATAAGTTCTTTGTGTCGGTCTTCACGGTGGAAGACACAAATAGTTTGCCGAATATTAGAGATCGAGAGTTGGTGGGAGGGGAGGTCCTTAATACAATTACTGTTACTAAGGAGGTGGTGCTTGGTAGACTAATAGGACTGAAGGTAGACAAGTCCCCGGGCCCGGATGGAATGCATCCCAGGGTACTGAAAGAAATGGCTGAGGTAATAGCAGATGCGTTAGGAGTAATTTATCAAAATTCGCTGGACTCTGGGGTAGTGCCGGCTGACTGGAAAACAGCTACTGTTACGCCGCTGTTTAAAAAAGGAAGTAGACAAAAGGCGGGTAACTACAGGCCGGTTAGCTTAACGTCCGTAGTTGGGAAGATGCTAGAGTTCATTATTAAAGAGGAAATAACAGAGCACCTGAATAAGAATGGTTCGATCAAGCAGACGCAGCATGGATTCATGAAGGGAAAGTCGTGTTTGACGAATCTACTGGACTTTTATGAAGATGTCACTAGTGCGGTTGACAGAGGGGAACCGGTGGATGTGGTGTTTTTAGATTTCCAGAAGGCGTTCGATAAGGTGCCTCACAAAAGGTTGCTGCAGAAGATTGGGGTACACGGAGTTAGGGGTAAGATGTTGGCGTGGATTGGGGATTGGCTATCTAACAGGAAGCAGAGAGTTGGGATAAATGGGTGCTTTTCTGGTTGGCAGTTGGTGACCAGTGGCGTGCCGCAGGGATCGGTGCTGGGGCCTCAACTGTTTACTATTTACATAGATGATTTGGAGGAGGGGACTGAATGTAGGGTATTCAAGTTTGCTGATGACACGAAGGTGAGTGGGAAAGCGAATTGCGTGGAGGACGCGGAAAGTCTGCAGAGAGATTTGGATAGGCTGAGCGAGTGGGCGAGGATCTGGCAGATGGAATATAACGTTAGCAAATGTGAGGTTATCCACTTTGGAAGAAATAATAGTAAATTGGAATATTATTTAAATGGAGAAAAATTACATCATGCTCCTGTGCAGAGGGACCTGGGGGTCCTTGTGCACGAATCGCAAAAACTCAGTCTGCAGGTGCAGCAGGTGATCAAGAAGGCGAATGGAATGTTGGCCTTTATCGCGAGGGGGATAGAATATAAAAGCAGGGAGGTCTTGCTGCAACTGTACAAGGCACTGGTGAGGCCGCAACTGGAGTACTGTGTGCAGTTTTGGTCCCCTTATTTGCGAAAGGATATATTGGCCTTGGAGGGAGTGCAGAGAAGGTTCACCAGGTTGATACCGGAGATGAGGGGTGTAGCTTATGAGGAGAGATTAAACAGATTGGGTCTGTACTCGTTGGAGTTTAGAAGGATGAGGGGTGATCTTATAGAGACATATAAGATAATGAAGGGGCTGGATAGGGTAGAGGTGGAGAGATTCTTTCCACTTAGAAGGGAAACCAGAACTAGAGGGCACAGCCTCAAAATAAGGGGGGGCCGGTTCAGAACAGAGTTGAGGGGGAACTTCTTCTCTCAGAGGGTAGTGAATCTCTGGAATTCTCTGCCCATTGAAGTGGTGGAGGCTTCCTCGTTGAATATGTTTAAATCACGGGTAGATAGTTTTCTGATCGATAAGGGAATTAGGGGATATGGGGAGCAGGCGGGTAAGTGGAACTGATTCGCTTCAGATCAGCCATGATCTTGTTGAATGGCGGGGCAGGCTCGAAGGGCCAGATGGCCTACTCCTGCTCCTATTTCTTATGTTCTTATGACATAGAAAATAGGAACAGCAGTTGACCATTTGGTCTTTCAAGTCTAGAAATTTATCTATTTCCTTATCATAGAATCATTAAACATATTCAGTGACTTGGCCTCCACAGTCTTCGGTGGTAAAGAATTCCACAGGTTCCCCACCCTCTGAGTGAAGACGTTTCTCCTCATCTCAGTCCTAAATGGCCAACCCCATACTATGAGACTGTGATCCCCCTTAATCTAGACCCCCCCCGCCCTCCCAGCCAGAGGAAGTAACATTCCTGCTTCCAGTCTGTCCAGCCGCCATTTCAATTAGGTAGCCTCTCATTCGGCTCAACTCCAGTGAATTTAAAAAGGGAGGGAGAGAATAAAGGGACAATTAGAGATCAGTCAGCCATGACACCAGTGTTGGGGAAGATGCTGGAGTCAATCATAAAAGACATGGGGTGGAATTTTATGAAAAAAATTCTAAGTGCTGAAAATGCTGAACAAGCGAGAAAATGGGTGAGTTTCAGACTCACGAGCGTAAAAAAGCAATCTTATGGCACTTAGTCAAAGAAAAGTGCCAGGATGCAATTCTGGCCAGTAGGGGGGAACATTGAGCCTAATTTCACTGGTGAAGCTGGCTGCTGAGCTCCAGGGTGCCATTCTTCAGGTGCCCTACTTTCCCAGTGTACTGGGAGATCCGCTGTAACCCACCGCCACCCCCCCGCCCCCCCCCACCACCCCCTCCAATTCCCCACGGACATTGGGACCCATTGCTGAATGCTCCCTATGCTGGTCTCCCCCCTCCCGTCTCACCTCCCCAGACCTCAGATTCACTTCTGTTAACCTTTTGTACATCTGGACATTCTATCTGAAAGCACTATCAACTTAATGAACAGGAAAGATTCAATTCCCAGAAGGTACAGATGGTGGTTGGTGCTAACCACATTGTTAAGAATGTATTAGGGAGTAAACATATCTGGTTTATTCTCAAGAAATCCAGCATATTGACAATGCTTAGCCACAGTAGTTGGGTCGAATAGCTAATGGCAGTCAGGGATACTTGTTTCAGTCATGGCTGTTGACACTTTTTTGGAGTGTTAATGTAGAATCATAGAATTCCTACAATGCAGAAAGAGGCCATTCGACCCAATGAGCCTGCACCAACAATCCCACCCAGGCCCCCTCCCCGTAACCCCATGTATTTATCCTGCTAATCCCCCTGACACTAAGGGGCAATTTAGCATGGCCAATTAACCTAACTCGCACATTGTTGGACTGTGGGAGGGAACCAGAGCACCCAGAGGAACCTGACACAAACACAGGGAGAACGTGCAAACTCCACACAGTCACCCAAAGCCAGAATTGAACCCAGGTCCCTGACACTGGGAGGCAGCAGTGCTAACTAGTGCCCTTTGGGCACTACCAGAATCACTACAGAACATTTCTTTAGAATTCTCAAGTCCGATTCCTGGAGCTTATACAGATTAAGGGAAGCCCTGCAATGTAATCTGGCAAAGGTTTCCAGAAAGGTTTTCTCAATGTTCTCTAATTTGGTGATTTGGCCTTCTAAACACAGAAGGTAAAGAAAAAGCTGTCACCACTTCACGCGAACAAAGAACAAAGAAAATTACAGTACAGGAACAGGTCCTTCGGTCCTCCAAGCCTGCACCGACCATGCTGCCTGACGTAACTAAAACCCCCTACGCTTCCAGGGACCATATCCCTCTATTCCCATCTCATTCATGTACTTGTCAAGACGCCCCTTAAAAGTCATTACTGTATCAGCTGCCACTACCTCCCCCGGCAATGTGTTCCAGGCACCCACCACTCTCTGTGTAAAAAATCTGCCTCGTGCATCTCTTTTAAAACTTGCTCCTTGCACCATAAACCTACACCCCCTAGTAATTGACTCTTCCACCCTGGGAAGAAGCTTCTGACTATCCACTCTGTCCATGCCTCTCATAATCTTGTAGACTTCTATCAGGTCACCCCTCAACCTCCGTCGCTCTTGTGAGAACAAACCAAGTTTCTCCAACCTCTCCTCATAGCTAATGCCCTCCATACCAGGCAACATCCTGGTAAATCTTTTCTGTACCCTCTCCAAAGTCTCCACATCCTTCTGGTAGTGTGGCAACCAGAATTGAACACTATATTCCAAGTGCGGCCTCATTGAGGTTCTATAAAGCGTCAACATGACTTGCCAATTTTTAAACTCAATACCCCGGCTGATGAAGGCAAGCATGCCGTATGCCTTCTTGACTACCTTCTCCACCTGCATTGCCACTTTCACTGACCTGTGTACCTGTACACCCAGATCTCTTTGCCTATCAATACTCCTAAGGGTTCTGCCATTTACTGTATATTTCCTATCTGTATTAGACCTTCTAAAATGCATTACCTCACATTTGTCCAGATTAAACTCCATCTGCCATCTCTCCGCCCAAGTCTCCAACTGATCTATATCCTGCTGTATCCCCTGATGGTCCTCATTGCTATCCGCAAATCCACCAACCTTTGTGTCGTCCGCAAACTTACTAATCAATCCAGTTACATTTTCCTCCACATCATTTATATATAGTACAAACAGCAAAGGTCCCAGCACTGATCCCTGCGGAACACCACTTGTCACAGCCCTCCATTCAGAAACGCACCCTTCCACTGCTACCCTCTGTCTTCTTTGACCAAGTAAGAAGTTTAACAACACCAGGTTAAAGTCCAACAGGTTTATTTGGTAGCAAAAGCCACACAAGCTTTCGGAGCTCTTAGCCCCTTCTTCAGGTGAGTGGGAATTCTGTTCACAAACAGAGCTTATAAAGACACAGACTCAATTTACATGAATAATGGTTGGAATGCAAATACTTACAACTAATCAAGTCTTTAAGAGACGAAACAATGTGAGTGGAGAGAGCATCAAGACAGGCTAAAAAGATGTGTATTGTCTCCAGACAAGACAGCCAGTGAAACTCTGCAGGTCCACGCAACTCTGGGAGTTACAAATAGTGTGACATGAACCCAATATCCCGGTTGAGGCCGTCCTCGTGTGTGCGGAACTTGGCTATCAGTTTCTGCTCAGCAGAAAGCTGAGCAGAAACTGATAGCCAAGTTCCGCACACACGAGGACAGCCTCAACCGGGATATTGGGTTCATGTCACACTATTTGTAACTCCCACAGTTGCGTGGACCTGCAGAGTTTCACTGGCTGTCTTGTCTGGAGACAATACACATCTTTTTAGCCTGTCTTGATGCTCTCTCCACTCACATTGTTTCGTCTCTTAAAGACTTGATTAGTTGTAAGTATTTGCATTCCAACCATTATTCATGTAAATTGAGTCTGTGTCTTTATAAGCTCTGTTTGTGAACAGAATTCCCACTCACCTGAAGAAGGGGCTAAGAGCTCCGAAAGCTTGTGTGGCTTTTGCTACCAAATAAACCTGTTGGACTTTAACCTGGTGTTGTTAAACTTCTTACTGTGTTTACCCCAGTCCAACGCCGGCATCTCCACTTCTTTGACCAAGCCAGTTTTGTATCCACCTTGCCAGCTCACCTCTGATCCCATGCGACTTCACCTTCTGCACCAGTCTGCCATGAGGGACCTTGTCCAAGGCCTTACTGAAGTCCATGTATACAACACCCACTGTCCTAACCTCATCAATCATCTTCGTCACTTCCTCGAAAAACTCGATCAAGTTGATAAGACACGATCTTCCCTTCACAAAACCATGTTGCCTTTCACTATTACGTCCACTTATTTCCAAGTGGGAATAAATCCTGTCTCGAAGAATCCTCTCCAATAATTTCCCTACCACTGATGTAAGGCTCACCGGCCCGTAATTACCTGGATTATTCTTGCTACCCTTCTTAAACAAAGGAACAACATTGGCTATTCTCCAATCCTCTGGGACCTCCCCTGTAGCCAGTGAGGATACAAAGATTTCTCTCAAGCAATTTCCTCTCTTGCCTCTCTCAGTATTCTGGGGTATATCCCAACAGGCCCTGGAGACTTGTCTACCTTGATGTTTCTCAAGAACCCCAATACCACCTCCTTTTTGATCTCAACATGACTCAAACTATCTACACATCCTTTCCCAGACTCATCATCCACCAAGTCCTTCTCTTTGGAGAATAAAGTACGCGCATGGGAACCTTCTGAAAGATAGATTTTTAAAAAAATGGAATTCCTGAGATCTTGGTCTTTGAGTTCCGTAGCCAACAGTGTCTATTAATGCTCCAATAAGAAACTGCAATTTCCCAGTTTCTCCTGGTCAATGGTCATATTTGGTTCATTCAGTGATAGCCTCTCTTTCTAAACAATTTCCTCAGTGATTGTGACATTGGGAAGTTAAATACCATGGCTGGGTGAGTGAATTGGGTGGAGAATGTCAGCTTTTTGTTTGGGTAACTCTATGTTTAGTATTGAGCACTGCTGAGGGATACGATGGGTATTCATCATTGGAAGAAGATCTCTAACTGGTAAATCAGGAACCGTGACTGAGCAATAACAGGAGACCTTTTAAGTCATTGGAATATTCAGACTGCAAAATATTCACAGTTCTATAAATGCTCTGCCCCATTACCAATCAAAACCTGGTTATCTTCTGACAACTTGCCCAATTTCCCCAGGGTGGAGCAGTGCCTCATATCCACTGAAGACATCTCTCCTTTGTTCCTAGTTGTACACGTATTTCCCTTTTGCAAAGAGCACAAAGGTATAGACGTGGAACTGATTATTCCCAATGTTTTTTCACCCAAGTGTCTGCTGAAATACCCGATAAAGATGCATTCAGTTGTAGGCAGTGGTTTCTACATTTTCTGTTAAACATTGTAGGAAATGTGATATTTATGGGGAGGTGGAATGGTATGGGAGAAAGCCTCTGTGTGGGTGGGGTGCTGAGAGATTCTTGTTCCTAGTCAGGGTCTCATTGATTTCTTCTTTTAAAATCTATTGCCCGAATGTTGCTGAGATCAGTTATGCTTCCAGCAATACCTCAGCACCTGCAGGGAAACCCATGTCGTCACTTTCTTTGGCCAGGCTGGTATGGTCATCAAGTCACTTCTAGTGATTAATGGGGCAATAGAGTTGGCACTGATTGCCAATTTGCTCTCTCTCCAGATTCCCTGCAAATTATTTTTTGGGGACACCAAACAACTTTTACTTATGGCTTTTAGCTCTGCTAATATCACCACCATCACAGCTTCCGAGAATCTTGGTCCCTTCGATGATGTATTACTTTCCTCTATAGCTTTTTGATATTCACTGTGGTTCTAACTCTTATCTCTTCATCTTCAGAATCATCTGGATCCATTTCAACAGAAGCGGCCCTTTAACTGATGTATTGTGCCCTGGTTTCTGTCACTCTCAGTGTTGGAGATGCAATCAAGAGTGATATTCTCACTAAGATCCCACCTTCAGGCCCCCATACAAAGAAAATGTGATCAGATGCCAGTGGAACCACATGGGTGAAAGTCTTGCCATCATTCACTGAAAATCCAAGGAAAATCCAAACCTATCACCAAGTTTTCAAGAGCAACGTATAATGGGCTCAGTGGGTTTCCTGTGGCTTACATGGAGAGAGAGAGAGAGTAGAGCCAACGTCACAAGTCTGGATGATTGTTCATCAGAGCTTGATCACGGTAAGGCTAGGGGAGGTGGGGTCTGCTTCCTAATCAACACCTCATGGTGCCAGATGTAGCAACACTGGCAAGTTTCTGCTTCTTGGACCTAGAACACCCGACGCTAAAATGCCACCCCAACTACCTATCGTGGGATGTAAATGACGGCATTTACATCCCACCCCATGCAGATGTGAAGATTGCGATGGACGAAATATACATCAGTACAAATAGCCTTGAGACAAAATATCCCGAGGCCTTGTTCATCGTGGCTGGGGACTTCAATCAGGCCAAACTCAAGAGCGTACTACCAACATGTCGCCTGTTCCACCAGAGGTCCAAACATCCTCGACCACTGCTACACAAATATCAAACATGCCTATCGCTCTATTGCCCACCCACACTTTGGCAAATCAGACCACAAGGCTGTGCTCCTGCTCCCAGCTTACAAGCAAAAACTGAAGCAGGAGAATCCATCAAAGAGAGTCATGCAATGTTGGTCTGAGGAATCGGATGATCTCCTACAGGGCTGCTTGGAGTCAGTGGACTGGTCAGTATTTAAAAACTCTGCGACCAGCCTGAACAAGTACGCCACGACAGTAACTGACTTCATTAGTAAGTGTGTAGAAGACTGTGTGCCAAAGAAGCAAATTTGTGTGTTTCCTAACCGGAAACCATGGGTGAACAGGGATATCCACTGCTTGCTGAAGTCCAGGTCTGAGGCATTCAAGTCAGGCGACCCTGACCTATACAAGAAAGTCAGATACGATAAAAAGATGCCAAAAGACAGTACTGGACCAAGCTAGAGTCCCAGGCTGGCCACACAGACCCCCCCGCTGACTATGGCAAGGTCTGCAAGACATAAAAGGTGACAAGATGAAGGCAGATAAAATCGCCGACTTCAACGCACCCCTCCCTGATGAGCTCAATGCATTCTCTGCCCGTTTTGAGCAAGAGGTCAGCAAGAGCATGCCCTCCACCCTGGAAATCATGGATGAACCTGTATCTGAGGTCACCATTGCAGATGTCAGAGCAGCTTTCTTGAAGGTCAATCCATGGAAAGCGACTGGCCCGATGGGGTACCCAGACTAGAGCTCAGATCCCGTGGGGACCAGCTGGCGGGGTTATTCGCAGACATCTTCAACCTCTCTTTACAACAATCTGAGGTCCCTATCTGCTTCAAGAAGATGACCATCATCCCAGTACCAAAGAAAAGCCAAGCAACGTGCCTTGATGACTATCGACCGGTGGCTCTGACATCCATCGTTATAAGACCATAAGACCATAAGACATAGGAGCGGAAGTAAGGCCATTCGGCCCATCGAGTCCACTCCACCATTCAATCATGGTTGATTTCAACTCCATTTACCCGCTCTCTCCCCATAGCCCTTAATTCCTCGAGAAATCAAGAATTTATCAATTTCTGTCTTGAAGACGCTCAACGTCTCGGCCTCCACAGCCCTCTGTGGCAATGAATTCCACAGACCCACCACTCTCTGGCTGAAGAAATTTCTCCTCATCTCTGTTCTAAAGTGACTCCCTTTTATTCTAAGGCTGTGCCCCCGCGTCCTAGTCTCCCCTGTTAATGGAAACAACTTCCCTACGTCCATCCTATCTAAGCCGTTCATTATCTTGTAAGTTTCTATCAGATCTCCCCTCAACCTCCTAAACTCCAATGAATATAATCCCACGATCCTCAGACGTTCATCGTATGTCAGGCCTACCATTCCTGGGATCATCCGTGTGAATCTCCGCTGGACCCGCTCCAGTGCCAGTATGTCCTTCCTGAGGTGTGGGGCCCAAAATTGCTCACAGTACTCCAAATGGGGCCTAACCAGTGCTTTATAAAGCCTCAGAAGTACATCCCTGCTTTTGTATTCCAAGCCTCTTGAGATAAATGACAACATTACATTTGCTTTCTTAATTACGGACTCAACCTGCAAGTTTACCTTTAGAGAATCCTGGACTAGGACTCCCAAGTCCCTTTGCACTTTAGCATTATGAATTTTGTCACCGTTTAGAAAATAGTCCATGCCTCTATTCTTTTTTCCAAAGTGTACAACCTCGCACTTGCCCACGTTGAATTTCATCAGCCACTTCTTGGACCACTCTCCTAAACTGTCTAAATCTTTCTGCAGCCTCCCCACCTCCTCAATACTACCTGCCCCTCCACCTATCTTTGTATCATCGGCAAACTTGGCCAGAATGCTCCCAGTCCCGTCATCTAGATCGTTAATATATAAAGAGAACAGCTGTGGCCCCAACACTGAACCCTGCGGGACACCACTTGTCACCGGTTGCCATTCTGAGAAAGAACCTTTTATCCCAACTCTCTGCCTTCTGTCTGACAGCCAATCGTCAATCCATGTTAGTACCTTGCCTCGAATACCATGGGCCCTTATTTTACTCAGCAGTCTCCCGTGAGGCACCTTGTCAAAGGCCTTTTGGAAGTCAAGATAGATAACATCCATTGGCTCTCCTTGGTCTAACCTATTTGTTATCTCTTCAAAGAACTCTAACAGGTTTGTCAGGCACGACCTCCCCTTACTAAATCCATGCTGACTTGTCTTAATCCGACCCTGCACTTCCAAGAATTTAGAAATCTCATCCTTAACGATGGATTCTAGAATTTTGCCAACAACTGAGGTTAGGCTAATTGGCCTATAATTTTCCATCTTTTTTCTTGTTCCCTTCTTGAACAGTGGGGTTACAACAGCGATTTTCCAATCCTCTGGGACTTTCCCTGACTCCAGTGACTTTTGAAAGATCATAACTAACGCCTCCACTATTTCTTCAGCTATCTCCTTTAGAACTCTAGGATGTAGCCCATCTGGGCCCGGAGATTTATCAATTTTCAGACCTTTTAGTTTCTCTAGCACTTTCTCCTTTGTGATGGCAACCATATTCAACTCTGCCCCCTGACTTTCCTGAATTGTTGGGATATTACTCATGTCTTCTACTGTGAAGACTGACGCAAAGTACTTATTAAGTTCCTCAGCTATTTCCTTGTCTCCCATCACTAGATTACCAGCGTCATTTTGGAGCGGCCCAATGTCTACTTTTGCCTCCCGTTTGTTTTTAATGTATTTAAAGAAACTTTTACTATCATTCCTAATGTTACTGGCTAGCCTACCTTCATATTTGATCCTCTCCTTCCTTATTTCTCTCTTTGTTATCCTCTGTTTGTTTTTATAGCCTTCCCAATCTTCTGACTTCCCACTACTCTTTGCCACATTATAGGCTCTCTCTTTTGCCTTGATGCATTCCCTGACTTCCTTTGTCAGCCATGGCTGCCTAATCCCCCCTCTGATAACCTTTCTTTTGTTTGGGATGAACCTCTGCACTGTGTCCTCAATTACTCCCAGAAACTCCTGCCATTGCTGTTCTACTGTCTTTCCCATTAGGCTCTGCTTCCAGTCGATTTTTGTCAGCTCCTCCCTCATGCGCCTGTAATTACCTTTATTTAACTGTAGAACCTTCACATCTGATTCTGCCTTCCTTCTTTCAAATTGCAGACTGAATTCTACCATATTATGATCACTGCTTCCTAAGTGTTCCCTTACTTTAAGATCTTTTATCACGTCTGGCTCATTACATAACACTAAGTCCAGAATAGCCTGTTCCCTCGTGGGCTCCATCACAAGCTGTTCCAAAAAGCCATCCTGTAAACATTCAATGAATTCCCTTTCTTTGGGTCCACTGGCAACATTATTTACCCAGTCCACCTGCATATTGAAATCCCCCATGATCACTGTGACCTTGCCTTTCTGACATGCCCTTTCTATTTCGTGGTGCATTTTGTGCCCCTGGTCCTGACCACTGTCAGGAGGCCTGTACATAACTCCCATTATGGTTTTTTTGCCTTTGTGGTTCCTCAACTCTACCCACACAGACTCCACATCGTCTGACCCTATGTCGTTTAGTGCTATTGATTTAATTTCATTTCTAATTAACAAGGCAACCCCGCCCCCTCTACCCACCCCTCTGTCTTTTCGATAGGTTGTGAATCCCTGGATGTTTAACTGCCAGTCCTGAACCCCCTGCAACCACGTCTCTGTGATGCCTACCACATCATACCTGCCAGTCACAATCTGGGCCACAAGCTCATCTATCTTGTTCCGGACACTGCGGGCATTTAAATATAGCACCTTTAATTCCCTATTGACCGTCCCTTTTTGTTTTCGTAGTGTGGTGGACCTTGGTCTACTGAGCCTTTCCAGACACTGTGTCATATTTTGTGAGATGGGGACTATCGTAACCTCTCCTGAGTGCTGTCTTTTCGTGATTTTTTGTAATCCTAAGCAGCTACGCTTCCCACTGATTCCTTCACCTCTTGGTTCCCTGACTTTCCCTTCCCCCCCAATCTCTAGTTTAAAGTCCTATTGACCACCCCATTTACTCTCTTCGCCAGAACACTGATCCCAGCTCGGTCCAGGTGGAGACCATCCCAACGGTATAGGTCCCCCCTGCCCCAAAACTGATGCCAGTGTCCCATGAAAAAGAACCCTTCTTTCCCACACCACACCACTTCGAAAGGTTAGTCATGGCACGAATCAATTCCAGCTTCCCAGGCTACCTGGATCCACTACAGTTTGCCTACCGCCACAACAGGTGCGCAGTAGACACCATCTCCCTGGCCCTGCACTCAACCCTGGAACACCTAGATAACAAAGACACCCATGTCAGATTCCTATTTATTGACTACAACTCAGTCTTCAACCATTATTCCTATGAAACACATCTCCAAACTCTGTGGCCTGGACGTCGGCTCCTCCCTCTGCGACTGGATCCTGAACTTCCTAACTCACAGACAACAATCAGTAAGGATAGGCAACAACACCTCCTCCTTGATCATCCTCAACACCGGTGCCCCTCCAATTCGATTTTCAAGTTTGCTGACGACACCACCGTAGTGGGTTGGATCTCAAACAATGACGAGACAGAGTATAGGAATAAGATAGAGAATCTGGTGAACTGGTGTGGCAACAATAATCTCTCCTTCAATGTCAACAAAATGAAGGAAATGGTCATCGACTTCAGGAAGCGTAGAGGAGAACATACCCCTGTCTACATCAATGGGGATGAAGTAGAAAGGGTAGAGAGCGTCAAGTTTTTAGGTGTCCAGATCACCAACAACCTGTCCTGGTCCCCCCAAGCCATCACTATAGTTAAGAAAACCCACCAACGCCTCTACTTTCTCAGAAGACTAAAGAAATTTGGCATGTCAGCTATGACTCTCACCAAATTTCACAGATGCACCATAGAAAGCATTCTTTCTGGTTGTATCACAGCTTGGTATGGCTCCTGCTCTGCCCAAGACTGCAAGAAACTACAAAAGGTCATGAATGTAGCCCAATCCATCACACAAACCAGCATTCTATCCATTGACCCTGACTACACTTCCCGTTGCCTTGGCAAAGCAGCCAGCATAATTGAGGACCTCACACATCCTGGACATTCTCTCTTTCACTTTCTTCCATCAGGAAAAAGACACAAAAGTCTGAGGTTACATACCAACTGACTCAAGAACAGCTTCTCCTCTGCTGGAAGAGAACAGTCTTGCCTGGTGATTGTCAAGCGGTGTTCATTCATCCATTGTCGTAGCGTCTGCATAGTTTCCCCAATGTACCATGCCTCGGGACATCCTTTCCTGCAGCGTATCAGGTAGACAACATTGGCCGAGTTGCAAGAGTAGGTACCGTGTACCTGGTGGATGGCGTTCTCGCGTGAGATGATGGCATCCGTGTCAATAATCCGGGGAGAAGCTTCTCCGGAGCGGAGAAGCTATGACATCTCCTCCGGAGCCTTCAACATGTCATTGATGAAGACGAACATCTCGCCAAGGCCATCCCCACATCCCCATTTCTTGCCTTCAAACAACCGCACAACCTCAAACAGACCATTGTCCGCAGCAAACTACCCAGCCTTCAGGAGAACAGTGACCACGACACCACACAACCCTGCCACAACAACCTCTGCAAGATGTGCCGGATCATTGACACGGAGGTCATCATCTCACGTGAGAACACCATCCACCAGGTACACGGTACATACTCTTGCAACTCAGCCAACGTTGTCTACCTGATACGCTGCAGGAAAGGATGTCCCGAGGCATGGTACATTGGGGAGACCATGCAGACGCTACGACAACGGATGAATGAACACCGCTCGACAATCACCAGGCAAGACTGTTCTCTTCCTTTTTGGGGAGCACTTCAGCAGTCACGGGCATTCGGCCTCTGATCTTCGGGTAAGCGTTCTCCAAGGCGGCCTTCACGACACACGACAGCGCAGAGTCGCTGAGCAGAAACTGATAGCCAAGTTCCCCACACATGAGGACGGCATCAACCGGGATCTTGGGTTTATGTCACACTATCTGTAACCCCCACAACTTGCCTGGACTTGCAAAGTCTCACTGGCTGTCCTATCTGGAGACAATATACATCTCTTTAACCTGTGCTAATGCTCTCTCCACTCACATTGTCTGTACCTTTAAGAATTGATTAGCTGTAAAGACTCGCATTCCAATCATTATTCATTATTCTGTAAATTGAGTTTGTGTCTTTATATGCCCTGTTTGCTGTTTATGAGCAGATCTCCCACTCACCTGACGAAGGAGCAGCACTCCGAAAGCTAGTGGCGTTTGCTACCAAATAAACCTGTTGGACTTTAACCTGGTGTTGTTAGACTCCTTCCTTATATCTTAGTCAGGGAATAATGCATACTTTATAAAACAGCAGTCTGCAGCAAATCTGGAACTTACCAGAGTCCAGCTGACACCGGGATCCGAAGTTATTCTGTACCTTAGCTCAAACCGACATTTGGCACTTGTTGAATTTCTCCAGTGAATAATGGTCTTGGCAACGGAATTGTTTATAAATTCAACTTTCGTGATGTTTGGAGGGTCAGGCTTAACTATTTAAAGAAAAATCCTGTTACAAATTGGCATTAGAATTAGAGTAACATAACTTCCTTCATCCCTAAAAGATGGTCACTGGGAATTTCCTTGGGGTCTCTCCTGAATGGTTTTCATCACTTTAGGGAAGAATCAGAAACGCATGTACGTAGCTTATCCAGCCTTCTATTTAGTCTTCTGCAATGGTGGCCAAGTGGGAGAAGCCCTGAGGAAAATGACAGTGGGTAACCCTATATTGGATATAATTCCCCAGGTACCTGCAGTGCTTCAATTTCTCCTCGTGAGTTTACTTCATGGAATGACTAAAAACCCTAAAGATAGCAGAATCTCAGCAATTACTCCAAGCTCACTCCCACCTTCATCACTGACCTTACCAAAGTCTGCAGGTTCAGAGAGAGGACCTTTACTTTGGAGAGAGTTGGCAGGTGTTCATACCTTCTCGGGATAAATTGGTATCCACCTTGAAAGTTTTGATACAGGGTCAGAGAGTTAATGGTGGTCCAGAGTGGACATTTCTATATGTTCCTTCAGGGGGCTGCTCTGAAAATGAGTTTTCTGAACACACAATGCTTCTCCTGTTCAGGGAGCTAGATATTAATTCCTGTTCTCCAGGTGGGCCCAAAGACTACTGCTGTGTTGGCTATGTTGGGCAGCATGGTGGCACAGTGGTTAGCACTGTTGCCTCACAGCGCCAGGGACCTGGGTTCAATTCCTGCCTCGGGTGACTTGTCTGTGTGGAGTTTTACACATTATCCTTGTGTTTGCATGGATTTCATCTGGATGCTCTGGTTCCCTCCCACACTCCAAATATGTGCGGGTTAGGTTGATTGGCCATGCTAAATTGCCCTTTAGTGTCAGGAGGATTAGCAGGATTAATATGTGGGTTACGGGGATAGAGCCTGGGTAGGATTGTTGTCGGTGCAGGCTTGATGAGCTAAATGGTCTCCTTCTGCACTGTGGGGATTCTATGATTCTATGGTCATGCCATCAAGTGTTCCTGTGCCAGCTCCAGATATACAGAATCAATACCTGGCCCCCCTTTTCCCATGTTAATGGCCATGTTTGGCATGAGTAGAAGCTCTATCGCCAACAACCCATCATTAATACATAAAGCTAGGCCAGGAACCAACCTAATACCCACCAAAGCCATAGCAGGAGTAAACTAGAAGTTCCAAAGATTTTCAACTCTTTTGTTTGTTCAATGGTAGAATTAAATACACCCAAATTTAAACTTACCCACACCCCAAAATCCATTAAAAAAGGTTTTCCAGCAGAAATTGTGACAAATCAGCCATGATCATAATGAATGGTGGAGCAGGCTCGAAGGGCCAAATGGCCTCCTCCTGCTCCTATCTTCTATATCTATGTCTAAATGGATTGTGATAAAATGTTGGGCTTTCCTAATCTGTTTTAATTACATTAATTGTTTGCTTACTGATCCACCAGAGGCGTCTGAGCCCAGGACCGTGAAAGATCAAGTACAATTGCAACTGCTAGAAATTGTTATACTGTACCTATATCGTGGATCGAAAAAGTTAGATCCTTGGATGTTGCACTTCCTAATGCATTCGCGGCTTGTACCCAAACCTTGTATAGAGAAACCTTTTCAAGTTTATCTCCAGGGACAGTGACATTGCTTGTTGTAGGAAATGTTGTAGAAAACATCTGTTTGTTACCTGTTATTTCACTGTAAAGATAAGATGATACAGAACTCATAATACAGCAGTGTGGGAATGAAACATACTTTTGCTTTGAACACAAACAAAATGGAATAAACTTTCTTATAATGAATGTTAAAAAAAAAGCCAAACACAACAATCCTATATCATAAAGCGAAGGTTTCTTTCAGTTCTACATCATGAGATTCACATCATAGCTCAAATGGGACATGCAATGAAAGGGACATCTCCTAGGCCCATCTGAAAACACCAGCAAGTGGCCAGAACCATTTTCATGGTCAGGCTTTATTTTATTATTTAAGGTTAGTTGCCAGTGCTTTGCTTTAAAGATAAGAAACACTTGTATTTATATATAGCCATCAGAATATCCTAAAGTACTTCACAACCAATTTAGAAGCAGAATACAGTGGATACTGGAAATCTGAAAAAAGGAGTAAATGCCTGAAATGCTTAGTAGGTCTGGTCATATCTGTGGAGAGAGAAGCAAAATGATTATCGTCCGGTGGCTCTGACAGCCATCATTATGAAGTGCTTCGAAGGGTTAGTCATGGCACCAATCAATTCCGGCCTCCCAGATTGTCTAGATCCACTACAGTTCGCCAACTGCTGCAACAAGTCCAAAGCAGATACCATCTCCCTGACCCTGCACTAAACCCTGGAACACCTAGATAGCAAAGACACCCATGTCTGACTCCTATTTATTGACTCCATCTCAGCCTTCAACACCATTATTCCTACGAAACTCATCTCCAAACTCCGTGGCCTTCGTCATCATTTTGACTTGGCTCTGATGAAGGTCATCCAGATTCGTAATGTTGACTTTATTCTCTTTCCATATAAGCCACTGGAGACCCCCAGAGCCCGTTATACTTTGCTCTTGAAAACTTGGTTTGGATTTTCAGTGAATGATGGCAAGACTTTCACCCACCCATGTGGTTCCACTGGCGTCTGATCACATTTTCTTTGTATGGGGACCTACAGGGTGGGATTTTAGTGAGAATATCACTCTTGATTGCATCTCCAACACAGAGTGACAGAAACCAGGGCACAATACATAAATTAAAGGGCTGCTTCTGTTGAAATGGATCCAGGTGATTCTGAAGATAAAGAGATAAGAGTTAGAACCATACTGAATGTCAAAAAGCTATAGAGGAAAACTCCTCCTCTGCGACTGGATCCTGAATTTCCAAACCCACAGACCGCAATCGGTAAGGATAGGCAACAACAACACCTCCACAGTCATCCTCAAAATTGGTGACCCACAAGGCTGTGTCCTCAGCACCCTACTATACTCCTTATGCACCAATGATTGTGTGGCCAAATTCTCCTCCAACTCAATTTTCAAGTTTGCTGATGACACCACCATAGTGGGTTGGATCTCAAACAATGATGAGACAGAGTACAGAAAAGAGATAGAGAATCTGGTGAACTGGTGCGACGACAATAATCTCTCCCTAAACGTCAGCAAAATGAAGGAGATAGTCATTGATTTCAGAAAGCATAGTGGAGGACATGCCTCTGTCTACATCAATGGGGATGAGGTAGAAATAGTCAAGAACTTCAAGTTTTTAGGTGTCCAAATCACCAACAACCTGTCCTGGTCCCTCTATGTCAACGCTATAGTTAAGAAAGCTCACCAACACCTCTACTTTCTCAGAAGACCAAGGAAATTTGGCATGTCCACTACGACTCTCACTAACTTTTACAGATGCACCATAGACAGCATTCTTTCTAGTTGTATCACAGCTTGGTATGGCTCCCGCTTTGTGCAAGACCACAAGAAACTACAAAGGTTTGTGAACGAAGCCCAGTCCATCACGCAAACCAGACTTCCATCATTGACACTGTCTACACTTCCCGCTGCCTCAGAAAAGCAGCCAACATAATGAAGGATCCCATGCACTCTGGGCATACTCTCTTCCACCTTCTTCCGTCAGGAAAAAGATATAAAAGTCTGAGGTCACATACCAACCGACTCAAGAATAGCTTCTTCCCTGCTGCCATCAGACTTTTGAATGGATCTACCTTGCATTAAGTTGATCTTTCTCTACACCCTAGCTATGACTGTAACACTACATTCCGTACTCTCTCCTTTCCTTCTCTATGTACGGTATGCTTTGTCTGTATAGCGAGCAAGAAACAATACTTTTCACTATATATTAATACATGTGGCAATAATAAATTGAATCAAATCAAAATTAATGGGTGAGATTTTCTGGTCATGCCCACCTGAGACTGGAAATTCCCAGCCAATGTCAACAGATCTTTAAACAGTCCATCAAATTGTCCGTCCTGCCCATGATGATTCTTGTGGCAGACCGAACCGGAAAATTTATCCCAGTGTTTCAGGTTTTGACCTTTTATCAGGACTGGTAAAAGTTGGAGATAAAATAGGTTTTAATAAAGTGAAGTGGGGAGGGTGGGAGAAAAGTTTAAAGTTTATTTATTAGTGTCACAAGTAGGCTTACATTAAGACAGCAATGAAGTTACTGTGAAAATCCCCTAGCTGCCATACTCGGTCACCTGTTCGGTGACACTGAGGGAGAATTTAGCATGGCCAATGCACCTCACCAGCATGCCTTTCGGACTGTGGGAGGAAACCGGAATACCTGGAGGAAACCCACCCAGACATAAGGAGAAGGTGCAGACTCCGCACAGATAGTGACCAAGCTGGGAATTGAACCCTTGTCCCTGACACTGTGAGGCAGCAGTGCTAACCACTGTGCCACCGTGCAAGGAACAAAAGTGAAGATTTGTGATAGAGTGGAAGGCAGGAGAGATTAAATTACAAAAGAGTTTGTGGTGCAAGATCAATGGGGATGGTAATGGGAAAGTCAAGAAACAAGAGATTTGTCGAGGGGAGGTGTGAATGGCAGAATGATGAACAACTGCCATCCAAAATCATAATAAAGAGATAAACAAGAGACATAAACACAAACCTGTGATGAGTCATAGCCACAGAAACCAGGGGAAAAGACCGCTAATGACAGTCCACAGAGAGAATAAAGGGTGTGAATGGCCAAAGAGCGGAGGAGCGAAAATGAGAGGGTAAACTGTGACAGATGAAGATGTTGGCGGTGGTGGGGGGGGGGGGGGGGGGGGGGGGGGGGGCGGGAATGGATGGGACAGAGGTAAAATTTAGAAAAGGGGAAGCAAAGTGGGAGAAAAGGTAAGGGAAGGAGGATAGAGTGGGGAGAAAAGAGTCGGGGGGAAAAAATGAAGAAATAAAAGGTAGAGAACAGTAAAAAAAATTTAAAAATAGAAAAAAATCAAAGGGGTCGAGGTGGGGTAGAGCTAATCATCTGAAGCTGTTGAATTCGATGTTGAGACCAGAAGGTTGTAAAGTGCCTTGCCGGAAGATGAGATGCTGTTCCTCCGCCATTTTCACCAACTCCAGTGTGATGCCACCACCAAACACACATTCCCTTCACTCCCTCTGTCAGCATTCCACAGAGACCATTCCCTCCATGATAACCTAGTCCACCCCTCCACTATAACCCAACACCTCTCCCATCACCCATAGCACCTTCCCATGCAATCGCAGAAGGTGTAACACCTGTCCTTTTACCTCTTTCTATGCTTATCATCCAAGGTCCAAAATATTCATTCCAGGTTAAGCAGAATCCAGATGACCCTTTGTCAAAGCTAAAAGGCAGAGAAAGTGGGAGATATTTATACTGCAGGGGGAGGGAATGAAAGATGAGTCATAGCCACAGAAACCAGGGGGAAAAAGCTGATAATGGATGTCCACGAAGAGAATAAAGGGTGTGATTGGCCAAATGGCAGAGAGGCTAAAATGAGAGGGTAAGCTGTGATAGGTGAAGATGTTTGGTGTTGCGGGGGCGGGGGGTGGGGGGGGGGGGGTGGGGGCGGTGGGGAGGCGTGGAATGGATGGGACAGAGGTAAAATTTAGAAAAGAGGGAGAAAAGGTAAGGGAAGGGGGAAAAAGTAGGGGGAAAGAGTTGCGAGGGGGGAAAGAAAAATGAAGAAAGTCAATAAAGAAGTAAAAGGTAGAGAACAGTTTCACTTGCACCTCTTTCAATTTGGTCTATTGCATTCGCTGCTCCCAATGTGGTCTCCTCTATATCGGAGAGACCAAGCGTAGACTGGGTGATCGCTTTGCTGAGCACCTTCGGTCTGTGCGCAATCAGGACCCTGACCTTCCGGTTGCTTGCCATTTTAACACACGATCCTGCTCTCATGCCCACATATCTGTCCTTGGTCTGCTGTAGTGTTCCAATGAAGCTCACTGCAAACTGGAGGAACAGCATCTCATCTTCCGGCTAGACACTTTACAGCCTTCCGGTCTCAACGTTGAATTCAACAACTTCAGATGATTAGCTCTACCCCACCTCGACCACTTTGTTTTCATTCTATTTTTAAAATGTTTTACTGTTCTCTACCTTTTATTTCTTTATTTATTTCTTCATTATTCTTCCCCCCCCCAGTCTTTCCCCTACTTTATCCCCCTTCCCTTACCTTTTCTCCACCTTTTCTAAATTTTACCTCTGTCCCATCCATTCCATTCCCCCCAACATCTTCACCTATCACAGCTTACCCTCTCATTTTAGCTTCTCTGCCGTTTGGCCATTCACACCCTTTATTCTCTCTGTGGACAGCCATTAGCAGTCTTTCCCCCTGGTTTCTGTGGCTCTGACTCATCTTTCATTCCCTCTCCCTACAGTATAAATATCTCCCACTTTCTATGCCTTTTAGCTTTGACAAAGGGTCATCTGGACTCGAAACGTCAGCTCTTTTCTCTCCTTACAGATGCTGCCAGACCTGCTGAGATTTTCCAGCATTTTCTCCTTTGCTATTGGAACTGTAGCAGTGCCAGTATGTGAGAATATGAATATGTTTTTACATTGCTTTTGTTCTTAATATTGACTCCACTATAACATGGAAAGGATTTATCAAAATCATACTCTCAAAAAAACATTTTTTTCCCCTCTTTCTGTCATGTTCTCAAACACCCTTCTCAAAACAATACATTTTTGAAACATAGGTTTTGATCACAGCAAGTGTGGGGCAGGGGACGTGATTGCATCCACCAGAAGATTGTTCACATCAGAAGATAGTTCAGAGATTGATAAATAACCATTTGGGGTCACCATCACCAGAAACTTAATGGGAGCACTTATAACAACAGGTTAGAGACTGGGCATTCTAAAGTGAGTGAGCCACCTTTTAACTTCCCACAGCATCTACAAGACATAAATCAAGAGTATTATGGAATACTCTTCACTTGACTGGATATTTGCAACTCCAAAAACATTCAATATCATCCAGGACAAAATAGCTCCCCGATCCACTTTTAACATTTACTCCCTCCAACACTGGCACAGTGGTGATACACTATAGCACCTCCCAAACTTCAACCAATCTCCATTTTTAAGTGATCTAGCCTCAACAGTTTTTTGCTGATTCTCAGAATCACAGAAAGATTACAGCATAGAAGGAGGCCATTCAGCCCATCGTGTCTGTTTGTTCTCTGAATGAGCAATTCACCTTTTGCCACTCCCCTGCCTTCTCACCAGTGATGCATATTCTTTTTTTCAGATAATAATCCAATTCCTTCTTGAATGCCTCAGTTGAACCTGCCTCTACCACATTCACAGGCAGTGCATTCCAGATCTTAACAACTTGCTGCATGAAAATACTTTTCCTCATGTTACCATTGTTTCTTTTGCCAATTACATAAATCTGTGCCCTCTGGTTCTCAATCCTTCCACCAATGGGAACAGTTTCTCTCTATCTACTTTGTCCAGCCCCTCATGATTTTGGACACCTCTGTCAAATCTCCTCTCAATCTTCTCTCCTCCGAAGAAAACTCCTCCAATCTCTACAAAGTTTCTCATCCCTGGAACCATTCTCGTGAAGCGTTTCTGTACCCTCCTACCACCTTCACAGGGAGAGATAGGGGCATAGTGGTAATGTCACTGACTTAGTAATTCAGAGGCCCAGGATAATGCTCCGAAGACATGGGTTCAAATCCCACCATGGCAACTGGTGGAATTTAAATTCAAGTTAATAAAATCTGGAATTGAAAAGCTACTATCTGTAATAACGACCATGAGACCATTGTCGATTGCTGTAAAAACCCATCTGGTTCACCAATGTCCTTTAGGGATGGAGATTTGCTCTCCTTACCTGGTCTGGTAGCCTATATGTGACTGCAGATCTATTGCAATGTGGTTGACTATTAGCAAGCCCATCAGCCCAAGGGCAATTAGGGAGGGACAACAAATCCCTATTGTCTGCACATGCATAATACCTCCCTCCACAGGCCATCTGGTGAGTTAAGCCCTGTCCACAGCCTCTCTGGCCAGAACCAGACTAGTTCAAAATTTTGCAGACAGATTGCATAAGCTTGGGCATGAAAACTTGCCCAAAAATCGGATCTGGAACTCTCCCAGTTTCATGCCCGTCTGACACTTAGAAAAAATCTCATAAAATTCCACCCAAAGGGCCTGATTTTACCATCACGTTGTGCCCATTTTCAGACGTGAAAACTTGGCAAAGTCGGGCGTGAGGCAAATAGTGATCATAAATCCATGCTCCATAAATCCATGCTGACTCTGTCTGATCCTGCTTTCTAAATGCTCTGCTATAAAGTCCTTGATAATGGATTCAAGAATTTTCCCCACTATTGATGTTAAGCTCACTGGTCTATAATTCCCTGTTTTCTCTCTACCTCCCTTTTTGAATAATGGAGTGACATTGGCTACCCTCCAATCTGCAGGGAATGTCCAGAGCCTATAGAATCCTGGAAGATGACCACCAATGCATCCACTATTTCCAAAACCACTTCCTTAAGTACTCTGGGGTGTAGATTATCAGGCCCTGGGGATTCATCCGCCTTGAATCCCATCAATTTTTCCAGCACCATTTCTCTACTAATATTGATCTCTCTCAGTTCTTCCCGCTTACTAAATCTTGCACTCGCCAACATTTCTGGCATTTAATTTGTGTCCTCTTTTGTGAAGACAGAACAGAAGTATGTATTCAGTTGCTCGGCCATTTCTTTGTCCCCCATTATACATTCCCCCGTTTCTGTCTGTGGGGGACCTACATTTGTCTTCACCAACTTCTTTCTCTTCATGTATGTATAGAAACTCTTAGGGCCCAATTTTACCGTCAAGTTGCACCCATATTTGGGCGTGAAACCTTGGTAAAGTCGGGCGTGAGACGAGTAGCGTGATCCGCGCCCACCTCTGTGCCGGTTCCCCCTTTACCAAGGCCCAAAAATAAAAGTTAATTTAAATGCAAATGCAGTTGAAGATCATATCAGATCAGTCACGTTCTCATTGAAGGGTAACGGAGCAGACTCAATGGGCCAAATGGCCCACTTCTGCTATTACATCTTATGGTCTATGGTCTTATGTAGATAGTGTAAGTGGTAGCTTCCCCAGCCACTTCTTGTGGCTGTCTGCTCTAAGGACTCACTGCGTGAAAAAAGAACAAATATATTCTGCCTTGATTTTAAGAAGTTCATCGAATAATGCAGCACCTTTGCTCGCAGTGATACAGTAAAATCATTTTAAGAGCTTCTGTTTCATTGCAAATGAGCCAGTAATTGAGGTTAATTACCAGAGGAACTCATGGTTAACACTTCATCAGCTCTTCTTGCAATCAGTACTTCACATACAACTGACGTGCCAAGTTCGGTTTTGTGGCTAACGTTGTCCTGGCCTCAAATAAAATTTTAAAAAGGAACACTTAGAAGTGTTAGAAACAGTAACATAAGTGAATCCTAATGCAGTGAGAAAACTCATTGCTCAGTGACCAAATTACCACCTGTGAATGCAAAATATTTTTTGGGTTTTGCGGGTAGAATTTCTCTGGCCACAAAGAACATTTCCGCAGAAAGGTGCTATAAGTGCCAGTAATAAGGAAAGTTTCAGTCATATGCAAAATGTGAAAGAACAGCTAGAACTTAATGCTAATTCTAATCCCTTGTGAGGTATGCATATTATTAGTCAACTAAAAGGAAAACATGGTAAACCTTAAAAGTTCAAGTAGACATTGTCATCAGCTATCCAAAAAACTGAAACATAATTAATGCAACAAGTAACTCCATGGTACAGTAGGTTTTAATTATAATTAAGAAGAAATAGATAAATGAATAAATTGCTAAGTGAGTAAATGAAACATGTTGTGTAAGATTAAAGCATGATCACTATAGGAAAATCTTGTGTTTGATCATTGGTTTGTGAGAAGTTGGTGGATCCTGGCTGGGCCAGTGATGGGGACTGCAACATATGTCCTCAGTACTAATGGCCTAAGAAGGGGAAAAGTGTTGAGCTCTGACGGAAGGTCATGCTGATTTGAAACGTTGGCTCTATTCTCTCCCCATAGATGCTGTCAGACCTGCTGAGATTTTCCAGCCTTTTCTGTTTTGCTCGTGAAGGGGAAAACAAAGCTTGGAATTCCCTCTGGGAACACTTTCTAGTGGCTGCTGTTGAAAAATCTACATGTCAGGCAAGGACAGGAATCGGCTCAACTCAATGATTTCCCTGATGCTGAGATTCACTATCGCACAGATCACAACATTCAGCATAGGATTGTAGATGATGGAGGTGGGGGGTAGAAAATCATTACAAATAAATGTTAAGAACATTAGTTGTTATGCAGTGCTGATTGTGTGAAAGGGCAAAGCGTAATCAAGATAGTTACAAAGAGTGCACCTATAGGCCCTGAAGTTCCACCCGCTGAAACATGCTGTATTTACACTCATGGCAAATAAATAGCACCATTAGGAGAGCTGGATCAGTTCATTATTATCCATTGACATCAATATTGAGAATATAGCTCCACCATTCAATGACTGTGGTAGAGAGCTCCCTTGGCAGATTTCTAGTACATCAAGGAAAGGGAGTTCATTTGACTGCTTCATTTCAAAGGTAATTTTGAGAGCAGGATGGAGTCCATAAAAGCATGTAAGGAAATTGTTCCATGCTTCTGCAGATTTAAATATAGCAAACATACCATCCACATGTCAGAAATTTGGAAGGGGTAGGAGGTTAGATGTCATTCCATTAAAGACACGTTTATCATGTAACCCAACAGAGATATTTTGGGGAGCTGGGCCTGAAAGGGAACCCATGGCAACACCATCTATTTGGGCATACATGGCATTGTTAAAATTGAATTCAACTGTAAGAGTTGGCAAGTTCATAGGTTTGATGAATACTGATTCACACAGTGGTAGCAGGTCTGGACTGCCATGATATAATGCTGCAGTGCAAATATCCATGGTTTTCTTAAGTGGAACATTGGTGAATAGGCTAGAAAGGTCAAATGAGCTCATGGAAACAGCATTGCTATTGATATGCAAGTCCTCAATGTTCTTCACAAATGTGATGGAGTCCTTCACCGTGTATGTGGAAAACTTGCTCAAAACTGGTTGTAACAATTCATACAACCATTTGGCCAATTCATGTCATGCAGAACTTGTCATAAATAAGATGGGACATGAATGTGTTGTATGTCTAGGGCAGCCCATAGATACATAGATAAACCCTATATAACATCGGTCAACACTCTTACACAAGCCCAACAAATACTTTTTTAGCTGTCCATTTTTTTGTTTTATTCGTTCAGGGAATGTAAGCATTGCTATGTCCTTGACTGAGTGGTTTGCCATGCTATTTCAGAGTCAACCACATTGCTGTGGGTCTATAGTCACATGCAGGCCAGACCAGGTAAGGGTGGCAGATTTCCTTCTCTCAAGGACATTAGTGAACCAGATGGGTTTTTACGATAATCGACAATGGTCATCATTAGACTTTTAAATTCCAGATTTCTATTGAATTCAAATTTCACCATCTGCTGTGGTGGGATTTGAACCCAGGTCCCCGGAGCATTACCCTGGGTCTGTGGATTATTAGTCCAATAACAATGCCACTACACCACCAGTTTCCCAGTCAGATTGAACAGCAGATGCAATGGATATGAATTTGGACCAGTCAGTAAGAATGGTGTGCATTTTGTTGATATAGTTACACTTGTTAAGGATGATGATTCCCACCCCTTTGTCAGGTTTATTGTTGTAAATATCTGGGTTGGTCTTAAGACCTCACAACGCTGTTACACATTCGCGTTGCATGTGAAAATCAGACAGGTTGCTCAGAAACCCGCAATATGCATGTACTAGATTATTTAGGCGCACTTTCAATGATCCATCATCTTCAGTGGATGCTGGTTTGTGATGGGATAGTTGGACATAGAAGAGTTGAAAGTCAGCAAATACTTCAGCAAATGTCTCTTTTTTCAGCTTGCATAGTCATTAAGGACCAAAAAAAAATCAGCATACAGTGTAACACAAGGGACTGTAATGTAAGGGAAATCACTGTGGGTCTCTATTCAAAGAAAGTTTACTACATTTAATTCCCTCCACTCCAAACAAGGCTATTTACATGGAAGCTGTGGGAATACTGGGGCAAGGTAGGTAATCTCAGACAGCTGACATAGAATCCCTACAGTGCAGAAAGAGGCCATTCGGCCCATCAAGTCTGCACCAACCACAATCCCTCCCAACCCCTATCCCTGTAACCCCACGTATTTACCCTGCTAGTCCCCGTGACTTAAGTGGCAATTTAGTATGGCCAATCAACCTAACCCACACATCTTTGAACTGTGGGAGGAAACCGGAGCACCCGGAGGAAACCCACGCAAACATGAGGAGAATGTGCAAACTCCGCACAGACAGTGATCCAAGCCAGGAATCAAACTCGGGTCTCTGGAGTTGTGAGGCAGCAGGACTAACCACTGTGTTACCATGTTGCCATCTTAATCAAATCATCAATACTGATCAAGAACAGACAGATAGCCAACATATAGCTAGGATCACTAACACACACATTTTCAGGTTTAGATTGTCTAAATTCTCACTCACTTTTGGACATGAATGCTGTAATATGTTTTCAGTAATGTTTGTTTTCCTGCTGTCCATGTGCATGTCATATTGTTATATCTCCAGATACAGATCAGATCTTTTGGCTGGTCTGGTGGATCTAACAATGAAAATCAGAGCAATGTTAAAATCCTTACATAATTTGAGATAACATCATTTTTTAAGGGAGAGCTAGATAGACTCTTGATTAACAAGGAGGTGAAAGGTTATGGGAAGTGAGCAGGAAGTGGGGCTGAAGTTATAATCAGATCAGCTGTGGACTTATTGAATGGCAGAACAGACTCGAGGGGCCAAGTGACCCACTCCTGCTCCTAATTTGTTTTTGTGAAGGCATGTGAAAACACAGAACATAGGAAATAGGAGCAGGAGTAAGTCATTCAGCTCCTCAGGCCCACCCTGTCATTCAATAAGATCATGGGTTGATCTGGCTGTGGCCTTAACTCCACTTTCCTGCCTGCACTCATAACCCTCAACTCCCTTGTCAGTCAAAAATCTATCTAACTCAAGCATTAAATATATTCAATGACTCAGCCTCCATTGCTCTTTGGGGAAAATACCTCCACAGACTGGCACCCCTCTGAGAGAAACAATTTCTCCTCATCTCAGTCTTAATTGAAAGACCCCTAACTTTTAAACTGATTGTGCACTGTAAAGGAGGCAAAAAGTCATTTCCAATGTTTTAATCAAAACATACAGAGCTTCCTTTTTCTCATCAGTAATTTCATACTTTTAAACTGCATGAAAAAAGAATAAATTATCAGGTAGTGGTGTTTGGTGATTCAGTAATGTGCAACAGCTAATTTTGACTCAACACATCCATTGAAAATAGGATGGTCGTGGCATTTAAATCACTGTGTGCTGTTTACTAGCCTATTATCACTGCACCACCATATATACTGGGGGCTTTCATTGGACAGCGCAGGAGAACCTGTCTGGATCAGGCTCAAGCCTCATTTCAGTGCAAAGCTCAGATTTCTAAGATTTAATTAGGATCAGATGGACTTCAACCCAGATAAATGCGTCGTGGTCCATTTTGGTCGGTCAAATGGGATGAAGGAGTACAATATAAAGGGAAAGACTCTTAGTACTGTAGAGGATCAGAAGGACCTTGGGATCTGGGTCCATAGGACTCTAAAATCAGCCCCACAGGTGGAGGAGGTGGTTAAGGCGGGGTATGGTGTGCTGACCTTTATCAATCGAGGGATTGAGTTTAGGAGTCCGGGGATAATGATGCGGCTATATAAGACCCTCGTCAGACCCCACTTGGAGTACCGTGCTCAGTTCTGGTCGCCTCACTATAGGAAGGATGTGGAAAAGATTGAAAGGGTGCAGAGGAGATTTACAAGGATGTTGCCTGGATTGAGTGGCATGCCTTATGAGGATAGGCTAAGGGAGCTCGGTCTTTTCTCCTTGGAGAGACGAAGGATGAGAGGAGACCTAATAGAGGTGTATAAGATGTTGAGAGGCATAGATCGGGTGGACTCTCAGAGGCTTTTTCCCAGGGTGGAAATGTCTGCTACGAGACGACACAGCTTTAAGGTGCTGGGGGGTAGGTACAGGGGAGATGTTAGGGGTAAGTTTTTCACACAGAGGGTGGTGGACGAGTGGAATCGGCTGCCGTCAGTGGTGGTGGGGGCAAACTCAATAGGGTCTTTTAAGAGACTCCTGGATGAGTACATGGAGCTTAATAGGATGGAGGGTTATAGGTAGGTCTAGAAGGTAGGGATGTGTTCG
This sequence comes from Mustelus asterias, assembly GCF_964213995.1. Classification (NCBI taxonomy): domain Eukaryota; kingdom Metazoa; phylum Chordata; class Chondrichthyes; order Carcharhiniformes; family Triakidae; genus Mustelus; species Mustelus asterias. The sequence goes on along the minus strand of NC_135808.1, from coordinate 86,773,330 downwards.
GCACAACTTGTGGGCTGAAGGGCCTGTTTGTGCTGTAGTTTTTCTATGTTTCTATCAATTTTTTGGACAATAGGGCAAACAACAGGCCTTGTGCAATCCACCAGGTTAAAACACATGCTGAAAATGAAAAAAATAATTTTTGAATACCAGGAGGTGCAGGAGCATTCCTCCGGGCTCCATAAGTATAATGTAGGCTGCTGCTGCCCCAGAACCACCCTTTCCCTCCACGATTGGCTCTGCCCAGACCTACACGTTGGACTGTGCGCTGTCAAATATTGTATTAGCCTGGAGCCAGCAAGCTACAGCGAGATGCCCAATCGGATGGTGGCATGCCAATTTTCAAAATTAACTAGCTTCCTGCTTGCAGAAACAGACTGCTTTCTACCCTCTGCCTATCCGTTCCATGCTTGGAATTAAAGTCTACCACTTTTCCTGCGTTTACTGTTCTGTTCCGGCTCGGTTTCCTCACATCATATTACACGGGGCCTTCAACCTAGCAGCCCAAGTGCCTGCCTGAATCAAGTGCAAACATCATTACTGCATTCAAATTGAGCACCCAAGACTTAACATTTGCTGTTGTACTCCTGAATACTTCATCCCAGACAGAAAAGCAAATGCAAAGTGAGAGTCACATTGCACATCATTAGGAAGCCACAGTAGGCAATGGGAGAAATACTTACAACCAGATTGAAGACTTGCTGCAGAGAGAAACATTCTTTCCCCATCAACACACTCGACGTAGCAGAATATTGTGGAGTCTTGGGTTGTAACATTGACCATCCAATAATGTGCAGCAGTTTTATTAAAGAGCTCCATTTGTATTTTTTTTTCATTTGTATGCAGTTCAAATTTACTGATGTTGCAGTTCTGTTCCATAGACACACAGGTGATCGAAATGTTGGAGCCAACCAGGAAAACAGGAGCTGGCTTTATCAGGACTTTACCAGGACACTGTATAATAGAGAGACCTGAAACTTAAAAGAAATTACACACAAAGTTTAGCCTTTCTGAATGAAATTTATGAGCAGGCTTTCTCTCTAATATTTCCATTCATCAAGGCACCATATGATAGGATTATATAAGGAGAAGTTTTGCTACTCAACAATTAGATGACAAGCTCCATGATATTTGTCTTAAAAAGCGCTCTGCCTGGTTCACCTAATAAATCACATTCATCCAATTTTAGGGGTGATGCCCTTTACTCATCAGTGTGAGTTTTCTATTTCTAGGCTGAGAGAGAGAGTGCGAGATTACTTACTAACTGTTTCAAGTATGATTGTAGTATAGTTCTTGCCGTTTGTCAGGCTACTCTCATTGTGGGCTGGTTTAATCTTACTTTCCACTTGGTATTGATTAAAAATCAGAGATCTGCTGCTGAATGTCCGAGATAAGATAAGGATTAAGACAAACATCTTTCTAGCACAGAATGTTTCTTTTATTTATTTTGTAGGATGCCTCCACCACCGATGAACAGTGGCAGTAATGCACATCATCTACAAACGGTTTAAAAAGGCAGCTCAACACCACCTTTGAAAGGACAACCAGAGATGGGCCAAAAATGCTGGCCAAGCCAGCAACACCCACTTCCTGCAAAATAAATAAAAGAAAGCTGCAGTAATATTCAATGCTAGAAAGATGTTTGTCTTAATTCTATCTCATCGTGGACATTCTATGCTGGGTTGGGAAATGTGATGATCTTGCACACCAGAACACAAAATTCTTACAATATGAAAGCCGTCACAAGATGCTTAACTTACTGAACTGACAGTGAACCAGGTAACATGCTCGATCTTCCATTTAGTTGCTGCAGTGGCAGCTTTCCCACTCTTGTGCTGGTACTGCTAATCGTTAATAGCCTTTTCCTGTCCAACTTGACCAACATTCCCAAGACATAATGGATAAGGGAATGAGATTTCTTCCTCACAATCATTTCACATCACTGAATTGTGAGAAATTACAGGTGTAAGGGGGTGGTGGGTTCAAGCCCCGTTCCAGTGACTTGGGCACGTAATCCAGTTTAGTAACAAGGTAATATTGCACAGTTAATGGTTCTCACCTTTCAGGTGAGTTGTTAAACTGTGGGATTCTAAGGATCCCCTCTAAACTATTCAAAGAAAAGTAAGGGAGGTGCTTTGGCCAATGGTACTGAAATAGGTAACCTATTTCAGGTTACCTCGGTGTGGCTATTTGTTCTCATTGCTGTTTGTGGAACCTTCATGTGTGAAATTTTCCGATGTTACCCCATATTAAACAGCCGCTACACCTTAAACAGACTATTGGTTGTGGTGTGCTATGCAAGTTAAATTCTTCCATAAATACTTTTATAAATTGTTATTAATAATTAAACAAACAACATGCAGTAGACTCACCATTAGATCTGACGCATAACACCATGGTAGTTATAGCAGTTATTGTCCCTACAATATTGGCTAGATCCATGGTGAATTCATGAAGCTCTCCTGAAAATAATTTTTTAAAAACAACAGACGTCAGTAATAGGGCAATGGAAAGGAAATTTCAGTTGAATATGTGTCACAAATTGTGAAGTTTGTGCTGTCTTGCTTTTATTTATTTAAGCTTTAATTAAGAAAAAGACATCATTTAAAGTTTTCAAAGATCTCTTCTAATTACTTCAAGGGGTATTAATTACATCCTGTTAATTACCATTGATTAATTTTCTGTAAAAGCAACAAATTGTCCCCATCAGTGTGAAATCTTGTGATAATTAACAAGTTATGTGCCTGCAGTTTTGTCTATAGTAAGAAGTTAATTATACTTGGTTTTTAGTGTTTTGTCATGTCCTAGCTATGTTGGGGGTTGTGGGTTTTAAGAAAAAGAAAAAAAAACATGGTTTGCACACATAGATTCAAACTAACAACAACAGATTTATTCCAGCAGCTCTTTCCTACACAGAGTACAAACCAAAAGTACAATAAGTAGCCTGTGGCAACACTCTAATGACAGCACCATCAAATCATGTGATCAGCTCTTAAAGTCACCTACAACCCTTTTAAATATATAACAGGTTTAATATTAAATAAGAAAATGGTAGAAACAAAAAATTATGTCTTGTTCTTAAATAAAAAGAAAGAACTATGAATGCCATACATCGGAAATAAAAAAAAAATCCTGAAGTACAGTTAGCATCTGAAAAGAGAAAAATCAGCTGAAATCTGAGCGATAAACAGACATTTCAATAAAGTTAGAAAAATACAAGGAAAAAGGGAGGGGAAAGGAAAAAGAACCAAGTGATACAGCAATCTCAAAGAGGAAATAAATAAATTAAATAATTTGCAAACTTTCACAGAAGATAGTTCTGTGCATCAGTGACATGATACAACATGTAAAAAGGACAAAATAATGTCTGAACTATAATTGGGTGGGAGTGAACACTGGATATGTCTACATATGCAAAAGGACTGTTAATGTATGGAAAAATAGAGAAAGAAAGAAAATCATGCATCATTCCACATCATAGTCACAACTTTCCTGCCTAACTCCATTGCCATTAACATAAGATTTATTGAGAGCACATTTCTCAAATTCAAATTTCACTTGTAAATACTTCAGATTACATTGGTTTCACTATATTCTTGTGTGCATTATCCTCATTATCTGATGAGACTAACTTAGTCAGAGAGCTAAATGGACTGAAACGCCTCATGTTTGCTGGCATCGACTGTTCCGGGGAATTATGGAAATGTCTTTATTGCGGAAGAAACAATGTTGTGTTTTTCCATTCACTCTTTATTAAATGTTCCTGTTGGTCTCTAGTGTTGTAATTGCCACTCTGTGGGGCATCGTTGAACTTGCAGGCTCAGCTGGCTCTCTCTTCTAAACTTTGTGAAGGACATTGTCTAAGATCACTCTCAATGGGGTAATTAAAATGTTGTAGGTGAACTATGCCAGCCAACACCCTGAGATTGACCCACGTGTGGACAGTACTGACATTGACTTTTTGGTCCTTCATTTTCTTGACTCACTGTTTCCACCACCAAACCCAGGACACCAGGCCTTCTCCTCGTCCACTCCTCCATGCCTCTGGCTCCAGTCTTTATCCATCCTTGGATTCCTCTTCCACTTCTCCATGTCCCTACCCCACTCCACATGACTATTTACCCTTGCCAATCCTGAGCCTCAATGCAAACTGCCTGGGCGAGATTTTCCGGCCGTTCATGTTGGTGGGATTCTCTGGTTCTGCTGGCAGCACACCCTTGCCCACGAAGCTTGGCAGCTTGTGAGAACATAGAACATAGAACGGTACAGCACAGAACAGGCCCTTCGGCCCACGATGTTGTGCCGAGCTTTATCTGAAACCAAGATCAAGCTATCCCACTCCCTATCATCCTGGTGTGCTCCATGTGCCTATCCAATAACCGCTTAAATGTTCCTAAAGTGTCTGACTCCACTATCACTGCAGGCAGTCCATTCCACACCCCAACCACTCTCTGCGTAAAGAACCTACCTCTGATATCCTTCCTATATCTCCCACCATGAACCCTATAGTTATGCCCCCTTGTAATAGCTCCATCCACCTGAGGAAATAGTCTTTGAACGTTCACTCTATCTATCCCCTTCATCATTTTATAAACCTCTATTAAGTCTCCCCTCAGCCTCCTCCGCTCCAGAGAGAACAGCCCTAGCTCCCTCAACCTTTCCTCATAAGACCGACACTCCAAACCAAGCAGCATCCTGGTAAATCTCCTCTGCACTCTTTCCAGCGCTTCCACATCCTTCTTATAGTGAGGTGACCAGAACTGCACACAATATTCCAAATGTGGTCTCACCAAGGTCCTGTACAGTTGCAGCATAACCCCACGGCTCTTAAACCCCAACCCCCTGTTAATAAAAGCTAACACACTATAGGCCTTCTTCACAGCTCTATCCACTTGAGTGGCAACCTTTAGAGATCTGTGGATATGGACCCCAAGATCTCTCTCTTCCTCCACAGTCTTCAGAACCCTACCTTTGACCCTGTAATCCACATTTAAATTAGTCCTACCAAAATGAATCACCTCACATTTATCAGGGTTAAACTCCATTTGCCATTTTTCAGCCCAGCTTTGCAACCTATCTATGTCTCTTTGCAGCCTACAACAGCCCTCCACCTCATCCACTACTCCACCAATCTTGGTGTCATCAGTGAGGATGGCACACAAAAAGTCAAATCTGAAGTTAATGAAAGCATGGATGATGACTTCAGCACTCGGGGTGGGAGGGAAGTGATAATGCAATAGAGGTGGTAGGCAGTGTTACAGACGTCAAATTATTCTATCTTAGGAGATTGAGTTGGAGATTTTATTGCATTTTTGAAAGATTTGAAAACAAGAACCATAATTACAGTTAACTGATTGTGGATCTATTCATAATGGAAAGTAACTATTACTCAGCAAACAAACATGTTCAAAAACAAACACTGCTCAGTACTTTTGCAGACTGTTATGAACTGTATTTTTTTCCCTGCATTTTTCTTGGAATGAGAAAATGCGGTTCTAGCTCCTGCAAACTGCATTAAAAAGGTAGAAATGCCTGTTTTTCATTTTGATTAATAATTACCAAGTGATGTTGTTGTTTTAAAAAAGCCTATTGTGTTGGTTGTAATGAATAAACATGACATGCCCATAACAGTAAATCATTCTTACTTCTCAATTAGCTAGTTATAGAATCATAGAAAGGTTACAGAACAGAAAGAGGCCTTTCATTTTGTAGTACCTGTGTTGGTTCTATACAAAAACCATTCAGTATTTTCTAGCTCTGCTAACTTTCCTTTTTCAGATAATGATCCAATTCTCTTTTCAAAGCCAAGACTGAATGTACCTCCACCATAGTCTCAGGTTTTGCAATCCAGATCACACACTATGTAAAAAGGCTTTTCCTTTGTCATTGCTTCTTTTGCCTATCACCTTAAAACGACACCCCTGGTTTCTCAATCCTTCCATCAATGGGAACATTTCTCCCTATATACCTTGTCCAGACCCCTCATGATATTGAATACCTCTACCAAATCTCCTCTCAGCCTTCTCTTCTCCAAGGAGAATGTCCCAGATTCTCTAATCTATCTAAATAAGTTAAGTTCCTTATCCCTGGAACCATTCTCATGAATCTTTTCTGTACCCTCTCTTAATGCTTTCACATCCTTCCTAAAGGACTGGGCACAATACTTCAGTTGAGGTCGAACCAGTGTTTTGTAATAAAAGTTAATAATAATTCACTTAACAGTTTAGCTTGAATTATGGCTCAACATCAACTGAGGAAAGCCGACCTGATTGGCCAGAATCCAAACAGTATTGGTAAGTTCAATCGTGGTGAAATGCGAGGAGATGACAATCTTCAAAATGAGTAAAGAAGGTGGAAGGCAGTTTGATGTTAGTGAAAGAGTCATTGTGGTCTTAGCTGCTGTAGGACCTTAGAGACGCAGAAGAAGTTGCATGACTTAAAGATGGTTACAAAGATACGGCACATAACTAAGGAGGGACAGTCCATAGTGGACCTTTGCCATATGATGGCTGCTGCTAATCAGCACCCACAATGACTCTTTTACTAACATCAAACTGCCTTCCACCTTCTTTACTCATTTTGAAGATTGTCATCTCCTCTCATTTCACCACTATTGAACTTACCAATAATGTTTGGATTCTGGCCAATCAGGTGGGCTTTCCTCAGTTGATGTTGAGCCATAATTCAAGCTAAACTGTTAAGTGAATTATTATTAATTTTTATTACAAAACACTGGTTCGACCTCAACTGAAGTATTGTGTCCAGTCCTGGGCACCACACTTTAGGAAGGATGTGAAGGCATTAAGAGAGGGTAATTGGACTTGTTTTTGAATGAGGGATACTGGGGAGTTGTGTCCCCATTTTCGGCAGGTTGGAAAGCTGGAGGGGGCTGAGAATCCAACAGGAGTCCCAAAACAGTATTTACACCAGTGGAATTTCCCATTGAAATAATCATGCCCCCCCCCCCTCCCCCTGCACCCAGCAACCCCCCACCCCAACGCCAATGACGTAATGGGGTTCCTACTGCGAAAATTCAGGAACCTCCACGCAATACATTTAAATGTCAATAGTGGGCCTCCTCACTCTATCAATTCTACCCCCCCGCTCCCCCACACCCCACCGCTGGCGTGACATCACATTGGTGGGGTTTACAACACATCTGGACATAGAATCATACAGTGCAGAAGAGGCCCTTCGGCCCATTGAGTCTGCACCAACACATTAGAAACACCTGAACTCCCACTTAATCCATTTACCAGCACTTGGCCCATAGCCCCGAATGTTATGACGTGCCAAGTGTTCATCCAGGTACTTTTTAAAGGATGTGACGCAACCTGCTTCTACCACTCTCCCAGGCAGCACATTCCAGGCTATCACCCTCTGGGTAAAAAAGATGTTCCTCACATCCCCCTAAACTTCCTGCCCTTCACCTTGAACCTTGTGACTGACTCTTCAACTAAGGGGAACAGCTGTTCCTTATCCACTCTGTCCATGTCCCTCATAATCTTGTACATCTTGATCAGGTCACCCCTCAGTCTTTGCTTCAACGAAAATGACCCAAGCCTATCCAACCTCTCTTCATAACTTAAATGTTCCATCCCAGGCAGCATCCTGGTGAATCTCCTGTTCCCTGGTGATTGCCAAAGTTATCATGAAAGAGGAGATGGTTGAGATACTGGAAGGATTAAAAACAGAAGGTACTAGAAAAGCTGACTATACTTAAAGTTAGTAAATCATGAAGACCAGATGAGATTCTTCCAGCGATACCACGAGAAGCAAGAATGGAACTGTAGAGGGAGAAACCATAATTTTCCAGTCCTTCTTCAATACAGGGGGTTGTACCAGTAGACTGGAGAATTGTGAACGTTACACCTTTGTTCCAAAAGTGTATAAGGATAAATTCAGTGACTACAGGCCAGTGAGCTCAACCTCGGTGGCAGAAAAGTTTATAGAAACAAAAATATGCAACAAAATTAACAGTCAGTTGGACAACTGTAAATTAATTTGGGAAAGCCTGCATGGATTTGTTAAAGGCAGATCAACTAACTTGACAGAGTTTTTTGATGATTAACAAAGAGGGTTGATGACAGTAATACAATTATGGACTTCTAAAAGGCGTTTGATAAAATGCCACATTTCCAGTAAAGTTGAAACCCACAGAATTAAAGGGACAGTGGCGGGATAGATATGAAGTTGATTAAGTGACAGGAAATAGACAGGCATGGTGAGCAATTGCTTTTCATACTGGTTTCCCCAGGATTGGTTCTATGACCACTAATTTTCTTGATACATATTAAGACTTGACCTTGGGGTAACAGGCATCATTTCGAAAACTGCAGATGACACAAAACTGGACATATTGTGAACTGTGAGGAGGATAGTGCTGGTCTTCAAGAGGACATAGAAAGGTTGATGATATGAGTGCATAAGGGGAAGATAAAACGTAATGAAGAGAAGGGTTAAATGATACATTTTGATAGGAAGACTAGGAGAGGCAATATAAAATAAAGAGCTCAACTCTAAAGGGTACTCAGGAAAAGACATGGGGGCATATCTTCACAAATCGTTGAAGGTTGAGAAAGTGTTTGAAAAAACATATGGGATCCTAGGCTTTGTTAATAGAGTCATTGAGTTCAAAAAACATTAGTTCTGCCTCAACTAGAGTGGGTCCCATTTTGGGAAGGATCTAAAGACAAAGATTTACAAGAATAATTCTAAGTTTGAGAGATTTTTGTTATGTGGATAGATTGAAAGAGCTGAGTTTGTCCACCTTAGAGAAGGTTGAGAGGAAATTTGATAGAATCATTCAAAATCATGAGGGGTAGAGACAGGGGAAGAGGAAGGGAATTTCACAGTAACTTCATTGCAGTGTTAATGTAAGCCTTACTTGTGACTGATAAATAAACTTTAACTTTTAACTTTAACTTTTACAGAGTAGCTATAGAGAAACTGTTCCCATCGATGGAAGAGTGAAGAACTGGAGGACAAGATTTAAATGATTAGCAAAAGAACCATAGGTGACATGAGGAAAACAGTTTTAAGCTGCGTGTGCTTATGATCTGGAATGCACTGTATGCACCCGAGAAGATGGTGGAGGCAGATTCAATCGTAGCTTTCAAAATGGAACTGGATAAACACTTGAATGGGAAATGCTTTGTAGGGAAGTGGATCTGGTTAAATTGCACTCGCAGAGGGTGGGCACAGGCTCAATGGGCCAAATGGCCTCCTTCTGTGTCGTAACCAGGATTGTATTCCCTGGAATTTAGAAGGTTACAGGCACTACGTGGAACTAAAGAAATTGGGAACCCAAGGCACCTCTGACTGTGGACTATAAGAGCTCTGCACAAAATGAACTCGGTGATCAATGCTCGGTGGTCATTGGACACACTTCACCACTACATTTGGACCAAATTTCCAATCTCACTCAGATAGCTGGTGCGGTTGGCTGTTGTTATATTGGAGCTGCAGGAGTGCTGTTCTGAATGTGGGGCACCTAGCTGGACAGAGCAATTACCAGACCACAGCATTCAGCTCTGTTAAACCCACAATTCAGCCCACAAACCCTGCCGTGAGTGCTATTCCCCTTCTAACATTTTTCATTTTGAAATATTCATCCACTTTTCTTTTAAAAGTTGTTCAGTATTCTGTTTCCATCATTGTTTCTGGTAAGGCATTCTATACTCTAAGAATCTTGGCATGAAATCATGATATTCCACAGCCTTTCCCTTTGGTAATAAACTTAAAATGGTGCCTTACAGTTACCAATTCACCGAGCAATAGTTCTCCCTGATATATTTCATGCAGAGTGGAGGATTATGGAGAGTGAAGGTATGGAGTCTTCTTCCAAAACCAGGGTAGCTATTTCTAAAGAACAAAATTTTAAGTAAAGCTAGAACTGTTTTGATAGTATAAAAGTTATACATTCTTTGATTTTAGCGATAAAATAATTGCCCTAACTTCAGTGACCCAAACAGCTATACAGTGTTGATAAGAATGAAATAGTCACTTGAATTACCTTGTTCTCCATTAAGGAGCCTTTTCTTTCCACTGTTGTGTTGTATTCCTTCCTGAGCCGTTGTTCCTGCTTCAGTCTTCCTATCTGCTTGTTTTCCCAACAAAGACTCCTATGTTCACACGGATTTTGGCAGCAGGAGGTGTTGAATGAACACCTAAACTGACACTCAGCAGAGTCCTCCTATCTTTTCCATTTGAGTAGTAAATGAATCACATGACTCTTTGGGAAAACCCCTTCAGGGGTTGGATCTGAGGCCCTCCAGGCTCTTGCTGACATTTGGTAATATAGTTCCTCCCTAGACTTGTGCATTTTCTTTTAAAGCACATACAATGACGATTGACAATTAGTTAACAATCAGACATTATGTGAATATTTTTGTTCTTTAAAAATACATTTAGTTCAAAATTTGAAAAACACAACCGAAGAAAGAAGTCACACAAAATAAGCGGGTGCTGCAAAGGCACGGAAACATTTAACTTTTCACCTATTTCCTGTTTAAATGGATTATGATCTTTAAAAAGACATACATTTTGTGAAAAAAATAATTATAAAAAAGATGAGTAAGAATTTGCTTATTTTCCTCATTCCAAGAACATACTTTAATTTCAAAAACTAGTAACCTTTCAGAGTTGAACTATTTAAGATACCTTTTCTCTCGTGGGAACCTGACCCATTTTATACACCCACTCCTCAATTCTGAAAAAACTTAAATATAAAAACCTTAGCTTTAGTTCGAATAGAGGTGAAGGTCACATATATACACAGACATTACAATTATTACCATATGTCGTCAGTAGCATGGTATGCTTAGGAAATTCCATTCAGTGGTAATACAGACAATTAAGGACAGACATTTATTCCATTAGAAATGTAACACATTGAACTTTTTACCAATGGTAGAACCGTGAACTGTGTCACATCCTGAGTCTACAGACTAAATAGTTCCCATTGATTTTACTAATGTTAGCTAAGATACTTGAACCATCTTAGTGTCTGTGGACAAGGGAGGGAATGAGCAGCAAGAACTATCCCATTTAACTGCTATCTGATGAATGAGCCCATTCACATATATGTGATGATTGGGATCTGATACCAGCAACGAACAAATGCTCTGCTGTTATTCACTGGCTAAACTTAAGCCTAAATGAATCAACTTGCATTTATGTAGCACTTTTCACAATCTCAGAATATCCTGAAATGCTTCACAAACAATTAAGCACTTTTGCAGTACAGTTACTGTTGTAATATCGGGAGACACAGCAACTTATTTGAGCACAAAACATTAGTGACGTAAATAATCTGTTTTAGCGCTGATGAAATGATAAATGATACTGAAAGAACTCTCTGACTCTTCATAAAAATGCATTGCAGGATCTTTTTCATCTATTTTGAGAGAGCCTTCAGGGCTACAGATTAACATTTCATATGAACGAATCCCAGTATGTACAACTCTCTTCACTCTCTCTCATATTGGGCTTTTTCTCATGTTATTTGGGGCCATGACAATGGTGGTTGATCACACTTACGCATCTCATCCATCATTTTTGGATTTGGAGGGTGGGTTCATAGCCAGCTGCTCTACCTGCCATTAACCTTCTTCATTTATCTGGGCTCTGGACTGGCACCAATACACATTGGTTTGCCTGCACAAATGGCTGGGTTCAAAGTCTGGCATTTACATCATGTGCTACTATTGAAGTCTCAATAGTAGTTACAGACTCAATGCAAGCACAAGAAGGAAATAAAAGGCCACACTTCAATTTTCAAAAGATTACTTCAAGGTGGGAAGGGGATGCTGGAAAGACATTTTCAGAGAAATATGAGATCAACTGCATTCTCCCATACAAAGCTTTATCTAGAGCTGGATATTAGATCCTGAATTTTATAACTAGCTCCCTACACTACCACTAAGGGAACTTGCATCCAAAAGATACTCCACATGGGATAGAAATATTTCAAAATGCTAGAAACAATTTCCCTCCTCTTTCTACTTGCTGCTAAGGTCTCGTTCTGCTGGCACTGGTCACTCTCAGTATTTTGTCCCAAGCTGCTATTATTCACAATGCAATCCTAACATTAAGTGCTTGCAGGTTCTTCAGCCACAGGAAATGTAACAGTCATAAAGTCATACAGCATGGAAACAGGCCCTTCAGCCCAACTTGTTCATGCTGCCATTTTTTTTACCACTAAGCTAGTCCCAATTGCCCGCGTTTGGCCCATATCCTTCTATAACTATCTTACTCATGTAATGCCTTTTAAAAGACAAAATTGTACCCGCCTCAGCTACTACCACTGGCAGCTCGTTCCAGACACCACCCTCTGTGTGAAAAGATTGCCCCTCTGGACCCTTTTGTATCTCTCCTCTCTCATCTTAAACCTATGCCCTCTAGTTTTAGACTCCCCTACCTTTGGGAAAAGATGTTGACTATCTAGCTGATCTATGCTCCTCATTATTTTATAGACCTCTATAAGATCACTCTTAAGCCTCCTATGTTCCAGGGATAAAAGTCCCAGTCTATCTAATCTCTCCTTGTAACTCAATCCATCAAGTCCTGATAGCATCCGAGTAAATATTTTCTGCACTCTTTCTAGTTTAATGATCTCCTTTCTATAATAGGGTGACCAGGATTGTACACAGTATTCCAAGTGTGGCCTTACCAATGTCTTGTACAACTTCAACAAGACGTTCCAACTCCTGTATTCAATCTCTTCTCATAGCTAATACCAGGCCTCCATGCCCTTCTGGTAGTGTGGTGACCAGAATTGGACACAGTATTCCACATGTGGCCTAACCAACATTTTATATAACTGTAACATAATTTGCCAACTTTTATACTCGATGCCCCAGCCAATGAAGGCAAGCATGATATATGCTTGAACAGCATGCCCACTGAAGGAAAATCTTGCCAATCTCTATTCCATCTCATTCATCCTGTTAATCATGGATACATTGTCCTCTGCTAACAGTCCAGCAATTGCCGCCCCTCTCCAAATTTCCCCCCAGAATATACGTTCACAAACAATGCCCATCTTTGGTACATCTCTGGGAGACATCTTTCTATACTAAAGGCATTATATAAATGCAACTTGCTGTTGATTGCAAAATTCATTTGGAAATTGTTTACTTCCAGTGCCGACTGCATTTATTTGATATTTGCTGTGTTTCATTCTCACTTTTAATGTGTCATCTGTGGCTGTTCTGATGACTTACAAAAATACAGCATCTCAATGAGGAAGCATGGTTTTATGTTTTATGAGGACACCATCGTCCTGTTCTTACAGACAATGTTCCCTGGATGGGGAGGAAAAGCCTAAAGCAGTTAAGTGTAGCTGGTCAAAGAGCAGTGAATGCTGCGCCCAGCTACAACGCAGGAATTTGTTCCATTATCTTACTAGAAGGACATGGTAAACAACTGGTAATCAATGTTCTTCATCATTAAACAGGTCCTTGAAGCACTATGCATACCAAAACTTATTATCTCCTTTGAATACAGTGAATACCTTAGTGAGGAGATAAAAGCTTGAGATAGGTTCAAATTTGTTGTGGCTATAGCTAAAGTATTTTATATCCTGTGGGGGAAAAAATGTTTATCATCTACTGGAGCATTATCATCTCACTTTATCATTCTCTGATTCTGTTTCCTTTCTGCATCATCTATCTACAAGCTTTTGCTCATTTTTTTGTGATAACATTTAATGATTGCTAGTTGTGATTAGAGTATTGGGAGATCGGTTATTGTTTCTTTATGAGTAAACAACAAAATTTGCTGCTGGTAGCTGTTTTGTCATTGGCCTAGATTTTGCTGCAAAAATGATGATGGAGTTAATGGCACTCACTATTATTTATGGGCAAATGGTACAGTGACCTTAGGTGGAGGACAGATTCATAATTATACTCATGAATCTAAAAACTACATTCCAAGCTGCATCACTCTGTCATTGTAAAGATGCACTTTCATAGACTTCATTGCTGAACACCAAAGGTATTTATTACTGAGAACTGTAAGGCAGCCTCATGGCTGTAGCCAGCTCTCAAAATGTCTCTGCCTAGGAGCCTCTCTCAACATGGGGTGATTTCACACTCTGGGCCCAATTTTACCATCAGGTTGCGCCCATTTTCAGGCACAAAAACTTGGTAAAGTCTGGCGTGAGGCGAGTAGCGTGATCTGCACCAGCCTCCGCGCCAGTTCCCCCTTTCCCAAGGCCCGAAAATGGACGCAATTGGGACCACGCCCAAAATGGGTGCGAAGGCCATTTAAATGTATTTGCATGCATTTCAATTGACTTAATGGGCTGCACACCCAACTTTACATCCCCTTTAATCACCACGTTTGCTAATCTGGAATAGGCATGAAACAGACATGCTCCATAAAAGACTGATTCGGGCACTGAGGGTTAGTGAGGAGGTAACGCGGAGCGTCCGACAGTTCTCTGCTGCTTAGGGGTGTCCTTTCGTTGCAGCCATTTTCTTTCTCGGATCAGTGGGGGCTCTGTGAGTGTGTGGGGGGTGGGGTGCTGTTGCTCAGCAGGTTCTCCGCTGTCCGATTTGAAGCACAGACCCTGGTCACAGAACTGACCTTGGGTCTTGTAGATGCTGCTGGGTCCCAGTGCACTCAGCATTCTTCCAGCTAAAGGATGTGCACAAAGCCCTTGCAAATTGCACTGCTGCAGCCTCTCAACTTTTCAAGGAGCTGTGATTTTGGGAAGCATGTGGCTGAGGGAATTGGGGGGCTGTGATTGTGGAGACCATGTGGCTTGGGGAATTGGGGCGCTGTGGTTGTGGGGAGCATGTGGCTGGGGGAATTGGGGGGGCTGTGATTGTGGGGAGTATGTGGCTGCAGGAATTTGGGGGGCTGTGATTTTGGGGAGCATGTGGCTTGGGGAATTGGGGGTGCTGTGATTGTGGGGAGCATGTAGCTGGGGGAATTGGGGGGCTGTGATTGTGGGGAGTATGTGGCTGCAGGAATTGGGGGGGCTGTGATTGTGGGGAGCATGTGGCTGGGGGAATTGGGGCTGTGATTTTGGGGAGCATGTGGCTGGGGGAATTGCGGGGACTGGCTATAATTTTGGGGAGCCTGTGGCTGGGGGAAATGGGCAGTATGGACAGTGACTGTTGATGGGCTGGGGGCAAGCAGCGTTCCTCTCCATCTCCAACCCCCTCCTGCCACTTCTGAGTGATGAGATGGCTTTTGAGATGCAACTGATTGTTCATTTGGTTATTTGGTTGCTGCTGGAGCTGAGGAGGAGGAGTAGGAGTAGGAGTAGGAGGAAGAATTGTGGGCACAGGAGGCCCAGGCTTTACCACTTGCACGAGTAGAGAGAGATGACCACCAGAGGCAGGAGGTGGCCGCCATTTGCCCAGGCGGGGCACAGGAGAAGGAATTGGGGGGGCAGTTCCGTGCACAAGTGTCGCCGATGTTTCTGTCTCCAAAAGGAGACCGTGCAACACCTGTGCAACCTGTTGCAGGACCTGGCACCTGGGGCAGGGGGCACCCACTCTCGATGGCTGTCAAATTGACAGACGCTCTGAGCTTTTATGCGACTGGCGCCTTCCAGACCCCTAGCGGAGATGTATGTGGCATTTCCCAGTCAGCTGTGCACACCTGTGTCATGATGTGGAGATGCCGGCGTTGGACTGGGGTAAGCACAGTAAGAAGTCTCACAACACCAGGTTAAAGTCCAACAGGTTTATTTGGTAGCAAATACCATAAGCTTTCGGAGCACAGCTCCTTCGTCAGATGGAGTGGATATCTGTTCTCAAACAGTGCAAACAGACACAGAAATCAAATTACAGAATACTGATTAGAATGCAAATCTCTACAGCCAGCCAGGTCTTAAATGTACAGACAATGTGGGTGGAGGGAGCATTCAACACAGGTTAAAGAGATGTGTATTGTCTCCAGACAGAACAGCTAGTGAAATTCTGCAAGTCCAGGAGGCAAGCTGTGGGGGTTACTGATAATGTGACATAAATCCAACATCCCGGTTTAGGCCGTCCTCATGTGTGCGGAACTTGGCTATCAGTTTCTGCTCAGCACAGATGTGTGGTGAAAAAACATTTAATTATTGCAATAAAGGTGTTTAAATAATAAGTTCTAACATAAAAATTTGTGAATGGAAAACGTTAAGATACTTAAAGGTCTATCTAACTAGTGCAGCCCTTCACCCGTGCATCTGAGTGCAGCTGCAACTTCCTAACCTGACATGGCCTACTACTACATCTCAGTGACTCCCCAGAATGTACATTGGAGGGGGCCAGCTGCCTACCTCACCCCATGGCCTGTGATGCGTGTGGCGGGCGTCCTCCGGAGGCCCTGGACCTTGAGGGCCCTTGGCCAGCTTCCAGGTGTCTGGGACTTTTCCATGACACCCTCTTCATCCCGCTGCCCCTGAGATGCCCCGGTGTCAGGAAGCGGGGAGTCAGAAGGTGTAGCCACAGCCACAGTCTCCTGGCTGGAAGGCCCCGGCATGGGCTCGAGCCCTTTCTCCTCCCTTGGGGTTCTTGTGGGCCCCTGGGTCACTTCATAGGACAGCGGTGCTGCTGCAGTGAGCTCCAGAAGCTCAGGTGTCACCTGGCACAGCCAGTCCTGGAGGTCCACCTGCATCCTTACCATGGTGGTCAAGCCCTCTGCGATGGCCACCTGAGACGGGAGCCACCTGTCAATGGCCGCAGCAAGTGCACTGGTCATGGTCTTCAACACCTCAGCCATGACCGTCTGCGACTGGGCCACATTCTCAAGGGTTGCTGCCGTAGCTCGCTGTGTCTCAGGCTGTCCCGCTGGGTCTCCGGCAAGCTCTCGAGCCTCTCAGCAAAGGGCCACAGAATCTCGAGAAGCCTGTTTAGTCCCTCAGCCATGGCCTGCTGTGACTCGGCCATCGCTTGGAGCCTGCCACTCATGGTGAGGATCCCCTGCCCCACGTTTTCCACTGCAGACGCCACCCTTGCAGTGTTGGCCTGGGAACCACACAAGACAGGCAATAGTTGGTCCACCTGAAAGCTTTGGGACTCCTCCCGACAGCCTTGCTGTTGGTCCAGTGTAGCTGTCAGCCCCTCCTGCATTCATTGGCTCTGTTGCTGCATCTCCAGCAGCTGAGGGAGAAGTGATCTCAGAGGCCCAGCATGTAGACTGGGGTCAGCTGAGTCCTCGCCTCCGGCAGGCCCCCGCTTGCCAGAAGCCTCGGACGTTCCCTCCTCCACCCGATGTACATCAGCAGATGTGTCGTGCTCACCAGAGAGTGACCCAAAGCCTCACCACTAACTGGACTCACTGACGTGTCAGTATCTGGGATAGTGAGTTGTGAGGTGGAAGCTGACGCCAAAAAGGTGTCACCCTCAGAGGTCCCTTCACTCGCTTCCTCCAAGGACTCATCCAAGCTGTCCTGACCAGGATGGCAGGAGCTGCGGTAGGGACCTATAGTCCAGAAGGCCCCGATGCATCCGGTTCTGTCCCTGCAACACAGGACACAAGGTTAAGTGAAAGGGAGGGAGAGGAATCCAGGATGCAAAACATGTGATTCACATCTCTCCATTGAACATAGAACAAAGCACCAAGAAAATTACATCACAGGAACAGCCTCCAGTGACCAGGCTGCCCATCTGATTTGTAACCCCCTTCCCTTCTGGGGACCATATGCCTCTATTCCCACCCCATTCACATAGCTGTAAAGATGCCCCTTAAAGGTCACTATCATATCTGCCTCCGTGACCTCCCCCGGCAGCGAGTTCCAGGCACCCACTACCCTCTCCGTGTGAATAAACAAGCCTCATACATCTCCTTTAAACCTTGTCCCTTGCACCCAAAACTCATGCCCCCGAGAAGTTGCCTCAACGTGAGTGGAGGATTGACAGGCACTCATGTCTTGATGGCAGCCCGACCAAGCCGTCGCTGACAGTCCACATCTCCCCTTCCCTTGACAGCTCCAGCGCCCGATCCTCAAAGGAGGTGAGGACCCGGAGGTCTCGCTCATCACCCTCTGTCTTCGCCCTCTCTCTGCTGTTATGGTCGGTCTTCTCCTATGGAGACAGAAGGAGCCATGAAATAATTGGTGGCGTGACTCCTGCAGAGTATCAGATGGTGGCCCTTAGAGGGCAAGCGCAGTGGGGCTCTGAGGGGGATAGGAAGGA
This sequence comes from Mustelus asterias, assembly GCF_964213995.1. NCBI lineage: Eukaryota > Metazoa > Chordata > Chondrichthyes > Carcharhiniformes > Triakidae > Mustelus > Mustelus asterias. The sequence continues at coordinate 86,755,193 of NC_135808.1, read as the reverse complement.
GGTGCTTGGGGTCAGGGGCTGGAAACATGCAGGGTGTTGGGGTAAGGGGAATCTGGGGGAGATTTGGGGGAAGATGCTAGATGGGGTTAAACACTCACCCATGCTGCCCGGATGAAGTCATTGATCTTTTTGTGGCACTGCTTCCCGTTTCGGGAGGCCAATGACATGGCACTGACCAAGGCGGCAATTGCCTCCCAGGCTGCATTGCCATCAGCCACCCTGGGTCTGCATCCTCCTGGGGGGACGAGGGTGTCCCGCCTCACCTCTGCTGCATTCAGTAGCCGCTCCAGGTCGCCCTCAGGAAATCGGAGGGCTGGTCGTGCGCACATTGTCCTGCATTGCCTGCCTGCCTGTCCATTCTTGAGTTTTTTATGGAGCTGCTCCTCGTTAGGGCAGATCAGCTGCAGGCAGTTTGACAGAGCATTCCAGCAAGTTCCATGCAGTTTGCTTGTTAGCATTGAGGGGAAAGCAAGTGAGCACTTGCCGGTGTGCTGATGGCGGTGTGGGAATGGGGGGCGGGTAGTGGATCAGTGCCTCAATGATTGGGGACAGGGGAGAGAGAGGGAGGTGTCATACAGCCATCGGAGTCCGGAGGAGATGGGTGCTTTGTGCGGGAGGGTCCGAGATGGGGGGAGGGGGGATCACTCTGCCTGATATCAGTAGGGTGGAGGGGAGAGGGTGGATCTCTCTGCCTGAGATCAGTGGGGTGGAAGGGTGTTGGCTGCCATGCCACCTGAATACAGTAAGAAGTCGCATACACCAGGTTAAAGTCCAACAGGATTATTTGGTAGCACGAGCTTTTGGAGTACTGCCCCTTCATCAGGTGAGTGCCTGTGTTCAGTGGGGGGGAAGTGGGGTCCGCTGCCACTCAGCCTGAAATCAGTCGGGGGGAGGGGGGTCCTCTGCCACTCTGCTTGAGATCAGTGGGAGGGAAGTGGAGTCCGCTGCCACTCTGCCTGAGATCAGTGGGAGGGAAGTGGAGTCCACTGCCACTCTGCCTGAGATCAGTGGGAGGGAAGTGGAGTCCGCTGCCACGCTGCCTGAGATCAGTGGGAGGGGGGGTGGGGGGGAGGGGGGGTGGAGGGGGGGGGGGTCCACTGCCACTCTGCCTGAGATCAGTGGGGGGGGGGAAGGGGGGGTCTGTGATTGGTCTGGGTGGTGGTGGGGGGTGGGTGGATAAGGGGGTTAGTAATGTTGTGGGGGTGGGGCAATGTCTGTGGGGGCCAGGGGGAGACATTATCCAATCCTGGAGGGATGTGGCAGGGGAGCGGCATTCTATCATTTTTTTTCTGCGCATGCGCAGCTGAAGGCGCCAATCAGAGCTGCAGGTTTCGGGTGCGTTAAGCCCCGCCCACAGGCTTGTGCAGCGCGATTCAGAATCACTGATGTTTTTTCAGGCAGAGTGCGTATGGGGGCATCTGAGAACAGGTCTAAAAGATGGATCCGAAACACTCCCAGTTTCAAGTCCGCCCAGCACTTAGAATCAAAATAGGGCCCTCTGAGTCCCAATGGGTGATGTGATCCTTACTCTGCTGTGTTGTTTATTAAAGGAACAATCATCATATCCCTCTCCCTTAAGTCCTTTATACAATCTTCAAGAGTAATTTCACTCAGTCCTAACTAAACATTACGTACATGAGTTGAACAATTATAAATCAAGTCATTGAAGGAGTTTCTGTTTCTTGTAGCGTGGTGTAATTTTGTTGTCTGAGATGCTTCCACAGGATCAATGTTAACAGGAACTTCAATAATAGGTACCTCTTCTGGCACAGGCATTTTATTATTAGCATTTGCTTCCATGGCGACATCAGTTATGTTAATAACACTTTGATCAGATACTTCAGTGCTTACGGGTACAAAAACACTTCCTGATAGCAACACTGACTGATGGAGCATCGCTACGCCTCAAGTAGCCCATGTATTTATGAATGATCATAATGTCTCTGTCCACTTGGTATGAAAGGGATCCAGTCTTAGAGACAATAATTCCAGGGATCCAACTTGATCCACTACCAAAGTTTCTCACATATACAGCTTAATTTATCATAAATGATTGTGTTGTACTATGTGAATCATGGCTTGCTTTCTGATTACTTTGGCTGGTTTCTACCCTCCCTGGCAAATTTGCAAACATGAGGCTCAGTCTCATTCTGAGATGACATTTCATTAACAGTTCTGCTGGCGAAACTCCGTTGTTGCATGTGGACTGGTACAATAACTGAGGAGGAATCGTGAGATTTTGGTCTTTAAGGTTCCTCCTGTCTTTAGGCCAGACTTTAAAGTTTAGATGAATCTCTCGTTTGATTCTGGGTGGTAAGGGGGAGTTCTAACATGGTTAATATCATTGTGAGCGGTGAAATTTTGAAACTCAGCATTTCATAGAAATCATGGAACCATAGAAAGCCTACAGTGCAGAAAGAGGCCATTTGGCCCATCGAGTCTGCACTGACCACAATCCCACCCAGGTCCTACCCCATATCCACCCACTAATCCCTCTAACCTATGCATCTCAGGACACTACGGGGCAATTTTAGCATGGCCAATCAACCTAACCAGCACATCTTTGGACTATGAGCGCTTGTGAATACAGTTCCATTGTCTGATACCATGACTTCAGGTGATCTATGAGTCGAAAAGCATTGGCATAAACTTTCGATGGTAGCATGCGATGGAGCTGACTTTACCTCAAAAGTGGTCATCCACTTAGAGTACATCATTAATGAGCAAAAACATTGTGCCCAGGAATGGACCAACATAATCAATATGGATCATATCCATGGCTGACCAGGCCATTCCCAAGGGTGCAATAGGACTGGAGCAGGCAACCTCTGTTGCAGTTGCACTGTTGACAGTGCTTGACTAGCTTGTCGATATCAGCATCAATACCAGGCCACCACATATTACTCCTAACAAGCATCTACATCTTAGAGATGCCAGTTGGGCATTGCCAGTGTGCTGGGGGCAATGCCAAGGGAGCGGAGCCTGAGTGGGAGCTATGTTGGGAGGGGAGCTATGCAGGAGGGATATGCAGGATGCAATGCAGGGGGGGTTAAGCACGGGGACTATGCAGGGGTAACTCATGTCAGCAGTCATGATGGAGGCATTTCAGGGGGGCATATCGGGGTCAGGCAAGGAGACCCATCATGAGGGCCCAGATGCCCCAATGCCGGTGATCCATGTCAGGGACAGAGTGGGGGAACATGCCACCAATGAAGAGGATCACTGTGAGACCAGGGTGCCCTTGTCAAATGCCACCTGAGTGCTCTTGAGCCGGGCTCACCAGTATGTTTAATTTAGGTGGGGGTAAAATAAAGCAATCAGTACTGTTTTTACACATTGGCAGCTTTTTGTAGTTATTTTAACAAGTAGGTTTGAAGGAAATAGTTTTTAATACTTGGAATAATATTGAACTCATGAGATGTAAAGCTGCCTTTCAACCCAGGAAAAGTAATTCCCAATGAGGCTTTAAAAACGGACTCAGTGGTTGTGAGACGAATCTCAGTTGTTTACCGGATGCATCATAACTAGTGCTTCATTAGCAGATAGGAGGCTGACCTCTGATTGGAAGTTGTCCCTGGTTCTGCAGCTTCTCACTTTAGATGGGATTTTCCGGCCATGCTCGCCCCGAAACCATAAAATGCCACCTGAGGTAAACAGACCTTTTGATCATCTGTCCCTCGCCCACTCCGATTCCTGTGGCAGGGAGAACGGGAAAATTCACCCCTTCAAGTCTTACCCAGCTCATCTTGTGGGGAACCTTGCTAACCTCTACATAACAGATGTTGGAAGGGTGAAAAAATTCATTGAAACATGGAAGTCAACACATATAAGTATTTGGTACTTTCAGCGGTAATGCAGTATTAACTGTGGCAAAGGGCAAAAGCAGAGAAACACCTTTTATTAAATGTCTTTTACGGGACAACATTTATTGCTCATCCCTACTGCCCTCCATTTCAGGAGGCATTTGAGTGTCAGCTGTGGATCTGGAGTCACATGCAGGCCACACTAGATAAAGATGACAGATTTCCTTCCCTGAAAAACATGAGTGAACCAGATGAGTTTTTACGACAATTGATTCATGATTGTCATTAAACTTATTTTAATTCCAGATTTTTTAAATATTGAATTCAAATCTCACCATCTGCCGTGATAGGATTCAAACCTGGGACCTCAGATCTTGTCCTGGGTCTCTGGATTACTAGTCCAATGAGTATACCACAATGTCACTGTCTCCCCTCCTTGTACCAGTCATCCACTGCAGCTGCCAAGCTACCTTCTTAGACATTTTGGATCCTCCTCATCTCAGGGATTATGCAAAAACAGCCGAGAGAGAGGGATCAGCAGCACTCACTCTTCCTCAACTATAATCAAATTCCTTATCAGAGGTTTAGCTGGTTTAGCGGTTTAACTTTAACCTAGCTGCGAAGAGTGACCTACAGAAAAACAACCAAGTCCTACGGTGATGGGAAGCAACCAAGCAACAAGTGTGGTCACATTAGAAGTGATAGTTTTCCTAGGTTGTCCGTAGTTGATGGTTGGTCACTGATATAGCTGGAAGCAGCATCATGGTCTGGCAGCACTACACACTGACCTAGTTGCTCTATTTATGGATGCACAACTGGCTGTTTTTTTTTGCACTAGAGGGGCCGTTAAAAGGTGACCTAAATAAAGCATGTCTCTTTCATTCCTTCCAGCGCATGAACAGCCAGTAGTGTGGGTGTCTATTCTAATCTCACATTGAACACTTCAGTCATGAGAGAACCTACAGCAGACTACAAAATCACTTACAGTTTGCACATTTTTGAATAATGATGAGTTTACTACCAATTATTAGCAAGCCACAAGGCCAGACTTTTGACAAAATGTTTATTTCTATTCCTAGCTCTGTTTTCACATAGGGAAATATTTATGTAGTTTTCTTCAGAGTGAGAAGTTTTGATTCTCTTAAAGTCTTTGGTGAAAACATAATCAGAAATCCTGTATTTAAAAATCGACCATTGCAATAAAGATTCTAACTTTACCACAAACATTTTGCCGACCTCAGCTAGTTATACACTAATCCACTATCAGTTGCTTCGCATACTATTTTTTCCCCTTGAGTGGTATTAGTTGTGTGCTGAGTGTTAACCTCACTCTATGACACAATGACCACAATGGTAAAATTGTGACAATACTTTCTTTACTTTTCATCACTGTGTCATTATACAAAATATATGTATCTTGACAGGCAAAATATAGATCCTGTAATTCTCTGTGGTGTGGTGTTCCAAATTATACCAACTGAGTCTGGAGTTGCATCCACCAATGTCCTGCCAAAAGAGAAAATGCTGGAAGATCTCAGCAGCTCTGGCAGCATCTGTAAGGGGAGAAAAGAGCTGTCGTTTTGAGTCCAGATGACCCTTTGTCAGAGCTCTGACAAAGGATCATCTGGCCTCGAAACGTCAGCTCGTTTCTCTCCTTACAGATGCTGCCAGAGCTGCTGAGATCTTCCAGCATTTTCTCTTTCGGTTTCAGATTCCAGCATCTGCAGTAATTTGCTTTTATCCAATGCCCTGCCAAGCTTGAAGCTGCCAAAATTTTTTGGATCACTTCTTTCAAAGTCCATTGGTGGCTTTCTAGCACAATTCCCATAAAATCAGGAATAAGGTGTTAGAGGCTGCTTAGAAATGAATGTGCTGCCTTTTAGAAACCATGGGCAGAATTCCCCCACCAGCAGGTTTGCAAAGGTTGGAGATCGGGCCCACAATGTCTAACTCCCGCTTCCTGAATGTGGCCAACATTCTTCACTGGATTGCGATTACAGAGGTGGCCCACTAATTGGTTGCCTCCTGCAAAATTCAGCCAGATGTCATGCCATGACCTTGAGCTGGATCATGACACAGAAATGATCCTGATGTCAGTTTTCCGGCACTCTTGGGAAAATTGAGCCCTTAGTCCCAGATGACCATAGGCTGCTGTCTCCTTTCAGGGGGAGAGCTGACTGGTGATGATTTTAACTGAGGATCGGAGGGGCAGCAATGGTGGGTTGCGGGGCTGGTAAGCGATTGGGCTTACCTTGATCGGGAGGCCGGTGATGCGGGGCCACTTGCGCAGTGGCCTGCTCAGTGCTATGCTGCCGGTCTCTTCAGCGGGAATAGGCCCTGCCCATTGATTTTCAGTGTGAATCACACTTGTGGGAGATTCATTCTGAAAATCCCACTAAAAAAATCGGTGTGAGTTTCTCCAGTTTTCACACGAATTCGGCACTAAGAATTTCTTTGGAGAATCGCCCCCCATGACTTTGAGTCATGTTGAGGGTCTTTTTCCCAATGGAAGAAGGTGGAAGAGAGTATGTCTGGGGTCCTTAATTATGCTGGCTGCTTTTCCAAGGCAGCGGGAAGTGTAGACAGAGTCAATGGATGGGAAGCTGGTTTGCGTGATGGACTGGGCACTGACAGTGAGTGCTAACTCTTGTCCTTAGAGCTTCAGTTAGAAGGTCAATGGCCTGACCAAGCAAAGGTACCACATTGGGCACTCTTCCTTTAATTCCATGAGACCAGAACACTCTCCACCCTTAAAAATTAAAAGATAAATTTGAATTAAATTTGATTTGATTTATTATTGTCACATGTATGAGTATACAGTGAAAAGTATTGTTTCTTACAGCAGGAAAGAAGCTGTTGTTGAATCAGTCGGTACATGACCTCAGACTTTTATATCTTTTTCCCAATGGAAGAAAGTGGAAGAGAGAATGTCTGGGGTCCTTAATTATGCTGGCTGCTTTTCCAAGGCAGCGGGAAGTGTAGACAGAGTCAATGGATGGGAAGCTGGTTTGCGTGATGGACTGGGTTTCATTCACAACCCTGTGTAGTTTCTTGCGGTCTTGGACAGAGCAAGAGCCATACCAAGCTGTGATACAACCAGAAAGAATGCTTTCTATGGTGCATCTGTAAAAAGGTTAGAATACAAAGGGTAGAAATTATGGAGCAAAATTTTAATTTCTACGAAACTATCCACTTACAAAATTGGGCTGTACATGACAGCTATATAAAACTCTACTTCGATTAAATTTGGAATACTAGATTCAGTCTGGGTACCACACCTCTGGAAGACTATATTCTCCTTTCAGGAGCTTCAGCACAGATTTACCAGAGTGATCCTGGAGCTAAAAAAACTGCAGTATGAAGAAAAGTTGCACAGACCAAGTTTGTATGTCCTTGAATATGGAAGGGATTATTCAATTGGGATGTTTTAGATAATTAAAGGTCTTGATAGGGTAAGTAGTTCGCCTCCTTGACTTTTTCATACCAATTTTCATTTAGAGGATGAGAAGTGGGTGAGAGAGTATAATGACTGGTAGAGGAACAAAGTTCTTTGGTCACTTGCAGAAAAAACAATAATTTGAGGTTTTGTGCAAGGGGTTTTCGAGGAATTAAGGGCTATGGGGCTATTCGAGGAATTAAGGGCTATGGGGAGAGAGCGGGTAAATGGAGTTGAAATCAACCATGATTGAATGGTGGAGTGGACTCGATGGGCCGAATGGCCTTACTTCCGCTCCTATGTCTTATGGTCTTATGGTCTTATGGTTTCAGTGCACTCCTGCAGACTAAAAGAGAAGAATATCATTATGAACCTGCAGCTGACACCTGTCCTTCAAATTTTCCACCACTAACTCCCCTCACCTCCTGAGTAGTAGAATGGCTTCCTCCTCAAAGATGATATTGGTTAAGTTACCTACTGTAACCTGACTTGCCCTCAAGTTTATATGTGATCCTCTCCTGAAACAAGAATGTAGAAAAAATACAAAGCTTGTACTGCAGCCAGCTGCAGTCCATGCAATAGTGCCGATAGCTGCTGCTATGACAGCATGAAATCCAAAATCTGCCTTTCAAGTGAAAGCGTACAAGGTCTGTTGTAAAATAAGTTATATTTGCAGATGTAAAATGGGAATGCAAAGTTAGTCACAGACTGAGGAAAATATTAAGGAACCTCTTCAAGGATGAAGCTAATTGATGACAGATTGACTCAAAGTGTATTCTGGAAAGCTACACTTGATTTCTCAATACATTATCCATCCTCACGAGTTTGGTAAACTTTTCCAGTACAGCACAAGAGTGCTGGGGGTGGGAGTGTTCTTAAAGGTGCCATTTATAATCTCCCTCCACTAGGCTGCATTCACTGTTCACTATTGCCTCCGACCTGCAGCCCAAGGCCATTGCTTCTTGTCACTGTCTTCTGCTTGTGAACCTCGAGCTCATTATCGTGGAATTAAGCTGACATATTCAGAATGAATCCTTTCCTTCCTTCTCCTAAACCGCCTGACCACTAGCTATGTGAGTTTAAATCCTTCCGTATTCCTCTGTGGTTTCCACCCCATTCTTCCAAAAACCTTCAATCACCAGCAGGATTTAGGAGGTAGCACACTGCACACTATTTAGAGTCCCACCCGATCAAATTTTATCAGAATTACGATCAAGTGAAAAATCTAGACCATCCAGTTTCATATATTTACATATAAAACTTCCCTGCCTGCCCAGTGACAGATTCAAATTTACTCAAAATGTTGGTCCACCCAAAGTAACAAAATTAAAGCCTGATAAATCGATACTCTGTTCCACCCACACTGACTTTTAAACATATCACACAAACTCAAAGGCCTGAAAGATATGACAAACACAAATGAAAAAGTTTCATAATAAGTAGTCTGATAGAATTTAGGTCAGTATTCAAAGTGTGTGCCATTTGCTCTACATATACTAGTTGCTACCCTGAAGTAAACATTAATGCTTCTCATTAAATTAATAACTTTAAGAAATTATATTTAACATGTTGTATAAAATGTTGATAAATGTTTAGAACAGTGACACTTAAAATTTAGAAAATAATAATTTGTTTCTTATACCCTAATCCTTGTGTGGCTTACTCTAGTTTCTACATGTTACATGCCATTTCCTGAGCCTGTGGTTAAAACTGTTAAATTCACAGTAAAAAGGAACTGCACACCTACACAATTTTTTGAGATCTAAAGAAGGCCAGTTGGGCATTTTCTTCCCACAAATGGGTTACATTAAATGAAGTATAAAATTATATTTTTAAAAAGTCAGTAAATATACCTGGTTAGGTATATTGACAATATTATGTGTAACCACAGTATATAATTTTTTTCAATAATTAGGTATAATAACAAGATATTTTTCGTTCAATTTTTATTGTGGGCCTGCAGAAAGCCAACATAGTGGCACAGTGGCTAGCACTGCTGCCTCACAGCGCCAGGGACCCGGGTTCGATTCCCTGCTTGGGTCACTGCCTGTGTGGAGTTTGCACACTCTCCCTGTGTCTGCGTGGGTTTCCTCCAGGTGCTCTGGTTTCCTCCCACAGTCCAAAGATGTGCAGGGTTGCCCATGACAAATTGCCCATAGTGTCAGGTGGATTAGCAGGGTAAATACATGGGGTTATGGGGATTAGGCATGGGATTGTGGTTGGTGCAGATTTGATGGCTTCCTTCTGTGCTGTAGGGATTCTATGATTCTATGATATAATCATAATAGTTACAGAAAATTTCAAGATGGAACCTAGCTATTCTCCCCAGCTAATTTGGACACTTCTATTTGAAATCACCTTGAACACTATTCCCAATCTTGCACTTCATGTCCAGTTTCCTGAGACTGATGGGGGAAGGGAAATGATGTGGCATATGTAGCTGTCATGGTGCTGAGAAATAATGGTGATGATTGTGATACAGGCGTTCTTCACTGTGGGCTTGTTTACAGAGATTGGCAACTTTTGTTCAATTCCTCTATTTTTGTGTAAGGAGAAACAAAAGTGCCAATTAATCACAGTGTAATATGGCTGACATCAAATGAAATGATCTTGTGATGTTACTCAATGTCTGGTAGATGTACAGTTGGAGAAACATTACATGACATGAAAACTATGGTGCTAGCTTGGAGCTGAGGGAAAACCTCCATTTTCCCATCCTCCACTTTCAAGTATTTCCAAATGTGACCTTCTTGAATAAGGAAAAAAGATTTTTCACTTCCCCCTGATGGCTGAAGCTTCTCTTTTTCTAAGTGGAAGTGGAGAAAATATTATTGGTATAGTGGAAGCACATTTAGTACTGACAGTAGCCATCTGTTTAATTTCCATTTAGGCTCTGTATGTGGGAAGTATAACACCAAATCTAGCTCCCATGAATAAGGGAGGCAGATTTAATAACGCTAAACATGTGGAACCTCCTTATGTAGACTGGCTTCCAGGATCCAAGCGAATTGATTACCAATGTGATAGCAGTTAGTCAGTGTATTTATGTTGAAATCAATGACAAATGTTTAAATGATGCCTGAACATGACCTCAAGTTGCCTCATAGCATCATGAAGTTTACAATGAAGTATTTTGGAAGTGTTAACATTATTGCAATGCATCACAATACAAATTCTTTATCTTCCTTTCACAGGAATGAGAAACTACAGAATAAAAAACAACCATCATCTAAAACAAGACCATATCTCACAGTACATGTATCATAGCCCATGGTCATTTCCAAGTATCATTGTGGTTACATATGCCATATAATTGCCTAAGGCACTCCCTCCTTGCTTATCCACTTAAGTCAAGATAGGCATCAACTTATGGCAGTAATGCCATATAAGTTCAACTTGTAGGTGATATTGCTAGAGGTGTGCCAGTTTTCCATTACATATATTATGCGGAAGGATTTTGTTAAAAGGAATTCTCCCAGTTTTGAGTAAGTTGCTGAGGCCCTTTGTACTATATTGAGGCCCCAAGCATCTGTGGGCCAGCATCTGTGGAGTTGGTGGCGGTGGAGATTCCTCCAGCAAACACTCTGCAAACCCTAGCCCAATTACCATCTCTGGCCACAACTGAGGGTGATAATAAAAATGGAAGCAAAATGGCATTAAAGCAAAAATTTGTTTCATTCTACGAATATAAATCTTGTAATACAATGACTCTAAATTAATAATGTTTTACCGTATGTTGGCCGAGTTTGAGTGGTAGCACAGTGAGGAAAGAGTTTAATGAATGGAAAGACATACAGAGGAGAGTAATTCTAATCTGTGTATGAAGGCAAACTCTCGGGCGGATCTATAAATGCACAAAAAGCGCATTGTTCCGTTACAGAAATCCTTTATTAAAGAATAGAAAGGTTTTGTTTCCATGACGACAAGGGGGCGGGGGCTCCATTCATGAAATGGAAGTGAAATCAAGTCGCCAGTAGGGGACAATTTAGAAGCTGCATTGAAATGAAAATCACTCCGAATGAAACTGTTGTGAATGTTACAGGGTCTGCTGTTGCAGAGTTTTAATACAGTACTGCAGCTTCAGATCAGTCAACATGCCTTTGAAAATCACTGCTTCATTCCTCCCGAAATTTAATTTTAAAATAAATGTGAAATTCGAAGACCCCGGATTTTAATTCATTTATGGGACTAAGATGTCACCCTGTCAGAAGTACTGAAACCAAGGTTTCCCCTGGCAGAAAGAGGGGCGAGTAGATTTTAGAAAGCGCACTGTTGAATTAAACAACAATTTCAAAATCTTTGAAATCAGGAGTTAGAGATGAAAAACAAATGTAGCTGGACACTAATCACGATATTGCTAATCTTCGCAGCTATTTCACTTTGGACAAGTGGATATATTTGCTGTAATCATATCTTACCTAATGCTGTCATAGGCATGTCATATTTAGACAATATAAGCAGCGCTGGTAAAGCTGATACTGCCCGCCAAGCGGCTGAGTCGCATTTTAAAAGCAGGTACGGGATGCAATTCTTACATTTTCCAGATGACTTTATCAACTGGATTCTAATGTTGGAGATTTTAATATTTCACGGTGTACAGCACAAACAATTCAGTGCATTGCTTTGCCAGCATTAGCTTCTAACGTCATCAGTGAAAGGCAACCAGTTAGTGTTGAATGGTGACTGACTCTGAGGCAAGAGATAACTCCTCTGGCGCGGGTTTGATTACCTTGAAGTGAGAAAGAAATGCAGAAGTGTCTCTGAAGGGATGAAGCAAATTGGCAGAGTAGACTTCAGAAGGAATGGACTTATCATGTTCCATATTTCATCTTGTTCTGCGTGCTTTTTAACATTTACTTTGTGGTGCCCACCTCAAATAATAAGTGTATGGAGTTCATAGATATCTTGTCACCAAGATTGAGAATACCCAATCGGTTGCCTCTGCCGCCTGTCTCCTTCCGCTAGCCCATCGGATCAAACTTCATCTGAAGGTTCCCCCCTCCCTCAACACTATTCTCAATGATTTACTGGCCAACCAATTTCCCTTCCTCGTCCCCATATTAGTGGATATTGTTAACAGTTCTCTCTCTTCCTGTGCTGTTCATCTCCCCTTGATTCCACTCCTCAGAAAACAAACCTTAGACCCCACCTTCCTCGCAAACCACCAGGTCACCTCCAAAGTCTGTTTCCTCTCCAATGTGATAGAACTTGTGTCACTTGCCAGATCACAGAGAACTCCAACCAAATTATCACCCCAGACAAATTACTGTAATTGTTCTTACCAAGGTTACAAATGACATTCTGTGTGACCACAGCAAAGGTAAGCTATTCCTTACTGACCAATCTGCAAACTTTGGCATGGTTAACCACAGTAAGAAGTCTCACAACACCAGGTTAAAGTCCAACAGGTTTATTTGGTAGCACAAGCCACTAGCTTTCGGAGCGCTGCTCCTTCATCAGGTGAGTGGGATTTCAGTTCACAAACAGGGCATATAAAGACACAAACTCAATTTACAAAATAATGGTTGGAATGCGAGTCTTTACAGGTCTCTCAGCGTAGTCTGTGTTATAGATTGACCTGAGTGGGTTTGTGATCTGTAGTCCTTCTGCTTTCTTGAAACTTGATGTCTGTGTCGATATGTGCGATCTTCTTGGAGATCCTCTCCACTTGGAGCCGGCAGTTTGCGGTGTTGATGATAGCCATGATGTGGAGATGCCGGCATTGGACTGGGGTAAACACAGTAAGAAGTCTCACAACACCAGGTTAAAGTCCAACAGGTTTATTTGGTAGCACAAGCCACTCGCTTTTGGAGTGCTGCTCCTTCATCAGGTGAGTGGGATTTCAGTTCACAAACAGGGCATATAAAGACACAAACTCAATTTACAAAATAATGGTTGGAATGCGAGTCTTTACAGGTCTCTCAGCGTACTCTGTGTTATAGATTGATCTGAGTGGGTTTGTGATCTGTAGTCCTTCTGCTTTCTTGAAACTTGATGTCTGTGTCGATATGTGCGATCTTCTTGGAGATCCTCTCCACTTGGAGCCAAAAGCTCCGAAAGCTAGTGGCTTGTGCTACCAAATAAACTTGTTGGACTTTAAGCTGGCGTTGTGAGACTTCTTACTGTGTTTACCCCAGTCCAACGCCAGCATCTCCACATCATGGCTACATTAACACCGCAAACTGCCGGCTCCAAGTGGAGAGGATCTCCAAGAAGATCGCGCATATCGACACAGACATCAAGTTTCAAGAAAGCAGAAGGACTACAGATCACAAACCCACTCAGGTCAACCTATAACACAGACTACGCTGAGAGACCTGTAAAGACTCGCATTCCAACCATTATTTTGTAAATTGAGTTTGTGTCTTTATATGCCCTGTTTGTGAACTGAAATCCCACTCACCCGATGAAGGGGCAGCGCTCCGAAAGCTAGTGGCTTGTGCTACCAAATAAACCTGTTGGACTTTAACCTGGTGTTGTGAGACTTCTTACTGTGTTTACCCCAGTCCAACGCCGGCATCTCCACATCATGGTTAACCACACCACCATTGCCAGGTCGGGTTGAACTGCACTCGCTTGACTCCAGTCTCATCTATTGAATTGTAGCCAGAGTATCACCTGCAATGGTTTATTTTCCTTAACCGTTACCTCTGGTGTCCTGCACAAGTCTATCCTTGGCCTCTTATTTCTCATCTACATGCTGTCCTTCAGTAACAGCATCTAAAACACTTTACTTTTTACCTTTACACTAACAGCTCTCAACTTTACCACAGCACCACTTCTCTTGAGTCCTCCATTGTCACTAAATTATCAGACATGGTTAGATGAACAGATATTCCCTCCAATCAAAAATTGAGAAGACCAAAGCCACTGCCTTTGATTTTCTCTCTCCTCCACAGTGTTGAATCAAATTGCCAAATTTGGCTTGTTACTGTTCTTACCCGTGGATTGGTCAAATCCACTTTGTTTGTGAAATAAAATGAAACTTTAGGGTATATCTTCATTTCTGCACAGCTCTTCATGAACTAAGAGCACTATTGGGAATTCCAAGGTAGCACTAAAGATGACAATTTGCTCTTTAATCCTAAAAAGGCAATGCCTCTATTAAAAGATATTTGACAAGCTATCAACATACCAAGTATTGTACTTACTTCTTCATAATGTGTATTAAACTCAAAACTACTCAAGTCAAAATTATTTTGGCAAACCTATTTATATTCAAAGTATTCCTATATGATATCACAAAATATGATTAAAAGAAAATATTACTGCATTTGCTTATATATGAATTTAATATGATGAGAAAGTTACCTCATTGGCAGGACAATACTTGATAAAGGTAAATGCTCTTTGTGTTTTCTGCTTTCTCGGACAATATGGACCGGGCTTTGTAATTTTGAAAGAGGCTAAAAACGAGTTTGATGAATATTAGTCCTAATTGCTCATCTTTGTACAAACCATTGTGTTCACAAACTTTGTAGTAACTCTGCTTTGGCATTCCATGATACCATTTTCTCACAGCAGAAACCTATTATTTGTACCATTACAGAGCTTTCCATTATCACTGATTTGATTTGATTTGATTTATTATTGTCACATGTATTAGTATATAGTGAAAAGTATTGTTTCTTGCGCCCTATACAGACAAAGCATTCCATACATAAGAAGGAAAGGAGAGAGTGCAGAATGTAATTTTACAGTCATAGCTAGGGTGTAGAGAAGGATCAACTTAAGTGAGGGAAGTCCATTCAAAGGTCTGATGGCAGCAGGGAAGAAACTGTTCTTGAGTCAGTTGGTACTTGTCTTCAGACTTCTGTATCTTTTTCCCGACAGAAGAAGGCAGAGAGAGTATGTCGGGATGCGTGGAGTCCTTGATTATGCTGGCTGTTTTTCTGGGGCAGCGGGAAGTGTAGACTGTCAATGGGTGGGAGGCTGGAGTGAGTGTTGGACTGGGCTTCA
This sequence comes from Mustelus asterias, assembly GCF_964213995.1. Lineage (NCBI taxonomy): Eukaryota > Metazoa > Chordata > Chondrichthyes > Carcharhiniformes > Triakidae > Mustelus > Mustelus asterias. The sequence continues at coordinate 86,739,995 of NC_135808.1, read as the reverse complement.
TTCGTGACTCTTTGTAGTTTCTTGCGGTCTTGGGCAGAGCAGGAGCCATACCAAACTGTGATACAACCAGAAAGAATGCTTTCTATGATGCATCTGTAAAAGTTGGTGAGAGTTGTAGTGGACATGCCAAATTTCCTTAGTTTCCTGAGAAAGTAGAAGCGTTGGTGGACTTTCTTAACTATAGCATCGGTGTGGAGGGATCAGGCCAGGTTGTTGGTGATCTGGACACCTAGAAACTTGAAGCTCTCAATAATTTCTACTTCGTCCCCATTGAAGTTGTCCTCCAAGTAATGGATTCTCTGTTCTCCAAAAAACTTCAAAAGTAAAGAGAATTGATCATTAGATAGTCAATACCCATTATTGAAAAGCTTTTATCATAGAATCCCTACATTGCAGAAGGAGGCCATTCAGCCCATCGAACCTGCACCGACAACAATTCCACCCAGTAACCCCTCAGTAATCCCCGTAACCTCACATATTTACCCTGCTAATCCCCCTATGGTGCACATCTTTGGACTGTGGGAGGAAACTGGAGCACCCGGAGGAAACCCATGCAGACATGATGAGAACGTGCAAACCCCACACAGGCAGTCAACCAAGGCTGGAATTGAACCCGGATCCCTGGCGCTAACCACTGTGCCACCAAATTGGTCTTTTCAATTTTTATTCTGCATACTTTTAAAATACCCCAATATACTTGGATTATATTTTCACCTTCCATCAAACTTTTTGCCAGATCATGTTTGAACATTCTATAAAATGTAGAATTTTAAAGAAGGGTTTTTAAAGTGACTGCTTCATACTGTGTTTCTTGCACCTACAGAATTATTTGCAAATCTCTCTGCAGCGCTTCTACAAATGAAGACCCATCTGGATTAACACTATTTCCAAATTTGAGAAACATATAAAGAATCATTTAATTGGTATAAATATGCAAATTTTTCACACAGTTCTGGAGAATTAAAAACTCTACGGGGATAACTGCATAAAGTTTCCATAAAATAAGCTATATGATTGAGACCTGAAGATCGTTTTTGACTAATTCAGAAGTGTGCTACTCTTTTTGACCTCAGGAACTGTTCAATGATTATAGTGAGTACCTGGCAAACCCAGCAGGAATCTATCAACAGAGTAAACTTAAGGCTTAGAACTTATGAAAAGCTTCTCCAACTTGATATAATGAGGCTTTCTAAAATCATACCTGACAAATTAGGGTTTTAGGTGTTGGTGTTGCAAAATTAATTCAGTGTCATAAATTAAATGCTTACACCTTTGAATGATTTCCATTCTAATGTGAAAAATTAATCCGCTTTACTGATTCACACTGTTTTTGAAGATTTTAATTCAAACCCATGTAAAGCAGAAAAACGAAGAGAGAGACAGATGGTAAAATGTACTGTGAAAAACTGTTATTGCACATGGGTACAGAATTGTGGAGTTGATAGACATGGTGCTGCTTCTGTGAAGATTATGCTGTCTACCATATATTACACTAACACTTCCTTACACTTTGATTGTGACCAAGTGTTTTGTGCAGAAAAAATAATAACAATATGGCTAAGTGTGTAAGGTACTGATAATGCCCCATTTATTCTCTTCACAGGCCATGGTGAACAAGTGACTTAAGTAATCTTCCGGTCATAATAACGCATTAAAGAAAGTATCATCATCTGTACTGGGGGTAAGTAGAAACCCAGATTTATGTACATCTCATCCATTATTTAATGATGCAGATGAGGTAACACAGTGTGAAGCACATGTCACAAGCTGAATGAAGGGAAACAGCAGATTGCATGAAGAAATTTAATAGAATGGCTACATCAGGTTAGCAACTCTGGTTGGAGATACTCCTGGAGGGTTGATGACGTGATACCTGACCATGTGACATCTGATCACACCATATCTGATCACAAGACAATTGCAAGTATTATTGGATTTAACTTATAAAGGTTGGATGCCCTCTAGTTGAGAACCTTGTGGTTTCATGGCAGCAACTGTTGTTCAAGATATACCAGGTGGTCACTTGTGAGCAGGGAAAGAAGAGAAACTGAGGACAATGAAGAGGAGAAACGAAAGGTAGGAGAGAGACTTGCAAGGGAGAAGCTGAGGAACTTTGATGAAAATTGTAGGGGTCTCTTTTAGGTCTCTCATTTGGACTACTAAAACTGGGCTTTATTTGATTTGATTTGATTTATTATTGTCACATTAATTGGGATACAGTGAAAAGTATTGTTTCTTGCGTGCTATACAAACAAAACATACCATTCATAGGGTGGGATTTTCCGGCTGCTCTCGCCCCTAAGCTGAAAAATCCTGCCCGAGGGCAACAGACCTTTGCATGTCCGCCCTCCCGTCCGCCACGATTCCCATAGCAGGCAGAATGGGAAAATTCCCTCATCAGAGTACATAGGGGAGAAAGAAAGGCGAGGGTACAGAATATAGAATTGCAGTCACAGATAAGATGTAGAGAAAGATCAGCTTAATATATGGTAGGTCCATTAAAATGTGTGATAGCAGCAGGGAAGAAGCTGCTCTTGAGTCGATTGGTACGTGTTCTCAGAATTTTGTATCTTTTTCCCAACGGGAAGAAGGTGGAAGAGAGTATGTGTTGGGTCCTTAATTATGCTGACTGCTTTTCTGAGGCAGCGGGAAGTGTAAATAGAGTCAATGGTTGGGAGGCTGGTTTGCGTGATGGACTGAACTACGTTCATAGCTCTTCATAGTTTCTTGTGGTCTTGCACAGAGCAGGAGCCATACCGAGCTGTAGTACATCCAGAAATTATACTTTCAATGGTGTATCTGTAAAAGTTGGTGAGAGTCGTAGTGGACATGCTGAATTTCCTTAGTCTCCCGAGAAAGTAGAGGCTTTGATGGGCTTTCTGAACTATAGAGTCATTATATTATATTTCAATTTATATTTAAATTAAGGGGCCTCACACTCTTTGAAGAATTCAGTATGAAATCTGTTACCAGTGAGTGGGCAAGGATTGGATTTACCCCACTTGTTGTTCCACAATAGTCCCTGTAGCCATAAACGCCAGAAAAATGATTTTAAAAAGTTTCTTCCTAGAATTTATTCTTCTACAATGTGGGAAGTATTCCAAGACTTATAGATACAATATGAAACAAGTACGATCTAGAGTGAGGTTTGGGGGGAGGGGGGGAGGGAGTGAGGGGGGAGTGTTCAGAGATCTTTGGATATTCATTCCAAGATCCTTCACTTCTTCACTTCTTCACACCTCTCAGTATGCTCCCAATAATTGTGTATTTCTTTGCCTTGCCTGACTCTCTCCGGGCTGAATTCTATTATGCCACTTTTCAGCTTTCTACGGTAGAGAATTCAAAAGGTGAACCATCCTCTGAGAGAATAAATTCCTTTTCACCTGCATTTAAAATGGGAGACTCCTTAGTTTGAATTTGAGCCTCCTAGTTCTCTAAATAATCCCATGAGGGCAAATATTCTTTCAGCATCAACTCTGTCAATTGGCCCCCTCAGGATCTTAACATATTTCATCAAGATCCCCTTTCTAAACTCCAAAGAATATAGGGTCTACCTGGATATACCAGGTGGTCACTTGTGATCAGGGAAAGAAGAGAAACTGAGGACAATGAAGAGGAGAAACTAAAGGTAGGAGAGCCTATCTACATCTTTTGACATAATTACGACAATTCCTTATTCTTGTTATCACACAGTACTTTCTCCCTGCAATTAGTGACTAACAAGCCAAATTAATTTGTTGACTGTCTTTTTCTAGTTCTGCATCTTCCCAGTATCCTCACTCCAGGTTCCTTTGCTAATTTTACATTTTGATTTCATCACCACCCATTCTTAAAGGTGGAATTGGATGTTTTTGGGAAAGTTGTTTTTTTCTACTTTTTTGGAGTTTCTCATAGTCATTAGTTTTAGAGACGTTCACTGATAAATTCTATACTTAGGGCTACTTTTGATCTGGATCTGGCCATTGATAGCCTGAAAGGAACATGTTGCTTGGTCCAAGTGTTCTTCTGCTTTAGGCAGTAGGGTTTTTGAATATGCTGATTCTCTGGGGTACTTAGAATCCTGATTGCCCTTTTGGTAGACAACCGGGTGGAGAGTTTCATGTGCATGCTCTGCCCAGTTTAACCCACTGGAACAGCTGAAGTAGATGAAAAGTAGTAAGTTTCAAATTATTTTTGTTGATCAGGAGGAGCACTGCTAGGCCACAAGGACACTGTAAGTCTCTGTAACCCACCACAGGTCAACACTCCCATCTCCTTGGACCCACATACCTTGGGTCAACCTTCACACCACTCAAAGAAAATAAGAGGATTGAGGTGGATATAGACAGGTAGGCAGAAGGTCTGCCAAACCAGAACTTCATTCTAAAGAGGACAATCTATTAAAGGGAATTGCAACAAAATACACTTTTTGGCTTCAACAGGATTAGATGGTGGGGAGATATTAAATCATAATGGATGAAGGGAGAGATTGGGTAGATGAAAAGACAAGAGTGGAGAGGGGAAAGTGAATAAGTTGACATTAGAGAGGAGAAAAAGACCAGGGACTAGGGATTGAGTTAAGGGGAGAAATGTAAAGAGAAAAGGACAAAGGGAAAAGAGGGGAGCGGAATGGACAGATGGGAAAAAACAAGGTGGATGATAGGAAAGGTGAGAGAGCAGGAAAAGGAGAGGTTCAAAAGAGAAGGAAGGAATGGGGAAAGGAAGAGGGGTGATAAATGAGAAGATGATGAAGAGTTGGAGAAGAGTTGGACAGGATAGAAAGGAAGGTTGGGGTTGAAGGAGAGGGGGTGAGTGAAAGAAGGAGAGAAGTAGGATGGAGGGGTGGAGCGAAGGAGGGAGAGAAGGGATATGAAGGATGGATTTGATCTGTTCACGAGGATGGAGGGAATCGGAAAGTTTTCATGAGTGGGGTGATGACCAGATTCCTGATTTATTATGTTCCTGAATTTGTTCCTTTGTGGGAGTACGATTTCCTTTTCTTATCCAGCTGCCTGACCTCTCAGTTATGTTGTGGGTGGGGATGGGGTGGGTGAGCGTGTGGAGACTGACTGCGGGGGGAGAAAGGAAAGCTTTTCTACAGGTCAAACTGGGAGTTCTATTGGATAAGGATGGTTCGATTAAGCAGACGCAGCATGGATTCATGAGGGGAATGTCGTGCTTGACGAACTTGTTGGATTTTTATGAAGATGTGACTCGTGCGGTTGATGGAGGGGAACCGGTGAATGCGGTGTTTTTGGATTTCCAAAAGGTGTTTGATAAGGTGCCTCACAAAAGGTTGCTGAAGAAGATTGGGTCACACGGAGTTGGGGGTAGGGTGTTAGGGTGGATTGGGGATTGGCTATCCAACAGGAAGCAGAGAGTCAGAATAAATGGGTGCTTTTCTGGTTGGCAGATGGTAACTAGTGGCGTGCCGCAGGGATCGGTACTGGGGCCTCAACTATTTACCATTTATATAGACGATCTGGAGGAGGGGACTGAGTGTAGGGTAACAAAGTTTGCAAACGACACAAAGATAAGTGGAAAAGTGAATCGTGTGGAGGGCGTAGAAGGTCTGCAGAGAGATTTGGACAGGCTGAATGAGTGGGCGAGGATCTGGCAGATGGAGTATAACGTTAACAAATGTGAGGTTATTCACTTTGGAAGAAATAATAGCAAATTGGATTATTATCTAAATGGAAAGAAATTACAACATGCTGCTGTGCAGAGGGACCTGGGGGTCCTTGTGCATGAGACGCAAAAACCCAGTCTGCAGGTGCAACAGGTGATCAAGAAGGCAAATGGGATGTTGGCCTATATCGCAAGGGGGATAGAATATAAAAGCAGAGATGTCTTGCTGCATCTGTACAGGGCATTGGTGAGGCCGCAGCTGGAATACTGTGTGCAGTATTGGGCCCCTTATTTGCGAAAGGATATATTGGCCTTGGAGGGAGTGCAGAGAAGGTTCACCAGGTTGATACCAGAGATGAGGGGTGTTGATTATGAGGAGAGACTGAGCAGATTGGGTTTGTATTCGTTGGAATTTAGAAGGCTGAGGGGGGATCTTATAGAGACCTATAAGATAATGAAGGGGCTGGATAGGGTAGAGATGGAGAGATTCTTTCCACTTAGAAAGGAAACTAGAACTAGAGGGCACAGCCTCAAAATAAAGGGGGATCAGTTTAGGACAGAGTTGAGGAGGAACTTCTTCTCTCAGAGGGTGGTGAATCTCTGGAATTCTCTGCCCACTGAAGTGGTGGAGGCTACCTCGTTGAATATGTTTAAATCACGGATAGATGGATTCCTGATCGGTAAGGGAATTAGGGATCCACTTCAGATCAGCCATGATCTTATTGAATGGCGGGGCAGGCTCGAGGGGCTAGATGGCCTACTCCTGCTCCTATTTCTTATGTTCTTATGAGTCGAGAAACCTGTAGAATTGTAATTTTGCAGATTATATTCAATGTGATAATTGCAGATTCAGCTATCTTGTAGCAAGCACATCGGATATTACACTTCAGTGACAAGAGTATAGAAAATAAGTGAAAGTAATTTATCTCCGGTGGTTGTGACTTTGAGGAAAAATTGGCAATGTACAGAGAGGAAATTACCTTCTAATTGGCTTCATTATGTCTCAATGTATAGAATTAGACTTTGTATCTTTATTCATCTTGTCTACTCTCCGATTATCACTAGATTTCCCATAATTTCTGGAAAAAGTAGCAAACTATAAAAATTGCTTTGGTTTACTTCCCGACATGAGGTTTGTTTGCATTTTTTTGGGTAAAATAATTATGTTGTTCAAAGCAGTTTATGTTGTTATTTCATTCGAATCTAATTCAACAGAAATGACAGGGACTGGTAACTTCATTCGAGATATTGGATGATTATTCTGGCTAAATGTTCCGGGTAAGACAAACAACTGAAAGCAGCTGAAGTTAAAATGGTAAGAGTAACATGATTAGAATTTGAATTGTCTGCTAACACTCACTGCGTAGATTTGTGTGTTAAAACAGCTCTTTGAATTTCCTCAGCCCAGAGGGTGGTGAATCTGTGGAATTCCACTTAGAAGGGAAACCAGAACTAGAGGGCACAGCCTCAAAATAAGGCGGGGCCGGTTCAGAACAGAGTTGAGGGGGAACTTCTTCTCTCAGAGGGTAGTGAATCTCTGGAATTCTCTGCCCATTGAAGTGGTGGAGGCTTCCTCGTTGAATATGTTTAAATCACGGGTAGATAGATTTCTGATCGATAAGGGAATTAGGGGATATGGGGAGCAGGCGGGTAAGTGGAACTGATTCGCTTCAGATCAGCCATGATCTTGTTGAATGGCGGGGCAGGCTCGAAGGGCCAGATGGCCTACTCCTGCTCCTATTTCTTATGTTCTTATGAATTCATTGCCACAGAAAGCCAGGTCATTGAGCATATTTAAGACAGAGATAGATAGGTTCTTGATTAGTTGCAGGGGGGGGGGGCAGGTCAAAGGTTCCAGGGAAAAGGTGGGAGAATGGAGTTGAGAAACTTATCAGCCATGATTGAATGGCAGAACAGACTCGATGGGCCAAATGGCCTAATTCTGCTCCTATATCTTATGGTCTTATGAATGATCTAAAGGCAGTTGTCAGGTGATGCCTATACACAAACAGTTTTCAGCAGGAGTTATTAGATAGTCATCAGGAGTGGAACCTTGGACCTAACCATGGGGACAGTGAGCACGATGTGAAGTGTTATCTGAAAATAATGTGACCATCACAGAAGCACTTATTTTGTGCTGTTGCTGCACTCTCATAACAGTGATGAAGGAAAAAGAAAGTAACGAAAATGAAGCAAAGGAAAGAGCAGAAGGAAAATAAACAACCCTTTCAGTTGAGGATCAATTTTGATAGCTCTGCATTCTCTATGTCTCCAGAAACAAACTCGGGGGGATATACAGAGGGTACACGATGATTCACCATGTGATTTAAGCATACAAGAGAGGTTTGCGTTTGAATTGGATTTGGACTTATATGGACCAAGAAGAACTGACATTGTTGTACCTAAACCACAGGATCAGAATTCCAAGAAACAAACACTTTATGACTCACAATCCAGGTGATTTTTGATTATCTACTTCTGAAACAATTGGATTAAGTTGTTTACCAATTTGAATTTTTGGAATTTGATTGCTGCAGACTCACAGACCCAAATAAAACGGACATACAAAATCACTTTGACAGGATGACAAGACGTTAATTCTCACTTTCTTAGAGCAGGGAGAGATAAAGGTCTGCACTCTGCAATGCCTGGTTCCAACTTTAAGCCATACTGAATGCAGAGATGTCGAACATGGGGAGCAGAAAATCTGCAAAGCGCATTCACTATTGTCTTGTCTACCTAGCTAACTGGAGCATTAGCAGTAATGCAGAATTAAGTCATGTTGTTCTCCCTGAGATATTAGACCAAGTAGATGAAGAATTACAGATATTAAGGATAAAATAACATTTGGGACATATTACAAAATAAACCTTCATGAGCAAAGAAAGAAAGTCAAAAAGCAGGGATAAAATGATGTATTGATAAGGAGATAAATGAACTCCACAGGTAGAATTTTCCCAAAGTGTTGTAATGGTGAGAATACCAAAGCACTCCGTGCTAACCCACCAGAGCTGCAGTTGTTTCATACTTAGTCACTTTTTTGGAGTGTGGTGAGTTGCACGTGGGGTGGGGGGGGGGGGGGGGGGGGAACACGCTGGAAACCTGGTTGCAGAGCGCTCGGGCATCATTTTGCAAGGGCGCCCTGATCTTACAGCGCACAGTGAGACCCCCTCCCTTCCTCCTCCCATGGACATTGGGACCCACCCCACCCCCATTGGCAGCATGGTCCCCCAGCTCCTCCCCGACATGGGGCCCTCTCAATGGTCCCCCTGCATGACCTCTAACATGCCCCCCCATCACAATCCCCGACATGCCCCTTGTAACCCAGAAGGCTCGACTGGAAAGGAACGGTATTTACTATTGAGCACAAAATTAAGCCACTACTCTGTGGTGTACATATATAAGTCCCAACCAGGGCAATCATTCTACAGACCCTTCCCAGGCTTATAAAGGGCTCAGGTGACGAGTTCCATCTGGGCAGGCCATTTCCTGTTACCAAGGGAACTGATATTCAACAAGCCCCACAGAGAGATCAATTAGAGATTCCCCATGGAGCTTATGGGGGTTATCACAGCCCCACCGTGACCCCCGTTCATGCCCCCTCTACATGACCCTCTCTTCATGATCCTCCCTGCACTATGTCCCTTCATAGACGGATGGATTTTTTTTGATGTGGGGTTAATATTCCAGTGTATGGGCCTGATAATGATATGCTAATTTATTACAATGAGGTCCTCGATGTTGAATGTCAGGAAATGCAGCCTGGATGGAGATGCAGATGGAGACAGGGAACAATCACTTCCTGCTTTTACCTCTTTGTGAAACACAACTTTGGCCATCCTGGGATATTTTCCACTCCCATCACTGAACCCATCAACATGAACAAGAGCAGAAAATCCAGGCCAGGGTATCTCCCATTTAAGGTGGAGCAGAAGAGTCTCTCAGAGGGTCATGAGTCATAAGAACATGTCAATTCGGAGCCCGAGTTGGCCACTCGCCCTTCGATACTGCCCCGCCATTCAATAAGATCACAGTTGAACTGATTGTAACTTCAACCCCACATTCTTACCTACCCCTATAACCTTTCACCCCCTTTTAATCAAGAATTTATCTAGCTCCGCCTTAAAAATATTCAAAGATTCTGTGTCTGTTGCATTTTGAGAAAGAGAGTTCCAGAAACTCAAGACCCTCTGAGAGAAAAAAATTCTCCTAAATTCTGTCTTAAATGAGTGACCCCTGATTTTTAAACAGAGACATCTAAATGCTCTTCATCAAAAGGGAGTAGAAGCTGAATCATATTTTTATGGCTGGGCTAGATAGACTCTAGCTTACACACCGTTAGCCGAGAGTCTATCGAGCCCAGCTATAAAAATGGCGGGGGGGGATGGGGGCATGGGTTGAAACGTTGTTGGGCATAGGTAGATATGTGGGGATGAATCCTGGGAATGGGATAGTTTAAATAATGAAGGCAACTCTGGCAAATTTGGCAAGTGGGGCATCAAAGAGGTGGTAGACTCATATTTGGAAAAGGTCTAGGGGGTGATTCTCCCATCCTGCTGCGCAGATCTTTTAGCGCAGTGGACCAGGAGATTCCAGCACCGCCTGATTCGCATGATCCATGCTGGGCGTCTGGCCTTGAATGCGTCTCTCAGTGCTGAATTTCCACTGCCTTCAGCTCCATGCTGGAAATCCGTGCGGAGTTGCATTATATATTCAGCAAGTAATTTAAATATAATTTAATATTATTCACGGGCCCGGACACTTCAGTCCTCTCCCCCTCGACAGGAGTATTTCACTTCAGCTTGGATTACTATAGCTCCCCGGTGAAGGGGAGGAGGCAATCAAGGCCCCCCTAGAGGGTCGGGTGTCCACGAGGGGTGCTCCCAAGGCATTGGCACCTTGGCAGTGCCAGCTTGGGCCCCGGCACTGCCCAAGGGGCATATTGACACTGCCCACCAGGCATGGGACAGTGATGGGGGGGAGATGAGGGGAGTAAGAGATTGAGACTGTGGGTGGGTGGGGGTGGGGGGTGGGGGGTTGGAGACTGGGCCTGGACATGTCCAGGAGACAGCGATCAGACTGTAGGGGGGGGGGGTGAGAGTGCTGTCATTGCTGGATCACGGGGCTGGCCAGCAAATGAGCTGGCCAGCAATCAGGAGGCCGGCAGTGCAGGGCTACTGCACATGCACCGATCTCGGCACTGACCGATCGGCGCATGTGCAAGTGACCCACTCAGCGCTATGCTGCTGGCCTCTCCAGCGGGAGCCCAGTCATTTTCAACCGAATTCACTCAGCAGTACAGAAAGTGTGGGAGATTCTTTTTTAAACCCCTGCCGAAAAAAACCAGTGTGATTTTACTCCAGTTTTTATGCAAATTCGACACTTAGAACGTTTTTGGGAGAATCGCCCCCCTCTTAAACTCTGTTTCAGGCATAGGCCTTGGATTCCTCTTTTGTTTTTGGGGCACACAGTGTACTTTTGGCTCACAATATATGTGCACTTGCTGTCAGTGATTTCTACATTACATGAATTGGAATTCTTTATCTTTTTTCAAGTATTTACACAGCTCCCTTTTTTAAAAGTTTATTTCAGGTTTTACAATTGCCATTTCTTCCATTAGAAAATTGAAATTTAAAAAATGCTTCCCTGACCTCAGGGCATCCTAAACTGCTTTACATCAAGCAGAGTACTTTTGAAATGCAGCCTCTGTTGCAATATAGAAAATGGGGCAGTTAATAAGGACACTGAGGTCTCACAACCGCAGTGTGATAATGAGGAGGTAATTAGTTTTGATGATGCAGTAATAATATGGGGCAAGAACTCCGCCACTGTTCTTTGGAAAAGTGCAATAGGTCCTTTTATATTTACCTTTAACGGTTCAGCCAAAAGACGGAATCTCTGACAGTGCAGTCTCAAGTGAGACCTCATGACCTTCTGACTCTGTAGCAATAGTGCTACCAATAATTTATGGTTAACACACTTCTGTGACCTAGTTCTTGCCTTATAAATCAATGTCTGACTGATGTGGCAAACGCCATCATCAGTAACGGGAAAGGAACAGGTAACAGAAAATAAGAGAATGACATTTTCCACCACATATAGAACTGCTCTAAATAGGTCTTGGCCTATATGTTGTGTTACCAGCGTGAAATGAGTTAGAAGCATTGAATATGGCTAGCAGCAAGTGCACGTATATATTATGAGTGAGAAATGCACCTTGTGTCACATTGATATTGGCATCAAAAGAGGCATCCAGGACCCGGGCCTGAAACAGAGGTTAGGCTCTTTTCAAGTAATAGAACATAGAACATAGAACATTACAGCGCAGTACGGGCCCTTCAGCCCTCGATGTTGCACCGACCAGTGAAACCAATCTAAAGCCCCTCTAATCTACACTATTCCAATATCATCCATATGTTTATCCAATAACCATTTGAATGCTCTTAATGTTGACGAGTCCACTACTGCTGCAGGCAGGGCATTCCACGCCCTTACTACTCTCTGAGTAAAGAACCTACCTCTAACATCTGTCCTATATCTCTTACCCCTCAATTTAAAGCTATGTCCCCTCATGTTAGCCATCACCATCTGAGGAAAAAGGCTCTCACTATCCACCCTATCTAATCCTCTGATCACCTTGTATGCCTCTATTAAGTCACCTCTTAAACTTCTTCTCTCTAAAGAAAACAACCTCAAATCCCTCAGCCTTTCTCATACGATTTTCCCACCATACCAGGCAACATCCTGGTAAATCTCCTCTGCACCCTTTCCAACACTTCCACATCTTTCCTATAATGTGGCGACCAGAACTGTACGCAAAACTCCAAGTGCGGCCGCACCAGAGTTTTGTACAGTTGCAGCATGACCTCCTGGCTCCGAAACTCAATCCCTCTACCAATAAAAGCTAACACTCCGTACGCCTTCTTAACAACCCTATCAACCTGGGTGCCAACTTTCAGGGATCTATCCACATGGACACCCAGATCCCTCTGTTCATCCACACTACCAAGTATCTTACCATTAGCCCAGCACACTGTATTCCTGTTATTCCTTCCAAAGTGAATCACTTTACACTTTTCCACATTAAACTCCATTTGCCACCTCTCAGCCCAGCTCTGCAGCTTATCTATGTCCCTCTGTAACCTGCCACTTCCCTCTGCACTGTCTACAACTCCACCGACTTTAGTGTCATCCGCAAATTTACTAATCCATCCTTCTACGCCCTCATCCAGGTCATTAATAAAAATGACAAACAGCAGTGGCCCCAAAACAGATCCTTGCGGTACACCACTAGTAACTGAACTCCAGGATGAATATTTCCCATCAACTACCACCCTCTGTTTTCTTGCAGCTAGCCAATTCCTGATCCAAACCACTAAATCACCCTCAAACCCATGTGTCCGTATTTTCTGCAAAAGCTTACCATGGGGAACTTTATCAAACGCTTTGCTGAAATCCATATACACCACATCAACCGCTTTACCATCATCCACCTCTTTGGTCGCCTTCTCAAAGAACTCAATAAGGTTTGTGAGGCACGACCTACCCTTCACAAAACCGTGCTGACTATCCGTAATCAAATTATTCCTTTCTAGGTGATTATAAATCCTATCTCTTATAATCCTTTCCAAAACTTTGCCCACAACAGAAGTAAGGCTCACCGGTCTATAATTACCAGAGAAGTAAGGCTCACCGGTCTATAATTACCAGTACTCTGTATTCCTGTTACTCCCAGTAATGGCCCAGTAAGAAGTATCACAACACCAGGCAAAAGTCCAAAAAGTCTATCTGGTATCACGAGCCACGGGGGCATAGAGTATAAAAGTTGGGGTCTGATGTTGCAGATGTATAGAACGTTGGTTCGGCCGCATTTGGAATACTGCGTCCAGTTCTGGTCGCCACACTAACAGAAGGACGTGGAGGCTTTGGAGAGAGTACAGAGGAGGTTTACCAGGATGTTGCCTGGTATGGAGGGGCTTGGTTATGAGGAGAGATTGGGGAAACTGGGGTTGTTCTCCTTGGAAAGACGGAGGATGAGGGGAGACTTAATAGAGGTGTATAAAATTATGAAAGGCATAGATAGGGTGAACGGTGGGAAGCTTTTCCCCGGGTCGGTGGTGACGTTCACGAGGGGTCATAGGTTCAAGGTGAAGGGGGGGAGGTTTAACACAGATATCAGAAGGACATATTTCACACAGAGGGTCGTGGGGGCCTGGAATGTGTTGCCGGGCAAGGTGGTGGAGGCGGACACACTGGGAACGTTTAAGACTTATCTAGACAGCTATATGAACGGAGTGGGAATGGAGGGATACAAAAGAGTGATCTAGTTTGGACCAGGGAGCGGCGCGGGCTAATTGTTCCTGGTTTCTCGTTTCAAGGCTTCATTCTACGATCATCTTGCTGGTGCCAGTACAGAGTGAGACTGCGGATAGTTGGGAACCTGTCTCGGGGGCAGGGGATTCATATGGTGTTCGTGGAAGTGGAAATGACTAGGGTTGGGAAGCATTTTCCGATCGGGGCCATTGTGATCTCCTGGACTCGTTTCGATCGCCTCAGGGGGTCGGAGAGGAATTTCCCAGATTTTTTTTTCCCCATATTGGCCCTGGGGTTTTTCACTCTGGGTTTTCGCCTCTCCCTGGAGATCACATGGTCTGGAATGGGGGGGTGGGGGTAAGTTAATAGGTTGTAATGAACAAAGCATCGTAGCTGTGAGGGACAGCTCGGTGGATAGGATATTGGTATGTAGATAGGCTGGAAAATTGGGTGGGGATCCTGGATTCAGGATTCAATCCTGGACCGGGGAGCGGCGCGGGCTTGGAGGGCCGAAGGGCCTGTTCCTGTGCTGTATTGTTCTTTGTTCTTTGAGCTTTTGGAGCGTCGCTCCTTCATCAGATGAGCAGAGCTCCGAAAGCTTGTGATACCAAATAAACCTGTTAGACTTTAACCTGGTGTTGTGAGACTTCTTACTGTGCCCACCCCAGTCCAATGCCGACATCTCCACATCACAAATAATGGCCTAGTATCTCTTTGATTCCCTATTTACCAAACTGATCTGTCCTGTTTGCAGTTGGTGGCAAGCAAAGTTGAGCTTAATCCTGTTCTTATACAATGTCACAAAGACACTTATCACTTTTAATAAATCAAATGAAAAAAGCTTTTATTTTTAACCGCAGCAGAGATAATTAGGAACTGCTTTAAATATATACATTCTGCTTCCTATATGTCAAGAACCAAAACAACATAGAACAGCTTCTTTAAGTGATTATGACCAGAGTGCACAAAGTTAACTTCAGATGGAGGGATAATCACATAGGTTTTGTATAAGTGAATAAAATAGTTCTTACATTAAGAATCCAACTAATTTCTCTCGATGTGTAAAGTTGCTTCTCTATTTGAATTTTTTATTCATAATGCAAAATGGGCAAAGGTTTTACCTGTTGCCCGGTTTTTCTACCACCTGAGACCAATATCAGTCCTTTGATTTTTTTCCCCTAATGTAGGTTGTAAAAGCATTAAATTTAAACGAATATATGTAACATCACTGTGGATATTTAAACATTTTTTAATGGTATTATGTGTGTTATGTTATGGCCCCAAAGATTTCACAGAGTTGCTACAGCACAGAAGGTTATTTGGCCCATTGTGTTTGCACTGGCTCTCTGAGTGAGCGATTAACTGGGTGCCATTCCCTCCTCTTGTTGCACTTTTGGAAAAATGGAGCACAATAAGGATATATCTCAGTGCTCAGGATTGGGCTTTGGGAGTAAAGCTTATTTTTGTTGGACTTCCACTTTTTGTGTCTGCTGACATTTCTAGTCTGACTGATGGGAGGAATGGCTCCTCTGGGTAACCTTTGACCATCTCCACCATGGAAACAGATGGAAATGACAGGATGGCATAAGACGTTAGAATTCCTATCATTTCTACCTTCAGACATTCACTATAAATTGTGATCATAAAATCACATGAAGTGGCTCGCCAGGTTTAGCGATTTCTAGTGGTTGTGTCGGGGTACCATTTGTCGAGTTGTCTGGTTTGGACTGCACCATTCAAGACACCTTTATTTCTTTGGGGAGCTACTAAGGTGCAACTTAAACTGACAATACGAGAGGTCTGACCATGCAAGGATTGATATCCCCCACTCTCAGAGGATGATAGTACAGAGCAGCATGGGTTTTCTGGTGGAGATTCTTCGGAATGCAATCTTGATTGACAAAGAAGCAAAATGAAAGGGAGCAAAGTAGAGTCTGGCAGCAGCATTACAGGAAAACTAAACTTATTTCTCCCTACAAGTCTATAGGCCTCAGGAAAATCTTATAAGAGTAGGAAACATAGATTTTGATTTACCAAGAAAGCTTTGGAAAACAAGTGCCCAGCTTCTGATCTGTAGCCTGGATCAACTGCCCAGACAGCTCCATTATTAATGTGGAGTCAATCCAGTTCTCAACTGCTATACTGCTGGCACTTTCCAAATTGCAATGGCAGCTTCTGCAACATCACGTAGCGCCAGACACTGAAGCTATACTTAAAGTCTTGAAAAATACAGGATCTAAGCCCACCCATCTTCAGCTGGTTGTGGTTGTTTGAGGCCATTCAACTCAACCCCAGGACATTGTTTCAGGGATTCCTGAGGATAGTATCTTAGGCCCCACCACCTTTCATCAATGATCTTCCCCTCATCGTAAGATCATGGCGGGATTCTCCCAAAAAAGTCTATGTGCCCAATGTGCAGGAAAGCGGGAGTATTCCCTGCCCACTTTTTGAGCATACTTACCAGAGTGAATCTCTGACACTCTGAGCATTGCAGAGTGCCTCAGCAGGATTCATTCTGATAAGTAGGGGGCAGGTTCTCATCCTGCCTGAGAGGCTGGCAGCATAGCAGGGAGCGAGCCAATGCGCATGCGCTGATCTGTCAGAGCAGACATTGGCACATGCGCAGTGCCCCCCAACCCCCCCATTGCCAGCCTCCCGATAACTGGCCTGCCCCGCAATCCCACCATTGCTGGCCTTCTGACCACCTCTCCCCCCCCCCTCCCCACTCCCCGATTGCAGGCCACCTGGACCTCCCTGCACCAGACCCTATGTTGTCCCCCCCACTCATCCCCGAGCCAGCTCCGAGCGCCACAAAAGTCAAAGGAATTTAGAGAGCATTCCATCACATTCCTGACTTTTGCATTGTAGATAATGGACAGGCTTCGGGAGTCATGAGGTGAGTTACTCACCTCAGAATTCCCAGCCTCTGATCTGCTCTTGTAGCCACAGTATTTATATGGGTGGTCCAGTTAAGGCCTGACGTTCCTTGGGCTGGCAATCAGCGTCACATTGCTACTCCATTCCTAGTTTCTTACCCAAACCCTGTCTCATCTGTTTAAGTTTATTTATTAGTGTCACAAGTAGGCTTACATTAACACTGCAATGACGTTACTGTGAAAATCCCCAAATCACCACACTCCAGTGCCTGTTTGGGTACACAGAGGGAAAATTTAGCATGGCCAATGCACCACACCAGCACATCTTTCGGACTGTGGGAGGAAACTGGAATGCCAGGAGGAAACCCACGCAGACACGGGGAGAACGTGCAGACTCCGCACAGACAGTGGCCCAAGCCGGGAATTGAACCCGGGTCTCTGGCGCTGTGAGGCAGCAATGCTAACCACTGTGCCACCGGTCTTCCAATTCAAGCGTTATTTTGCAAAAAATACTTTATTGCTAAAATACCTGAAGGAGACATTAAATAATTTCAAATTGGCATAATAAGAAAGTGCAATGATATTCACATTTTCTCCAGAGACCAAGATGTGGTCTGAACTGCTTCCATTCAGTAATAAGAACTTCACATTTCAATATTTTTGTTACAGAGAGTACAATTCTGTTGCAACTATATACATTGGTTGTGTCGCACTCTGAGGTGCTTCAATGCAGGTGCATAGAGTTAGGACTAAGTGCACAGTCCGAGGGGTTTTACAGTTACTTGCCCCTCAGTGTACATTGGCTGAAAGGCCTTACACAGTGTCCTTACCCCATTGCACCTTGACGGCACCTGCCCCAAGCTTGAGTACTGGACCTTGGAATGTACCACCTGCAACACTTGTTCGAGGAAATTTCTTTACGCTGGCAGATCAAGTTCCAGGCAGACCAAAGAGCGTCTTTCACTGAGTTGATGATCCTCTAGCAACAGCTGATGTTTGTCTCAGTGTGCATCTCTGGCACGGTCTGTAGAGTACAAAATCTTGCGTCACTGAGCTGCTCGGGATGAACCTGAACAAATACCATGGCACCTCTCTCCCGACCACCTTTGTAAAAGCATATTCCTTAAGGAGGCATGCAACTGTCTCTCTTTCCCCCGTCCCCCCTGCAGCCACTACGAGGGCAGCGTGCGCGCCGCAGGCACATTGGGTGCACATAGAAGATCTGGCAGGAGTTCCCTTCTCACCACCAGCTAGGTCTTGATGCTTGTTTGGAAGTTCTAGCAATGAGGCATGCTGCCAAATGACTGTGACAGTCTGCTCAGGGAACCAGGCGACAGGATACACCATTTCCATTTTCCTCAGGGCCTCAAGGATGCTATATGCGGAACACTGCTTGATGGATTGTGGTGAAAAGTGTTTTTCGGAACATATTTTTCCACGAGGGAGGGGTGATGCGCATGGTCCAACTACTTGGAGCATTCCACAGCAATATGGCTAGACCCTCCTTCTCAATACTGGGACAGGTAGAACCTCAGTATGTAGTGATACTTGGTGTTTGCGTACTGAGGATCTACACTTAGCTTAATGCAGCCACACAAAAGGCGGCCAACAGGATGAGGGTGACATTGGGTACATTTCTCCCTCCTTTATCCGGAGATTTGTACATGCACTCCCTTCGGACACAATCCATCTTTGATCTCCAGATGAATTTGAAGATGGCTAAGGTGACTGCCCGCAGTGCAGGATCGGGGACTGGGCCAGACCAGCACCGCGTACAGCAACGCCAAGAGCACCCCACACCTGATGACCATGTTCCTACCTGTAATGGAAGGGAGACCCAAGCAGTGCAGCACATCACCGGGGCCTAGCATCAAGTATAGCCCTGTTGCATTCAAGGAGGCCACATTCCCCTTTCTTCCATCACTAGCTGCACACTAGTTTGCCTTTAAGGTTCTTGAATAGAGTCTTGTCAATTAGAAAACAGATATGATCAGCTGTGGTCAGCAAGGCTGCAAAAATGCAATAGAACAAACATGATCATTATTGACCAATGAGGGTGCTGCAAGATTCACTGAACTCGAATCACGGAATCGTTATGGCACAGAAGGTGGCCATGTGGCCCATCGTGTCTGCACCAGATCTCTAAATGAGTATTATGGCTTAGTATCATTCCCCTACCTTTTCCCTGTACCCCTGCATATTATAGTAAACTTTGTGCACGTACTATGAGACACAGCCAGAGTGAGTGTGGGTATCAGGAATTGGGAGCTGAGTCGGAATTGGGTGCAGAGGGGAAAGAGGTGCTTTTTTGCTTTTTGTCCTCGCTTTCTAACTTGTAAATCTCCAGAGAGTGGTCTTGCCCTGCTGCAGTAGTAGAGGACACAAGGGAGAGAGCTAATTGGTGAGTAGTAGGTAAGGTCAGGTAAAGTATACATTTATTATTTATGGCTTCAGAGATCTTTTTTGTGGTTTATAGTTTGTAAGGGTATATTCAGTAGCAACGAGGGCCAAGAAAGAAGGGCCCTAGAGAATGGATATAATCTGATATTAAGCATCTTCCAAAGATTTAATTTAAAGGGGTAAGTCATGGCAGGAGAGCTCCAAGCCGTGGTGTGCTCCTTGTGCTCCATGTGGAAAGCAGGAAACGTTTCCAGCGCCCGGGGCCAACATGTGTGCAGCAAGTGTCTCCAGCTGCAGCTCCTGGAAGCCCAGGTTTTGGAGCAGGAGTGGCGGCGGCTGGGGACACAGTGGAGCGGTTGCAAGGCGGAGATAATCATGGATAGCATGTACAGAGGGATGGTCACAACACAGGTTAAGATTCCCCAGTCAGGAAGGGAATGGGTGACTACCTGACACCCATTCCCTTCCTGCCTGGTGAATCTTAGCCTGTGTTGTGACCACCCCTCTATACAAGAGGACTAGGCAGGCAGTGCAGGAATCTCCTCTGGCCATTCCCCTGAAGTGGAGATGCCAGTGTTGGACTGGGGTAAACACAGTAAGAGTTTTAACAACACCAGGTTAAAGTCCAACAGGTTTTTTTGGTAGCAAATGCCATTAGCTTTCGGAGCGCTGTTCCTTCGTCAGATGGAGTGGATATCTGCTCTCAAACAGGGCACAGAGACACAAAATCAAGAATACTGATTAGAATGCGAATCTCTACAGCCAACCAGGTCTCAAAAATCAGACAATGTGAGTGGAGGGAGCATTAAGCACAGGTTAAAGAGATGTGTATTGTCTCCAGACAAGACAGCCAGTGAAACTCTGCAAGTCCAGGAGGCAAGCTGCGGGGGTTACTGATAGTGTGACATAAATCCAAGATCCCGGTTTAGGCCATCCTCATGTTTGCGGAACTTGGCTATCAGTTTCTGCTCAGCGACTCTGCATTGTCGTGTGTCGTGAAGGCCGCCTTGGAGAACACTTAACCGAAGATCAGAGGCTGAATGCCCATGACCGCTGAAGTGCTCCCCCACAGGAAGAGAACAGTCTTGCCTGGTGATTGTCGAGCGGTGTTCATTCATCCATTGTCGTAGCGCTGCATGGTTTCCCCAATGTACCATGCTTCGGGACATCCTTTCCTGCAGTGTATCAGGTAGACAACGTTGGCCGAGTTGCAAGAGTAGGTACTGTGTACCTGGTAGATGGTGTTCTCACGTGAGATGATGGCATCCGTGTCGATGATCCGGCACGTCTTGCAGAGGTTGTTGTGGCAGGGTTGTGTGGTGTCTTGGTCACTGTTCTCCTGAAGGCTGGGTAGTTTGCTGCGGACAATGGTCTGTTTGAGGTTGTGCGGTTGTTTGAAGGCAAGAAGTGGGGGTGTGGGGATGGCCTTGGCGAGATGTTCGTCTTCATCAATGACATGTTGAAGGCCCCGGAGGAGATGCCATAGCTTCTCCGGGGAAGTACTGGACGACGAAGGGTGCTCTGTCCACTGTGTCCCATGTTTGTCTCTGAGGAGGTCGGTGCGGTTTTTCGCTGTGGCGCGTTGGAACTGTCGATCAATGAGTCGAGCGCCATATCCTGTTCTTATGTGGGTATCTTTCCGCGTCTGTTGCGATCCTCCTCATCCGAGCAGATCCTGTGTATATGGAGGGCTTGTCCGTAGGGGTCCGTAGGCAAACATACCCGGCCGTCCCATTGTATCGGGCAATGGGACCCTGTGCGAGAACCACTCCGGCTATGTCGAGGGCATCCTGAAACCCATTGTACAACGAACCCCCAGCTTTTGTCGCAACACTACGGACTTCCTACAGAAACTCAACACACATGGAGCAGTTGAACCAGGAGCACTCCTCGTCACAATGGATGTCTCGGCACTCTACACCAGCATCCCTCACGATGATGGCATTGCTGCAACGACCTCAGTGCTCAACGCCGACAACTGCCAGTTTCCAGATGCAATTTTACAACTCATGCGCTTAATCCCGGACCACAATGTCTTCACCTTCAACAACCAGTTCTTCATCCAGACACACGGAATAGCCATGTGGACCAAATTCGCACCTCAATATGCCAACATCTTCATGTACAGGTTTGAACAAGACTTCTTCACTGCACAGGACCTTCAACCGATGCTATACACTCGATACATCGATGACATTTTCTTCCTTTGAACTCATGGTGAACAATCACTGAAACAACTATATGATGACATCAACAAGTTCCATCCCACCATCAGACTCACCATGGACTACTCTCCGGAATTGGTTGCATTCTTGGACACACACATCTCCATTAAGGACAGTCACCTCAGCACTTCACTGTACCGCAAGCCCACGGATAACCTCACGATGCTCCACTTCTCCAGCTTCCACCCTAAACACGTTAAAGAAGCCATTCCCTACGGACAAGCCCTCCGTATACACAGGATCTGCTCGGATGAGGAGGATCGCAACAGACACCTCCAGACGCTGAAAGATGCCCTCATAAGAACAGGATATGGAGCTCGACTCATCGATCGACAATTCCGACGTGCCACAGCGAAAAACCGCACCGACCTCCTCAGAAGACAAACACGGGACACAGTGGACAGAGTACCCTTCGTCGTCCAGTACTTCCCCGGAGCGGAGAAGCTACGGCATCTCTTCCGGAGCCTTCAACATGTCATTGATAAAGACGAACATCTCGCCAAGGCCATCCCCACACCCCCACTTCTTGCCTTCTAACATCCGCACAACCTCAAACAGACCATTGTCCGCAGCAAACTACCCAGCTTTCAGGAGAACAGTGACCACGACACCACACAACCCTGCCACAGCAACCTCTGCAAGACGTGTCGGATCATTGACATGGATGCCATCATCTCACGTGAGAACACCATCTACCAGGTACACGGTACCTACTCTTGCAACTCGGCCAACGTTGTCTACCTGATACGCTGCAGGAAAGGATGTCCCGAGGCATGGTACATTGGGGAAACCATGCAGACGCTACGACAACGGATGAATGAACACCGCTCGACAATCACCAGGCAAGACTGTTCTCTTCCTGTGGGGGAGCACTTCAGCGGTCACGGGCATTCAGCCTCTGATCTTCGGGTAAGCATTCTCCAAGGCGGCCTTCACGACAGCGCAGAGTCGCTGAGCAGAAACTGATAGCCAAGTTCCGCACACATGAGGATGGCCTAAACCGGGATCTTGGACTTATGTCACACTATCAGTAACCCCCACAGCTTGCCTCCTGGACTTGCAGAATCTCACTGGCTGTCCTGTCTGGAGGCAATACACATCTCTTTAACCTGTGCTTAATGCTCCCTCCACTCACATTGTCTGTATCTTTAAGACCTGGTTGGCTGTAGAGATTCGCATTCTAATCAGTATTCTGTAACTTGATTTTGTGTCTCTGTATGCCCTGTTTGAGAGCAGATATCCACTCCATCTGACGAAGCAGCAGCGCTCCGAAAGCTAATGGCATTTGCTACCAAATAAACCTGTTGGACTTTAACCTGGTGTTGTTAAAACTCTTACTGTGTATTCCCCTGAAAAACAGATATACTGCTTTGGATACTGTTGAGAGGAATGACCTCTCAGTGAAAAGCAACAACCACCAATTTTGTTGCACCTCAGTTGATTCTGCTGCAAAGGGAAGGAGTAAAAAGTGTGAAAATGCAATAATTATAGGAGAGTCAATTAAAAGGGGAATAGATAGATGTTTCTGTGGCTGCAAACGAGACTCCACAATGGTATGTTGTCTCCTTGGTGCTAGTGCCAAGGATGTCTCGGAGCAGTTGCAGGATATTCTGGAGGGGGAGAGTGAACAGCCAGTGATTGTGGTACACATCGGTACCAATGTCATACGTTGAAAAAAAAGATATGATGTCCTAAAAGCAGAATATAGAGAGTTAGAAAGTTGAGAAGTCAGATGTCAAAGGTAGTCAAATCTCAGGATTACTACCAGTGCCAATGTTAGTCAAGTAGAGATAGCAGGATATTTTGGATGAATACATGGTTGAAGTGATAATGTGAGGGGGAGGGTTTCAGATTCCTGGGGCATTGGGACCAGTTCTGGGGGAGATGGGACCAGTACAAACTGGACAGGTTACACCTGGACAGACCTCAAACTAAGTGGAGTTTGTCAACATCAGTCAGGCAAGTAGTGGGGAAACAATGGTCATTACTGCCTTCAGGCCAGACAGCATAAAAATCAGCAGACTATTTGCGATTTGCTTTGAATATGTTTGCATGGATGTTGTGTACAGATAAAATTGGGTTAGGCTATAATATTTAGCCTGCTGCCTTGCATGGTTTGGAGAAGTGAAAGAACATCTAGCCTGTTAACATTTTTTCAGAATATTTAATGTCCTGAGGAAGAATGCTTTTTTAACGTAATTGTCCCCTTATTTTCAGGATTGCAGGACCAGAACTAGCAAAATCATCTTTCGAAGTGCTTTGTACGTCTGCCAATAACACTTTAACACTTTTCTCTGACGTTGAAGATAAAAAAAGTAATCCTTCACATCAGATGAGTATTGCTAAGACTAAGAGAAAAAGAACAATGAAAGTCATCTGGGATTAACAGTACCATCTGCCTGATTCCATTCTTGTGTATCTACCCATAGCCAGTCTATCACCTGCAATGGTTATTCTTTCCACTCTTATACTGTTACCATTGGTCTCCCCCAAGGATCTTTCTTGACCCTTTGCTGTTTCTCATTCACATACTAACACTCAATGACATCATACAAAAACAGCATTAGTTTCCACATGTGCTAATGATATCCAACCCTACCTCATCACCACCTCTTTTGGCTGCTCCAATGTCTATAAATTATCAAACCTTTTACCTAACATTTGTCATTCGACAAAATTTTCTCCAATTAAAAATTGGGAAGACTGAAACCATTTTCTTTGAAACATTCTACAAACTCTGTTCCCTAGCCACAGACTCCAACCCTGTCCCAGGCAACTGGCTGAACCAATAAATGCTGACCTAGCCAGCAATCCCCACAGCCCATGAAAAAATAAAAAAACTTCAGCTAAGGGATCTTTTTCACTTTTCAGTAACTGTAAAACGTGCTAAGTGAAGATGGGTTTGGGCTTACTTATGGTGCTTCCTCACTGTCAAATTTATATATTCACTATCTGGTCTAAACATTGCCTCCTGAGACAGGTCTTTTCTTGAGATAAATCAGTGAACTATACCTCCTTTTAAATGTCTATTTTTAGTTTTCTAAAAGAACAACAACTTTTGTTTATTATAGCACCTTTACTGTCATGGTTCATGCTGCCACCTCAGTATGATATTTGAATCTGAGTTGAGATTCCAATGCCATATCTGCACCACCACCAAAACCCCGATTTTCACCTCTGTCATATCGACTTCATCCCTACCTCAGTTCATTTGATGCCAAAACCTTCATTCATGCCTTTGCTACCTCAAGCTTGACTATTCTATTGCCTCCTGCCAGTCCCACATTCTTCCTTCTGTTTAACTCCTTATATGGTTCATGTCCAATGCTGCTTTCTAATGCTCTTGTAAAGCACCATGACAGTAAAGGTGCTATAATAAATAAAAGTTGTTGTTCTTTTAGAAAACTAAAAATAGATATTTAAAGTAGATATAGTTCACTGATTTATCTCAAGAAAATATCTGTCTCAGGGGGCAATGTTTAGATCAGATAGTGAATGCAAATTTGACAGTGAGGAGGCACCATGAGCAAATCCAAACCCACCCTCACTTAACACGCTTTACAGTTACTGAAAAGTGAAAAAGATCCCTTGGCTGAAGTTTTTTTATTTTTTCATGGGCTGTGGGGTTTGCTGGCTAGGTCAGCATTTATTGGCTATCCTTAATTGAGAAGATGGTGGTGAGCTGCCTTCTTGAACCTCTGATTTAAGTACACCCACAGTGCTGTTAGACAGGGAGTTCCAAAATTTTGACCCAGTGACAGTGAAGGAATGGCAATATAGTTCCAAGTCAGGATGGTGAGTGACTTGGAGGGGAACTTCCAGGTGGTGATGTCCCCAGTATCTGCTGCCCTTGTCCTTCTAGATGGTAGAAGTTGCAGGTTTGGAAGGTGCTGTTGAAGGGCTCTGGTGAGTTGATTTACATTCCAGGAGCACGACAAGCAATTGATAATATCATACTAAAGATCCACTCTCTCAAAAATAGGTGTCCTAAATGTGGGCATTTTTAGAATATGCCATGCATCATTGTTTCCCTACTTTACTCAATTTTAATTAACTTGCCAGGACAATTTGGCTAGGCACTGCATGGCACTGTACCTTTCATCCTCTGTGCCCCTTGTGTGCTTGTCTATTCCCACACTGCAAGTGATCCTTGACTCTACCCAATTCAGGTTGGCTTCAAGTACCCAACTGGAAATATGGCAAAATCCAAAATCTGGCATGACATCAGTCCTGATCCTGCCGATTTTGAGAGTGTATCTGTACTTACTCTGCAAACACTGTCATCTTTTTTAAGTTCTTCTTCAATTGAATATATTTTGTTACCTTAAACCATAGAACTACATATCAACGTAAACTCCTTAATAATAGAACTACGTATCAACGTAAACTCCTTAATCATAGAACTACATATCAACGTAAACTCCTTAATAATAGAACTACGTATCAACGTAAACTCCTTAATCATAGAACTACATATCAGCATAAACTCCTCTGATCATTTTATTTTTATAATCACAAATGACCTCACTAACATATTCCAGACTAGCACAGATGTGGCCGTGTGATTGACACACGTTCTATTATCCTTCTTATTTGTGGGGATATACTTGCCTCAGGCCCACTTACACAATACATCCTATGCTCAGTAGAAAACTATTTAAACACATCCTGTATTGTTCCCACTGGCTACACAGGATATTGCATTTCTCAGGAAAAAAAGACTCTCAGCTTCACAGTCTCTTCCATTGTTTTTCCTATTCTTTATTGCCACAGTACATTCATGACCGAAGCTACTGTTAAGCAATTTTCAGACCCCCGCCAATATTGCTTTGAAATTGGCTGCTGAAATAGCTGTTCAATATTCTTTTCCTTCCTCCCTATTAAGACTGTCTGGCCTCTGCTTAGCTGGTTTGTTAGGTAGATCAAAATATACATGACTGTATAGTTCATATGGACATGACTGTACAGTTCATATAGATCAGAAGAGTCCCAGGCTTGAACCCCAATCTCTATAGAGCTACCTGATCCCAGCTGATGGATGAGTGCCTATTGAAGCTTTCAATTGACTTGAATATTGTTGAAAAAACAGACATCTCTTAAAGCATTTTGTCTTGCAATCATCAGAACAATTTGCAAGAATATCAAATGTGAAGGGAATAGTGATTTGTAATGTATGAGAAGAGAGTGGTGATCTAGACCCACTGCCGTTGCATGAATCAGTTGAACTCAGCAACTTGCACAGTTTGAATTCAGTTTCAATGACACCATGTATGCCTAAACAGATGGTGTTATCATGGGATCTGCTCTTATAGACATCTTTGTTAAGTTCCATAAGAAATGTGCTTTTGATGAAATAACACCTAACCTCCGACCTCTTGCATATTTCCAATATGTGGATGATACATTTGCTATTTCTAAATCTGCAGCTGCATGTAATAATTTTCAAACACGTCAAATGGGCTCCATCCTGCTTTCAAATTTACCTTTGAAGTGGGGCAGTCGGATGAATTCCCTTTCTTTGACGTACTTGTTGTGAAATATGCCGGGGGGTTCTATACCACAGTCCTCCATAAGCATACCTTCATTGGTCAATATAGCCTTTGGGATTCTTACAGTTCTTAGGGAATAAGATTAGTCTTATCGGCAACCTCATAAACAGAACCTGTTGCTCACTATCCAAGCTTGCTGCTGAAAATAGGGTGCATCAAAGACATCCTGCGAGATAATGTCTCCTTTAATCAGATCATTTTGTGCTGTTTATCGCACAAACTCATGAACAGGCCTAAGGCCATTACATTCGGCACTGAAAAGTGCCCAGCCTACCTTTGATTACCCTGAAAGGTCAAGGTAGCTGAAACATGTGAGAAACAGGTGAAGTTCGCTTTTTCACACTGCCACTATGCAGTATCAACACAAGTGATATTCACCACTAACGGGATGCTACCATCAAGCCAAAAAGACATTCTATCTATCTCACAAATGAGTAATGCGGTGTATGAATTTCATTGCCAGTGTGATGCTAGATGTGTAGGCTGTAAACCCCAAAGACTGGCAGATCATATCAAACAGCTGTTCACAACAGGCAAGGTACAGGATGTACAAAATCAGCATGTGCTTGGAACACTCAAAACATAATGTCCAACATTAGATGTGATTCCGTGATTGGACAACATTTGCTAAATAATCCTCGATGTGCTGAGAGTTACGCCGACAATTCAAAATTATCAAGTGGGCTCTAATTTGGTGGTACATTTACTTGCACTGGAAGCTGCAAATATTAACACACAGGGCTGTGTTCTTTGCAGAAAGAAAGAACATGAACACACATTGTGCATGTTTCAGCTAAACAAAGTAAGTGACAGCCATTTGCTGCTTCATTCCTCAGGGCAATGTCTTGACCAACCAGAGTCACACTGCTTGGTTTAAATTTCAAACAAAGTTTGGCAGTAAACTGTCAGTCACTATCAACTAGTGCATTCCCCATGGCAATGCCATTACCAATCAGAGTTCTTGGTCAGCCAATTGGCACTCTCTTCTCATAGAGTATAAATTATTGTTTCCTTTACAATTGGTATTCTTGTGAATTGTCCTGATGAGTGCAAGATGGAAAGTTTCCAAGGAGTGGGGCATGACTCACAATGTGGGAAACGCAAACTCAGCAAAACCATTTGAACATGAGTGTAGACATGCAAATGGATTTAAGGTGGACACGCATTTGGGAGACAACAGCACATTCAATGACTTTGGAAATGAGATTCAGCAGTTTACAAAGCAGACATGGTGAAAACAGTTACTGTAGCTGAGAGGGAACTATTTACATTGACAATGGAAAATGCTGGGAATGCTCAGCAGATAAGGCTGCATTTGTGGAGAGAGAAACTGAGATAATGTTTCAGATCAATGACTTTTGTCAAATCTAGTTCTGAAACAGAAAATGCTGGAAATGCACATCAGGTTATTCAGCATAAGAAAACAAAGATGAATGGTTCACGGGAACAATGATGTGTCACATCCAAAATGTTAAATGTTTCTATTTAAGATAACAGCAGACATGTGGGAAGTTATTTTAACTTAAATCAATGGAAAATACAAACCAAATGGGTGTAAAATGACTGATTAATCCAGGGGAGGTAATGGCCTAGTGGTATTATTGCTAGACTATTAATCTAGAAACTCAGCTAATGTTCTGGGGACCCTGGTTTGAATCCCACCACAGTAGATGGTGGCATTTGAATTCAATAAAAAATATGGGAATTAAGAATCTACTGATGACCATAAAGCCATTGTCGATTGTCGGAAAAACCCACCTGGTTCACTAATGTCCTTCAGGGAAGGAAATCTGCCGTCCTTACCCAGTCTGGCCTACATGTGATTCCAGAGCCACAGCAATGTGGTTGACTCTCAACTGCCCCCCAAGGGCAACTAGAGATGGGCAATAAATGCTGGCCCCAGCCAGCGACGCCCATGTCCCATGAATGAATTTTTAAAATCCTGTCAGTTTCCTATTGGCTGGGTTAGGTTAGAATGATCTCCAATACATTTCCACTATTTTCTTTTTTCAGCATTCATGATGCTATCCTGACCATGAAATAGAATGAATTTGGGATCATCTTTACAGATTTGGTTGCTGGCTTGCAACACAAAACTAACTCCCAATTATTTTTGTAATTAGATTAACCATGTTCTGTAACTCGCTGCACCTTACCTGAACTTGGGAGTATTTGATGCTGACATTGGGATTAGATTTTCAAAATGGGGTCAGGAACCTAACACTCAGGTGAGTTCCAGGTCCCAACCTAACGCCTCCACTGCATCACTCAAGCAACACTATTTTCAAATGGTAATGTCCTAATTGGATCAGAGATGAGGTTGACATCCAATTTGTGGTGCCGGCTGCCTCCAGGATGCGGGAGCTGCCTGACTGACACCAGCATCAAAGTCAAGGGACTGCCATTATGGGGCACGCTGCTGCTTTGCCAAAACAAGCAGTTCCTTAGAGAGCCAGCAGGATAAATGCTTGCTACTGAGGGCAATTGGGTCAAACTAAGATAATGCGCATGTTCCAGTGCAGATTACCAGAGGGCCCAATAACTTTCAACCTCAAAGGCAGAACGTCTTTGGCTCCACAGTGAACGTGATAGCTTCACATTAATGTGCACCAGTCTCTTCTGACATACTAAAATTAGCATTAAAAATTGCAGTATCGACCCCCTCTGCCCATTAACTACCTCCTAGAGGAGCTTAATGAGCCATTAATTGGAGGCAAGCAGGTTCCTTGTTCCTTCACATTGCCAGCACTTTGAAAATCTCAGATTGTCCCGGACAAGTGGAAAACACGTTCTCCGGGGCCGCAATTTTCAAAGCACACCCCAGCAGGGTGTCAGCATTTGAAAATCTGGCCCCATCTGTCTGAAATGTGAACGTTTTCTATTCCTCGGGGGTGACATTCTTATATTTATAAGTACAAAAGCAACTGCCTAAAAGAGTTCTTAAGCCTGGTTCTCATAACATTTGCTTGGGCTTTTGAAAAAGAAAGACAGGATTACATTCATATAGCACTTTTCATTATCTCGGGATGAACCAAAATGCTGGGCAGACAATTAATTACTTTTGAAACAATGTTTGGTAATTTTGTAAGCAGGGGAATACAGCAGCCAAGTTACATGTAGCAAGCAAGGCTCCGCAAAGAGTAATTGGATAAATGATTAGATAATCTGTTTTAGTCATGTTGATTGAGGGATAAACATTGGTTAGTACAGTGTCTTTCATTAATACTCTGGAATTTTTACTTCCACTTGATAGGGCAATTGGGACCTTGGTATAGTGCCTCATCCGAAAGATCGATATTTTTTGTTCTTGAATAATGTATTAAGTGGAAATTTGAATTTGTTTGGAATTGGTGTTTATGAAAAATCTTATTCTTGTCACAGAGAGGATCCAGAATATGGCTGCTGGCTTCTTCAACAATGGATGTAAAACAAGGGTACAATCTGCAACCCCAGTGGCAACATCATTTAGACTACCTAAGTGGAGCACAGAGGTGAATTAGAACATGGCTTTCACTCACACTTGCTTACAACCTGTTTTTCCTTAAAGTTGTTCAAAGTGGTTGCAGATATTTCAGGGTAACAATACTTGTAGAATGTTTACTATTCCTAGGTGTAAGAGTTACATCTGAGCGCTGTATACTTTTTGCACCGCCAATACCTAAACACAGAGTTAGCTAAAATAAAAAGTGGGTTACATATTTATCTTGGCATTGTACACGACGATACTTGGAACCAGCAAGATAGTCAAATGAAGCAAGAATAAAAATATCCTAAAATTAAAGCAAAATACTGCAGTCAGAAGTAAAAACAGAAAATGTTGGACAAGCTCAGCTGGTCAGGCAACATCATTCTCAACAGATGCTGTCAGACCTGCTAAGTTTTTCCAGCATTTTCTGTTTTATTTTAAGAAAAATAGCCCCCTCTTCTGGGGAGCAAAAGGAAAAGCCTACAATGGCAGAAATAAATAGAAAAATTCGAATTCTGGAACTCAGGGATAAGGGCGGGATTTTCTGGCCAAACTCGTTCCAAAACCAAAAAATCCTGCCCAAGGTCAACAGACCTTTCCATGGTCCACACCTCACCCATTACGATTCCTGTTGAGGGCAAAACGGGAAAATTCACTCCTTAGACATAAAATGCTGGGAATCTAAAGCAGGGGAGAAATTATTCACAATTTGGGTGATACAATTTGAATACATAACCAAAGATGTTGGCTGAAGACTTGATTGAGATCAGGCCTTGTGCTTCATTTGAATGAAATCAGCGAGATGCAGAAATTGGGGCCTCAGAAATTGTCTATATCCGACGCCAGGTTCTCAATTGGTTAGGGAGCGCCTGGGGAGAGGTAAAGAGCCTTCAGATCCACAGTAATTAAAATATAAAGTTGCCTACATGCCTTTTAGTTGCCAGCTTTCAGCAATCCCTTTTTGGGTTCAACGGCCTAGCAAACCACTCAGTTAAAGGGCAATTAGGGATTGGCAACCAATACTAGCGGCAAAAAATGTGGAAAGATTAGTCTTCCAGGGGGACGCCCAGGCTCTCTGACTTCATATTGCAGGGTCTGGTGGAGGCGATACAAAGGCAAAGGAATTTCCTCTACCTGCAAAGCGGAAACAAAATCACAGAGGCAGCTAAGGTAATACACATGACAGCCAGAAGCCCTTGGCTCCATGCCACAAACAATTAATGAATTGACACATGGGTCCTGGAAAGAAAGATCCTATTCACAAACACACTTCTCAGTAACTACACCACCATTAGCAACTTCAATAATCTTCATCAACCATCTAACTGTTCACTCCCTGCACAATGCATCCTTCACAGGCAACCTATCTTATCTTAGACATTCCTCACAGTTCCTCAATCGTGTGAGGCATCACACATATCTTGAATACACTCACTCATCATGTGTACTCTTTCTCATCCAGAACAAGAGAGCACATAATAGGTGGCAGCAAAACCTGACCAGAGGACATTAATCACATCTGAAATGATACATTCCCCTGAGGAGGCAGTGATGGTTGTAATCAGCACTGTGAGTTTGTGTCTTTATATGCCCTGTTTGCGAACAGAACTCCCACTCACCTGATGAAGGGGCAGCGCTCTGAAAGCTTGTGGCTTGTGCTACCAAATAAACCTGTTGGACTTTAACCTGGTGTTGTGAGACTTCTTACTGTGCTTGCCCCAGTCCAAAGCCGGCATCTCCACATCAACAGCATTGAGGCCAGAGGCACAGCAAAGGGCACATTTCTCAAAAGTACTCTTTAATGACTTGGCAAGTGCTTCTCCCAGGTGTCAATCATGTATTTGGAGCCTCGTGATGCTCCTCCTAGTTCCCTTTGCCCTCCTCTTCCTCTTTGACCATCTGACACAGTTGCTGGAGACAAGGCCTGTCTCTCATGAACAACATATTAAAGAGCAGTCAGGATGAACCTGGACATCTCCTCAGCCGAATACTGCTGATACCTCCTGACTGTTCAATGTATCAGTATCTCTGCTTCAGGAGCCCAATAATCAGCTCAGTGATAGTGAATCTTATTGCATGCATGTTCAGCTGGTGTCTGGGTATTTCACAGGGGACTCATGAGCTAGGTCATCAGAGGTAATCCCTTGCCACGTAGAAGCCAGCCACATACATGTGTTGGAGTCAAAGATCTGTGTGATGGATGACTGTCTCATTATAAAAGCAGTAAGAGTTTTAACAACACCAGGTTAAAGTCCAACAGGTTTATTTGGTAGCTTTCGGAGCGCTGCTCCGAAATCCACTCCATCTGACGAAGGAGCAGCGCTCCGAAAGCTAATGGTATTTGCTACCAAATAAACCTGTTGGACTTTAACCTGGTGTTGTTAAAACTCTTACTGTGTTCACCCCAGTCCAACACATCATTATAAAAGCATCATGGCAGCTCCAGGATAGCAGGTATTTACCGGCATTAATCCTAGTTGTGGACAAGCTACAAATTGACTGAATGGAATCCTTTCCTGTTCCTAAATATCCCTGAGTTTAAATTAGGCACTTGAATGGTCATGTATATTCAGTCAATTGCTCCATGGATCATTCTAAAATCTTAGACTCTCTATCTTGACTCTTTTCTGACAATAGCAAATAATATATAGTCATTTGCAGAGTGTACGGAGCTACAGAGACCTGACTCATGCAGAACTGCACAGACAATTGTATTTTGTAACCTATAGAAGCCTGGTAGGTTCCTATAGCATAAAATCCTGAGCTACAGTGACCATGACTACCACAGGCAATGCAGTCCTGGCTATCTTTGTTCAGGAGGTCACAGTTCTTTATAATGACCTCCTTCGTAAAACACAGTCTCTTCATACAGCTGTCAGTGACTGTCAGTCACCATGAACTGGTGCATTCTCCATGACAACACCTCTAACAATCAGAGTCCATTTGCCAACCAATCAGCACTCCCTTTTCATGGAGTATAAAGTTGTTGTTTCCCCTGACAGTGGCATTATTGTGAAGTGTCCTGATGAGTGCAAGATGCAAAGCTCCAACAAAATGTATTTTATTCAACAGTACTTAAGTTCTGTACTACAAACGACTATAACATTTTCAAAAGCACCAAACATGAATGAATTATGTGCTCTCTATTCTCTTCATAGGTTGAGACAATTCCTCATCTGCAGATGCTGCTCCGTGAAAATCAGGCCACCTCTGGTGCTTCCCGTGTCTATAAAGACAAGTCACACTGGTACTCTATTACAGGAATTAACAGTCCAAGAGAACAAACACCTATCAGTGCCTTCACTGGTAAGTACAAACAGGACTGGCAAAAGTAGTCCTGAGATTGCACTGATTGCCTTTTTTGCTGCCAGCTTTAACTGGTCAGGGATCTGAAACCCACAATCTCTGGGTATCATTTGTTATATTCAAAATGTCCTGTAAAATCGCAATCAGGTCCATAGAAATTCATCTTAATGATCTCAACTTAGTATGGCCAACCATTGTAGCACCACCACCCTTTATCTTTCCGCCACATATAAAACTGATATTCGGAGTCCGGGTCAGCATGTACCTTCTCAATTTTTCAATCCCTCTCCAACCCGCCACCACCCTCCCCCCTTCACCCACCACCTCCTATTCCGCTCTCACAGGCCCCATAAAACTCAGCACAATACTTGGAACAAAAGTATAAACTTGTCTATAAACAGGGTAATGATTTTATTCTACATAATACGGAGGATATTCTTCCACCATATAGCTGAACTTTGACCCGAAAATAAACCATTAAGGAGTTCCTCTGCCTGAATTTCATAATCGTTTTGAATGTGATATTCCGTAAATATGTGACAGTTTATAAAGAATATGAAGCCACAAGCATCTCAAAAATCATTCACAAACACCCAACCACAACCAAAATATAAGGAGGTATTTCTCCACAGCATGTGATAGGCAGGTTGAAATGAAGATTCCATTACCAAGATAAATTCGATGGTTTGCAAAATGATAGTATTGTGCTGTGTGCTTCACAATTATGCTATCATGCCGGGCCTCACCATGTAACAGGTGAAAAGGGAGGGCTGGCAAGAAGAGAATGGGAATTAGCCCAACACTAAGTTGTTGCCAGCTATAATGGAACTGCAGCAAGGAAGACTATTCTGATAACATGCAATGATAAATTGATTTCACTGAATTCCTGCAGTCACCATTACAAGCATCCGTGCATCATGATCCCATATGGTATTGATCCTGAACCAAACCTCACCCGATATGCAGATACATCCATTCAATTCTGCTGCAGAAGTCTAGCCCTGTGCAAATGGATTCACTGCAGAGCCTAAATCCAAGTCTGAAGATTTAATAGTTGTGATAACTCTCACGACGTCCATGGGGAATCATTGATTGATCTCCCTTTGGAGCTCATTGGATGTGAGTTCCCCTGGTAACAGGCAATGGCCTGTTACTCAGCTGGAACTCATTACCTTTTATAAGTCAGGCCCAGGACTGGGCCTGCTGAATGGTAGTCCCAGGCAGGGTCGAGTGTGTGTATACTACGGGAGTTTTTACTTTGTATTCTGTAATAAACTATGTTCCCTTCCAGTCAGACTTCCTGAGTCATTACAATAGTGCAATACCATGATGTCAGCATCTCTTACTCTGGGGTTAACCTTGTGATTGTTTATGGAGAATATATCCTACTGTCTAACTTACTGCTGCTTCTCAGTACTGCCCTTTGAATTGTGTTGGAGGATGGGAGATGTGAATGAGAGGGGGAGTAAAGCCGTTGGCTCTTGAATGACTCTGTGTGACTCATGGGATGGTGATTGCTCTTTTATTCCTTCTACTGGTCTATTAAATGGCCCTGTGACAGCTGGTGTCAAATCTGCTGGCATGTAAGGACCTGTTAAAAATGTACATGAGGTTGTGCCTGATTGTGCAATCAGTTGTATCTGGAGTATGCCCAGGTTTTTACCTTATCCTAACCTCTGAAAAACACAAATATTTTTTCGACTTCACAAATTAGTCATCTATATGGTTTATGTGAGAGTAAATAGCAAGATAATCCCAATTTGTAAGGTGTTTTTGCTATTGAATCTATTCCTAATAAGAGCTGAGTTAAGCAGATTCAAATTAATTTCTCCCGGGGACAGTAGAGACGAGACTTACTAATCTTAAATTCTAATCTTAAATTTCAACCCAGATTCCAGAGGCAAAATGATAGACATATATTCATCCAATTGTCCAACCAGTCCTGCTGAGTATAATCCATTCTCTTATCTTCAAGGCAATAAGGAAATGTGAGCTTACTTCTATTCCATGAAGTTAGATAAAATACTAAACTGAGTATCTTCAAGAGTATAAATTTATTCCTTTATTTTGTAGGTGAGCTCGATGGTGCGATGTACTATATTCATGGTGGAGTTGGAAAACTGGTAGCACAGCAGCTACAAGACCAAACTAAAATACGAGTTGGGATAAATGGTCTTCAAAATGTTGAACCTCTACAAACAGAACAAAGACGGTACATATTTTCACTGTGCTTTAAATTCAACGTCTGAGTTATCTGTAATATTCCAATCTTTCTATTTTAGAATTTATGACTCCTTTCTGTAATTGTACTTATCAAAATGAGGAATGGTGTTTCTTGAATATATAGCATTGTTAAAATGAAGTATTTCCAGTTCATTTGAAGTATCCCATAGGTTTGATGTAAGCTCTAATTTGGAAAATGCCTGTCCATCATGTGCCAAGCAATGCAACTCCATTAGACCTGCTTTTCCATTTACCGAGGAAGTGTGTGGCCTGCCTTAGAATCTGGATAAACACATGAGGGAGAAAGATATAGAAGGATTTGCTGATACGGTTAGATGAGGAGGGGTGGGAGGAGGCTTATTTGGAGGATAAACACCAGCATGGACCAGTTATGAAGTTAAAATAGCATTGGGTCGTAATTGTATCGTAGATTTTACTCTGGGAGTGATGGCAGCAATGGGGAGGTGGTTAAAATATAACAATCTTTCCTCTATTAATTGTCACATTACCTCAGAAAGGCAAAGGGAAAGATTTCCCTTGCTTGTTTTTTTACCGCTGGGAAAAAGTGATGAGCAAAACCACCAAAATTTCCAATCCTGATTACTAGCCAGTGAACACTGAATAGAAAGAAAGACTTGTATTTTCTCATTCTTTACCTGACTACCAGGCATCTTATTTTACAGTTAGACACATACTTTTTGAAGCGTAATCACGGTTTTATTCAAGGAAACTCAGCAACTAATGTTGATTGAGGGATAAAAATTAGCCAGTATACCAGGGGAATAATTCCTCTGCTCTTCTTCAAAATAGAGCTCTGGAATATTTCACATTCACCCAAAGTTCTAGAGAACGAGGAAGAAGGTGATCAGAATGCTCCAGTTAGGTTAACAACCAAATGTTCGATCATGAATAGATCATTGAGGATGTACATTTGTCAGTTGCTAGGCAATTGTAAGTATAGCTCATAAGATATAGGAGATGATTTTGCACCCGCATTCACTGTCAGCAAAAAAGACAATGTGAGTGCAAAATCTCATTTCCCAATCTTCCCTGTCCCTTGCCAGCGATGTGGCAAGGTTCCAGCCCACAAAGGGTGGGAGCATTATTTAAATACAATTTTAATGGATTTACATGTTATTAAAGGGCCTGTACATGACATGATTCCCCCTTACTGAATATTCAAGCCTCGTCGACTTAACCTTATGCTGGTGAGGTTTATAACAGCTTTAGGAAGACTAGAAAGGTCGAGGGTTCCCACCATGTGTGCTAAGGTTCTCTTTGGCACCGACTCAGTAACAGAAGGTTGTGAATGGATGGCTTGTGTTATCCAGCAAGAGCTTTCCAAGACCTAAATCTTGAGCGCTATTGTAAGGTCGATGTACTTCTGGCAGGTCTATCCCTCATGTGAGGGTATCAGTGAGATTTGGAGGGAAGGTACACAAGTATCGCTGTCATAAGAGACTGCATCTTCACATTGCTGACTATTGCCAGCTCAATAGTACTGGGCACTCGCTCTGCTTGGCCACTGCTAAACAAGACAATCAACTTTTTACACTCCTGGGATGACTGCTGTCTCCATCTGGGTGTCCACAGTACAAATGAAGACAGTTGCAGATGCCATACTGGAAAACACAGATTTCCTTTAGTCCTCTGTTTGGTGAGGTGGGGAGGGGGCTGGAGGCAGCCACTGCAAATCTATTCAGAGCTGTCATGCAGCCATGAAGAATGCTCTTACTCCTGAAAATAATAGTTTCATAATATTGCAGGTGAAATATTCACATTTTTAAGCATATAACCTTAATTGCCAATAATTTTAACTTGGAGCATCCATGTGATAACAACAAAATGGACTTCTGATCAGGTCTCGTTGAACAGTGATGCCTCTCTACCTGCTATGATTGTTTTCTTTAATTTAGTTATTTAGTATTTAATTTAGTATTACTTATTGATTTAGTATTACCTATTATTTGTTTTATGTCTCCTTTCAATGAGTTACACATCATCATTGATCTGTCAGTCAGATCCTGATGATGAAATCAGTTACAGAATGAATCAAAGGAATTCTAACAATCCTGTGTACGTGTAACGTCTAGGCCACATTCCTTTCAACTGATATCATCTTTCAGATGGCCTGTGCATTCAGCTGCATCAATGCGAACGCCTTCATCTTTCTCTCTCTCTCTCTTCATGGAGCATTCTCGTTATCCAAAGGTTGCTAACTATAACTCATGTCATGATACAACTATGGGGCAAGGCAAAGAGCTAAGTCCCAAGTATCACCTCAGCTGGTATGGGGATTGAACCCACATTGTTGACATTATTCTGCATTAAACTTTAGTCATCTAACTAACTGAGCTAAGCGACAACATATCTTTACAGATATATAACCACCTGTCATAACTTTGTGTCACTGTGAAGTTGAAAGATGAATAATTCATAAGGTGATTTTCTGTTCCCATACCAGTTTAGATCTGCAGGTATTTGAGGCCTTGTTGCAGAGTCTGCCTCTATCAAATGGATAATCAGACTACGAGAGAGATCAGTTCTGATTGAAAAATTACTAAATACAGTTAAATTAATTAACAGAAATCAATAACAGACCCATTTGGTTGACTCTCATACTAGCAGCATGGGTTATGCATGCAATCATCATGGTGATTAATGCAGGTGATGTTAATATTCCAAATAACACACCGTCTGCATTGTACTCTGCGACATTGGGCAGAAATTTAACTGAAAAATAAATGGAAGGGTTTGAGTGAGGGGGTGGAATCTCAGAAATCTGTTTTCCCACGCAGAGATGGGCAGGCAACCAACCAACTCCAAGCTGGGAGGTTGGAACTTTGAATATGATAATGAGGCTGTGAGCCTCGTTGTTATTCTACTTTTGAACTTTAACTGCTGCCGACCAGGTTTCCTGAGCTTTGGAGGACCGGGCAGCTTCCTCAAAGTGAGGATTTGGTGGATTCGGGAAGTAAGTGCCTTCACACCTACCTCCTGGATTCAGGTGCCTGCCCAAGGAGCCTCCCCACTAACTAGGGCTATATTCCCCACTACCACCAAGGCCAGTCCAAATCCACTACTGCCAAGCTCAATTTACCACCCCTGACTACCACCAAGCCAGATTCCCGCATCTCCCCACCACCACTGGCCCCATTCATGCCACCCCACCCCTTTACCGAAGCTCCGATCCCTTTAAGTTAAAGTTTATTTATTAGTCACAAGTAGATTTACATTTACTGTGAAAATCCCCTAGTCGCCACACTCCAGCACCTGTTCGGGTACACTGAGGGAGAATTTAGCATGGCCAATGCACCTAACCAGCACGTCTTTCAGATTGTGGGAGGAAACCGGAGCACCCAGAGGACACCCACGCAGACACAGGGAGAACGTGCAAACTCCGCATGAACAGTGACCTGAGCCGGGAATCGAACCCGGGTCCCTGGCGCTGTGAGGCAGCAGTGCTAACCACTGTGCCATCGTGCTGCTCTATTATGAGGCCTCCAAGTTCCTCCACTTAGGGCATGATCTTCCTCACCTGGATTGCCCTCTTCACCATTGTTTCCTGCCATATTTCGCAGAGGAGACTTAACTGTTGTTGCCTGGAGGCCTAAATTTTGGTCTCCGTGCAGGGAACTAATCGCTGATATTAGGAACATGCTGTGGAGTTAAAGCTCCTGCAGATCAGATCAGTAAAAATTCTGCCCACCATCTCTACTACTTGTACTCAGGCTTGAATCTTTTTAAATGCAGGTCCCCCGAAAACATCAACCAAAGACTGCCATTTCTGGATCCTTCATGTGTCCCCTCAACTCCCACCTGCAGCTATTTTTAGCTTTGCATGTCAGTGGCCTTACCCTCAGCTCAGTCAATGCCCCAGGAAAGTGACTCTGAGATGCTTGTTATAATAGTTAGCTGGCAGAAGATGTTGGTGAGCATGGTGTGGACAAGGCTGAAATAGAAGAGACAGTTTCCTCTCTCTGCCTTTCCCTGTTTATTATTTGCAGGAATTGCTGAATGTTTTCTGTTACTTAATCATAAGGTTTGAATTCCTACCTTTTTGTACTCTTGCACAAGATGTGAGCATTGTTGGCAAGGCAAGTATTTGATGCCCATCCCTAATCCCCTTTTAGGAGTTGGGTGGTGAGCCACCTTCTTGAACAGCTGCAGTTCATCTGGTGTTGGTATACCCACAGTGCTGTTGGAAAGGGAGTTCCAGGATTTTGACCCAGCGACAATGAAGGAACAGCGATGTATTTCAAAGTTAGGATTGTGCGTGGCTTGGAGGGGAACTTGCATCTGCTGCCCCTGTCTTTCTAAGTAGCAGAGGTAGTCGGTCTGGAAGGTGCTGTGGACCAGATCTTAGAGTGATGTTGGAGCTTAAAGGACAAGGAAATTGGATGTTGAAATCAACTTGCATTTGGCATCTCCATTCTTACTCAGTCTCCGTCGGCTACTTTTCTACACCTCTTTAGATGGATTCAATGGATTTCTCCATATCCAGAGGAAATAGATTTAAAGTGATTAGCAAAAGAACCAAATGCTACATATAAACCCATCATTTGGCCTCAACTGTCTCATTGTGCCAAGTTCTGGGCACTACATTTTAAGAAGAATGTGAAGGCATTAGAGGAGGTGCAGAAAAGATTCATGAGAATGGTTCCAGGGATCGTACATGGATAGATCAGAAAAACTGGAACTATTCTCCTGAAAGAGAAGATTAAGGGAAGATTTGATAAAGGTATTCAAAATCATGAGGGGCCCGGACAGAGTAGATAAGGAAGCACGGTGTCTGTTGGCTGAAGGATTGAGAATCAAAGGACACCAATTTAAAGTAATTGGCAAAGAAGCAATGGAAAATGAGGAAACTTTTTTTTAAGACAGTGAGTGGTTAGGATCTGGAATGCACTGCCTGAGATAGTGATGGGAAAAAATTCAATCAAGGCCTTCAAAAGATAATTGCATAATTAACTGAAGAGAATAAAATTGCAGGGTTAAGGGGAAAAGGGAGAAGAGTGGGATTAGGTGAGTTGCATTTACAGAGGGATGGCAGGGACTCAATGGTCTGAATAGCCTCCTTTTGTGCTGTAACCATTGTATGATTCTTTTATGTAGCAGGTAGTTATGATCTTGAATACATTGCCTGATATGGTGGTGAATGCAGATTCAATTGTGCCTTTCAAAGAGGAATTAGATAAGACACTAAGGAGAAAGTTTTTCAGAGCTAAGGTTAAAAAGGGAAGGGAATGGAATTGGCTAAATTGCTTTTCTAGAATGCTGGCACAAGCTTGACAGGCCAGATGGCCTATTTCTGTGCTGTAACAATTCTATGAATCTGCATATGGTGTTCGAGTGTGGAGATGCCGACATTGGACTGGGGTAAACACAGTAAGAAGTTTAACAACATCAGGTTAAAGTCCAACAGGTTTATTTGGTAGCAAAAGCCACAAGCTTTCGGAGCCTTAAGCCCCTTCTTCAGGTGAGTGGGAATTCTGTTCACAAACAGGGCATATAAAGACACAAACTCAATTTACAGAATAATGGTTGGAATGCAAATCCTTACAGCTAATCAAGTCTTAAAGGTACAAACAATGTGAGTGGAGAGAGCACTAAGACAGGTTAAAGAGATGTGTATTGTCTCCAGACAGGACAGCCAGTGAGATTCTGCAAGTCCAGGCAAGCTGTGGGGGTTACAGATAGTGTGACATGAACCCAATATCCCGGTTCAGGCTGTCCTCATGTGTGCGGAACTTGGCTATCAGTTTCTGCTCAGCAACTCTGCGCCGTCGTGTGTCGTGAAGGCCGCCTTGGAGAACACTTACCCGAATATCAGAGGCCGAATGCCCGTGACCACTGAAGTGCTCCCCAACAGGAAGAGAACAGTCTTGCCTGGTGATTGTCGAGCGGTGTTCATTCATCCGTTGTCGCAGCGTCTGCATGGTTTCGAGAGGTACCAGGTACACGGTACATACTCTTGCAACTCAGCCAACATTGTCTACCTGATACGCTGCAGGAAAGGATGTCCCGAGGCATGGTACATTGGGGAGACCATGCAGACGCTACAACAACGGATGAATGAACACCGCTCGACAATCATCAGGCAAGACTGTTCTCTTCCTTGGATTTGCATTCCAACCATTATTCTGTAAATTGAGTTTGTGTCTTTATATGCCGTTTGTGAACAGAATTCCCACTCACCTGAAGAAGGAGTTTAAAGCTCCGAAAGCTTGTGGCTTTTGCTACCAAATAAACCTGTTGGACTTTAAACTGGTGTTGTTAAAAACTTCTTATGGTGTTAGAGGCCAGAGATGGGGGTTCCACTCAGTCCCAGTGGTTGTTGTCTGTTACTGGCTCTTTCACAACTAAAATACATGGTATCTTGTATGGAATCTCATTCAAGTATTATTAAATATTATTTAATGAGGTTGATAACAAGAAAATTGCAATTGCTTTTCATTTGAGACGTCCATTGCTGCACTTTATTTTATGGTTGGAAGTAAGCCCACAATGGAGGGGAAAATGGAAAGTGAGCATGTTTGAATCCTTGCTCACATTTGTTTTATGTTGCTTACATTGGTTAACAGAATAGGAGCAAGGAAACTATTGCTACAATACATGCTTAAGTTTCACTTAGACAAGTGTGATTTTCTTCTCTAACCTGAGCTGTTCTGATGAGGTCAGCCAAGATTTATCATGCATGCCATGTACACCCTCTTCCAGTGTTCCAGCTTAATTGTTTTACCTTCCTTGCCTCACTGCCAGGTCAGGCCCTTCTTGCCCTTATTTCCCATTGTAGAAATTCCATGGAGGAACCATTAAATTTGGGGTCTTGAAACCCTGCTGTTGCTCCTTCAGACTTGCTTGCTCTGTCTATTAAACATAGACATAGAAACATAGAAGATTGGAGCAGGAGGAGGCCATTTGGCCCTTCAAGCCTGTTCCGCCATTTATTACGATCATGGCTGATCATCCAACTCAGTCACCTAATCCTGCTTTTTCCCCATAACCTTTGATCCCATTCACTCCAAGTGCTATATCTAGCCGCCTCTTGAATACATTTACTGTTTTGGCATCAACTCCTTCCTGTGGTAATGAATTCCACAGGCTCACTACTCTTTGGGTGAAGAAATGTCTCCTCACCTCCATCCTAAATGGTCTACCTTGAATCTTCAGACTGCGACCTCTGGTTCTGGACTCCCCCACCATTGGGAATATCCTCCCTGCATCTACCCTGTCTAGTCCTGTTCGAATTTTATAAGTCTCTATGAGATCTCCCCTCATTCGTCTGAACTCCAGCGAAAACAATCCTAACCTCATCAATCTTTCCTCATACATCAGTCCCGCCATCCCCAGAATCAGCCTGGTAAACCTTTGCTGCACTCCCTTGAGAGCAAGAACATCCTTCCTCAGAAAAGGAGATGAAAACTGCACACAATACTCTTGATGTGATCTTACCAAGGCCCTGTATATTTACAACAACACATCCCTGCTCCGAAATTTGCCTTCTTTATCACCTGCTGCACCTGCATGCTTACCTTCAATGACTGGTGCACAAGGACACCCAGGTCCTGCTACACACTCCCTTCTCCCAATTTACAGCCATTCAGGTAGTAATCTGCCTTCTTGTTTTTGCTTCCAAAGTGAATAATCTCACACTTATCCAAATTATACTGCATCTGCCATTGATTAGCCCACTCACCCAACCTGTCCAGATCATTAGAACATAGAACATAGAACAGTACAGCACAGTACAGGCCCCTCGGCCCTCGATGTTGTGCCGAGCTTTGTCCGAAACCAAGATCAAGCTATCCCACTCCCTATAATTCTGGTGTGCTCCATGTGCCTATCCAATAACCGCTTGAAAGTTCCTAAAGTGTCCGACTCCACTATCACAGCAGGCAGTCCATTCCACACCCCAACCACTCTCTGAGTAAAGAACCTACCTCGTACATCCCCCCTATACCTCCCACCATGAACCTTATAGTTATGCCCCCTAGTAACAGCTACATCCACCCGAGGAAATAGTCTCTGAACGTCCACTCTATCTATCCCCCTCATCATCTTATAAACCTCTATTAAGTCGCCTCTCATCCTCCTCCGCTCTAAAGAGAAAAGCCCTAGCTCCCTCAACCTTTCCTCATAAGACCTACCCTCCAAACCAGGCAGCATCCTGGTAA
Organism: Mustelus asterias; assembly: GCF_964213995.1. NCBI lineage: Eukaryota > Metazoa > Chordata > Chondrichthyes > Carcharhiniformes > Triakidae > Mustelus > Mustelus asterias. The sequence continues at coordinate 86,695,853 of NC_135808.1, read as the reverse complement.
ATCTCCTCTGCACTCTCTCCAATGCTTCCACATCCTCCTTATAGTGAGGTGACCAGAACTGCACATAATATTCCAAATGTGGTCTCACCAAGGACCTGTACAGTTGCAGCATAACCCCACGGCTCTTAAACTCAAACCCCCTGTTAATAAACGCTAACACGCTATAGGCCTTCTTCACGGCTCTATCCACTTGAGTGGCAACCTTCAGAAATCTGTGGATATGAACCCCAAGATCTCTCTGTTCCTCCACATTCCTCAGAACCCTGCCGTTGACCCTGTAATCCGCATTCAAATTTTGCACTTATCAGGGTTAAACTCCATCTGCCATTTTTCGGCCCAGCTCTGCATCCTATCAATGTCTCTTTGCAGCCTACAACAGCCCTCCACCTCATCCACAACTCCACCAATCTTGGTGTCTTCAGCAAATTTACTGACCCACCGTCCAGCCCCCTCCTCCAAGTCATTGATAAAAATCACAAATAGCAGAGGACCCAGCACTGATCCCTGTGGTACACCGCTGGTAACTGGTCTCCAGTCTGAAAATTTTCCATCCACCACCACCCTCTGTCTTCTATGAGATAGCCAGTTACTTATCCAATCGACCAAATTTCCCTCTATCCCACACCTCCTTACTTTCTTCATGAGCCGACCATGGGGAACCTTATCAAACGCCTTACTAAAATCCATGTATATGACATCAACTGCTCTACCTTCATCTACACACTTAGTTACCTCCTCAAAGAATTCAATCAAATTTGTGAGGCAAGACTTACCCTTCACGAATCCGTGTTGACTATCCAGGATTAGGCTGCATCTTTCCAAATGGTCATAAATCCTATCCCTCAGGACCTTTTCCATTAACTTACCGACCACCGAAGTAAGACTAACCGGCCTATAATTACCAGGGTCATTCCTATTTCCTTTCTTGAACAGAGGAACAACATTTGCCACTCTCCAGTCTTCTGGCACTATCCCCGTGGCCAATGAGGACCCAAAGATCAAAGCCAAAGGCTCTGCAATCTCATCCCTTGCCTCCCAAAGAATCCTAGGATATATCTCATCTGGCCCAGGGGACTTATCGACCCTCAGGTTTTTCAAAATTGCTAATACATCTTCCCTCAGAACATCTACCTTCTCCAGCCTATCAGCCTGTATCACACTCTCATCCTCAAAAACATGGCCCCTCTCCTTGGTGAACACTGAAGAAAAGTATTCATTCATCGCCTCTCCTATCTCTTCTGACTCTATGCACAAGTTCCCACTACTATCCTTGACCGGCCCTAACCTCACCCTGGCCATTCTTTTATTTCTCACATAAGAGTAAAGCTTTGGGGTTTTCCTTGCTGCGACCCGCCAAGGACTTCTCATGCCCCCTCCTAGCTCTCCTAAGCCCTTTTTTTAGCTCATTCCTTGCTACCTTGTAACCCTCAAGCAACCCAACTGAACCTTGTTTTCTCATCCTTACGGAAGGATCTGAAGGATTCTGAAGGATCTCTGCATCCTCGTCACAGTTCACCCTCCCACCCAACTTGATATCATCTGCAAACTTTGAGATGTTGCATTTTGTTCCCTCATCCAAATCATTGATATATATTGTGAATAGCTGGGGTCCCAGCACCGATCCCTGTGGCACCCCACTAGTTACTGCCTGCCAATTTGAAAAGCACCCATTAATCCCTACTCTTTGTTTCCTCTCTGTCAACCAGTTTTCTATCCAATCTCTTCCAATTTAATGCTGCAGACCACAATCAGTAAGGTTAGGCAACAAGACCTCCTCCACGATCATCCTCAACACTGGTACCCCACAAGGCTGTGTCCTCAGCCCCCTACTATACACCTTATACACCTGTGAATGTGCAGCCAAATTCCCCTCCAATTCGATTTTCAAGTTTTCTGATGACATCACCATAGTGGTTCGGATCTCAAACAATGACGAGACAGAGTACAGGAATGAGATAGAGAATCTGGTGAGCTGGTGCAGCAACAATAATCTCTCCCTTAATGTCAACAAAACGAAGGAGATTGTCATCGACTTCAGGAAGCGTGAAGGTGAACATGCCCCTGTCTACATCAATGGGGACAAAGTAGAAAGGGTCAAGAGCTTCAAGTTTTTAGGTAAAGATCATTAACCTACATCCACAACAAGAAAAGATCTCAAAATAAGTAAGTGGTGTAACAACTGAAATCAGTGCTGAGTGCTAGCTACTAAGTAGTGGAAGCATTGGGGATTATGGCAAAGCCTTTAGCACTTTAATTGAGGATTAACTGTATAGCTTAGCCTTGATCTTTATTGGTAAAGATTACCAATAACCTGTCCTGGTCCCCCCATGCTGACACTATAGTTAAGAAAGCCCACCTCTACTTTCTCAGAAGATTAAGGAAATTTGGCATGTCAGCTACGACTCTCACTAACTTTTACAGGTGCACCATAGAAAGCATTCTTTCTGGTTGTATCACAGCTTGGTATGGCTCCTGCTCTGCCCAAGACCGCAAGGAACTACAAAAGGTCGTGAATGTAGCCCAATCCATCACGCAAATCAGCCTCCCATTCATTGACTCTATCTACACTTCCCGCTGCCTCGGCAAAGCAGCCAGCATAATTAAGAACTCCACACACCCTGGACATTCTCTCTTCCACCTTCTTCCTTCGGGAAAAAGATACAAAAGTCTGAGGTCACATACCAACCGACTCAAGAACAGCTTCTTCCCTGCTGCTGTCGGACTTTTGAATGGACTTACCCTGCATTAAGTTGATCTTTCTCTACACCCTAGTTATGACTGTAACACTACATTCTGCACTCTCTCATTTCCTTCTCTATGAACGGTATGTTTTGTCTGTATAGCGCGCAAGAAACAATACTTTTCACTGTATGTTATACATGTGACAATAATAAATCAAATCAAATCAAATCAGATTCTAAATTTAGTGCTCTTCTTCCTTCCCAATGAGTACCTAACTAATTCCAATCCAAAAAAAGTTGGGATGGGACCTAGAGGAGAGTTGCCTGGGTTGAAGGAATTGGGGCTGGGGTGGAAATCCAAACCTTAGCTTCCTTCCAATGAGGTCCCATCTGGTGCAGTAAATCCAGGCCTCACTGCCTAGAACCACATATAAAAAATGACCATCTGAGTAAAGTACAAAAAGGTGTCCTGCCTTGTGGAAATTAATCTGGCAGATAAAACACGATCAGGAGAGAGGAAATTGGAAAAAATAACAGTCACCTAATTGACTTCTGCCTGTTGTTTTCCAGAGAGGAACCGGTTTACCACATAAAAGAATGCCGCCAGCACTCAGATTTTATGGACGACATGGAAATGGAAAAGATAGACTTGGAGTCAAACCTCATACCTCTCAGCATTGAGCAGCAATTAGAAAAATGTAATGTAAAGATCATTAACCTACATCCACAACAAGAAAAGATCTCAAAAAAAGTAAGTGGTGTAACAACTGAAATCAGTGCTGAGTGCTAACTACTAAGTAGTAGAAGCATTGGGGATTATGGCGAAGCCTTTAGCACTTTAATTGAGGATTAAATGTATAGCTTAGCCTTGAGTTTGTTGTATAAGTTCAGATGATGTGCTTCTCATAAAATCATAAACAAGTAAAGAGGGCATCCAGTGGAGTGCATATCTCCACCGTGCTATATTAACTCAGTGTTATTACAATCGTATAGCTCTCCTTTGAGGCTCTTCCCTGCCTAATTGATGCCCTGTAACTACAAAGTGAAAAAAATATTTTTTTATTAAAAACTTTCATCTCACAGATGATTCTGGCATCCATCCTCTCTTCTTCCTGGGCTTGCTGGCAGTTCCAACAGTGCCCACGAAGCTCTGGCAGTGCCAGTACTGCTGGAGCTGCCAGCCAATCAGATTGGTCAGTAGTTCTTGAGCGTGGGAGGGGACTTCGATCCACAGAAGGGCAGTAGTTCCATTATCACCCTGTCTAGCCTGCCATCAGCATGTAATGGCTACAGAGCAGGCTTCTTTCAGTTGCACCAGCTGCCATCATTTGGAAGTGTGGTACAAACAGGTTGTAAACATAGAAACAAAGGAAATTGGAGCAGAAGTAGGCCATTTGGCCCAAAAGCCTGCTCCATCATTCAATATGATCATAGCTGATCATCTATTGCAACACCATACTCCTGCATTCCCCCAATAACCCTTGACACCTTTAGAGAGTCTAGAAATCTATCTATTTCCTTCTTAAATATATTCAGTGACTTGACCTCCTCACGTAGAGAATTCTATAGGTTTACCACCATCTGAGTGAAGTTTCTCCCCACCTCAGTTTTAAAAAGCCTATCAAGTATCCTGACACCGTGACCCCTTGTTCTCGACCCTCCAGCCAGAGGAAACACCATCCTTGCATACAATCTGTCCAGCCCTATCAGAATTTCATATGAGATCCCATCTCATTCTTCTAAATCCCAGTGCATATAGGCCCAGTTGACCCAACCTCTCCTCACATGACAATCCTGCCACCTCAGGAATCAATTTGGTTAAACTTTGCGACACTCCTTCCATGGCAAGTATATACTTTCTTAAATAAGATGACCAAATCTGTACACAATACTCCAGGTGTAGTCTCACCAAGACCCTGTACAGCTGCAGTAAGATACCTTGCTCCTGTACTCAAGACCTCTTGCAATGAAGACCAACATACCATTTGCTTTCCTACCGGAGGATTGGAGGATTGCGGATGTGGTTCCGTTATTCAAGAAAGGGAGAAGAGATAGCCCAGGAAATTATAGACCAGTGAGTCGAACCTCAGTGGTTGGTAAGTTGATGGAGAAGATCCTGAGAGGCAGGATTTATGAACATCTGGAGAGGAATAGTATGATCAGAAATAGCCAGCACGGCTTTGTCCAAGGCAGATCATGCCTTACAAGCCTAATTGAATTTTTTGAAGATGTAACTAGACACATAGACGAGGGAAGAGTGGTAGATGTAGTTTATACAGATTTCAGCAAGGCGTTTGATAAGGTGCCCCATGCAAGGCTTATTGAGAAAGTGAAGGGGCATGGGATACAAGGGGACATTGCTTTGTGGATTCAGAACTGGCTTGCCCACAGAAGGCAAAGAGTGGTTGTAGATGGGTCTTTTTCAGCATGGAGGTTGGTCACCAGTGGAGTGCCCCAGGGATCTGTTCTGGGACCCTTGCTCTTTGTGATTTTTATAAATGACCTGGATGAGGAAGTGGAAGGATGGGTTGGCAAGTTTGCTGATGACATAAAGGTTGGTGGTGTTGTGGATAGTGTAGAGGGATGTCAGCAGTTGCAACGAGACGTAGATAAGATGCAAGACTGGGCGGAGAAGTGGCAGATGGACTTCAACCCAGACAAGTGTGTGGTGGTTCATTTTGGCATGTCGAATAGGATGAAAGAATATAATATTAAGAGTAAGATGCTTGGCAGTGTGGAAGATCAGAAGGATCTTGGGGTCCGGGTTCATAGGATGCTCAAAGCAGCGTCGCAGGTAGAGGCTGTGGTTAAGAAGGCGTATGGAATACTGGCCTTCATCAATAGAGGAATTGAGTTCAGAAATCGGGAGATAATGCTGCAGCTGTATAGGACCCTGGTCAGACCCCACCTGGAGTATTGTGCCCCGTTCTGGTCACCTCATTACAGAAAGGATGTGGAAGCCATAGAAAGGGTGCAGAGGAGATTTACAAGGATGTTGCCTGGATTAGGTGGCATGCCTTATGAGGATAGGTTGAGAGAGCTAGGTCTTTTCTCCTTGGAGAAGCGAAGGATGAGAGGTGACCTGATAGAGGTGTATAAGATGTTGAGAGGTATTGATAGAGTGTATTCTCAGAGGCTTTTACCCAGGGCTGAAATGGTTGCCACAAGAGGTCACAGGTTTAGGGTGCTGGGGAGTAGGTACAGAGGAGATGTTAGGGGTAAGTTTTTCACTCAGAGGGTGGTGGGTGTGTGGAATCGGCTGCCGGTAGTGGTGGTGGAGGCGGATTCGATAGGGTCTTTTACGAGACTTTTGGATAAGTTCATGGAAGTTAGTAAGATAGAGGGTTAAAGGTAAGCCTCGTAGGTAGGGACATGTTCGGCGTAACTTGTGGGCCGAAGGGCCTGTTTGTGCTGTAGCTTTTCTATGTTCTATGTTCTATGTTCTACCTGCATGCTTGCCTTCAGTGACTGGTGTATTAGGACACCCAGGTCCCTAATGTCAACATTTCTCAATCGACCATCATTTAAATAATACTCTGCCATTCTGTTTCTCTGTCTGAAGTGGGCAACTTCACACTTATCCACGTTATACTGCATCTGTCATGCATTTGCCCACTCACTCAACTTGTCCAACTCACCTTGCAGCCTATTAACATCCTCCTTAACATTCACATTCCCAACAAGTTTTGTGTCGTCATCAAATTTGAAAATATTACTTTTGGTTCCCTCACCCAAATCTTGATTTGATTTGATTCATTATTGTCACATGTATTAACATACAGTGAAAAGTATTGTTTCTTGCGCGCTATACAGACAAAGCATACTGTTCATAGAGAAGCAAACGAAAGAGTGCAGCATGTAGTGTTACAGTCATAGCTAGAATGTAGAGGAAGATCAACTTAATGCAAGGTAGGTCCATTCAAAAGTCTGAGCAGCAGGGAAGAAGCTGTTCTTGAGTCGGTTGGTACATGACCTCAGACTTTTGTATCTTTTTCCCCGAGTGAAGAAGGTGGAAGAGAGAATGTCCAGGGTGCGTGGGGTCCTTAATAATGCTGGCTGCTTTGCCGAGGCAGCGGGAAGTGTAGACAGAGTCAATGGATGGGAGGCTGGTTTGCGTAATGGATTGGTCTACATTTACGACATTTTGTAGTTCCTTGCGGTCTTGGGCAGAGCAGGAGCCATATCAAGCTGTGATACAACCAGAAAGAATGCTTTCTATGGTGCATCTGTAAAGGTTGGTGAGAGTCATAGCTGACATGCCAAATTTCCTTAGTCTTCTTAGTAAGTAGAGGCATTGGTCGGCTTTCTTAACAAGAACACTGTGTCAGCATGGGGGGACCAGGACAGGTTGTTGGTGATCTGGACACCTAAAAACTTGAAGCTCTCGATCCTTTCTACTTTGTCCCTGTTAATGTATGATGTGGAGATGCCGGCGTTGGACTGGGGTAAACACAGTAAGAAGTTTAACAACACCAGGTTAAAGTTCTATAAATTACATCCTTCAGGTGAGAAGAAGGGGCTTAGAGCTCCGAAAGCTTGTGTGGCTTTTGCTACCAAATAAACCTGTTGGACTTTAACCTGGTGTTGTTAAACTTCTTACCCTGTTAATGTAGACAGGGGCATGTTTTCCTTTACACTTCCTGAAGTCGATGACAATCTCCTTCGTTTTGTTGACATTGAGGGAGGGATTATTGTTGCCGCACCAGTTCACCAGATTCTCTATCTCATTCCAGTACTGTGTCTCGTCATTGTTTGAGATCCGACCCACTACGGTGGTGTCGTCAGCAAACTTGAAAATCGAATTGGAGGGAAATTTGGCCACACGGTCATAGGTGTATAAGGAGTATAGTAGGGGGCTGAGGACACAGCCTTGTGGGGCACCGGGGTTGAGGATGATCGTGGATGTATATTGTGAATAACTGGGGGGTGAAGCACTAATCCCTGCAGGACCCCACTATTCATTGCCTGCCACATTGAAAAAGACCTATTTATTCCTACTCTCTGTTTCCTGTCTGCTAAACAATTTTAATTTTGCACACTAATCTATGAGACATTTTATCAAAAGCTTTCTGAATATCTAAATACATCACATCAACTGGTTTATACTCACCTGTTCTATAAATTACATCCTCAAAAATCTCCAGTCAGTTTGTCAAATATGACTTCTATTTTAGAAATCCATGTTGACTTTGTTTAATTCCATTGATATTTTCTAAGTGTCCTGTTACCACATCATTTATAATAGACTCTAACATTTTCCCTACTACTGATTAGGATAACTGCTTTGTAATTCCCTGCTTGCTCCCTCCTTTTTCAAATAGTGGGATTATATTTGCCACCTTCCAATCTGCCAGGACTGTTCCAGAATCAACAGAGATTTGGAAGATGATAACCAATGCGTCCACTATTTCCATGGCCACCACCTTTAGTACCCTGGGATGTAAATTATGGGCCTGATTTTACCATTTTCATTCGAAGTGCTGAATCTGGGCGCAATTCAGATCCGACTTGGAAATCTGCTTTCAGGCGCCCCCATACGCACTCAGCCTAAAAAGAAAATCGCGAGTCTGAATCGCGCTGTGGGCGGGGCTTAGGGTGCCCAGAACGATCGAAGCTCTGAACTGCACATGCACAGTTAGAAAAAAATTTGAAAAAGCGCGCCCATGTCAGATTGCTCCCGGGCCGCAGAAAGCGGAGAAAGCAACCCGGGAGCGAAAAGCAGAAGTGATGGCCCCCACAGACATCACTGTCCCCCTTATCCACCCACCCACCCGCTACCCAGACCGATCGTGACGCCCTGCCCCCTTCCCCCCACCGATCGCCCGCAGAGTGGCAGCGGACCCCCTGTACCCCCCACCAGAGATCCATCTGGTCCCTCCCCCCCACAAGAGATACATCTTACCCGCCTCCCTCCCCCCCTCCAAACCAGAGAATGATCTGGCCTCACTCCTCCCACCCCCCCAGAGAATGATCTGGCCTCACTCCCCCCCACACCCCCCCAGAGAATGATCTGGCCTCACTCCCCCACCACCCCCAGAGAATGATCCGGCCTCACTCCCCTCCCACCCCTCCTCCAGAGGTACATCTGACCCACCTCCTCCTCCCTCCCCAACTAGACAACGATCTGCCCTCCTCCCCCAACCAGACAACGATCGGGCCTCCCTCCTCCCTCCCCCCCACCAGAGAATGATCTGACCCCCCTCATCCCCCCCCCCCCCCACCCCCCCCCCCCTGAGTCAGAGAGCCGTTGGAAGCTCTGAACTCACCTCATCAGCAGCTGGAGCGCCCGAAACAGACTTTTATTTAGCATGTCCATTTCGGCGCGATTCCGGATTGGCGAACGTGGTGGTAAATGGGAAAATGCTGATAATGTTGGGTGGGCAGTTCAAGACCCTTTGCAGTTTCTTGTGGTTATGGTCAAAATAGGAATCATACCAAGCTGTGATACATCCAAAAAGGATGCTTTGTATCAGTGGTTCCCAAACTTTTTTCACTGGGCCGCACTTTCAGAATAAAACTTTGCTCGCGCCACACCAAATTTTTTATTGATAAGAAATACATTCAAAAACAAAAGAAAACAACTCCAGGCAGTGCTTGATTCATAACATGGAACACATCTACTTTATAATATGATCATGGGACATCCAGAAAGTATAAAACAATGCAGCTACATAAAAATATGATTCATTCCCAAAATAGTTATAGACGAGCCTCCTACATATGTAACCTTAAGTAAGTATACAAACTCAATGAGAGGTGTGAGCTTGTTTTTATCGGGTAATCTCATTTATATTAGGTCTAATTTGAGACAAACAAACTCTCATCTCCTCATCAACACAAAGAAGCCTTTCTCTTTTCTGGTCTTTGATATTTGTCAGAGCTGAAAATCCCCGTTCACAACAATATGTCTTGGAGAACTGTAGAAGAATAGCTAATGCTCTTGAAGAGATGCGTGGATACTGTTTCTGGTTGTATATCCAAAAAGAGTCCAGTGGCATACTCTCGTGTTTCATTTTCAAGGTGCGATCACTTGAAATGCAGGCCATTTCCTCCTCCTCATCCAATGTCAGACCTGAACAGCTGGAATTCGCAAAGGGGTCTCTAACCCAGTCGAATTTTTCTGTAGACAACGATGGGAAGTAATGATCAATCTTTTCTACCAGTGTTGCAAGATGTTCCTGTGTGAGAATTTTCTATGGTTCTATGGAGGCCGTACAATTCATTGCTCGTTTTAAAACTTTTTACCTGTGGGAACATTTCAAGGTTATGTTGCATCGCTCTTCCGAGCCAGAGCTGAAGCTTTTTTTTGAATGCAGTTAGTTTGTCTGTAGTTGTGAGGATATTGTCATCGCGGCCTTGCATACTGGCATTGAGCACATTCAACCGGGAAAAGATATCGGCCAAATATGCCAGCTTTGCACACCAGTCATTGTCATCCAGTTGGTGGTACAATGGGTTCCCTTCTTGTTCCAAAATTTCTCTTAATTCGCTCTTCAGTTCCAACACCCGATTTAAAACTTTTCCGCGGGACATCCAGCGAACCTCCGAGTGCAGAATTAGGCATTGATGTTTTGATTCCATGTCTTTGCAGAGTTGAGCAAATAACCGCGCCTTTAGTGGTTTTGCTTTGATGAATTTCACAATGCGCACAGTCTGATCCAGAACCAACTTCAAATCAGCTACAAGGGTCTTGGTGATTAATGCCTCTCTGTGTAAAAAACAGTGAGTTGATATTACATCTGGATTTTTCTGTTTGATGAGTGCCGCCAAGCCTCTCACATTCCCTATCATACATGGCGCTCCATCCGTACAAATTCCAATACAAGAATCCCATGAAATCTCAACTTTTTCCAAATACTCAGACAAGGTTTGGAAAATATCTTGTCCTCTGGTATGTTTTTCAAGTTCCTTGCAAAATAGAAACTGTGTGACTATTTCGTCATTCTGAATGAATCTGATATAGGCAAGCAACTGTGCTTTTCCACTAATGTCGATCAATTCATCAACTTGAATGACAAATTTAGAATTCTTCATACTTTCGGAAACACGCTTCACAATATTAGCTGACATATCAACTATTCTTCTGTGAATTGTATTATCAGACAAAGGAATTTCCATAACTTCTCACTCAGCATCATCACCAAAGTTTTCACAATCAAGCTGCAGGCAGGCTGAATCAATTTTTCAGCTATTGTATGTGGTTTTGTCTGTTGAGCAATCAATTCAGCCACTTGGTAAGATTCAATCTGCATCTTATCTGAGACTGTCATTCATTTTTCGAAATATGATCGTTGGTATTTCTGCTGTTCCAAAAGCCTTTCAAAATATTGAACATCCTTGTTTGCCAGATTTCCATGTTTTGACAACAGATGTCTTTTCATCTTGCTTGGGACCATATTGGAATTGGAAAGCTTCTCACCACAGATCAAACACATAGGCCGAGGTACATTTTCATCTCTTGTCCATGTGAAACCGAGACTCAGATAGCTATCCATATATTGTCGACAAACTTTCGTTTTTGGAGGTTTGCTTGGGCCTGCTACTGGTGTAGAATTAAACGACTCTTCTTCAGCACTCTGCTCGAACGGCGATTCTGGATCACAACGTGGACTCGGATCTTCTTCAGCATCACTTGATGCTCTTGCTCTCACTTTGGAAAAATATCTATCCATGTTTAAATGTTTATTTGATTGTCCTTGAATCTTCCCGCAAGGCCAATCCACCTAACCTACACATATTTGGAACAAAGAACAAAGAAAATTACAGCACAGGAACAGGCCCTTTGGCCCTCCAAGCCTGCACCGACCATACTGCCAGACTGAACTAAAACCCCCTACCCTTCCAGGGACCGTATCCCTCTATTCCTATCCTATTCATGTATTTGTCCAGACGCCCCTTAAAACTCACTATTGTATCTGCTTCCACTACTTCCCCCGGCAGTGAGTTCCAGGCACCCACCACCTTCTGTGCAAAAAACTTGCCTCATACATCTCCTTTAAACCTTGCCCTCGCACCTTAAACCTACGCCCCCTAGTAATTGACTCTTCCACCCTGGGAAAAAGCTTCTGACTATCCACTCTGTCCATGGCCCTCATAATCTTGTAGACTTCTATCAGGTCGCCCCTCAACCTCTGTCGTTCCAGTGAGAACAAACCAAGTTTCTCCAACCTCTCCTTTTAGCTAATGCCCTCCATGCCAGGCAACATCCTAGTAAATCTTTTCTGTACCCTCTCCAAAGCCTCCACATCCTTCTGGTAGTGTGGCGACCAGAATTGAACACTATATTCCAAGTGCGGCCTAACTAAGATTCTATAAAACTGCAACATGACTTGCCAATTTTTAAACTCAATGCCCTGACCGATGAAGGCAAGTATGCCTTCTTGACTATCTTCTCCACCTGCGTTGCCACTTTCAGTGATCTGTGTACCTGTACACCCAGATCCCTCTGTCTATCAATACTCTTCAGGGCTCTGCCATTTACTGTATATTTCCTATCTTTATTAAACCTTTTAAAATGTATTACCTCACATTTGTCCGGATTAAACTCCATCTGCCATCTCTCCGCCCAAGCCTTCAACCGATCTATATCCTGCTGTATCCTCTTATGGTCCTCATCGCTATCCGTAAATCCACCAACCTTCGTGTCATCCGCAAACTCACTAATCAAACCAGTTACATTTTCTTCCAAATCATTTGTATATATTACGAACAGCAAAGGTCCCAGCACTGATCCCTGAGGAACGCCACTTGTCACAGCCTTCCATTCAGAAACGCACCCTTGGACTGTGGGAGAAAACCCACACAGATGCAGGGAGAATGTGCAAGCTCCACACAGACAGTGACCCAAGGCCGGAATTGAACCGATTCCCTGGTGCTATGAGGCAGCAGTGCTAACCACTGTGCCACCATGTCACCCAGTACTCTCTCATTATTGCACTAATTTCATTCTTAACTAACAATACCTCCCCATCTCCTTTCTCTTTTTGCCTGTCATTCCTAAATATCAAATATCCGTCAATATTCAGTTCCCAGCCTTTGTCACCTGGCAGACATGTCTTTTGTAATCACAATCATATTGTACCGGTGTGACCAATTTGCACTGTTTATTCATCTACCTTATACTGAGTGCTCCATGATTTCAGATACAGTGCTTTTAGACTTGGCCAGAATTTTATGTTGATCGGGTGGGTGCATGCCTGACTCTGAAGTGCCTGAAATTGCGAGAAAAAATGCAGGCACACATCCCAACACCACCGCACAATCATGCAATGTTTCAGTTAGTGGACACGCTTGTGTGGAAGTGCACCCGCCAACCGTCAAGCAGGTCATTTAGCCCATTAAGGGGCCAATTAAATGGCATTTTACATGGTCTGTCTGTGTTTATAGTTGGTTGGCTGGGCGATTGGCCAGGCAGTCTTTACGTTTTCGCTGCAACCTCGATCCACGGTGGGATAAACTGTCCAAGCTGAAATAAAATAAACTAATGTGTCTGGGATCAGAGGTCTATTCTTGATTGTGCTGCATAGACACACGTGGCATAGTTTGACATCAATATTTATTTTTCATGGGTTGGCAGCTCTCTGAGGCATCTTCACATTGGTTGCCCCCCTGAGGGAGCACATTGAAAATGGAAGCTTGCACTCTCCCTTTTCTCCCAGAATGCTCCTCTGCCACCTCTGTTGGATGCTCTTCCTCCTGTTTATTACTGGGAGGGGCAGTAATTGCTTTCATGCCAAACATATTAGGCCACAATCAGGCATTGGTACGCCATATTTCCATATGCACTGAGCCTATTTTATTTTATTGCCTATACCAACATGGTAGGCGGTACACTTCCATCTATTTCATAATGAACATACATTTCAAGGTTTGGGGGTTCATTTGCTGCCTGAAAAATGGGGGTGACACCTTGAAATTTCTATACAATTATATAGGGTGGTATGATGGCACAGTGGTTAGCACTGCTGCCTCACAGCGTCAAGGATCCGGGTTTGATTCCCGGATCCTTGGGTCACTGCCTGTGCAGAGTCTGCACGTCCTCCCTGGGTCTGCATGGGTTTCCTCCATGTGTTCCAGTTTCTTCCCACAGTCTGAAAGACATGCTGGTTAGGTGCATTGGCCATGTTAAATTCTCCCTCAGTGTACCCGAACAGGTGCCAAAGTGTGGCGACTGGGGGATTTTCACAGTAGCCTCAATGCAGTGTTAATGTAAGCCTACTTGTAACACTAATAAATAAACTTTAAATTGAATTAGCTGATGAACTCTGGCTCCTCGACATAAAGAAAATGGAGGATTTGAAAACAAGTAAAATAAGTAGATGTGAAACAATAATGTTTTTTATTTTAATGTTTTTAAAGTAACAGTTAACATCAGCCGCCGTTCTTTCTCACAGGTTGAAAGTGAACCATGCCCTTTTGAGCCTGAAGTTTGGAATCAAAAAGTTGAAGAAATAAAAAACTTAGGTGGTCTTCATTCATTTACCTCTTTAAGTAAATTTGTGGACCTACCTTCCTTTCCAAAAGCAGGCGATGAAGCAAAGTCTTGTGACAAGCCTTCAAAAAGGCCAGCAAGTACAAGGAGAAAAAACACAAAACTACTGAATCAACAAATATATTTTCTGTCAGATGATGGGACAACCAAACCCTCAGATACAATACAGCACATAAAAAGTCAACCAACAAAGAAAGTAACTGGGAAGACTTACGGAATGAAAGGTGTTGTTTGCCCCAGAAAATGCTTTACTACTGTCCAAACAATTTCACCTCGTCTCATGGATACAAAAGAATCTTTAGTCTGCAAGAAACAGGCTCGAGAACTGAAATCTATAGGTATCACCAATCCAGCCAAGATTAGTATGAGTAATAATACTTTGTTACGTTTGACTGGTAAGGCTTTCTTGCGTTCGGAAAATAATATTGTAAATGAGGGACGTCCTGAATCCGTACAAAATCCTGAAGCTTCCACTTCAATTCCTAAGTTAGCTGTTTTCTTGTCTGACACAAAAGTACCCGCTGAAAGGACTGCTTTCGGCACACAACATGAAGTCAAACCAGGAGCTCAATCTTCTCAAATCACACATTCAGTGAAACAGCTGGATGACAATGCTCTGACACACTCGCTCCAAAAACTTGAGGACCGAAAGACATCTGTATTTATATCCAGCTCTTTACCATTACTTGATGTTACACCAACTGTTGCACCTACATCTACTCCCAACAGCTCTTTGCCTTCAAGCTTCAAACCATCTCCTTCCCCTTCATTCACAGAGAAAAAAGCAAATGTTATTCAATCAATAGAAGGAAAAATGATGGAAGAATCTCTGGAGCATAAGCCTGCCATCACGTTATCTGATACCAACCAGTACCCTGTTCATAGTGTACCATCTATGCAGAATAAGAACATTTCTGGAGAAGACAATCCAGAGTTAGATGAACAATTGTCACCAGACACAACAGTACCTCTTGAAAGAACTGGAATCAAAGTCTTCGATGAATTGATTGATAATGATGATGAAGGTAACAAGAAGTATTTCTGAAATGTTAAATGCTATTTCAGTTAGTTGAAAATGAAGTAGGCTTAAAAAAGAATTAATTAGCATTTCCTCCTTGAGGATATTACTGAACATTTTTTCCCCTATTTGAACTACAGTTCAAAGGTAGAGAACTTAATTAACATTACTTATAATCTCAAGATACCTCAAAGTATTTTAAAGCCAATGAAGTACTTTTTGCAGTGAAGCCACTGATGTAATGTGGGAAATCCAGCAGCCAATTTGTGGACAGCAGGATCCCACTAGCAACCATGTGGTAATGATTAAGTCGTCTATTTTAGTGTAATTGATTGAGGGATAGATTTTTTAATATTCTTTTGTGCGATGCAAGTGTTCCGGCAAGGCCAACATTTCTTGCCCATCCCTAATTGCCCTTGAACTGAATAACTTGCTCAGCCATTTCAGAGGGCAGTTAAGAGTCAATGACATTGCTGAGGGTCAGGAGTCATATGGCTGTCATATGAGGTAAGAATGGTAGATTTCCTTCCCTAAAGGGTGAACCAGATGGGTTTTTCACAGTTGCCTCTTAAATTAATTTTACACAAAGAAACAGGTTCATCCCTTCCATTACTATCTCTTATTAATATGTTTTCCTTCATAAAACTATCTGGAATACAAATTGTATCAACAGCCACTGTTATAAGACCATAAGGCATAGGAGCAGAATTAGGCCACTCGGCCCATCGGGTCAGCTCCACCATTCAATCATGGCTGATTTTATTCTCATCCCCATTCTCCTCCCTTTTCCCCATAACCCCTGATCCCCTTATTAATCAAGATCCTATCTATCTCTGTCTTGAAGACACTCAATGACCTGGCCTCCACAGCCTTCTGCGGCAAAGAGTTCCACAGATTCACCACTCTCTAGCTGAAGAAATTCCTCCTCATCTCTGTTTTAAAGGATCGTCCCTTTAGCCTGAGGTTGTGCCCTCTGGTTCTAGTTTTTCCTACTAGTGGAAACATCCTCTCCTCGTCCACTCTATCTAGGTCTCACAGTATCCTGTAAGTTTCAATAAGATCCCCCCTCATCCTTCTAAACTCCAACGAGTACAGACCCAGAGTCCTCAACCATTCCTCATACGACAAGCTCTTCATTCCAGAGATCATTCTGTGAACCTCCTCTGGACCCTTTCCAAGGCCAGCACACCCTTCCTTAGATATGGGGCCCAAAACTGCTCACAATACTCCAAATGGGGTCTGACCAGAGCCTTATACAGCCTCAGAAGTACACCCCTGCTCTTGTATTCTAGCCCTCTCAACATGAATACTAACATTACATTTGCTTTCCTAACTGCTGACTGAACCTGCATGTTAACCTTAGGAGAATCTTGAAAAATGACTCCCAAGTCCCTTTGTATTTCTGATTTCCTAAGCATTTTCCCAATTAGAAAATAGTCTATGCCTCCAATCCTCCTTCCAAAGTGCATAACCTCACACTTTTCTACATTGTATTCCATCTGCCACTTCTTTGCCCACTCTCCTAACCTGTGCAAGTCCTTCTGCAGCCCCCCTGCTTCCTCAATGCTATCTGTCCCTCTGCATATCTTTGTATCATCTGTAAACTTAGCAACAGTGCCTTCAGTTCCTTCCTGAGATGATCTTCTCCTGTATGTCTCAAAATGTTAATTTGTTTACTTATTTTTGTGGACAAGTAAGGGAACACTTCTCACTTTGAAACAAAACATCCAGATCCTCCAATAGCCTGACTTCCTTCGCTAGTACTCAAATAATTATCTGAGCTATCTTGAGATCTATCCTCCTTGCTCACACCTGTACCACTGTTACTTTTAACAGACATTTTCTTTTCAAGTGCTACAACTGCAACTAGTCTCCCATTTAATTTCCAACAATCTACCTGCATATGGTCTATTTTGTTACAAAGGAAATACTTAGGCTGCCAAATGTCACTTCCGCCCTCAGCACCTTTCCTTCCGATCTAAGGTGAAATTACCTGACCATTTCTAAGTGTTTCATCTCTTCCTTGATTATATGTTTTCCTTTCTTCTTTTCACCTTCTATCCTTCTCAGGTTTAAAAGGATGACGGAGAAAAAGTTTGGTTCCATGGACCAGTTCCTAACCATCAGCTAGCTCTGCTGCCTATCTAGCAGTTTTAATGTTTTGTTCCTGAACTTGCATGCTAATAACCAAAGGAAGTGAATCTTTAAATTCTTCTAAAAGAATCACCTCTCTAAGAGATTCATATGTTCTCTATCTTTAACTCCCGTATCCAATGGTCAAAATTATTTTGCATTACCCTCTCGAATTCAATATAAGTTTATCCAGCTGTTTCCTTCTGTTTCAAAATTTCTACCTCTACACCTCAGGAACTAACTAATACACACTAAGGATAACTTTCTTTATTACATCATTCTCTACAGATACCTCTTTTGGCAATGATGCATACACTTCATTAGCTCTATCTACCATTACTTTGTACCTACTTTGTAATCGTTATGTCCAAATTTCTTTTGGCCATTTCACTTGTTTAACTATCTTTTCAAAAGAGATAGGAATTCTACCACATCTTTTTCCTCAAATTTTTGAAGAGCTTGTGTAAATTTAGACATTTTTCCACTATATTGTTGTTTAGAATTACATCTTTCACAACCTGATGTTGTGTCTCTTTTTTAACTGCCAGCATTTGGAACTGAAATTCTCTCTCTCTCCCCTTTCTTCTGTAACTAATCTTTCCATTTCCATATCAAGTTTCTTCATTTCAATTTCCTTTTGAAAAGCTCTCTCTCTTTCGCTTTCTTTTTCCTTTTCCTATATTTCACGCTTCTCCATTCAGATTTCTCTTTGTAATTGAATCTTTGCCGATTCAATTGCTTCACATTTTAGAACACCAATCTGTCAACATTTGCAATTTTAAATGCTTCACTGCTCTTTCAATTAATATCAGCTTTCTTTACCAATGTAGGTATTCCCAACTCCAATTTATCTGCCAATTCAGTTAACTGACTCTTGGTTACTTTCTGTAAAGCAGTCTGAGTAGTGTCTTCTCTCTTTAGGAAAGTCTTAACAATTTCCAATGCCACAATATACCTCATAGTAACTCCAATGCATGCATTACTTTCTTAGAGCTAATGACATTCTGGCAGATGAAATTCAATGGATTATTCTTTGATCATTTGTGGACTGGCA
The DNA here is from genome assembly GCF_964213995.1 of Mustelus asterias. NCBI lineage: Eukaryota > Metazoa > Chordata > Chondrichthyes > Carcharhiniformes > Triakidae > Mustelus > Mustelus asterias. The sequence continues at coordinate 86,677,476 of NC_135808.1, read as the reverse complement.
GCTTTTGCCATTATTCACAGCTTAACCTTCCTGGAGGCACCACTTACCAAAAACCTTCCAGGAATTGGTGGACCGAATGAAGGAATACTATGACCCTAAACCAACTCTGATCCTGAGAAGGGACTGATTTTACTCAGTGAGATCGGGGAGTCTGTCCTGCGTTTCTTAACAAGGTTGAGACGGCTGGCAGAAGCTTGTGAATTTGGGTTGATGCTTAATGAGATGCTAAGAGACTGTTTGGTATGTGGGATAAATAATGGGTAGTGGAGGGCTCAGGCCTGAACCTAATGGGGTGAAATTGGCTGAGAGCAATCCACTTGGATTGGGTAAACATCTTATAGTTAGAAAATGGTCGCTTGAGTGAAATCCTGCTCTAATATCCAGAAATTTTCCGAGAAGGAGAAACCATAAAAGGAACCAAAGCAACATTACACCCCTGCAATTTTGCAAGGCCAGCCCTATACCATTTGCTATAAGGTAAAAAGTGGAAACAGGTATCATAAAACTTGTCCAATTTATGGAATGGGCAGCACCGATGGTATCTACTTTGAAGCCAGGTGGTTCAGTCCGTCTTTGCGGGGACTTTTAAACAAACAATAAACCACTATTCACAGCTGGACAAATACCCAATTTCCCCGGATTGAGGATTTGTACACACGGTTGGCAGGGAACTCTATTCTTGATTAGATATGAGTCATGCTTGTTTGCAGTTGTAGCTGGATGAGGATTCACAGAAATATTCCACGATCAATGCTCTAAAGAGCCGCTATCCATGCATGAGGTTACCTTTTGGGGGTTATTGTCAGCCTGCTTGATTTTTCAGGAGAACAATGGAGAATATTACAGGAATTACTTCAGGTGGCCAGTTACCTGGATGACGCTCTCATTAAAGGTAAAACAAAGGCAGAACACCTACAGAATCTGGAGAAAGACCTTGGTCGTTTTTCAAGAGACGGCGTGTGGTTAAGGAGGGAGAAATGTGTTTTCCTAATACCACAAGTGACCTATCTGTGTTACTAAGTAGACAAGTCAGGTCTGCATTCTTTGGAGGACCAGATGCGGGTGATTAAAGATACCCCGACTCCCGCCTCAATTCAGCAGTTACGGTCGTTTTGTGAGCTGGTGACTTACGGAACATTCATACTAAACTGGGCCTCCATCTTGGTTCCGCTACATAAACTACTAAGAAAAAGTCAAGCTTGGGAATGATCCACCCATCATGACCTCACTGTCAAGAAAATTAAACACCAGCTATCATCTCAAATGTCTTAGCACATTATCATAGAGTCATAGAGGTTTACAGCATGGAAACAAGCCCGTCGGCCCAACTTGTCCATGCTGCCCTTTTTTTTTAAACCCCTAAGCTAATCCCAATTGCCCGCATTTGGCCCATATCCCTCTATACCCATCGTACCCATGTAACTGTCTAAACGCTTTTTAAAAGACAAAATTGTACCCGCCTTTACTACTACCTCTGGCAGCTTGTTCCAGACACTCACCACCCTCTGTGTGAAAAAATTGCCCCTCTGGACACTTGTGTATCTCTCCCCTCTCACCTTAAACCTATGCCCTCTAGTTTTAGATGCCCCTACATTTGGGAAAAGATATTGACTATCTAGCTGATCTGTGCCCCTCATTATTTTATAGACCTCTACAAGATCATCCCTCAGCCTCCTACGCTCCAGAGGAAAAAGTCCCAGTCTATTCAGCCTCTCCTTATAACTCAATCCATCAAGTCCCGGTAGCATCCTAGTAAATCTTTTCTGCACTCTTTCTAGTTTAATAATATCCTTTCTATAATAGGGTGACCAGAATTGCACACAGTATTCCAACTGTGGCCTTACCAATGTCTTGTACAACTTCAACAAGACGTCCCAACTCCTGTATTCAATGTTCTGACCGATGAAACCAAGCATGCTGAATGCCTTCTTCACCACTCTGTCCACCTGTGACGCCACTTTCAAGGAGCTATGAACATGTACCCCTAGATCTCTTTGTTCTGTAACTCTCCCCAGTGCCCTACCATTAACTGAGTAAGTCCTGCACTGGTTCAGTCTACCAAAATGCATCACCTCGCATTTGTCTAAATTAAACTCCATCTGCCATTCGTCAGCCCACTGGCCCAATTGATCAAGATCCCGTTGCAATTGGAGATAACTTTCTTCACTGTCCACTATGCCACCAATCTTAGTATCATCTGCAAACTTACTAACCATGCCTCCTATATTCTCATCCAAATCATTAATATAAATGACAAATAACAGTGGACCAGCACTGATCCCTGAGGCACACCGCTGGTCACAGGCCTCCAGTTTGAAAAACAACCCGCTACAACCACCCTCTGGCTTCTGTCAAGAAGCCAATTTTGTATCCATTTAGATACCTCACCCTGGATCCCGTGAGATTTAACCTTATGCAACAACCTACCATGCGGTACCTTGTCAAAGGCCTTGCTAAAGTCCATGTAGACAACATCAATTTTTTTGGTTACCCCTCAAAAAACTCAATCAAATTTGTGAGACATGATTTTCCACTCACAAAGCCATGCTGACTGTCCCTAATCAGTCCTTGCGTCTCTAAATGCCTGTAGATCCTGTCTCTCAAAATACCTTCCAACAATCTACCCACCGTAGATATGATCAAAAAAAGAGTTAGTGCTAACCTGTGATGTGTCTCTATGTATCATTGGGGCAGTATTAGCACATAGATGGCCAAATGGAGAGGAAAATCCAAAACATATGCCTCCAGAACCTTGACTATAGCAGAAAGGGAGTACACCCATATTGAAAAAGGAGTTGGCAGTAATATTTGGAGTGAAGAAATTTTATCAATCCCTTTTACAGCTGGAAATTTGAGATTGTTATTGGGACAACTAAGAGGACAAGGTGGTACCACTGATAGCATTGGCTTGGATCCAGCGGTGGGCATTGCTATTGGCAGCTTACTATCAGTTAGAGCACCGGCCATGCCATGCCATACTGGCAGAACCACCCAGGAGTTTCGATGGTGGCCCAGAATGGATGGTTGGTGCCAGGAATGCCGGCAAGGACAAAAGTTGCCACCACCCATGGAAATTTCCAGGTAGACCATGGACTCAGCTGTACGTGGATTATGCAGACTCATTCACTGGCTCAATGTTCTTGTTCATTATGGACGCCCATGCAAAAGTGGATGGACGTACATAAGGTGCATTCGGCAAACACAACAATAAAGGTAGAGAAACTTTGCACCTCATTTACAACAAATGGGAACCCAGTGGTGCTAGTCTCTGACAATGGACCAGCTTTCGCCAGCCAGGAGTTCACCCACTTCATGAAGTCAAATGGGATTTGACACACCGGGATGGCACCACACCATCCAGCATCAAACAGCCTCATGGAGATTTTAAAAGCTGAGTTAAAAAAAAACAGCCAGCAACATCTATGGAGACAATGCTCCTGTTGGCTATTTGACTATAGGATAACCCCCGCCCCCCCCCCCCTCCATGCCACTATGGGACTAGCACCCACAGAATTGCTCATGGGCAGATGACTCCACAACAGGTTAAACTTGTTATTCCCAAACCTGGGGGGGGAAGGTGGAAAAGCAACAAGAAACCCAATACAAAAGCCATGAAACCCAATACAAAAGCCTATACAAAACCAGCCTTCAATTGTCTCTCCTGGCGGAAAAAGTCTGGGTAAAGAATTACGCAAATGCTCCCACATGGCTACCTGGAACAGTTGAGTCTAGGACAGTGGCCATTCTGAAAATACATCTGGACCAGGTGCGGGCCTCAATCATAGTTCGTTCCTGAGCCAACACTGTCCAGCAGGCCGAGAACCGAGGAGAGTCCTCCCAGACTCCACCTCTCCATCACCAGTAGTTAGAACCTCGGAGTCCAAAATGGACACTGCCAATGAAGCTGGATCCAGCGCTGAAACATCAAGAGACCAATGAGGCACATGAACCATCGAGTTTCCTGACTTGGGGCTGGGGGGTGGGCGGGGGGGGTGGGGGGGGGGGGTGGGGGGGCAATGGCAGGGGGTGGGTGTAATTACTTCAACGAGGCACTGGAGGTTGGCCTCTTGGAATATGAATGCCCTGATTGAGGTCATGCCAAAGCCATCCAAGACCTTAGGCCAGTTGTGCTCGGACCCGAAACAACACGTGGTCTCAAGGAGGCACAGTGGTGAGGTGGGATCCCGCCCGAGCTTGGATGGAATTTCACATTGGCTCCAAACCTAGACCCCCCCCCCCCCCCCTCCTGGGTCAGGTGCCCCACAACTTGAGCCTCCTCGTGGAAACGGCCTCCGTGCCCTTTGCTACCGCACGGCGGCGTTTCCTGTACAAGCTGCTGCTGCACACCTTCTACTACTTCATCCTCGCCCGTCGCCCGGATACACCTTGGAGGGCCTTGTTGTCGCCGGGCAGCAGAGGTCCCCAGTGGAGGTCCCTCTACGGAGGGATTTCCCCCCACTATCTCGGGGATCTGGGGTGGAGGGTGCTGCACGCGGCACTACCGTACAATTGTAGGCTCCCAAGAGTGCCCTTTTTGCAACCTTGTGGAGTCCGTGGACCATGTCTATGTTGCATGTTGTAGGCTGCACACCCTTTTCAGTTTTCTCAAAAACCTTTTGTTGATGTTTTGTTTGCACTTCAGCCCCACGCTCTTGGTCTATGGGCACCCAGTGTGGAGGGGGGCGGGGAAGGAGGAAGACCTCCTTGTGAACCTGTTCCTGGGCCTGGCAAGGCTTTCCATCTGCAGGTCCAGGCAGCGGGCAATCGGGGGGGTCATCCAACCCAACTGTCTGCCCCTCTGCCGCAGCTATGTTCGCGAACGGGTGTCCCTAGAGATGGAGCATGCGGTGTCTGATGACACCGTTGGGCACTGCAGGGACTGGGGTATATTATTGACCCCTTTAATCACATTTTAATTTGATGTTTTAAGTTTACTTTCCGCTTTGTTTTTTGTTTCGGGCGGTTCCCCTCCTTTTAGGGAGCAGCCCATTTTGAGTTGTCCCTAAGTTAAGTTGATTTTGTTTATTTGGTTGAACGCAAAAAGATGTCCCTGATTGAGGTCATAATTGCCTGCCCAATCAGGGAGCCTCATCTGTATATAAAAATGGGAGTAGCAGGTCTTTTGGCACTCCGGTTTCTGACTGCATCAGAAGCACTCTGAGTGGAATAGAGTTTGTAAATAAAGGGAATCTGGTGAAGGGACACCGGCCTCTGAGGAATTATTTCATTCAGTTACCCAGTCCCCAACGGAATATTACTGCTTCAAAAACTGGACATAAAGACATCAAACCTTACAATTGCTTTAGATATGTGGCTTGTCTGTAGCTAACCTCATCAACTCTTCTCAGGTCTGACTCTGACTTCCTGAAGCTATATCCAGTTCCAAAGGCAGTTCCTCTTTTTGATCCTTTTTACTTTAATATTCCTGTATCTTCCCTGGTTTCTAGAACTAAGTGTTCTTTAGTTCCCTTGGAGCTTGAATTTGCATACCTTACTCGTTTTGCCTTTCTGCTTCTAGCAGAGCTGTGAGCTGTTCACCCTCTTGTTTCCTAGCCTCAATTGCTATAAATCCAGTAACTAAAACTAAACTCGGAAAAAAATCTTACCCTAAAGGTGCCCCTGAATACTAAGCATCGACTTTCTACTTCTTGCACATTGTTTACTTTTCATGCCATAATCATCTCTAAGCACAGTTTGAACTGACCAACCCCGCACCCCATCCCCACATGTACAAACATCATTGTCCAGTATGAAGCTAACTAGAATTTTACTCCTCCCACACAGAACCACTTTGACCCACTTTAAATTTAATATTTAGCAATACAAATATGGATCATTAAAAACTACCTCTGTTTTCCTGGTAGTGAGCATAATTGGGTGACCAGTTGATTCTGGACATGTCTTCTGAGTTACAGCTGCAACGCAGTAATGCTACTAACACACCTTTCCATTAGCCTTGCCTGTGTCAACATTCTGCCTCCAGAAACCCCCCTCCCTCTCTCCAGATTTGAGTCGAACTGTTAGTCCGTGATGACTCCCCACCTACTGCACTGCTCCAGGCTTCCTTTCCCTCTGAGGCCCAGCTAAGAAGTCCATGCCCAAGGCTTCTGTGTGGCCCTTCCAAGACCTGTGGCCCAGCAGCAGAAGGCATTCTCAGGAAGGATGCTTTTCACACTTGACAGTCTTCCCCACGTTCCCCCAAGCCAACACAATGATCTTCCCCACACCTAGACCCAGTCTTTCTTGAGTCAACACTCCAATCTCCCCTAAGTCAAGTCACCATACCCCCCCCAACAAATTCCCCCAGTATCCAGAGGTCTTTCCCTGGTACCCTAGAGTCTTCAGTCTAGTACACTAAAGTCTTCTCCCCCCCCCCCACCCTGGTACCCTCCGATCAGGCCCCTTGATGTCCTAAGCCTTGTAATCAGTCTCCAGCCTAATTGAACAGACACATAGAGTTCCACAAGCCGTCTTCATAAATCACACAATACACTACAAAAAACATTGGTGGCGCCTAACTGTGATTCTTGCCGGAGAAATCCTCCCCGGGCGAGGCCACAGAGGCAAGTGAGGCTGGACGATTGTGCCCCGGGCTCGCTAATCACATGAAAATGATATTTAAATAATTTATTCAGCTTCGCACTGGGCGCAAGGCTGATCGTGCTGGATATTCGGTGCCGGTAAGATTGTGAGAGGCCAGAACTCGGGCGTGAACCTGATTTTTCGGCTCTTTTGCAATCTTACCGGCTCAGCCAACCCATTAGCTTCTGGGGCGCGATGGTAAGCTGGTATGACTTCAGGCACTCTGTGGGTGGAAAAGCATTGGTGTAATCTTTTAATGGTAGCGTGCAACGTAGGGGACTTCACGTCAAATGTCTATTTGTGCTATGTGCATTTAGATAGAGAGCCTTTAGTTTTGTCCTCTTATTATTATAGCCTCCAGCCTTATCGGTTGAATTGCTCATAGATTTATATTCTCTGTCCCTCCCTGCCATGGTCTGTTTATCATTTTCCATGTTGGTACTTTTCTCTCATCTCTACCACATCTTCCTAAATTTGATCCCTTGCTCGCACTATTTAGTTTTAAACCCGTTATGTGACTTGCTAGAAAGTAGAATGCACTCATATCTCATTCCACCCCTCTTTTATTTAAAAACGAAGGCCAGTTGTAGACTAGTCAATGACACAGTTCTAGAACCTTGCATTTGGTTTAGTCATACACCCTGAGCTTGTGATTGCCAGTTGGCTGTGCTGGAGGTGGCCTCAGTATGGATGGCATTGGGCACCCTTGCGGTGTATGCAGTGGCTGCACGGCTTGCTGGGATGGCCTCCATTTCCATTGGAGTAAAAGGCCTGGATTATAGGCTGGATATTTAGCGTGCTGTGGTGGTTGATGATGCTGGTTCAGGTGCTTGCAGTAGGTGTTGCCAGTTTTGTATGTAATGGACATTACCTAAACCATTTGGAATGCCAGTGTCTGTTGAAAGTTTGGAGGGATAGAATGCTTTGTGGTGTATCCGATGACATGAAGATGGACAGGAAAGTAAATTATGAAGAGGACATAACGTGGCTAAAAAAAGGAAGTAGATGGGTTAAGTGAATTGGCAAAGATCTGGCAAATGAAGTATAACGTGGGCAAATTCACCTCCACCGTAGGAGGGGAAAAAAGTAGCTTATTATCTAAATTGAGAGATTGCAGAGCTCTTGAGATTTAGATGGAACTCGGTGTCCTAGCACATGAATCACGTAAGGCTAGTAAGTACAGCAAGTAATTTGGAAAGCTGATGGAATGTTATCATTTATTGGGACAGGAATCAATTACAAAAGAAGGGAGGTTATGCTTCAGTTATAAAGGGCACTGGTGAGACCACAGCTGGAGTACTGTGTACAGTAATGGTCTCCTTATTTAAAGAAGATTGTAAATGTATTAGAAACAGTTTGGAGAAGGTTTACGAGATTAGTAACTGGAATGGGCGGGTTGTCTTACAAGAAAAGGGTGGTCAAACAAGGCTTGTATCTGCTGGAGTTTAGAAGAATAAGAGATGACTTGATTGAAATGTATAAGATCCTGAAGGGATTTGACAGGGTGGATGTGGAAATGATCATTCCTCTTGTGGGAGAATCTAGAACGAGAGTCTGCTAGTAATCCAGAGACCCAGGGTAAAGCTCTGGGGACCTGGGTTTGAATTCCATGGTGAAATTTGAATTTCAACAAAAGAATCAGCAATAATCAGATGGACTTGAACAATTAATATTATATGCATTAAGATAAAGCGCAAATGGTAGTGTGTGTGTGATAAGATCTTTGACAAATGTTTAATCTGCCCCTTCTTCAATGTTACAGATAAAGATGCCACTGAAACATAGACACAAATGCTGCCCTGCAGTGCCCTGATTGTTCCTATTCCTCATCAGGAAATTAACTGCTACCACACTCTCCAAATACTTTGATTATTGCTGTCTTGTCCACTGTTAATCCACGCACTATGCTTAATACTGTTTTACATTCATTGTGCAATAAAACTTCACAGCAGCAACACCTGCCATTTCTAAGTGCAGGCATATGTGAGTATGTGATATACTTTTATTTACAAGAGTATATTTAATTTGGTATTTCTAAAAGTTTAAATTCATTAAACAATGTTTTGGTTTACTTTCACCCAGCTAATCCTGCCCCTTAGTGTTAGGGGGATTAGCAGGGTAAATACATGGCCTAGGTGGGATTGTTGTCAGTGCAGGCTCGATGGGCCGAATGGCCTCCTTCTGCACTGTAGTGAGTCTATAATTCTACTGACTTGTGCAAGATATCAAGATGGGATGGAATGAGACTTCACACTTGTACAATTAAATTCTTCATGTCGGAGAAATTGTTTCACAGTAATTATGACTTACCACGTTGTTATAAATTCAATTACATTTGAACAGGCAAGCACTAACTTTTTCTGTGTTAATTAATGAGAATCTAGTGGATAAATATCACAACTTCATGCCCTTCAAGTGTTTGAAAATTGAATCTCATGGCACAATATTATTATAGCAAAGCTTGTGGAGGAAGGAACAAGGCGACTTGAACAGCAACAGCCTGATATCTGCATTTTACAATGCCTGCAGAGATTTGATTTACTTCTAAATAACAATGAACACTGATATCCTCACCATTATTCCTACTGCAAAAGCTGGGCCATTATGCCAGCTAGTAATATGCATCTACATGCTAATGTCATGATGTTGCGCAATAATGCTACTACATTACTCTCCACAAACTGTTCTGCAGTCATACATATTTTTAATGAGGCCAGGTAGATCAGTGAAAGCCAGCAAGTTTCAGTAAAAACAGTGTCCCTGAAATTCCGAGGGATTTTCCCAGTTCTCCTGTTGACATGTCTAGTTATGGAATGGGGAAACCTAGGTGATTTTGAAAAATGAGCCAAGATAATTCAAAGAGTTACGGAATGAATAACTAAAGCATTAAATAATAAATGGGGTATTAAAATTTCTGTGAGGTTCTCCTGATTGTCCATTTTAAATCTTAAACATTAAAAAAAATAGAATCCCTACAGTGCAGAAAGAGGTCATTCGGCCCATTAAGTCTACACCAACTGTCTGAAAGAGCACCTCACCCAGGCCCTCCCTCTCCCATATCCCTGAGACAACGCACATTTACCATGGCTCATCCACCTAACCAACACATCTTTGGACTGTTGGGGGGAAACTGGAGCACCAGGAACAAACCCGTGCAGACATGGGGAGAACATGCAAACTCTACATAGACAGTCACCCAAGGCTGGAATTGAACCCAGGGTCCTGGCATTGTGAGGCAGCCATGCTCACCACTGAGCCGTCCTTTGGGGCTTTGCTTGGATCTTCCACCAAAGCTTTGGTGGATTGGTCAAGAGGCCTCTAGGACAAATATTTGAGTTCAATATATCTTCTCTAGCAAGTTCCTGAAACTCTGGGACACACCTCAACTCAGTTTCTGGTCAATGGTAACTCCCAGGATGTTGATAGTGAGGGATTCAGTAATGGTAATACCACTGAATGTCAAGGGGTAATGGTTAGATTCTCTCTTGTTGGAGATGATCATTGCCCAGCACTTTTTGAAAAAATCACTTATTTCTCCATGATTTTGAGGTAATTATATGAAAGAAATAGCATGAAGAGCTGATGTAAGAGATAAGAAATCCGGTATTATGCTTTTAAACTGAGCACAAGACTGGTGCACTTCAGTGACTAGGGCTACAAGTGTCACATTCCTTCAAATGTGTTTACTCTGTTGTTATAGCGTTGAGGTTAATTCTGATTGACAAACCTCAGCCACATGGGTTTTGTGAGGTTGGATAGGTTGCAATTTGGAGGATTGAATCAGTGGCTGTAGAAGAAAGACAAGAAAATAAAAAAGTAAAGAAGAGAAAACAAAGGAAGGGAAAAAAATGAACCTGCAGTAGATGTTGAAAAACAAGAAAGAGAAAAAGGGCTATTGTTCAGTTTCATGATGCTCCCTAATGACTCTACTCTAAAGAAGATGGATGTTGCTAATTTTCTTTTCTGAGCCCAAGAAACAAACCAAACTTTGAGGCTTGCTGGGCTAAAGAGTGGGACTTAATTTGAAGCTTGAACCATGTTGCTCAATGGAGGTAACAGCTACAAAAAATAATCACATAGTCTGGGACATAGAATTGAGAGTATTTCCCTCTGCTGAGCCCAGTGGGAAATCTTGGCAAATTGTGCAATGCAGGGCTCATTAATTTTGCAACTTGGTAATTGCAAGTTCATCGACTCTTACCACACAGAGAGTTCATATTGTGGCAAGTATCATTCGCACCAAAAAAGTGCTGGGCAATGATCATCTCCAACAAGAGAGAATCTAACCATTACCCCTTGACATTCAGTGGTATTACCATTACTGAATCCCTCACTATCAACATCCTGGGAGTTACCATTGACCAGAAACTGAACTGGATTAACCATTTAAATATTATGGCTACCAGAGCAGGTCAGAGGAAAGGAATCCTGTGGCAAGTGACTCACCTCCTGACTCCTGTCCACCATCAAGGCACAAGTCAGGAGTGTGATGGAATACTCTCCACTTGCCTGGATAAGTGCAGCTCCAACAACACTCAAGGAGCTTGACACCATCCAGGACAAAGCAGCCTGTTTCATTGGCAACCCATCCACAAATATTTACTCCCTCCAACACTTGCATATGTAGAGCATCGCAGCATTCACTTGCACCAGAGGCAGGCAGAGTCTCACATCCTGGTAATCACTGCATAGACACATTTCTGCAACAGGAGGAGGCAAGACTAGCCAAACTCACTGGTACTCAGAGGACTGCTGGGGAGGAGGCCCCTACAAAGTCCAAGTCAGATGATGAGCTTTAACAAGATGCTTAAGATGGAGCAAGAGGCAGGGGAGCATCAGGCAGAGACATCAGAAGCATTCAACAGAGTGGCACATGGTGCGGAGGAGTCCGTCCACTTGCTGTCTGTTGAAGTGGTACCAATATGTGCTCGCACTGAGGTCTCCATGGGAGGGTGGAAGATGCCATGGAAACCCTTGTTTAACAGAACACTCAGTTTCTGCTGGAGATGCATGCAGACCTGCACTCCATCACAGTATCTTTGGGTGAGGTTCAAAGTGGCTGTGCGAGAGGGTTCAGGGCACCTCTACCTCCATCAAGGAGTCAGGAAGAGGCTCTCGCGCATCCAAAGGGAATAGGTATGGCAGGCAAACACACCCTGAACCTCCATTCAGGACACTCTCCCTTTTGTCTGTGACTCCTTCAGCTTCATCCTCTGTGGCCACAGAACAGGAGACCCAAAATAGGCACAGCCGGCCTGGCCTTGAGAGCACAGAGGATGCCCACCAAAGTCATCAAGGACAACAGGGCACAGTGGTTAGCAGGTTTCCCCCACCCCTGCTGCGGATGTCAAAGTATCTCTAGATGCAGTGGCAGGCAGCAAAGGAGTCATGATTTTATATTTGGTTGCATGGGTGCACTTTCGTTGTTCAATGCATACATTTTTGTTAATACACTACACTTACACCTTAATGAGGTCTGATGTGGTTTCATTGTAATTCTTAGTGTTTGAGCCTGTGAACATTCCCATCCCCACCTTTTCAGGGAGACACCCAGCTGGGTTTATGTCTCCCCAGAATCATGCATGCACAGGGAGGCAAGGATCTTTGCCAAAGCCCTTACAAATCATGTGCAAGAAACCTATATACACTGATCCCTTTTCCATCATACGCTCATCGGTTCAGACGTCTTTGCATTGTGAGGACTGCATGCTGGAATTTCCTTTTCAGTTGTCCAGTTGAGCTGACCTGTAGCTCCACCCATGCGATGACCCAACTCACATCCAACATCTTGATTTTTCTAGTCTGAGGTTCCACCAGTAACTCCCCCAAAATCATCTTTAAGCACCCCCTAATACCCACCTTCCCATACGGGTAAATGTTCATATGCCCTCCTTTCCCAAGGAGCCCACCCTAGTCACTGTACAAATGCCTCATTCTAGCCATCACCAAAATCTGAACATCCTTTTATCTACTCACCAACTAGCCTCACTGCCCCTTCATGTGCCATTACTGAACCATCACTCTCCCAACCTAGCAGATTCCACTGGCTGCTTTGATGATCACCATCTCCTCGTATCCAAATTCCCTCAGTTTGCCCCCTCCAGGACTGAATCGACAACAGCGACCATTCCCTTTCAACTCCTCCTCCACTCATGATCCACCCACTCACCTGCCTCACACTAAGCATCCCTCACTCCACCACAGCATTTCCCAAGCTCATACCCCAGGTACCACCACATGTATGTCAAGAATCCTGCAACATCCCACTATTTACCCTAACACCCTCAACTTCACTTACCCTCTCTAACACATACATCCGCTTTTTCAATCCTCCCCCCCCCCGCCCCCAACCCCAGTCTTCTTGTTCTCCCCTTGCTCTCACATACTTCAGGCAGCTGACCACCTGCTTTTCCATGATTCAAGTCCCAGATGCTCCAGCCACTCGAGAATACAAGTCCCGGTTGCTCCAAGTCCTGGATGCTCAGCCACTTGAGAACCTGCCTGATCGATGTTCCACCCATTGTCTGGTGCATTTGATGTTGCTGGATCCAGAGTCATGAGAGTCCCCCAACTCTTCTAGGCTCTACAAGCTGCCTCAGACCTCCAGCCCCCATCCAAGTAGGTCCCCAAGTAGATCCAGATACATTCCAGACTGCTGTGAAAACCCACCAGCAGTTGGTGATGGTGGGCAGGGAATTCAGTCAGGGGCAGATATGAATCCCATCGATGGGATGCAAAAGATCTTCCCTATTGCCTCTGGTGGAAATGGCAACCTGCCAGTATCCCACCATGATGGTTAGGACTACAAGTTCCTGCCATTCATTCCTGCTGCGGGGAAATTGATCTTATCGTTCCTGTGGTATTGTCTGCCCCCACCCAACACAACATCCAGCTGTGAATGTGGGTGGGAGGGGGACAGACCATTCTGTCCAGGAAAGCTGTAATTCACCATTAAGGGTACGGCTGCCTTTTCTTCAGTACACATTCTCACTCACTTTTTCACAGACGTCTGGAGAAAGTTAGAATGTAAAATAATTTAAAAGAAACTAAGAGAAAAGCCTAAATATTGATCAAATTGGTTTGAAGAGATTTGTCTCTATATTGACATTGGTAGATTTTACTGCCCCTTAGAATAATCTTGAGTTCTGCTCAGTTTGTTTACTGCTATAGATGAAATAGTTCCAAATCATTTATTTTAAATATTCAAACTAAACCACTTGGGGGAACTCGTAATTTAACTCTTAAATTAAGATTCTCTCCAGCAGTCAAGGGAAGAAACAGTTGGGTTGAAACGTTCCTGATGTCTTTGGCTTGTTTTAAGAACAATTTTTTTTCCCTTGATAACATGGTAAATGAATGTTGGAGCACAGCCACATTTGAAACAAAACCCCAGCCATTTTGGAATGGACTTTTATTATGGCCCTAATATTTACAGGAAGATGACTGGTATCTGTCAATGGGGTGGTAAAATGGATCATAGCAGTGTGAATATTCAGAAATGTAGGTAATGTGGATCAGTGGGATCTCGGTGAGTTTAAGAGATTCCAGATGGGGGGTAGAAGATCGCATTGTTCATGAGTGGGTCGATTGCTGCTGATTAGCTTGAGGGATGATGGGAAGATCCCCTGTTCCTCTTGGCTCACAAACAGTGCTTGAAATGCACACACCTGCTGGTAAGTGATTCTCACCTCACTTCAGCTGCCAGTTTTCCTGAGTTTGACTTACAGCTGCTAAATCTAAAATCCTGTTAAAATATGAGGGATAGAGTCTCAGTAGCATATTTAAATAACTAACCCACCTCTTGAGAGTTAGTCACCCTCAACCCAACCTGTTGAAACCCTAAGTAGGCGCAATGAGACCGATTGAGGTCAGGTTTTAGACTTTTGAAATTTTTACCCAGCCTCATCTCTCTCCTGTCTATCAATCTAACCATTCAGTGGCTGTTAATGATATGCTACAACACAAACTGTGACATTGTAAACATAGAAACAGGAAAATGCGCAGTAAGTTATCAATATTAAGATTCCTGTGCAAAATGGTGAATGTCACCCATCTCACTAGGTTGAAGGAAATCTGGGTCTTTACAAGAACTTTCATTTATACTGCTGGCTTTAACTGTGCCTGAGGGCCCCTGTTTCCTCCTTGGGACAGAGGGGCAACTGAAATGAAGACAAGAAGCCCCACCATCCTCTGCCATGAATACAGGCAAATGCCTGTCCATGGAGTGCATACCTTGCAGCAGTTTAGGACAAAGGTCTTGGACCAAGGTCTCCACAGCAGCTGCCACCCTCACTGTGTTGACCATGGTTCGTTGGAGTGTTGGTACAATCACCTCAGACATAAGGACTCCTCCATGCAGTCTTTCAAACCAATGAGTGTACCAGACATCCCTTCCTGATTTCCCTTCCCTTGGTTTTGGAGATCCAGCAACTGAGGCATGATCGAATCCAGAGACAAGTTATCTGACTGAGACTCAGCAGATTCCTGGCCTCTAGCAATCCTCCAGCAAGTACCGGCAGCCTGGGATATCTCTGCTTCCACCTGCTATGGATCTGACTGCGTAATATGCTCACCAGGTTGTGATCTTGAGGCTATTCTAGAATTAGGTCCCACCGAGGTGTGTGTCTCTGCACTGGTGGAGGGTGAGGGTGATCACTTTGATAGTTCTTCAACTTCAGGGTCTGTGATTCCTCTTCTGTGTTGCAGTTGGGGCTGGAGTTGAGGACCTGGCTGATGGACTCCCCCGGATGATTCCCAGATGTACCTGTGACAGAAAGGAGAGATCTTTAGTGCAAAGCATGAGCCTTTAGAAACAGGAGACATGACTCACAGAATTGTTGTCTGATGGATGATGCAGTGCTGGATCCTCACTTGGTTTATCGCCGCCAACCTCCCCATCTGCACAGGAGCGGTCAATGTCCTTCCCAGCCAGCTGCATGGCTCTGTCCTCAAAATCCATGAGGACCTTTAGTTCTGACACCTCTCCATCCATCTGGGATCTGTCTTTCTAGCTGTGAGCCGGCTTTTCCTGAATGAAAACAGGTGGAGAGAGTGTAAGCAGGATGCATGACAGGGCAGATGATAAGGATGCCTTGCATGTGTGGTTGGTGAGTGGGACCAGTGAGATGATGAGGACATGGTCTGCATTGAATGAGATCCCTGTGGGTGTGTGTGAGTTGATGAGAAGAGTGACTTACCCTGGCAGAACAGAAGAGATCATTCATCCTCTTCCTGCACTGGATGGTTGTCCTCGACTGTGGAGCATTGGCACTGATCATTGATACCACAGCCTCCCAGGCTGGGTTTATCACCTTGCTGGCTGGTTTTCACCCTGAGGGGCCTTGGCAGCATTGAGCAGTCTCTAGAGGCAGATTTCCTGGCAGCCATCACATCCCAGTGACCTGTGAATTGTGACCTGTGAAGTGTGGCTGCTGTGCACTAAGTAACCTTCAAATGTGGCACCCTAACAATTACAGCACTGAGGTGATGATGGGCTACTCCACCAGCGACATGGCCTTATCCAATATCCGAGAAAGTCCCGGCCATTGAAACTACCTGTCAACATTTTTAATGGATATCAATAAAATGACAATCTGCACACAATGCATTGCCTGTCACAATATAGTTACAATCTTCAGTCACAGCCTGGCATTAGCCTCAGTGGTACCAAATGATAATGTTTCATTGCAATTTGGGAGGCATGGCTAAGTCTGCCAGCAAGCAGCCACCTGAAACATTTACAGCCTTCCTATTAGTTCCAAATTTACAGATATTGTTTTTCTCCATTTAGTTTTCCCCTGGTGATAGCTTGTTAAATTGGTTTATTTTAATTGGGAATCAATCTTTATAGAGCATGTCAAATGATCAAGCCGCCTTGCAATCAGTTTTGCTTAAACCAGACCAGATCATGGGGCACCCACAGAGGATGAGGGGGAATTTTTCCAACAGGAGCAAAGGTAGTTGTGGCTGCTTCACAGGATGGTTGAGTGAACACAACCTTAACCCAGCATACAAGAGCAAAACACTGTGAATACTGGAAATCTGACATGAAAACAGAAAGAGTTGGAAATACTCAGCTGGTAAGGCAACACCCACGGAGAGAAAAATAGAGTTGCTGTTTCAGGTTAATGACCTTTCATTAGGTTCTGAAACATTAACCCTAACCTAAGGTAGTCATTTACAAACTAAGACATATGTTTATTCCTATGAATATCTAATGAGCTGTCTCAGGAAGTTATTATTCATCAGGGTGTAGGTAGCAGATTGGTATTTCATGTTGAAAAAAAGAGTGCCAAACCATCTCTAGACTGGCATTGCCCTTGCCCTAGTAATAAAAGATTTTAATTTTAATTGCAATGCTTTATCAAGTTTGATTTTTGTGGTAAAATTGTCTTTAAGTATTCTGAAAGAACTTCTATTGTGTTCAGTGTAAAAGTCCAGGGAATTACACCTAACAATTCACTACTCGCAATACATTTTTATAGAAATCCCCCACCCCAGCAGATTCCAGTCGCAAGATGCTCAACCTGCTGTCATGAATTGTACAAGTTGTCCAATGCTACCACCTGCTGATCAGCTTTATGATGGGTTGTGCTGAGTATCATACTATTTCCAGTCAAACAAGCACACTACATGCACAATAAATTTCTTTATTTGCCTCCAATTCTTTGCACTTCTTGGACACTTGCACTTGGAGGGCAGCCCGATCGGTGCAATCTGATACCCCGCTCTCCATTTTTCTTGTGAACATAGCGAGGGTTGGACCAAAACTGTCTAATATAACGATTATAAAATGGTAAATAAAAGAAAAATTGAGCGATGTGATTGATTGCCACACTTCTGTCCCCAAGAATGGTCACCAAGCAAATGGATAAAAGCAAATTACTGGGGATGCTGGAATCTGAAACCAAAAGAGAAAATGCTGGAAAATCTCAGCAGGTCTGGCAGCATCAGGAAGGAGAGAAAAGAACTGACGTTCCAAGACCAGATGATCCTTTGTCAAAGCTGAATCTTCAGAATCTCCAGAAGCTTTGACAAAGGGTCATCTGGACTTGGAACGTCAGTTCTTTTCTCTCCTTACAGATGCTGCCAGGCCTGCTGAGATTTTCCAGCGTTTTCTCTTATGGTCACCAAACATTTGCTTAAGGGAACCTTCTAGCCATCATTGCCCTCTGCTGTGAGTTCACATTGCCGTTTGCAAATAAGAGTGGATAGGAATGACCAAGCCTTTCCCTGCAACTTTCCCCATTCATCTCTGCCCTGACTATTATACAAGTGACAGTATGAGCAGCACGGTGATATCTCTATGCATAATAACACATGGAGGAGCCTATCTCAATTCAAGCTTTTCTAAACTTTACCAATGCCAAAATTTGTGTTTCTTTCCTAATTTCACTAAATTATCAATTAACATGAACATTGAAGAAATTTAAATTTCTGGAGATTCATTTTCCATGGAGTAGCCATCTCTATCTATGAGAAGAAGGATAGAAGGGGAAGGGGATGGAAGAGGCTAAATAAGAGGAAAGTAGAGAGAAAATGTTTGTTTCTAATATGCTGATACCAATTCACAGCATTTATAGAGCTAAAAGGTCTTACTTATATTTCTATGTTCATCAAGCAACCTCATAGATGCTGTTGAGTATTCAATATATTGACTGAAAATTTGCAGTCCAATTTGACAAGGAGTACAGCATTTTCTGTAACAGTGAAAGTAGTTGGTCCCTTTTTTAACCACTGGATCTTTCCAGACAGTTTTGGCGGACCTTTTATCATATTAGTCAGACCGTAATTCGCTACTGTATTACGCAGGTCGCTGGCGCTTGTTTTATATATGCGTTGCAGATTGTATTTTATCAATGAAAATGCTGAGTAGTCCAATTTTATGTAATGGCAGGGTCCCCACAGATGCAAAAAAGGAATACCTGTGGTTTTGAAAGCTACAAATAACAATATTAACCACCCCACCTACCTGTAATTTCATTAATTGGAGAGGTTTGATTCTATCAAAGAATGTGATACCAAATAATTTATGGTGCACGTTAATGGCTCCTATGCTGACACCTTTAATTAAAATTTATCACATAACAACTCACCATACCAGTCCAGATTACTCAAATCCATGTAAAGGAACAGTTGATGAGTGATGAGGATTATTCCCTGCAGCCATTGCCAATGACTCAGTAAGTATTATTCATCTGTGCATAGTGGCATACGTTCAGGAGGAAATGGCTCTGGAACTGTTCAACATTCAATTAAGCTATTAAGTTGTGGTCCAGCATCATAAAATGACCATGAGAGACGTTGAATGATGCAAAACATTGGTTGAAAGACTTGATTCACTAAGTATTATTAAGTATTATATCCCCAGATGTTAGTTAAGAGGACCTTGCAAGGTCCAGTTGGGCTGGGTATGCTTTTATTTTGTCTGGGGTTTAGATTAATGTGGGGTGATCTGTCTGCTTTTATTGTTATTGGACTGTCATAGTAGTTTGCTATAATTGAGTGCTTTGCTGAACCATTTCAGAGGACAGTTAAGAGTCAACCGCACAATTGAGAATCTAGAGTCATGTGTTGACCAGACTGGGTAAGGATGGCAAATTTCCTTCCCTAAAAGACTTCAGTGAACCAGATTGGAATTTACAACAATTCTGTGGTTTCATGGCCACAATTACTGATGCTAGCTTTTTGTTCCAGTTATTTCATTAATTGAGTTTAGATTCCACCAGCTGTTATGACGAGAGAGCAGGAGCATCATTGAATTGAGGTCCATGTCTAGATAGATGGTATCAAATGTGATTTTGAGTCAGGCCTTGGGGCTGTTATAACATCAAAAGCATATGAGGAAATGTTTCAAGAAAAATTGCCCCACAAAAAAAGTTGTTTTGCTGAAATGTTTTTTTGGGCATCCATTGGCAGTCCTCAGTGATGATAAACATCCAGGTAAGGTATCAGAACCAACCAAAATAATGGTCTGTAATTGTAGTTAGAATCCCTCATTGATGATCAGAGATTTGTTTTGTAGCCTGAAGTTAAATTGTGGCAGTATTTTAAAAAAAGGTCATTGCTCAAACACTTGTGGGCATACTCATGCAAGAGTAGGAGGGGGTTAAATTGGATAGTCCCTGAACTCAAGGCTGGAAACATATGATCAACGTATGATTTGAAGTGATGCAGCATGTAAGCATTGTGCTGTCTGCTCATTTTCGTGATTATAGCTTGTATTGAAGTCATGGCACAGCCCAGTACTGAATGCATTGCTGAGCAGCTGGGTGACTCAGCAGCCACTCAGGTTTATGCCAAGTCAGCACCACTTGGAGCCAGACTGAATCTCTTAAAGGTAAGGTGCATTTTGGCTGTAGTAAGGACTGGAAAAGTCTGGGCAACATTGAAAGGGCTTGAGGAAGGACCTGAAATGGCAAAACAAGTAGAGGAGAGAGATTCACATTCCTCAAGGGGCCAGGAAGCCCTATGACAACTCAGCAGAAGGCAATGGAAGCAGATGATTGGCAGTCAGCAACAACAGTCTGATTTGAGGATATGAATGCAATGTCACAAGAAGTTTAATGACCTCCTGCATTTGGTCAAGGTCAATGAAGCATCCTTACATGCCAAGTTCTATAGCACCAGTGCTCCAATCACTACACTCACATTCCACATGTACCAGCGATCTATATCAACCACGGCTTAAACCCCATATTTATTTGCTTCACCTCACCCTCACATACTTGGTACTGGTTGAATATGTACACTCATATTTCACAGGTTCCACATACCGCCAACAATTCAACTCTGCAAGGCACATTATCTAAGCGTATTACAAAACAATCAGTGGCACACTTCCCTCAATTTTGGAGGAGCAGGTGGCGCATGATAGATGGTAGCAGCAGTAAATGAGTGGAGCCAGATGTGATGCATATGCTAATCCCCATGGGGGAACATGGTGCTGGAAATAATTGCCATAGCCAGAAGGCCTCACTGGAATAATCCAGGATGATAGTGATCTCCTGCCTTATGCACCTTCTCAGATCTGACTTCATCTTCTTCCCAGAGTCTGGATAACACACAAGCTGCAGATGGTATAACCATCAATCTCTTGCTTTCCTCCACATTCCTTTCTCTTACTACAACCTTCCCCTTGAGTATTTATACTTTCAAAGACCCAGGAACTGCTGTCCTACCAGCCAGACAAGGCCTGAATCTGAAGGCATTTAAGAAGAGCAGACATCTGAGTAAGAAATGCTGCCACTTCATCTGACAGTCACAACCATCAGCTGGCATATTGGGACTGATATTGGGACTTCACATACCTTAGGGAATAATGTAGAGCAAGGATCTGCAAATGGTGAGCCAAAGGCACAAGAATGCTGTAGCCAGGCCAGGGAGGATGAATAAAGTGTGCCAGCTGACTGAAGGGAGATCGCAGATGAGTTCCGGTCTTAAGGACTCAGATGAAACCTTGATGGGGTGGTATACAAGAGAGCACAAGAGGTCCCGGACACAAAAACATTTGGTGCATTGAAGTAGCTACCAAACAGCCTGTTGCCATTGTCAAGTTCTTCATCAGTTGGGTCAAGGACTGGATTTTATTAAATTGGGGCCTTCTCCATCTCTTTGCCCATAGCCTCATCTCCATCACTTGTAGAGTCTGGTCGGGATGGCATGTAATGGATAGGTGAACGCCTTTCCGCGAAGAGTGTCAAAGAGCCACACAGGAGGGTCATTCTCAGCGGTGACCTCTACTGGGTGTCCGCTGCCTCTGTCTCCATGTCCGAGCCAGAATCTTCATCATCCAGATGACTGGCTCTTGAGATTTAAGAGGGTGGAGATCCTGTCCACAGGCCGGTGTGAATGGCACCGACAATGGCGTGTCTGTAGAAACAATTGCCTTTGGAAGGTTCCCTGTCATGGAGGTGGTCTATGTGCTTCTTTGAGGTCTTCTCTTTTCTTTTTATCTGTTAAGACACTGGTCCTGTTTTTTTGACAATGACTCCAGGAGGCCATAGGACTGTCCGTACAGCCAGGCCGTTTGAGGACGAGTGGTAGGGTGTCAAACAGATGTACTCATAAAGTTCTGCAACTCCCTGTTGGTAAACAGAGTCCCATTGTCTGTCATGAGAACCTCAGGCATACTATGCATACTAAAAGATTGACAGAGTTTCTCTATGATATTGCAAGAGGTAGTAGAGGCCATCCGGTGCACATCGATCCATTTTGAATAGGCGTCGATGAGAATTAAAAACATGGAGCCCATACATGACCCGATGAAATCTGCATGTACTCACACCCAGAGTCTCCCCAGCGATTCCCAAAAGTGTAATGAGGCTGGTGGGGGGAGGGGGCTTCTGGTTTTCCTGGCAAGGTTTGCACCGCTTGACTAGGTTTTCAATATCACTGTCTACGCCAGGCCACCAGATATAGCTCCTTGTGAGCATTTTCATCTTAGAAATTCCTAGGTGGCCATTCTGCAATTCTTGAAGTACTGGTTGCTAGCCTGGACATGGGACAACCACCCGGGCTCACCACAAGATGAAGCCAATTTCCATACTCAACTCCTGATATTTAGAAAGATAAGGTTTCAAATCCTCCATAGGATTCCCTTGTGGTCGACCACTTAGGATAACATGAAATAGTTTCGCCAACATGGGGTCCTTTTGGGTCCATGCTTGCATTTGTTTTGCAGATACTGGCGGAGTGTCCATAAAGTTCAGAGTTATGACGACGTCATCCATCTTCGGAGGAGAAAGTAGGATGGTGGGTAGCAGCAGGCAGCTCAAGGCATCTGCGTTTGCTATATGTCACCTGGAAGATGTTCTAACGTATATTCACCTATAGTGAAGGTATGTAGTGGTGCCCAGCATTGGATCTAGGTTGATGCGATGGGAAGAATCACCAGAACTCCATGTGTTTTATCTAGTCCCATGTGTTACAAACCAACCAGTTTTCAGGGTGTTGTTTGTGCTTCTGATTCCAGTGTGAACTCTCCCAGGCAAGTTTCAAAGAAAATTGTGAACTCTGACAGTGTTGAAACTGGACCTATTGTTAGTCCAGTTTACCCATTGTCAATCATACTCAAAGGAATTTCAAAGCCCAAGGAAATCTTGAGCTCATTTGATCTGTAGATGGTTAGAAGATGTAACTTTCCATCACAAATAGAAACATAGGGTGGGATTTTCCAATGGCGGGGATGGTTCACCATTTGCAGCCAAAGTGATCTTCCAGTCCCGCCGATGTCTACATTGTTTTGCGTGGCTCGGCCATCCCACCACTGGGGAACCCCCTGTGGTGGGGTTCCCTTTGGCAGACCAGAAGATCACACCAGTGGGAAGGGCCAGAAAATCTCACCCATGGTCCATAATTCTATTACAGAGTACTTCAGTAATTGCTTGAAAAATGCTATTAATTCCATGGAATCCCTACAGTGCAGGAGGCCATTCGGCCCATCAAGTCTGCACCAACCACAATCCCACCTAGGTCCTATTCCTGTAACTCCACATATTTACCCTGCCTATCCCCCTGACACTAGGGTCAATTTAGCATTGCCAATCAACTTAACACGCACATCTTTGGACTGTGGGAGGAAACCGGAGCACCCAGAGGAAACACATGGAGAATGTGCAAACTCCACACAGACAATGACCCAAAGTCGAACCCAGGTCCCTGGCGCTGTGAGGCAGCAGTGCCACCACGCCGCCCAAGTAGTGGTCTTAGTACTGAGCACTGGGGACCTCCTATATATATACCTTACTCCAGTACAAAAAAAAGTTCACCACTACTTTTTATTTTCTGTCACACAGAAATGCTGCTACTGTCCCACTTATTAAGGAACTTTAACTTTGCTGACACTTTGCAAAACTTTATCAAACACCATTTATAAATACAAGGCTTGGCCTCATCTTAAGAGATGTATTTTGCCTCCTCTTCAATAGTTTTGAATATTTCTTACACCTTGCCTAGATTTGTCAATGACAGATCTGTTACAGTTATGGCACAGTGGTTAACACTACTGCCTCACAGCTCCAAGTACCTGGGTTCGATTCCCGGCCTGGGTCACTGTCTGTGTGGAGTCTGCACGTTCTCCGTGTCTCTGTGGGTTTCCTCCGGGTGCTCCAGTTTCCTCCCACAGTCTGAAAGGCGTGCCAGTTAGGGTGCTTTGGCCATACTAAATTCTCCCTCAGTGTACCTGAACAGGTGCTGGTGTGTGACAATTAGGGGATTTTCGCAGTAAGTTCATTGCAGTGTTAATGTAAGCCTACTCGTGACACTCATAAAATAAATTGATAAAGTTTATGAGCAAGATAAACGCAAAATACTGCAGATGCTGGAATCTGAAACAGAAAAATGCTGGAAAATCTCAGCAGGTCTGACAGCATCTGTGGACAGAGAGATAGAGCCAACGTTTCGGTTCTAGATGACCTTCCGTCAGAGATCTACTCTCTCTCTCCACAGATGCCGTCAGCCCTGCTGAGATTTTCCAGTATTTTTCTGGTTTGAACTTTGTTGGGAAGTTGCCTTTGGCCACACCGAGCATGGAGCAAAGCCCTTCCCGGAAGTGTCCGAGCTGCGGGGATTGGGTACGCACGGCACGTCGCTGAGCTGGGTGATGTCAGCACGCTGGGGGACGCAGGCTGGAAGCCTCGACGGAGACATCTTGGAGCTCCGGCAACGTCACCGTCACCATGTTGGAGATCCGACAACGTCACCATGTTGTGGTTAAGGGGAGGCGAGAGCAGAGCGAGGCGGCTGGAGATGCTGCTGATGCTGTTGGAGGAGCCGGATCCCGATCCGGAGCCGGGCACCGAGCCGGGCACGGGGAGATGCCGGCCGAGACACTGACTGTTTTCCTCAAGTTGTGCGCGGCGGTTTTTTACGGAGTCAGCTCCTTTTTTATCGTGATTGTGAATAAGAGCATCCTGACCAGCTACAGGTGAAAGGAACGGCGCGAGCGAGGGGGAGAGGAAACCCGTTTGGAGCAGAGCCCCCCCCCCGCCCAAACTGAACCCAACCCCCCCCCCCCAACTCAATCCCCCCCCCCCCCCCCGCCCAAACTGAACCCAACCCCCCCCCCCCAACTCAATCCCCCCCCCCCCCCCCCCGAGTGTCCCATTACTCCAGGGGCACCTCACCCCTCATTCCCCACCCCGGGTGTATCTCCAACCCCCCATCAAACCCCCCGTCCCCCATCAAACTCTTCCCCTCCTCAACCCCACCCCCCACGGCACCCGGCTCCCCCCATCAGACACCCCCCCCCTCCATCAGACCCACCCATCAGACCCCCCCCATCAGACCCCGCCGCCCCCCGCATCAGACCCCGCCGCCCCCCCCCATCAGACCCCCCCCCCCACCAGACCCTTCTGTCCCCCATCAGACCCCGCCGTCTCCCGTCCCCCATCAGACCCCGCCGTCCCCCCGCCCCATCGGACCCCGCCGTCCCCCCGCCCCATCGGACCCCGCCGTCCCCCCGCCCCATCGGACCCCGCCGTCCCCCCGCCCCATCGGACCCCGCCGTCCCCCCGCCCCATCGGACCCCGCCGTCCCCCCGCCCCATCGGACCCCGCCGTCCCCCCGCCCCATCGGACCCCGCCGTCCCCCCGCCCCATCGGACCCCGCCGTCCCCCCGCCCCATTGGACCCCGCCGTCCCCCCGCCCCATCGGACCCCGCCGTCCCCCCGCCCCATCGGACCCCGCCGTCCCGCCGCCCCATCGGACCCCGCCGTCCTGCCGCCCCATCGGACCCCGCCGCCCCATCGGACCCCGCCGTCCCCCCGCCCCATCGGACCCCGCCGTCCCCCCGCCCCATCGGACCCCGCCGTCCCCCCGCCCCATCGGACCCCGCCGTCCCCCCGCCCCATTGGACCCCGCCGTCCCCCCGCCCCATCGGACCCCGCCGTCCCCCCGCCCCATCGGATCCCGCCCCATCGGACCCCGCCGTCCCGCCCCATCGGACCCCGCCGTCCCGCCCCATCGGACCCCCCCCATCAGACCCCGCCATCCCCCCATCAGACCCCCCCCCATCAAATCCCCCCCCCCCCCACGGTCTGATTTTGGAAACTTGAGTTCTGCTTTTCTGACTGTATTTTTAATTAGCATTAAAACAGTTCTAACCTTTTGTCGGCATCGCTTTCTGTATTGGGAGTACTGTTGAGTTTTTTCTCAGGAGAGAAACCGGAGGTGGTTTGGCAGATGTTCATGTTCTCTACTTAATCGGTTTGCAAATTCTGGGAAAGAGGCACAAAGTACACGATGTCCCTTAATTCTCGCTCTTCTTGTCCTGACTTGTATACACCGTTTGTCTGGAACCACTCCTTAATGTCTTTACAATTACATTTGCAGATTTCCATCAATAGTATTTGTGGGCATTGGTCAGGTACAGTTAATTTCAAATTTATATTCTGCATGTTAAAGTTAATTTTCATTTTAAGTAAACATATAAAAAGCAACATGTGACCCACTTTTAAAACCATTTCTTTCACATGTAGATGTTGGCAACAGTGACCTTGCTGTGGGTGGGTAAGGCATGCAGGGTGGTGAAGTTTCCTGGCCTCGACTACAGCATACCTCGAAAGGCAAGTCCAATGTTTTTATTTCTTAAAAAAACAGTTTCCTTTTGGCTAAGATCAGGCATCCGATCAAGCCCAAGATCAGATGCAATGCCTTTTCTTGTCAGCTTGGATCTTGTGTCTCTTTTGTGGCGACCATGAATTGGATTCAATTTGAATTGGATTCAATTTGAATTGGTTTTTGAACAAGTAAGGAGATGGGTTAAGAACTTGCCCTGTCCACTCTGCACATTTGCTTTGTGACTTTAAGAAAGGAATAAAAATGTAAAAATTCTTATAAACAGTCCTTTTGCATTAAAATAATTTAAATCGTATGAGCTATTATTTTGCATGGTATTAACAGAAATAGACATGGTGACGTGCACTTTTGACTGCATTGTTTTTGTGAACATGAAACTATTATTATGAAGATAGTTTATTTCTTGGTGGCAGCAGAGATAGTGGAGGCATCGGTTATAATATCCCAAAATTCCCTGAATTCTGGAAATGTTTCAGTGGATTGGAAAAAGGCTAATGTATTGCCCTGTTTAAAAAGGAAGGAAGGCAGAAAGTTGGAACTGTAGACCAGTTAGTTTGTCTGTCGTTGGGAAACTATTGGAATCCATTACTAATGAAGTATAACAGGAAAGTCAAAACTCAGTCCATCAGAATCAGCATGGTTTTGACTAATTTGCTGATGGTCTTTGAAGATGTAACAAGCACAGTGGATAATGGGGGTCCTGTAGATATAGTGTATCTGGACTTCCGGAAGGCATTTGATAAGATGCCACACAAAAGGTTGATAAACAAGATAAGATCCCATAGGTTTGGGAGTAATGGATTTGCTAACCAACAGAAAGCAGAGAATGGGGATAAATGGATTTTGTTCTGGTTGGCAAGCTTTAATTAGTGGTGTGCCACAGGGTTTGGCCCTCGGGGACCCCAACTATTTAAAATCCGTATTCATACCATACAACCCTGCATCCAAGTTATGATAGCCAAATTTGCATATGACACTAAAATAGGTGGGAAAGCAAGTTGCAATGAAGAAATAAATTTACAAATTGATATGGATAGGTTAGGCGAGTGGGCCAAAATTTGGTAGATGGAATTTAACGTGGATAAGTGTGAAGTTATCCATTTTGGTCAGTGGAATAAAAAGGCAACTTATTATTTAAGTGAAGAGAAACTTCAAAATGCTTTGGTGCAGAGGGATCTGGGTGTCCTCATGCACAAATTGCAGAAAGGTGCAGCAGATAATGAGGAAGGTAAGTGGAATTTTGTCATTAATTTCTAATGGAATGGAGTATAAAAGTAGGGAAATGCTGTTGCATTGGTGAGACTGCATCTGGGGTAGAGTGCACAGTTCTGGTGCTTTTACTTGAGATGGGACATAAATGTTTTGAGGTCATTCAGAGAAGGTTCACTAGATTGATTCCAGGGATGAAGGACTTGTCTTATGATAGAGTGAGTAGTTTAGGCTTATACTTGCTGCAGTTTAGACGAATGAGAGGAGATTTAATCGAGGTAAGTAAGATGCTCAAAGGGGATTGACAGAGTAGGAGTAGAGCAGATGTTTTCCCTTGTTGGACATTCTAGAACGATAGGCCATAGTTTGAGGCTAAGGGGTGGCAGATTTAAAACAGCAATAAGGAGAAATTATTTCAGTGAAATCGTCATGAATCTGTGAAATTCTCACCCCAGAGTGCAGTGGATGCTGGAAGACTAAACAAATTTAGGAGGGGATAGATAGGTTTTTAGTGGGATGAACGGTTATGGGAAGTGGCAGGAAGATGGAAATGATGCCGAGATGCAATCAGCCATGTTCCTATTGAATGGCGGAGCAGGCTCGATGGGCTGAATTGCTTCCTTCTGCTCCTCGTTCTGATGTTTAATGTTAGGCATTAAAATTGAAGTCTACTCCCTTTAACTCTTCCCCCATATTGTATATTTTCAGATTATGCTGTGTTAAATGCTGTTTTAATCCTGAATTGGATATTACAGTATTTTGTACATGATTTGACATTTACAGCAGGGCTACACAATAATGCTTTTGTAGTTATTTCCTGAGTTTCATATTGGTTGATAGATCTGAGTTTTGTTTGAACTATCTCTAGGTTGTTCTTGAATTAAACGTTGACCATTTTGCCTTTTTAAAAAAGTTGCGGAAATGTTTTCAAGATATTAGCAGATATACAAGACCCAACATTCTTTACTACTTTTTAGCTGGGCGAAGGTAGTTTGGTGTTTTAAATTGCACCCTCACCCTTCCAGTTGGTGGTACTTTATAGCAGACTTGAGATTATGAATTCCCCTGGATCAAATCTATATCATGCCATCATACCACTAGCTTTGTTCAGCATTTATTATAATCACGTTGACTTGAAAAAGCAGTTAGATGGGCAATATACAGGCTTCTTTTGACTCAGTAAGCGATGCACTTGCTTAGTGGTGTTGTACTGAAATATGTAAATCAGTAATGCTCAATTTTGGTTTCTGGCTTGTGACAATGAGAGTGCAGCAAGTGACCTGAGCTCCTCTGGACAAGGGATGGAGGAGAAAAATCATTTAAGGTTTCTACTTCTGGTCCTTATTATGTAATCTCTTTCAAAAGAAAATTGCTAATGGGCAAGATCTATTTTAGCTGTAATACCTACACCAAGAGATGAAGGAAGACCAAGAGATGAACAACAACCTCTCCCTCAATGTCAACAAAACAAAGGAGATTGTCATCGACTTCAGGAAGCGTAAAGGAGAACATGCCCCTGTCTACATCTATTTTAGCTGTAATACCTACACCAAGAGATGAAGGAAGACCAAGAGATGAACAACAACCTCTCCCTCAATGTCAACAAAACAAAGGAGATTGTCATCGACTTCAGGAAGCGTAAAGGAGAACATGCCCCTGTCTACATCAATGGGGATGAAGTAGAAAGGGTCGAGAGCTTCAAGTTTTTAGGTGTCCAGGTCACCAACAACCTGTCCTGGTCCCCCCCATGCCGACACTATAGTTAAGAAAGCCCACCTAAGCCTCTACTTTTTCAGAAGACTAAGGAAAATTGGCATGTCCGCTATGACTCTCACCAACTTTTACAGATGCACCTTAGAAAGCATTCTTTCCGGTTGTATCACAGCTTGGTATGGCTCCTGCTCTGCCCAAGACCGCAAGAAACTACAAAAGGTTGTGAATGTAGCCCAATCCATTACGCAAACCAGCCTCTCATCCATTGACTCTGTCTACACTTCCCGCTACCTCAGCAAAGCAGCCAGCATAATTAAGGACCGCACGCACCCCGGACATTCTCTCTTCCACCTTCGGCACGGTAAGGTAGCACAGTGGTTAGCACTGCTGCTTCACAACTCCAGGGACCTGGGTTCGATTCCCGGCTTGGGTCACTGTGTGGAATTTGCACATTCTCCTCATGTCTGTGTGGGTTTCCTCCGGGTGCTTCGGTTTCCTCCCACAGTCCAAAGATGTGCGGGTTAGGTTGATTGTTAAAATTGCCCTTAGTGTCCTGAGATGCGTAGGTTAGAGGGATTAGTGGGTAAATATGTAGGGATATGGGGGTAGGGTCTGGGTGGGATTGTGGACGGTGCAGACTCGATGGGCCGAATGGCCTCTTTCTGTGCTGTAGGGTTTCTATGATTCTATGTGTAACCCCCCGCTGACCACTATATGGGGCTACTATTTAAATATTCAATCAACAGGATCCTGAATTCCTAGTAGTTGATGTTGATTTGGCTAATTCCCTGTTTACCCATAAATGTCAGTACTGTAATCGGAATATCAAAAATAAATTTAATAACAAATATAATGAACAGACATAAAACAGTGAGCTCTGATCTATAACCGTTGGTGCACACATAGGGAAACTCGTCCTCAGTAACACACTTGTAGATACTGTTCCAGTTGGATTGTATAGTCCCCACCAGTTACTCATGACACACACACACAGTCCAGAAGAGACACGTGTGGAAAATGATGCTGTAGGAGGCAGAGGTGCCGCGAGCTATCGTGCAGCAACACAGGTCCAGTGCGCTGAAGGCTGTCCTCCTTGGCAGTAATGAAAAGAACAGGCAGGGGAACGCCAGGCTGCCTCTCACTCCAAACCGAATTCTCACTGCCTGGAAAAAGCTCCTCTTCAAAACGTGGCTCTCTCTCTCTCTCTGCACCCTCCCTGCCTTACCCCCCAGCTGCTTCACTTCCTGGCGCCTTTTTTCTTCCCGCCCCCAGAACAATCCGATTGACCTAGCCCACATCACTCAACAAACAGCATCCTGTTCAGCAAACAGGACACTGAAACCCACAAGGGACAAAGAACATTTGTAAATGTCTTCCCCACAAATCCCCATTTTTCTCAGTCCCTTACATATGATTCTTCCTTCGGGAAAAAGATACAACAGTCTGAGGTCACGTACCAACCAACTCAAGAACAGCTTCTTCCCTGCTGCTGTCAGACTTTTGAATGGACTTACCTTGCATTAAGTTGATCTTTCTCTACACCCTAGCTATGACTGTAACAGTACATTCTGCACTCTCTCGTTTCCTTCTCTATGAACGGTATGTTTTGCCTGTATAGCACGCAAGAAACAATACTTTTCACTGTTAATACATGTGACAATAATAAATCAAATCAAAGAAGCTAATGTACAGTGCACGTAGCCAATTTCTCATGAGTGACAATGTTCAGTGCTTATGAACAGCAAATACTCTTAAGAAGAGTTTTTTACTCCGAGTGGTTGGGGTGTGGAATGGACTGCCTGCAGGGATAGTGGAGTCAGAAACTTTAGGAACATTTAAGAAGCTATTGGATAGGCACACGGAGTACTTCGGGATGATAGGGAGGAAATAGCTTGATCTGGGTTTCAGACAAAGCTCGGCACAAAATCGTGGGCCGAAGGGCCTGTTCTGTGCTGTACTGTTCTATGTTCTAAGATTTAAAGTATTGGACAACAATATTGGTGGCCTAATCCTGCTTCTATTTCTTGTGGTCTTGTGAACCAGTTGTAGCTAAAGGATACACGCACACCTTTCAGTGAGTACAATATACAATGGAAATTGCTCTCTTTTTTTAAGTTGGATGTAATCTACAATTTACTGTTATTTTATATCTTTATAATGCAGATGAGGACTTCATACTACATGAGTTATTTTTGTTTTCCCATATACACGCTGTATCCTATGGTAATAGAACTTAGAGTACTTTCCTAGGTGAAAAAGAACTTAGTCCTTTGTCTATCTTCCCCAAAATTATCCTGCTTACAGGGTTGAGAATGTTAGTCAAAATCATGATTGCTATTCTGTTACTGCAATCATTGTGCACGTTACAGTTGTTCTGTTGACCGTAAGCATTTCCTCAAGTACAGTAGTGCTCTTATAAGCAGTCTGAGCAACTTGTACAATTTCAAATAATGGAATCGTTATAGCACAGAAGGAGGCCATTTGGTCCATCTGGTCTGTGCTAGCTCTCTGCATGAGCAATTCATTTGATGCTTTTCCCCATAGCCTGAAAGTTTTTCACTTCAGATAATTGCCAATTACTTTTTGAAAGCTAGGATAGAAATCATAGGTTTTTGCATTCTATGTCCTTGCCACTCGTTAAGCAAGATAAAACCTTTTGTACTCATGTTGCCATTGCCTCTTTTGCCAAACTGATGCTCTTGAATTCTCAGTCCTTCTATCAATGGGAAATGTGTCTCTCTCTCTATTCTATCCAGACTCCTCATGAATTAAAATGCCTTCTCCAAGGAGAACAATTTCTCAACTTCTCCAATCTATCTATGACTGAAGGCACTTATCCAATGAAGCATCCTTGTGAATCTTTTTCGCATCCTCCCAAATGTCTTCACATCCTTCCTAAAATGTAATGTCCAGAACTGATTTTATTTTATTATTGTCACATGTATTAGTATACAGTGAAAAATACTGTTTCTCGCGTGCTATACGGACAAAACATAGCATACGTAGAGAAGGAAAGAGAGGGTGCAGAATGTAGTGTTACTTTACATAGGGTGTAGAGAAAGATCAACTTAATGCGTGATAGGTCCAGTCAAAAGTCTGGTGGCAGCAGGGAAGAAGCTGTTCTTGAGTTGGTTGATACGTGACCTCAGACTTTTGTATCTTTTTCCCAATGGAAGAAGGTGGAAGAGAGTATGTCCAGGGTGCGTGGGATCCTTGATTATGCTGGCTCTTGATAATGAAGCTCTTGACCGTTTCCACTTCGTCCCCATTGATGTAGACGGGGGCATGTCCTCCACTACACTTCCTGAAGTCGATGACTACCTCCTTCGTTTTGTTGACATTGAGGGAGAGATTATTGTCATCGCACCAGTTCAGCAGATTCCCTATCTCTTTCCTGTACTCCGTCTCATCATTGTTTGTGATCCGACCCACTATGGTGGTGTCATCAGCAAACTTGAAAATCAACTTGGAGGGGAATTTGGCCGCACAGTCATAGGTGTATAGTAAAGGGCTGAGGACACAGCCTTGTGGGGCACCGGTGTTGAGGATGATCGTGGAGGAAGTGTTCTTGCCTACCCTTACTGATTGCAGTCTGTGGGTTAGGAAGTCGCAGAGAGGAGCCGAGCTCATGGAGTTTAGAGATAGGTTTTGTAGGAATAATGATATTGAAGGCTGAGCTGTAGTCAATAAATAGGAGTCTGACATAGGTGACTTTGTTAGCCAGGTGTTCCAGGGTTGAGTGTAGAACCAGGGAGATGCCATCTGCTGTGGACCTGTTGCGGCGATAGGCAAACTGTAGTGGATCCAGGCACCCTGGGAGGCCAGAATTAATTTGTGCCATAACTAACCTTTTGAAGCACTTCATAATGATGGATGCAGAACTGGTTGCAGTACTCCATTTGAAATTGAATTAGTTTTTGAGTTTATAATAATTTCCTTGCTTTTGTATTCTGTGCCCTTAATTTGAAAGTACAGGATCCCATTTGATTAACCACTTTCAACCTGCTCTGCCACCTTCAGTGATTTGTGCCCATGCCCAGGTCGCTCTGCCCCTGTGCCCCCTTTAGAACTGTACCCATCATTTTATAGAATCATAGAATCCTACAGTGCAGAAGGAAGCCATTTGGCCCACCAAGTCCGCACTTACCACAACCCTATCCAGGCCCCTATCCCCATAACCCTATGCATTTACCCTAGCTAGTCCCCCTGACACTGAGGGGCAATTTAGCAGGCCAATTTAGCAGGCCAATTCACCTAACCCACACATGTTTGGACTGTGGGACGAAACCAGAGCACCCAGAAGAAACCCATGCAGACACGAGGAGAATGTGCAAACTCCACACAGACAGTGACCCAAGCTGAGAATTGAACCCAGGTCCCTGGTGCTGTGAAGCAGCAGTGCTAACTACTGTGCCACCGTGCTGCCCTATGTTGTATTGCCTCTCTCCATTCTTCCTACCAAAATGAATCACTTCACACTTCTCTGCATTAAATTTCATGAACTGGTCTGCCTGTTGCTCCAACCTGTTGGTGTCTTTTCAAATTTTTACAGTATTCTCCTTGCATTTCAAAACACTTCCAAGTTTTATCATCCACAAATTTTGAAATTGTGCCCATTACACCAAAGTCTGGGTCATTTTGTGTGTATATCTAAAACACTGACACCTGAGGAACTCTACCTTCCTCCAGTCCTAAAAACAATTCTGCACTACTGTTTCTTGTTACTCTGCCAAATTTTTTTTATCCATGTTGCTATTGTCCCTTTTATTCAATGAGCTCTAACTTTAGTGTTATTTAGCACTTCATCAAATGCCTTTTAGAAATCAATGTGCTCATCGTCTGCACTCATCAAAAAACTCAATTTCAAAAGAAATCATTTACTGGATGTCGTGTTGTTGACTAGGACAGTATTTATTATCTATCTCTAGTTGCCCTTCAGAAAGTGGCGGTGAGCTGCCGCCTTGAACCGCTGCAGTCCCTGCCGCATGGGTATGCCCACATTGCTCAGAGAGGGAATTCCAGGATTTTGTCCCAGCGATAGTGAAAGAATGGCAATTTATTTCCAAGCCCAATGGTGAGTGACTTGGAGGGGAATCTCCAAGTGGTGTTTTCCCAGGTATCTGCTACTCTTGTCATTTGCGATGGTAGTAGTCATTGGTTTGGAAGGTGCTCTCCAAGGAACCTTGGTGAGTTCCTGAGCGCATCTTGTAGATGTACACATGGCTTCCATGTTCGTTGGTGGTGATGAATGTTTGTGGAAGGGGTAGCAATCAAGACGGCTGCTTTGCCCTTGTTGGTGTCGAGTTGTTTGAGTGTAGTTGGAGCTGCACTCATCCAGGCAAGTGGAAAGTATTCCATTACATTCTTGACAAGCCTTGTAGATGGTGGATAGGTGTTCGGGAGTCAGGAGGTGAGCTACTCACCACAGGATTCGTACCCTTTGAGCTGCTCTGGTATCCACCATATTTATTTGGCAAGTTCAGCTCAGTTTCTGGGCAATGGTAACCCTCAAGATGTCGATAGTGGGATAGTGACTTGATAGATGTTGATCGTTATATGCCCTGTTTGTGAACAGAACTCCCACTCACCTGATGAAGGGGCAGCGCTCCGAAAGCTGGTGGCTTGTGCTACCAAATAAACCTGTTGGACTTTAACCTGGTGTTGTGAGACTTCTTACGATAGTGGGGGATGCAGCCAATGGTAATTTGCCCTTTCTTAATTAACCTACATTTGCCTGAATGACTATTAATTTTCTCTCAATTTATAATTTCTAAAAGTTTCAGTTACTTTCTAATTAAACAATAGCAGAGTCCAATAATAAAAACATAAAATACTCAAGCTCAGCAGGTCTGTGGAGAGAGAAACATAATTTGTGTGTTGAGTCTGTATAAGTCATCAGAGTTAAAGAGAGGGAGAAATAGAGCCCAGCGATGTAACAGTATGACTCCCTAATGAACTGAAATGGATATTATGCCATTCTCTTGTATCCATCTCTAATCTTTCTGAAGGTGGACTGCAAATAACTTAGTGTGACAAGGTCAGAAATGTTTATCTGCTTTATTTATAAATAGCACATGAGCGTGCATAGTCAAGGTAAATTCTACTTAACTTCATTCAATATTCCTTAGCAATGGGGAAATCTGATGCCCCTTCTAAGTTTGCTAAGTTGTTTTGGCCATTACATTTTTCCTGAATAGAATGCATTTTACATTCCAGCTCCCGGCTTCCAGACTATATGTTGTCATCTCTTGTTTTCAAACAAAAAACCTTGCTGTTTGAAAGTGATGTGTTTTCAGTCTTTGTCTCGACTCCTCTCTCTCTCTCAACACATTGCTCTAAATTCCTCTCTTTAAATAAACTTTCAAACCCATATTTGTGGTAATCCAAAGTCCAAAGATGTGCGGGTTAGGTTGATTGGCCAGGTTAAAAATTGCCCCTTAGAGTCCTGAGATGCGTAGGTTAGAGGGATTAGTGGGTAAATATGTGGGAGTAGGGCCTGTGTGGGATTGTGGTCGGTGCAGACTCGATGGGCCGAATGGCCTCCTTCTCCACTGAAGGGTTTTTATGATTCTATGATTCTCTCAATCTTGCCATCTCCCATGCCCTCTACTCCCATTGTCTTTGTCACAGATCAATACATCTTTGACCACACACTTTATTTCTCTAATCAACAAAATCCCCTTGCTTTCAATCCTTTTTTTCTTGTGTCCACGCCTAGGTAAATTCTTCACTCCCTCATCCAAGTCACCTGCAGACACATTTCCTAAACCCTAATTGCCTGGCATTTGGCCCTCCATTTGTCATAATCCTTGTGTTTAACCCTAACACCATTTTTTTAGTAACCCAGACCTTCACTGTCTCCTATTCTGGTGCTTTCCCCAGTTATGGACCCCCACCTTTGCTCTCATGTGCATCCTGCACATGTGAAGGTACTTAGCACATAACTGGATTAGTCATCCACCCTCAGATCTGGTTGGTCAAATGCCATCCTGCCCCTTTCTTTCCAAAACTACTGCATCACTATAGGATTCTTCTAAAGAGCAAATATCACTCCAGCTACTTTTCTTCAGTACCAACTTTTCCCTTAAATATCTATTGTACCCACTCCACCGTCACCTCCAACAAATGTGAAGAACACAAGGACTTTTTTGTTAACAAAATTGAGATAAGCTGTTCAGCTGCTTCTCTTTGTCCATTAGCCTCAGGTTCCCACTTGTCCTAACTCTGAACTCATCTTTGTCATAGTTCCCTCCAATTCCTCGTGTCCTCTCTGAGCTCATCTTGACTCTAGTGCTGATGGGGAGCATTTATACAAGAATGGACCAGAACAGGGAGAGACAAGAGAGGGAAACAAAGATAGAAATAGAAGGCAAAGGACACCAGTGCTAGCAGCAAATAGGGCCACAGTACAAAAGTGTAAAAATGTTAAAAAGACAAATCTAAAGGCACTGTTTCTGAATGCATGGAGCATTTGCAATAAGGTACACAATTAAAACACAAATTGATATAAAGGGGTACGATATAATTACAATTACAGAGGCAAGGCAGGGAAATGAATATCCAAGAGCACTCGCTCAATATTTAAGCAGAAATGTAGGGGTGGTAGGGTGGCATTAATAGTTAAGAAATCAGTGCAATAGTGAGAGAGGATATTAGCATAGAAAACCTAGATGTAAAATCATGATGGGTGGAGCTAAGAACCAACAAGTGGCACAAAAGTTAGTGAGGTTAAATGAGCAAAATACTGCGGATGCTGGAATCCAAAACAAGAACTAAGAATGCCGGAAAAACACAGCAGCTCTGGCAGCATTTGTAAGGAGAGAAAGCAGCTAGCATTTTGAGTCCATTTTACTCTTCTTCAGAACATTAGTGGGAGTGGTCTATAGGTCTCCAAACAGTAATGGTAAGGTAGGGCATGGCATTAAACAGGTGATTAGAGATGCTTGTAACAAGCGTGTTACAGTATTCATGAATGACTTTAATCTACATATAGATTGGGCAAACAACATTAACAATAATGCTGTGGTTGATGAATTCCTGAAATGTGTACGAGATGGATTTTTAGACCAGTACGTTGAGGAATCATCTAGGGAACATGATTTGGTGCAGTCCAAAGATGTGCGGGTTAGGTGAATTGGCCATGCTAAATTGCCCCTTAGTGTCAGGGAGATTAGGAGGGTAAATATGTGGAGTTACAGGGATAGGGCCTGGGTGGGATTGTGGTCGGTGCAGACTCGATGGGCCAAATGACCTCCTTCTGCGCTGCAGGGATTCTGTGATTCTGTGTAATGCAATGAGAAGGGGTTAATTAATAATCCTATTATGCAATAGAATTCTTCATTAGGATGGAAAGTGAAGAAGCCCGATCTGAAACTAGGGTCCAAAATCTAAACAAATGTAACTACAAAGGTACGAAGTGGGAGTTAGCTAAGATAGATTGGGGAACTTCATTAAAAGTCATGACAGTGGATATGCAATGGCTAATATTTAAGGGACGAATGTATGCATTGCAACAGTTGTACAACCCTTTCTGGTGCAAAAACACAAGAAAAGCAGCCCAACCATGGCTAACAAAATAAATCAAGGATAAATTGGATCCAATGAGGAGTCACGCAAGATTGCTAGAAAAAGAGAACCTAGAGATGGATTAAGAGGGGAAAATATGAGAGTAAACTTGCAAGGAACATAAAAACGGCCTGTTAAAGCTTCTGAAGTATCTAAAAAGAAAAAATTAGTGAAGAGAAATGTAAGTTCCTTACATTCTGAATTGGGAGAATTGAGAACAGGGAAATGGCAGAACAGTTAAATAACTACTAGTTCTGCCTTCATGGAGGAAGACAAACTTTCCAGAAATGCTAGGGAACTCCGGGTCTAGTGAGAAAGAGGAATTGAAGGAAAATAGTAATATTTAAAACAAAGTGCAGAGAAATTAATGAAAGATAATAAATCCCCAGGGCCTGAATATTTGCAGGGTACTAAAAGCGGTGGCCATGGAAATAGTGCATGCTTTGGTTGTCATCTTCCAAAATTCTGTATTCTAGAACAGTCCCAGCAGACTGGAGGGTGGTAAATGTAACCCTGCTATTTAAAAAAGGAGGGAGAAAATAGAATTACAGACTGGTTTAGCCTAACATTAGTAGTACAAAGAACAATACAGCATAGGAACAGGCCCTTTGGCCCACCAAGCCTGCATGCCGCCTCTAGGCGGTCAATATCCCTCTATTCCCTACCTAAAAGCACAAAGAACAATACTAGGGAACATGCTGGAGTCTACTATAGAAGTTGTTAAAACAGGACATTTAGAAAACGTCTGTGGTATTATGAAAAGGAAATCTTGTTTGACAAACCCTACTGGAGTTTTCTGAGGATGTAACTAGTAGAATAGATGAGGGTCAAACAGTGGATGTGATTTATTTGAATTTTCAGAAAACTTTTGATGAAGTCCCACATAAGAGATTAGTATGCAAAATTAAAGCACACGGGATTGGGAGTAATGTATTGGCATGGATTGAGAATTCGTTAGCAGACCGGAAACAAAGTAAGAATAAGTGGGTCTTTTTTGAAGTGGCAGTTGGTGACTAGCAGGATCCTGCAGGGATCAATGCTTGGGCCCCAGTTATTCACAATATATATCGGTGATTTGGATGAAGAAACCAAATGTAATATTTGCATGTTTGCTGATAATACAAAACAAGGTGAGAATGCGAGTGGTGAGGAGGTTGTTAAGAGGCTTCAAGGTGGTTTAGTCAAGTTGAGTCAGTGGGCAAAAACATGGCTGATGCAGTACAACGTGGATAAATTTGGAGCTCTCCACATCAGATGGAGAAACAGAATGGCAGAATAATATTTAAATTGTGATAGCTTGGGAAATGTTGACATAGAAAGGGACCTGGTTGTCCTTGTACACCAGTCACTGAAAGCAAGCATGCAGGTGCAACAAGCAGTTAGGAAGACATATGGTCAGCATCCTCTCCCTCTGTGTCTGCTGCGCTCTTCCCCCCCCCTTCCCCCCATACAAATTTCATACTCTTGACACTGATTCCATCCCCCTCCCTCCCGTTGTCTCAGGTGGGACTAGACTGTTCTGCAATTTCAATCTTGATCCGAGATTCTGACCTCCATATTCTCCAACAAATTACTTCCTCTATTGCCTGCCTCAGCCCTTAAAATCCTAGAGCATTATTTTTGTTAACATAAAACATGTTATGTTTTAAAACAAACATACTTGTGTGTTTTAAAGTTGTCTTGTCCAACCTCCCTACTCCACACTTTGTAAATTTCAGTTTTTCTAAATTTCTGCTGCCAGTATCCTATTACCTAAACCAATGCTGTTTGCACTTCACGTTGGCTGTCAATCCCCCAGTGCATAGTTTTATGTATTACACAGTATAATGGACTCTTCTGCCGTTCTTCAGCACTATTTGAAGAAGGGCAGAGATGTTTCTCTGACATCTAGGCCAACATTTGTCTGTCAACCATCATTCCTAAGATACATTATCTGGACATTCTCTCATTACTGTTTGTGGAATTTTTGTGTGCACATTAGCTGCTCATTTTCTACATTACAACAGTGACATGCTTTGGAATGTTATGAGGTTGTGAAAGTTATTACAAGCCTCTCTTTTCCTGTTATCCTTCAACTACGATGAATGAATGTAGGAGATTCAAGTTTAAGTGAAGCTGTGTATATATTGGATAAACAGTTAGATTCAGATTTATATATTTTTTTATAAATGCCATCTCTTTTGCCCCATCATTTGACTTGTGACATTTAGTAAGTAATGACTGCAGTAAACATTTTTAAAGGTCCTGAGTTATGAAGAATTTTAAATATGATTTCAGGTAGATTACAATATTTGATTATAGCATTACATGCTTTGAGGCTGCAATGATCTGTGACTTCTCCACGTTTCTTTATATCTGTGAAATGGGCTCTGCAGCATACTTTTGTTAATATTTACAATTATTTACTCTTTTAGGTGTTTCCACTA
Organism: Mustelus asterias; assembly: GCF_964213995.1. Lineage (NCBI taxonomy): Eukaryota > Metazoa > Chordata > Chondrichthyes > Carcharhiniformes > Triakidae > Mustelus > Mustelus asterias. Next base: position 86,637,403 of record NC_135808.1, on the reverse strand, counting down.
CCTCTTTTATACCTGGGGAACCAACTTACAGGATTGCTTGGCACCAAGAAGCTGAAGTATGTACTAAACAATTTTGAGAGGGTTGAGGAGAATGCTTTTGTTTCAACAGTGACTTTTTCTAACTTGGTTTAACTTTCTTTTTCCAGTCTACCAATGTTTACAGTCCTAAGGAGGTTTTCAATTCTGTTTACAATGATAGCGGAAGGGTTGTTACTCAAGTAAGTATCAGCAAAGTCCTGGTTGCTTGTTTATGTAATATTCATTTCTATTTGCTGTGACATCCATAAAGTAAACAATATATAGGGCAAATGTTTTGTCGTGAGAAACTTGTGAAATCACTGAGCAGTTATAAGTCATGTCTCACCAAAGTCCAGCAAGGGCTGTATGCCTCCTCTATATCATAGCTGGTCATGCTCTGTAAACCATTTTAGGCAATTGATAAGAGCAAGCAGCCAGTTTATCTCCATCTCAAATAAAAGAATTGTGAATATTATTAAAAGAATATATCTCCCACTTCACCCCAACTGGCTTCTGAGGCAGATTCCTACATGATTTTTAAAAGAAATTGCAGTATTACAGAAAATAATAGGTGCAAAATATTGTACAATGCTGTTGTGGCAACCCTTAATGCTTATTTATAATTTCCTGGATTTTAAAAAAACTGCATTGTTAAGAGAACGCTGTTTCCTACAAGACACATTACTAAACTTCATGGCCTGGGGCTTGGCTCTTCCCTCTGCAACTGGATCCTAGACTTATTAAACCACAGACTGCAGACAGTAAGGATAGGCAACAACATCTCCTCCATGATCATCCTCAGCACCGGTGCTCTGCAAGGCTGTGTCCTCAGCCTCTTAGTACACCTTTGACTGTATGGCCAAATTCTCCTCCAACTCGATTTTCAAGTTTGCTGATGACACCACCGTTGTGGGTCGGATCTCAAACAGTGACAGGACACAATACAAGAAAGAGGTAGAGAGTCTGGTGAACTGTTGTGACGACAATAATCTCTCCCTCAATGTCAACAAAACGAAGGGGATAGTCATCGACTTCAGGAAGCGTAGTGGAGGGCACGTCCCTGTCTACTTCAATGGGGACAAAGTGGAAATGGTCAAGAGCTTCAAGTTTTTAGGTGTCCAGATCACCAAAACCTGTCCTCGTCCCTCCATGCGGGCGCTATAGTTAAGAAAGCCCACCAACACCTCTACTTTCTCAGCAGACTAAGGAAATTTGGCATGTCCGCTATAACTTTCACCAATTTCTACAGATGCACCATAGAAAGCACTCTTTCCAGATGTATCACAGTTTGGTGGGGCTCCTGCTCTGTCCAAGACCGCAAGAAACTACAAAGGGTCGTGAATGAAGCCCTATCCATCACTCAAACCAGCCTCCCATCCATTGACACTGCCTACACTTCTCCCTGCCTCGGAAAGTCAAGGACCCAGCACACCCCAGACATACTCTCTTCCACCTTCCGTCGGGAAAAAGATACAAAAGTCTGAGATAACATACCAACTCAAAAACAGTTTCTTCCTTGCTGCCACCAGACTTTTGAATGGACCTACCTCACATTAAGTTGATCTTGCTCTACACCCTAGCTATGACTGTAACACTACACTCTGCACTGTCTCCTTTCCTTTCCTATGTACGGTATGCTTTGTTTAGCATGCAAGGAACAATATTTTTCACTGTATACTAAAACATGTGACAATAAATCAAATCAAAACTGTTTCTTATGTGTCTGTTGACTGGGGAGAACATATTACTGGACCAGGGTTGGCGTAATATTCTCTTGGCAAGCCTGCAGACTCGATGGGCTGAGTGGCCTAATTCTGCTCCTATGTCTTATTGCATTGATCATATTCAGAGCTTACTTCTGCCTTGACTTGAAGTTGAAATTCTACAAATACTTAGGACGTTAGCACTTTTTCTTCTGAAGTATGAATGATTGTGTCACATTGTCTTTATACAGTGCTTGCTCGTTTTCTTGTCATTGATAGATATGTACTGTATAGGCAGGAATCCAATTCTGTTATTGTGATTTGTGCAATTGTAGCCAAAAATTATAGTTCTATATTCATTTCAAGGCAGGGGTGTCTGAGGTGCTGTTCATCATTTAATTCTGACTGTGAACTCTTATTATTCCAGTTCTTGAAGCTGTGGTCCATTATTTCCTTTAGCGCATTTGTCTGCTTTCTACCAGCTAGTAACATTGGGAGCTAGTTCAGGATGGTTTGGTTCAGTTGGCTGGACAGCTGGTTCATAATACAGAGTGAAGTGCATATTCCTGTATTGATGTAGGTTATTCATAAAGGTCCGCCTTCTCAACTTTTCCCCTTGCCTGAGGTGTGGTGATCCTTAGGTTAAGTCACCTCCAGTCAGGTCTCCCCCCTCAAACAGCCTATGGTCATCTAGGACTATGGTTCTGCTAAAAATTTGAAATCAACTTAGCACATGTGGGCTAGGAGGTGGTATATTGTATCCCATTTTGTCACACTTTGTGCTTTTTGATGACACCACCCCGAATGGCCTTGCTGTAATTCTATGGTTATAGAACCATAGGTGCCCTACAGTGCCATTCGGCCCATCGACTGTGGGAGGAAACGAGCAGCCAGAGGAAACCCATAGAGACACTGAGATCGTGCAAACTCTAGTCACCCAAGGCTACAATCAAAACCCCTTGGCGCGCTGTGAGGCAGCAGTGCTAACCACTGTGCTACCGTGACTTTCCCACTCGAAGAAATCAAATCTTTTAATTACCTTAAACATCTCAATCTTTTATATTCCAAAGAATGCATAGCGAGGTGAGAGTGTCAGCCCTTGATATCAAGGCAACATTTGGCTGAGTGTGACATGAGCCCCATTAAAATTGAAATCAATGGAAACCAGGAATAGAGTGGCTGGCAATCTCCACTGAGTGGAATCATGCTACCACAACAGAAGATGGTTGTGACTGTTAGAGACCAGTCATCTCCATCCCAGGACATCGCTGCAGGAGTTCCCTAGGGCAGTGTTCTAAGTCCAGTCACCTTCAGCTGCTTCATCTGTGAGTTTCCTTTCATCATAAGTTCTGAAGTGGGGATGTTCACTGACAGCAGCAAGTGATGGATCAGTCCTCCCTCCTCTCGCTACCCCCACCCCCGCATCTATTTCGACATATAATCCAATATATATGCTGCATAGCCATTATTGATTCCAGCTACTATATCATGCAGTGTCAGCTTTTGTGCGCCTTATAGATAATCCCACCGTGACCCTTAAACAAACCAGGAGGACAAATTTTATTTTAATGGTATCATGCAATATAAATTCATAATATCCCATTTATAGCACTGTGCAGATGGTAATACTGATTTCGGTGACTGCCATGCTGCAGCTTGTATTATTTCATTATTGGAGAGTTGACAAAGGGTACAATAGAGGGAGGAGGAGAGGATACAGGATACACTTGCTGCCTGGAATTCTCTGCCCATTGAAGCAGTGGAGGCTACCTCGTTAAATATGTTTAAGTCACAGGTAGATAGATTTCTGATCAATAAGGGAATTAAGGGTTATGGTGAGCGGGTGGGTAAGTGGAACTAAACCACTATCAGATCAGCCATGATCTTATTGAATGGCGGGGCAGCCTCGAGGGGCTAGATGGCCTACTCCTACTCCTATTTCTTATGTTCTTATGTACAGGCGATGACTCCCTCTTATTCGTTCTTTTTCTATTTTTCTATTTATTGACCTCGGAAGATATCGTCGCACATTGTTCAGTACAGGTTAAGCACCTCCTATATGGTAGCCAGAAGGAGCTGCGGAATAATGGTTCTAGCTCTCCAATCACAGTTTCCTCTCTCCCATCCTTGCTACTCCAATCTTAGAATTTTTCTGTGGTTAAGTGACAAGAGCAGGATGAATGGAACCTATGATGGGAGGAATTGGAGCAATGATGAACCTGAACAATGAATACACAGGGCTCTGACGAAAGGTCATCCTGACTCGAAACGTAGGCTCTATTCTCTTTCTACAGATGCTGTCAGACCTGCTGAGATTTTCCAGCATTTTCTGTTTTTGTTTCAGATTCCAGAATCTGCAGTATTTTGTCTTTTAATACACAGTCTTGCCCTGTCACATTGGTTTCCCCAATAGATTGCATTCACCACATCTTAGCAAGTTCAAGGGAAGAAAGTCCTTAGCAGTACATTCACACCTGCCAATCTGTTGTACAAAATCCTGGAACTCCCACCCCAACAGCATCATGGGTGTAGTTGCACCACATGGACCGGAGAAGTTCAAGAAGGCAGCTCACTACTTTCTCAAAGCCAATTATGGGTGGACAATAAATGCGGACCTAGCCAATGATGCCCACATCCCATGAATGAATTTTAAAAATCTTTATTTTTCATACATAAAATGAAGTACATTGCAAGATGACCTTCACAGACAAATCAACATTAGGGAGAGAGGAACAGACAGCATTACTAAGAGCTCTAGGAAAATGAGCTTAGCAAGCAAATAATCAGAAATCAAAAAATGAATAGAAGAACCTGTTTATATCCAGCATGGGAGGGATATAATCTGAACGGAGGAGCAGCTCGGTCTTTTCTGTGATGCTACTGCTTCAGCTACTGCTCTATCATTTCCTGCTCTCAGCAATTGAGAGTTAATTTTTTTAAATATCCTGACAGTTGCTGAGAGTTTTGAAGATGATCTGTTTTTCAAAAAAACCTGAACTCTGTTTCACTCCAGTGACTCGACTTCAAGAGTAGCTCATTGCAAATGCTTTGTGGTGACATGGTCATAAAGGTGCTATAAATCCAATACTTTCTTTTTCTGAATGTAGGAATCTGCACCATCATTTACCACTCAAAATGCAAATAGATCAAATTGTATTACTTCTATATTATAGAAATTCCAATGTGTTTATGCTAGTCTATTGGATGGTTGATGACAAGGTAATCTTTTTTGCTTGACTTATTTAGGAAACATTTTGCTGTAATATGTATAGTTGATAGATCTAGTTGACATCAGGGTTGTTGCTATCAGAACAGTGCAGAGTCATTATATAAGAACAGTGGATAGTGATGTAGAATTGGTTTGCGTTGAAATCGTGAATAACAGGGGAATGGAGACAAAGGTGGGAATAACCTACAGACCCCTAAAATGTGACCTCCCAAAGTCAGAGCATAAATGGGGAAATATCAAGAGCATGTTTGAAGGGAACTGCAATTATCATGTGAGATTTTAACCTGCACATTGATTGGACAAACCAAACCGGCAAGGGTAGCATAGAAAAAGGAGTGTATCAGGGATTGCTTTTTGGAGCAGTATTTTGTGGCACCTACCGGGGAATGGGTTATTTTAGATTTGGTTTTGTGTGAAGAAGGACTAATAAGGGATCTTGTGGTTAAGGACCCCCTGGTGGGTAGTGACCACAATATGATAGAATTCTGGATACAGTTTGAGGGTGAACATCATAGGTCCATAACCAGTGTCTTCAACTTGAGTAAAGGCAAATAGTAGTATGAGGGAGGAATTGTCTAAGGTGAACTGGGTAAACAAGCTAAGATAACAGGTCAGTAGACAAGCAATGGCAGATATTCAAACAACTGGTTCAAATGCTCAGCAGGAGTTTATCCCAATCAAAAAGAGGGATTCTGTGAGAAAGAGGCAAAATCCATGGTTAACACATGAGGTCAAGGATAAAGTTAAATTGAAAAGCAGGATAAACAAAGTGGCAAGGGATTATAGTAGACCAGAGGACTGGGAAGGTTTTAGGATCCAGCAGCAAAAGACTAGAAAGGAGAAAATGAATTTTGAGAGAAAACTTGCGTGCAGAATTAAAACAAACAGTGAGAGTTTCTATGGATATATAAATAGGAAACAGGTGTCTTCAGGTGAATGTGGGACCTCCTACTGAACGAGGCATGTGAATTGATAGCAGCAAACAAAGAAATGGCGGAGATGCTAAATAAATCGTTTGCATCAGTCTTCATCGTGGAAGACATTGCAAATGTCACTAAGTGATCAGATGAACTGAATTCATAGATAACATAGTAGAACTATTACTGTTTTAGAGAGACTTAAGGGGCTAAAGGCAGACAAGTCACCAGGACCAGATGAGCTGCATGCTAGGGTTTTAATGGAAGTGGCTGCAGAGATTGTGAACTCATTGATTGAAATTTTTCGTAACTCGCTAAATTCTATGAGGGTATCAGAAGGTTGAAAAACAGTCAATGTGACACCCTTGTTCAAAAAGGGAGAAAGGCTCAGGCAAGGAACTATAGGCCAGTTAGTTTTGCCTCTATTATTGGCAAGAGGCTGGACTCAGTAATCAAAGAGAAAATAGCGAATCATTTAGGAAAGCTGAATATAATCAAATCTAGTCAACATGGTTTTATGAATGGTAAATCATGATAAATTTGCTTGAAATCTTTGAGGATGTAACAGAGGGATTAGATAGAGGGGAACCTGTAGATGTAGTGTATTTAGTTTCCAAAAGGCATTTGCTAAGGTGCTGCATAGGAGGCTGGTGCATTAAATAAAAGTCCATAGAATTGGAGGAGTGTGTTAGCATGGATTGAAAATAAAGAGTTGTAGTGAATGGGTCCTTTTCAAAGTGGAAAGTTGTAACTGGTGTAGTACCGCAGGGATCAGTTCTTGGCCCACAATTGGTCACTATTTACATAACGACCTGGAGGAAGGAACTGAATGTATGGTCTCCAAATTTGCCAATGATACGAAGAAAGGTGGAAGGGCAGCTTGTAATGAGGATATTGTGATTCTGCAATAGATTGGATGACTGGGTGAAAACCTGGAAAATGGAGTTTAATGTGGGGAAGTCTGAGGTCATGCACTTTGGTAGTAGGAATCAAAAGGCAGATTATTATCTAAATGGAGAAAGACTGCAGGTGAGTGAAGTATAAGGGACTTGGGTGTCAGAGTGAATTTTTAAAAATTTATTTGTTCATTGAATATGGGTGTTACTGGCTGGGCCAGCATTTATTGCCCATCCCAGAGGGCATTTGAGAGTCAACCAGATCGCTGTGGGTAAGGAAGGCAGATTTCCTTTCCTAAAGGACATTAGTGAACCATGTGGGTTTCTACGACAATCGATAATGAATTTGTGGTCATCATTAGACTTTTAATTCCAGATTTTTATTGAATTCAAATTCCACCATCTGCCATGGTGGGATTTGAACCGGGGCCCCAGAGCATTACCCTGGGTCTCTGGTCCCTCTCTCTCTCTCTCTTTCCCCCCCCCCCCAGAATCAAGTTGGCTCTAGGTTCTTGGGATTTCACTTGACATTTTTCAATCAGATTAGGTGAAGAGTACTCCCATGTTATGAACTACTGCAGCTGACCTTCGGGCAGCTTTGTGATTTTCAGTCGTAATTATTTTTTAAATTCGAACCATGGAGCTGAGGGTCAGAAGCAGCAACTTGTCAGTGAAACTGACCTGAAAGACTGGCTTTAAAATAAAAATTGGATGTGACTGTTCCTAATTTTTTGAAGCCAGTGTCTCAGGGTTGAAGTTCTGATGCTCAGTCTGGACAATGAGAACTGCATGCAGGAAACCGAGTCAGGGCCTCCCAATTTTTACATCTTGTTTACTCTCCTTTCCTGTGCCTTGGGTTGAGGCAGTCCATGTTATGCACATGGTACAGATAACGGGATATTTTCTTGTCAGATGAACAATATTTCACAATGTTGATACAGTAGAATTTGTGCACTCTGGCTTGTTTAATGTTGGGATCACCTATAGATTGCACACAAACTCGATGCTGCTCCTAATATTAATGACCCATTTTGTATACATATCAAACAGTATTTGCAAGCAAGCCAGGGCTCATGATTTCTCTCCTTGGCACTGTCTATATGCTCCGGAGTGTCTACTTTAACACCAAAGACCATGCCACTGCACATATGTAGAGTTAAGGAAGGAACAATTGTAATGTTGCTTCAAATCCTGAATCCGAAACAAGAGGTTTATCATTGAACAAGATTAACATTTAGGAAGCTTTTTCTTTTAATAGTTGTTGAAAGCAGATTTCAAGGAAATAAAGTTTTTATTTCTTGAATAGCACTGAATACATCAGATATAAACCTTCCTTTTCAGCTTTGGAGAAAACGGTCCCCAATTGCACTTTCATATTCTATGACTAAGTAAGTCACAAGGCCACAGTCTTGACATGTTTCTGTATTCATAGGACTGCTTGTACACATGGAATCGTTTCCAGAAGCCTTAATTACGTTAAAGTTTTGGCTGGAAGAATAACTAGAAATTTTGTATCTAAAGAAGCACTGTTGTAATAAAGATACTAATTTAGTTGCAGATATTTTTCAGGTCTCTATTAATCTGAAGTATTTAACAGGTTATTTTGTTATCTTGGGCAGATTACCAGACGTCAGGGAAAGTAGAGAGAATTTTCTGATACAAGTGGTCTAAACTATGGGAGTATAAAAATCTCAAAGAAGGGTAGAAAAGACTTCTTTAAAAAAAAACTGCATCTTGCATTTTTAATACATCAGTGGTGAACAGCATATAGCTTGGACAATTTTTGCAAATTATTTTTGGGATGCATTCTTAAAAATGTTTACGGGCTCCCCTGACAAAAATTCCCCCCCCCACCCCCCCATTGGACTTGTATGAATAAGCTTTGCTATGCAAGGTCAAGATAAGTGAATGCTGCTTTAATCAACTAATCCTGTAGATTGGTGATGGTCATTGGGAGAGTTGTTCTTTGTGGTTTTGAAGTGGAAAATTAACAATGCTTAGTTAAAAATTAGAAGTTTAATACTATAAATATTTACAAAACGGGATCTTGCTTTAGTATTGGGCAGCACAGTTCTACACTTGCTTGCAGACTGAATGGAAACAAAACTGTTGCTAAGATTGTTTTCCAGTATTTCTGGCTGCTTTTGTGGTTCTTTTCTTCGAGACTACCTTTATTCCTTCCTTCCATCCTCTGTCCTTTTCCCTCTCCTGCTTCATCTTCACTCATTCTGCCTTCCCATAAAATGCTAGGTGTTGTAACATGATTACACGTACATAACCAAGTTACTGACAATTAAATCTTGGATTATAGTTCAATATATTAAACTAATTGTATTTGCGATAATCTTGTGCTTTTCTGCTATTATGTAAATTTGTGGATTTCTGATCATTAGGAATGTTTCTGCTATTGAAAATCAGTGCATTATTAATAACCATTTTTAAAAAGTGTCATTTTGTTTTTCCTTGTATCTATTTGTGAAATGCATGGGACGTTTCTTCAAAGTATCATAAATGCAAATCTTTCATTTTGAAGTTCAAAGCTAATCATTTTTTTCATCCTAATTGCAGTAAGAACTTCTCTCGTTCTGTTCAGGTGACTGTATTTGCAATGATACTTGGTGCATTTGTTGCTGCCAGGTAAGATTTATTTAATTAATTGAAGGATTAGCTAGGATTGTTAATCTTTTCTTGTTTAATAAATGTTTTATTATTTTACTAAAAGTTCATCAGCGAACTCTTAACTGTTCAGTAGCCATTCTCCACGATTCTAAACAAAATGATAAATGTTATGAATCTATCAGGCTTAGTTCCACCCTAGGATCTGACTTGCCCAGTAGTGTAACAAATTGGGATTATAACATAGATCCCAATCTACCTAATTACATTCTCTTCACTTTAATACTTTATAATGTTTTTCAAACAACTATCACATTCCTTTTTTTAAAGACAAAATAATTGATGGAATAGTCTTAAACAATGATTTGTTGGAACAAAATTGACATTGTATACCACCTGCTCTAAGTAATTATTTACTAAAGTTCATTGTCAAATCTTTTTTGGTCTTCAATTTTTCCTCAACTGCTCATCATTTTATTAAAGATCAAGCTCTACAATCTTTCCTCCAGCCTCTCTTCCAAAGAATTGGAGAAGATCAGGCAACTGTCCCGCTGTTGAGCTCCTCCTCTTTCTTTCCGGAATATTGGATCAGGATTGGCTCAAATCCATCAATAAGGCAGTAGACCCCTGGCTCAGTTTGACCTGACTCAACAAATGCTGGTGTACTATGGCCAACATAGGCTCAGTGTCTTTGAGCTAGCCAAAGCTAAAATTACCTCTAATCTCTCTTGATGCTAAGAGGATGGGTGGTGCATGTTTGGCCCTTACCAAATGTACAGTTGAGTTAACTGAGGAGCATCTTTGGGAGAAAAATAATTATTTTTTCCACCCGTCCCCACCCGCTTTCTCCTCCTGTAAGAACATCAAGCATGGAAATCATAAATACACCTTCATTTTTGGGAATCCTACATGGTTCCTTCTGTTTCACAAACATTCTGTTGAGAGGAACATGAGCATTAGAAGATAGACAAATCAGTTGTCACCCAAAGAACCTTGAATTTGGGTTTCATAACATGGGGCAAGCACACTTAATATTGGATTGAAGTTAAGATTCTGATGCTAGCCTTGAAATAGTAAAACTGAGCACACTTGTTTCCATAAGTTATACCCTGAGAGATGCATTCTAAACATTCTAAATTATGTTCTAAATACGATAATAGTGTTTTGTGTGTGTATTTCTGTTTTGATGTAGGAACTGAAATGCAATAAAAATACACTGGTTTCTTTCAGTTCTGACATGGCATTTGACTCTTTTGGATATGGTTACATTCTTACAAATAATGTATTAACAGCTGCCAATGGAGCTTACGTCAAGCAAAAATTGGAGTCAAAAGTAAGTTTTTAAAAAATTGTTTCAAAACCTAGTGTTGAGAGTTTATTCTGGAATATTTTGGAAATTATTCAAAATCTTTAAATATCATCTTCCAGTCCTGTGAAACTTTTCTGGCATTTCCAATTACAATTCGATGGTTCATTGAAAATACTATTTCTGAAGTGGTTGTAATTAGATATGTTTTCCTCTTTGATTTTTGACCTCAAGAAAAAAAATCAACAGGGGTTAAAAGAACACAGAGGGCATGCATAAAATCCTGCTATTGGTTGTGGGTAATGAAATGAGGTTTTCTTTTCCCCAGTTTTCTCCCCTTGCCTCTTTATGGATGTTGAAGTGTCATCTCTAAAATTACAACTGCAGTACTGAAGATGTACTTGGCTAAGCTGTTACAGTACAGCTACAACAGGGTACCTACCTGTCAATGTGGAACATTAAAAGGACTGTGCAGTGAAAAAGTGAAGAGGTATCTTTGAGGATGCTGTTAATTTGAGATGGGAATTCTGACCAGTTGTAAAATCAGTGTTGAGTAGGACAATGTTTTTATTTTTTGCTTGCAGCTACCCCGTTTTTTTGAGCCATAGACTAAAACAGCCTCCATAGTGTTTAACTTTTAGGATGCTGGTTGTTGAAATAGAAGCTCTAGTTGAGAGGAAGTGCATTGTTGGCTAGGAGATTGTGACCCAGATGGGATGGAAATCTCTTTGCTTTATAAAATATATAATGGGGATCTTAACACACAAGCTTTGATTCTTCAAAATTTACAGAATGTTACAATTCTTTTCAGTTGCTCCAGTTTTCAGTATTTGTGAGATAAGCCATGTTTTATGTATAAAAATGTAATTCTTACCCTTGAGCAATTTTTTGTTTAGTTTTATCTTGGAGTTTTATTGAAAAATCTTTTGTTGTGGTGACTGTAGCAGCTCCTCCTCCATGTTCTTTGTGAAGGCCAGACAGCTAAATCAAAGAACAAAGAACAATACAGCACAGGAACAGGCCCTTCGGCCCTCCAAGCCCGCGCCGCTCCCCGGTCCAGGATTGAATCCTGAATCCAGGATTGATGCTTTCAAAAATCCTTTCAAAATTGAATCAGGTTCAAAAATCTAGATTGAAATTCTTTTTAAATAAATGTTTGCTGAGCAGTGATCGAGCCTGGAGAGATGTCCTGTTGTAGGAAAACTTGAATTTGTGATTAACTTGTGCAAGATCTTAATTAGACTGCAGCAGGCTGTTGCCCTTCATTCTTTTCTGCTCCACCTTATTCTATGCCCCTTTAAGCATTTCTTATTTTATTCTTGGTCATACACATTCTCTCCTTTGCACTACGGAGAATCGCAGACTTGTTATGCTGCAGACGGAGGCCATTTGGCCCATCATTTCTGCTCTCCAAAGGAGCACCATGGCTGTACTTTTTCTCATACCCCTGTACACTGTTTTTATTCAGGTAATCACCTAATGCCCTCTTGAATGTCTTGCTAGAACCTGCCTCCAAACTTAGGTGACTGTGCGGAATCTGCATGTTCTCCCTGTGTCTGCGAGGGTTTCCTCCGGGTGTTCTGGTTTCCTCCCACAGTCCGAAAGACGTGCTCATTACATGCATTGGCCATGCTAAATTCTCCCTCAGTGTTCCTGAGCATGTGCTGGAGTGTGGCGACTAGGGGATTTTCACAGTAACTTCATTGCAGTGTTAATGTAAGCCTACCTGTGACACAAATAAATAAACTTAACTTGAAAAATTTAAACAGCACCACACTTCCAGGCAATGCATTCCAAACCTGAACCACTTCTTGTGTGAAAGTTTTTTCTCACATCATATTTGCTGCTTTTGCAAATCACTTTAAATCTGTGCCCCTCATTCTTGATCCTTTTGCAAGCGGGAGCAGTTTCTCTCTATCCTGTCCGGTCCCCTCATGATTTTGAACATCTCTATTAATATTCTTCTTAGCCTTTTCTCAAATGAAAACAGTTCCAACCTCTCCAATTTATCCTCATAACTGAAGTTTCTCATCCCTGGAATCATTTTTGTAAACATCTTCAGCACTCTTTCCTGTGATGTGGCACCAAGAACTGTACACGGTTTCCAACTGAAGTCTAACTATTGTCTTGGACAAGTTCCTTATTATTGTACTCAATGTCCCTGTTAATAAAGCCCAGAATACAATACATTTAATTAACAGCTCTCTCCACCTGTCCTGCCACCTTCAATGATTTATGCACATATACATCCAGGTTCCTCTACTCCTGAGCTTGGTCTTGCATGTGCTTTTTCATGTTCATTGTTGAACTTGCTTGCTCTTGTGTTCACTTGCTCTTTCACACACTCACTCGTATTCGTGCTTGCTGTCCCAGCTTGTTCGTTTCTGTGTATACTCGCACATTCTCTTGTATAAGTGCAGATTTACATTTATTTATTCTCTGGTGGTCCACCCTATCACCATCCTCATAGCCTTGTTGCCACCTGGAATCAGTTCACCTTAATTGCATGTTTATGATGCAAGAGATGGTTAGAACTCAGCTAGTCTCTAGCCTATGACTGCTATTTCCATTGAGAAGTCTCTTACAGTAGAGGAATGCCTTGGAATGAAAGTTAGAGCATCTGTTTAGTTGCAATGTTGCTATCTAGGGAACATGGGAGCTCCCATCTTATGTCTTTCTTCAAGGGCTATACAAAAGTTGTGATGATACCAGCATACCTCTTTTGCAAGCAGATACAAATAATCTTGGGGACAGTGTGGACATTGCTTTAGCTCAGTTTCACAGACAGGTGGACTGCTGTCCTTGGTATATCTGCAGCTGTCCCAATAAGTAGCGTTAGAGCAAACTTTCCCAAACTTTGAGCTGCGGAACTCCCAGTGACCTCCCAAGAGCATCGAGGAAACCTCAAGCATTCTCATCTTATCGGCACCCTTTTCTGCCATGAAATAGGTGCAAACACAAAAATCAAATGTAAACAAATCTTTATTGGCTATATCTATGCATGAATTAGGAAGAGGCACACAGTCACAAATACATTTGCCAGCTACATGGCTCCCTCACATTAACCCCTGACCAAGCCACCCTCCCGTGGCCCCTTAGTATTAACCCCTAGAAGTACTATCCACTTTAGGAGTGAGTAATCGGGTAATAATTTTTAAAAAAAACTTATACAATTTGTCATTTTTAATGGGAGGAATGATGCTGGAAAGCTGATTCTCATATTGGTCACATGCACCACTCTCTCCTTCACAAACGTATGCACACAACTCTCTCCCTCGCATGCACACTCACATTCCTCATTCACACAAATACACACCTCTCTCACTCACCTCTTTCACATGTTCCCCACCCCACTTGTCTGCTTGCTTGCCCCCTCGGGTACGCGCTCGCTCAGCTATTTCATGCTTGTATGTTACCTGCACTCCTGGGGATAACACCCATGCTCCCCACACATGACATAGAACATAGAACATAGAAAGTCACAGCACAAACAGGCCCTTCGGCCCACAAGTTGCGCCGATCACATCCCCACCTCTAGGCCTATCTATAGCCCTCAATCCCATTAAAACCCATGTACTCATCCAGAAGTCTCTTAAAAGACCCCAACGAGTTTGCCTCCACCACCACCGACGTCAGCCGATTCCACTCACCCACCACCCTCTGAGTGAAAAACTTACCCCTGACATCCCCCCTGTACCTACCCCCCAGCACCTTAAACCTGTGTCCTCTCGTAGCAACCATTTCAGCCCTTGGAAATAGCCTCTGAGAGTCCACCCTATCCAGACCCCTCAACATCTTGTAAACCTCTATCAGGTCACCTCTCATCCTTCGTCTCTCCAGGGAGAAGAGACCAAGCTCCCTCAACCTATCCTCATAAGGCATGCCCCCCAATCCAGGCAACATCCTTGTAAATCTCCTCTGCACCCTTTCAATGGCTTCAACATCTTTCCTGTAATGAGGTGACCAGAACTGCGCGCAGTACTCCCAAGTGGGGTCTAACCAGGGTCCTATAAAGCTGCAGCATTATCTCCCGACTCCTAAACTCAATCCCTCGATTAATGAAGGCTAGTACGCCATACGCCTTCTTGACCGCATCCTCCACCTGCGAGGCCGATTTAAGAGTCCTATGGACCCGGACCCCAAGGTCCTTCTGATCCTCTACACTGCTAAGAATGGTACCCTTCATTTTATACTGCTGCTCCATCCCATTGGATCTGCCAAAATGGATCACTACACACTTATCCGGGTTGAAGTCCATCTGCCACTTCTCCGCCCAGTCTTGCATTCTATCTATGTCTCGCTGCAACTTCTGACATCCCTCCAAACTATCCACAACACCACCTACCTTGGTGTCGTCAGCAAACTTACCAACCCATCCCTCCACTTCCTCATCCAGGTCATTTATGAAAATGACAAACAGCAAGGGTCCCAGAACAGATCCCTGGGGCACTCCACTGGTCACTGACCTCCATGCAGAGAAAGACCCTTCCACAGCCACTCTCTGCCTTCTGCAGGCAAGCCAGTTCTGGATCCACAAGGCAACAGCCCCTTGGATCCCATGCCCTCTCACTTTCTCAAGAAGTCTTGCATGGGGGACCTTATCGAACGCTTTGCTGAAGTCCATATAGACCACATCCACCGCTCTTCCTTCGTCAATGTGCTTGGTCACATTTTCAAAGAACTCAACCAGGCTCGTAAGGCACGACCTGCCCCTGACAAAGCCGTGCTGACTACTTTTGATCATACTAAACTTCTCTAGATGATCATAAATCCTGTCTCTCAGGATCCTCTCCATCAACTTACCAACCACTGAGGTTAGACTCACCGGTCGGTAATTTCCCGGGCTGTCCCTGTTCCCTTTCTTGAATATCGGGACCACATCCGCAATCCTCCAATCCTCCGGAACCTCTCCCGTCTCCATCGACGATGCAAAGATCATCGCCAAAGGCTCCGCAATCTCCTCCCTCGCCTCCCACAGTAACCTGGGGTACATCCCATCCGGTCCCGGCGACTTACCAACCTTGATGCCATTCAATAGTTCCAACACATCCTCTTTCTTTATGTCCACATGCTCGATCCTTTCTGTCCTCCGCAATCCAGCAGTACAACCACCCAGATCCCTTTCCACCGTGAATACCGAGGTAAAGTATTCATTAAGCACCTCCGCCATTTCTAACGGTTCCGCACAAACTTTTCCCCCTTCACCTTTTAAGGGTCCTATGCCTTCACATCTCATCCTTTTACTCTTGACATATTTGTAGAAAGCCTTGGGATTCTCCTTAATCTTACCCGCCAAGGTCTTCTCATGACCCCTTCTCGCTCTCCTAATTTCCTTCTTAAGCTCCTTCCTACATCGCGTATACTCCTCTAAATCCTTAACACCTCCTAGCTCTCTGAACCTTCTGTACGCCTCTCTTTTCTTATTTACCAGGTTCATCACAACCTTCGTGCACCACGGTTCCCGTACCCTACCAACACCCCCCTGTCTCATCGGAACGTTGTCATGCAGAGCTCCAGACAAACATTCCTTGAAAATCCTCCACTTTCCTTCGGTACTTTTCCCCAAGAATGCCTCCTTCCAATTTACCCGTCTAATTTCCTCCCTGATGACACTGTATTTCCCTTTACTCCAGAGAAACACTTTCCTAGCCTGCCTGACCCTATCTCTTTCCAATGCTATCGTGAAGGAGATAGAATTATGATCGCTATCCCCAAGATGTTCACCCACCGAGAGATCCTCCACCTGTCCAGGTTCATTAGCCAGCACCAGATCAAGAACAGCCTCTCCTCTAGTAGGCTTATCCACATACTGTGTCAGGAAACTCTCCTGGACACACCTAACAAACTCCTCTCCATCCAAACCCCTAGCCCTAGGGATATTCCAATCTATGTTTGGGAAATTAAAATCTCCCATCACGACAACTCTGTTATTCCTACATCTCTCCAGGATCTGTTTCCCCATCTGCTCCTCAACATCTCTGTTACTATTGGGCGGCCTATAGAAAACACCCAGCAAAGTTACCGACCCCTTCCTATTCCTAACCTCCACCCACAGAGATTCCGTAGTCAGTCCCTCCACGGCGTCCACCTTCTCTACAGCCGTGACACTATCCCTGATCAACAGTGCCACTCCCCCCCCTCTCTTGCCTCCCTCCCTGTCCTTCCTGAAACATCTAAAACCTGGCACCTGAAGCACCCAGTCCTGTCCCTGAGACATCCAAGTCTCCGTAATGGCCACCACATCACAATTCGAAGCAGCAATCCACGCTCCAAGCTCATCCACTTTATTCACTACACTCCTGGCATTAAAATAGACACATCTCAGACCTTCAGCCTGAGCACTTCCCTTCTCCCTCACTCGTCTAACCTCCCTCTTACCCTGTCTACATTCCTTATCTATTTGCGAGCTAACCTCCTCGCTCTCAGTCCCCTCATTTCGATTCCCTCCCCCCAACCTTTCTAGTTTAAAGTCTCACCAGTAGCCTTAGCCAACCTTCCCGCCAGGATATTGGTCCCCCTGGGATTCAAGTGCCACCCGTCTTTTTTAAACAGGTCACACCTGCCCCTAAAGAGGTCCCAATGATCCAAGTACCCAAATCCTTGTCCCTTGCTCCAGTCCCTCAGCCACGCATTAATTCTCCACCGATTCCTGTTCTCACTCTCCCGCGGCACAGGCAGCAATCCCGAGATTACTACCTTTGCATTCCTCTTTCTCAGCTGTCTACCCAATTCCCTATATTCTCTTTTCATGACCCCTTCCCTCTTCCTACCGATGTCAGCAGTACCTATATGCATCACGACCTTGGGCTCCTCTCCCTCCCCCTTCAGGATTTCTGGGACTCGACCAGAGACATCCCGGACCCCTGCACCAGGGAGGCAAACCACCATCCGAGAGTCCCGTCTGTGTCCGCAAAAACGCCTATCTGACCCTCTCACCGTAGAGTCCCCAATTAGCACTACCCTCCTGTAACCTCCATGACCCTTCTGTAACCGCGGCATCACATGACCAATTGGTCTACAGAAAGGACATTGGACTAGATCTCAATTGTAATAGCAAGTAAAATTGGATTGACCCAAACGTTTGGGGCAACAGCTCATAAATGAGCTGTCTTTCACATGCAAGTAAACTTAATATGTAGCATAGTTAATGTTACTACTAATCTTACTGTGGTGCCTGCAGATCAGCCTCATTGTTCATTGGAAAAAGGGCAATTTGTTTAAAAGTCCTTGATTTGAGGAGCCCACTACAGGTTTTGCTTCAGAAGGATGCTGTGCAGTAAAGTCAGAGTGCTACCCATTTACCCTTTGGATCCATGTTTTAATATAGCTTAGATTTCCTTTCCTGAACCTGGAATGGAACAAGTTGGTGCTCTTCACTTCTTAGCAATGAAGGTAATTGATGTAGAGAATTGTACTGCAAGTGTTTTTCTGTAGCTGAGCTCTCTGTTTAGTGGATACCAGTGCAGCTTTGAAACAGTCAAGCTCCTAAAAATAATGGTATTTTTGTGGGCAAGTACCTGACCTCTGCTCAACACAGCAATAACAGCTCAGCTGCAGTCAAGAATTCCATGGGTGGAAATTCTGGGTGTAACGATCCTTTTTGCCACTGTTTCATTGTGATTGTGTTCCTGTGATCAGGTTTGAAAGATGTTTGTGCTGAGGAATAGAAGACTTGCTATTTTAAACACTAAATGTCAAATGCAGAATAAAAATCGCACTTTTCTCTCCAAAGGTGTGTGCCTTCTACTGCACAAATGTGAATATCTTTTTTCCATGTTAACCATGCAAGTAAGATAACGAATGGTGTTAAATTAGTTTTTATGCTGAAGGCCCTTAGTTGAAGGAACTGAGATTGATAGAATAGATTTTTTTTAAACAGAATCCCTACAGTGCAGAAGGAGGCCATTCGGCCCATTGAGCTTGCCCTAACTCTCTGAAAGAAGATTTTACTCAGCCTCTCGCTCTCTCTCTATAACCCCATGCATTTATCATGGCTAATCCACCTAACCTACACATCTTTGGACACCAAGGAGCAATTCAGCATAGCCAATTCACCTAATCTGCACATCATTAGACTGAGAGGAGAAATTGGAGCACCCGGAGGAAACCCACGCACACATGAGGAGAATGTGCAAACTCCACACAGACAGTCACCCAAGTCGGAATCGAACCTGGTCCCTGGCACTGTGAAGCAGCAGTGCTAGCCACTGTGTCCTGGTGCCTCCGTGACGGAGATTTTGAGCTCAGTTCCAAAGTGGTTGGCAAGAAATCCTCCTCCCATACAATTCAAGCTTTGGTCTCAAAAATTAAAGGCTAATATTATTTCACTGCACTGCCCAGAGCCTCCAGTATTTATGTTATGTGATTATACTGATTACTGTGGTTTCTTTTTAGGAGCTGGGTAAATATGGATTACTTTATTACAATGCCCTCTTTATGATTTTGCCTTCAATGGGCATTGCATATTTCACAGGTGATCTTCAAAAGGTAAGCACTTGGCTTTTTAAAACAAAAATTTGATACACTGGTGTTTTAATTTTCAGAGTTTAACAATTAATTACTTATCTCTGGCACAAGTTAGTGACTGTGATATGCATCAGTCTGCCCCTGATGCATTCTTTTTCGTCCAACTGTCTTCCTCAGCATCCTTCCCTTTTTGCCTTGAGATATCCATTACCAATCATGTGTCATTGCGGTTCCCTTTACAGTCCAGAATCTTGCCTAAAGTTGTATTGCCCTAGATGCAGACTCTTCCTTGTGTTGTGGGCAGAAATTCCTAATCCTGCAGTAATTGTTTGCCACATCAGAAATTCCTAACCGCAGTGTGGCAGTGAATCTATGTTCAGAACTGAATGATAGTTTTGAGTAGTACCTGTGTGTTTTAGATTTTTTGGCTTTCTGCAGATACATTATTACTGCTAAGTACAAAAAAATCATTCTTAGCAATTTCTTGCACCTTACAAACTGAGGTATGACCAATGTAGCATTGCCCTAGTTGATGACGTGCACCTTCTAGTGTACACCTATTCCGTTTTTGAAGGATCAGGTTGCTTAGGCTTAACTATAAATCTACAAATCAAGTTTTTGAAAAATACACATTAAATACATTGTATTAGATTAATTTAACTTACAACACTTAAGTTCATCAAACAATTAAATGCAACCAAATAAGACTGATTTTGGACTATAATATACCTTGTTGAACTTGAGTCTTTGAGTCCACCCCATGGAACCATCATCTGTTCATCCCTACACAGGCTACAGTACAGCAGAAAGGGAAGTGCTGTTGAAAGTAGCCAAAAGCTACCAAAAATATCTCTGAGCATAGAGCTGTCAATCAATGCCATCAGAGCTTGATGCCCAAACTCCCACCACCATTGACCCCCAACAATTCAGGATAGATTGGTAGATCCCTCTTATAGCCATTATCAACAGCTTCCAGGCAATAAAGGAATCAAAGGCTTTTGATACTTAAAGATGTTTATACAGCCATATGGCTGGGACAAGTCAGCTTTCAAAGTGGATGACTGAGATATCTGCAGCTGATTTTGAACTTCAGGGAGCTTTGAGATCATTACTGCTACAGAGAAACTGCAGTGATCAGTTTAAAGTGAAACTCAGTTGAACTTTTTTTTAAAAATTCTAATTGCTAGAAACAGGTTCTATCCTTAGAGAGATGGAAAATAGGAACTTGCATAGCAACTAGTCAGAGTCAGCAGTGATAACATAAGAAATAGATACAGGCACCTGATTCACCATTCATTAAGCTCATGGGTGATCTACATCAGTAATTCCTAATACTGAATACCTGAGCTGTGCTGAAGTTGGCATCAGCATTTTAAAATCTGAAAATACTGTTTAGCCTTGGATACTGTGTTCTAAACTTAGATTGACTGTATTAATATGACACAAGCATTCCCTGACTTATTTAAGGATCCCCTCTTACAAAAAGGAACATTTTGCAACTGTTGCTTGTAACTATAGTTAGTCTATGATGGGTTTAAAATAGTGATCTTCAATTTCCTTCTGTGAAAAGGACTCCTTGTTTTGAGAGGGTATGTTTCAAGTCCTCTTTCCATCTACTGAGTTAACTAGTTTGTCTGATGGCCGGATCCATTTCATTACAATCATAGACACTAACTAAAATGAAGGTTTCTGTGAGGGGAGCAAAGCAGATCTCCACTACAAAACCAGCCAGTCCCTCTAGCAGCTGGTAACTTTCTTCATTATCAGGTGAATGGAGAGAAACAGAACAATGACACTTCTATTTTAACCAAAATAATGTATTAAAGTTCCAGCTACTGGATAAATTATTGAGAAAAGCTGTTGGAATAGTTACAGCACAGGAGAACAGATTGATAACACGCCAGAGGAATATTAATCTTGTTCAGCTGTGTGAATTGTAACAAAACTGAAATTTGTGAATGTTGTTTTGATGTATTTATCTCCAGAGTCTGTCTAATACAGAAAAAATGAAAATGGTTAATTTTTGTAGCCTGGAAATTTATTACATACGGTATGGGCCTTCCTAGAATTTTTTAAAAAACTTTTTTCCTCAAGGGTGCTACCATGAAGAAAATGAACCTTAACTAAAAAGACGACAATTTTATCAGCTGCAAGGGAACTTGGAAAAAGGAAGGCAAGAAATGTATAGCGGGAGCCTGAAATTAGCTCAGTGTGCTGATTTTATTCTTTAATTTTGGTGAAATACTTCTGTAGGATTCTTAAAGTGCTTTTTTAACTTGGATAGTACTTTAATTGTGTCACTCCTATTGCAAGGCAGCTTGTTGGAATATATGAACACTGGATCATTTGTGAAAGATCCCCTGCTTGTGGCTGCTCTAACAGTACAGAGCCGTTGGAGTAAATGCCCAGACTTGATGTCTGCCCAGTTGGAATCTTGTCAAGAAATGTGTACCTTGTGGAAAAAAAGAGACCAGGGAGGCCTGAATAGAATAGAGCTTCTGTTTAATATATTGCAGTGATTTAATTGACCATGCTTTTGGCAGGTACTGTGGAAAATTCTGGGGAGAGAGAAAAAGTTTGCATATTTACAAGTTTGCAGATTTGTACATTTGGGAGCTGTAGTTTCAGAAACAGCCATAGTAGCAACAGTATCAGAATTGGGTCACAAGTTAAAGAAAGCAGTGGAGGCTAGCAAATTCGTCAGTGATGAGATGGTGGTTGAATTGATTGATTTTAAAAACCTGGACACCCCAGCTTGCTGGATGGATTGCCACACACTGTGAATCAGGCATAGATTTATGATAAACAATTGGAAAAGTGATTCTTGAAACTGGACTGTTTGCTAGAGCTGATGGTTGCTGAAACCAAATTTGCTTTTACCTTTTGAAATAGTTGCAGATTTTAAACATCAAATCTGTTCACTGGTGCGATGTATCCAAAACACTCCAGTAGTTATGTTTAGTTGAATGATGGCCTGTTTCATGAAGATAGTTCATATTTTCCTAGAGTATAGAGTAGGACAATGAAAAATACCAGTTTCATTTTTGGTCATCAAATGATAATTGCTTAAAATAATTACTTTGTGTGGAAGGAGAAAGTGTTTAAATATCATGGAGATTACTCAATTCTTTACAATATTATTGATCTTGCACAGGCTGTGCAGTGAATTAGTCTGATGCACAGCATTCTGGAAATTTACTATATTTACCATGATTGATTCATGTGATGCATTCCATATTAGTGAAGAATGAAATTAGAAGATGAGCTGCTCTGGAGCAATGCATTTTGCAGCTTCTGAAACTGATAGTTTTGACAGGTGTTTGGTAGCATGTTGATACCCGTGTTTCCCAATATAGCCTGGTGGAGATGGTAAAGTGGAGAAGTAAGTACTACTATGTGAGGATAAGGGAATCCCTTGAGCAAGCACAGCAAGCAGGGGTTTGTCATCAGTTTTAAAACCACTTAACGTGCAATAAAAGATGAGTCCAGGAGCCAGCGAGAAACCAAGAGCTAACCATGTCCAGAAGGAAATCAAGGCCATTCTAATGGGGCCACTCAGGGTGGGGCAAGGCCCACAGGCTCCTAGACTTGGTGATCACTAAAGGTCTGTCACTTAGCAATAAGTGATATGTTGCAAGCCATAGTAGCAACAGTATCAGAATTGGGTCACAAGTTAAAGAAAGCAGTGGAGGCTAGCAAATTCGTCAGTGATGAGATGGTGGTTGAATTGATTGATTTTAAAAACCTGGACACCCCAGCTTGCTGGATGGATTGCCACACACTGTGAATCAGGCATAGATTTATGATAAACAATTGGAAAAGTGATTCTTGAAACTGGACTGTTTGCTAGAGCTGATGGTTGCTGATAACCACGGTCTGTAGCAGACTGATTCACGAGGCCAGTGGGACGGACTTGCCATGAATTGTACAACCTATCCAAAAAAACATTGAAAGGTGATGTTACTGGTGAACCTTCGTTAAAATGCTTAGATGACAATGAAAAACCATTAAAATCTTGTCTTGCTGCTTACCATACCAAAACCAAACCTCTGATTTTTTTACTACCAAAAGAAAGGGCTGCGTATAGCTGTTGATGCCCCACAGCTCCCTGACATTGTTTTCTCTGCCATTCTAGCTGCATTCAGTGGAGCTGCATTCAGTGGAGCTACATTCATCTGAAAATTGATACCCGAGGCAGTGTTTTTCCTGCCGCAATAGATCAAGTTCTTATCTTTACATAATTTTGGAAGGGATGGCGGTAGTAGATTACAGAAATGGGATGGGGTATTGGTTTTAAATCCCAGCAGTTTGTTAATTTGATACTGGGGAATTTAATGAGTGCATTATTGGAGTGCTATGCAGCAATCAGGCTTTTAAACTCCATTTAAAACAATTCAGTTTTGAAAAATTGCCATAATAGGGAAAGGGAATATTTGTGGGTTGTGCAGAATCAACTTTATGTCAAAGTTCAGATCTAATTGCTGCCTACTTTCTTTTTCCCCTTGTTGTTCTTAACAAAAGTGCATATTAATCTTTTTGGGCTTATCTTGTAAGGGTGTGGTTGATAACAGCACCAAGTATTGCTATTTTTTAAATTTATGGATGATGATCCAACAATAAACCTGAGATTTTTGCATTGACAAATAAAACCTGCATTTAAATTTATTAAAGGCCTTTTGCATATCATACAGGGATCCATTTCAAACTAGTTAACTTAAAGATGTGAACAAAAAAATAAATAAGGGCGCCTAAAAGTAACCAACTTATAGATCAGGACTGTGTGTGGGGCTGCTGTGTGTATGGGAGTTGTTGCCCTTCCTTGGTATCTCTATTTATGCTGCACTTCTACTGCTTAAATTTGAATGCATTCAAGACATTTTCTATTTTATGGGTGCTGTTATGCCTATTATTTTGTGTTTTCCATCACTTTTTCTGACCAGTTTCCTCCTCCCTCTTTGGAAACTATGAATTCCTACTTATTGGAGTATAATTCATAGGTCAATGTTTGCTCCCTGGTGTTTACTCCAGTCACTGTGCTCTGTGTGCTTTGTGTATATGCACAGACTATTTGACTAGAGGTGGCATTACGGAGTCTGAATGTGTTCTTGTCCAACTTCCAAATGCATTCCTCCTTTATTGGGAATTGCTGGATAATTAATCAGAGCAGGAACCCTGCACTTTTCCCTTTTTCATCAACCAAAGAGTCACCGAGGCCACATTCTCGATATCACTCAGTATGACATTGCAACAGTTTTCTTTCCTGTCTTGACTGCATCTTTCAGATCATTGTATGTGGGGCAACATATGTTCACAGCACTTATAAATTGCAAGATGACATCATTTGAAGTTGAAGCATCCGCATTCAGTAATGATTCTAGGATTCTAGATTGTCCCTCCTCATAAAACACTAACTTTCTCCTGCAGACTAACTGATGTGTGGGATCCATGGGATTCACAAACTAAGAGCATATTGCAATATTTGAGTTAGAAAGCAACTTGAGTTGGCAGTGTGCTGGGTAAACTGGTGTGCTGCTGTGCATGATGTCATTGCATTTCTATGTGTGCATGGATGGATATCAGTTCGTCATATTGTGTTGACAGGAGTCAGTGGTCCTAATGTAGTTTGTTACTTGATGGATAAACTGAGATATGTTTAATATACATCTTTCAGATTTTAAGACAAGATTATGTGAATTTTTAAAAGTTATTTTCCTTTCCAGGCAATTGATTTTGAAGGCTGGTCAAATACATTGTTTGTGACACAGTTCCTGCTGTCCTGTGTAATGGGGTAAGTACATTTTCTTTATTTCAACTCCCCCAAGTTATTGAATTCTACTGTTGTATAGAAAAAATAATAAATTTGTGGCTCCTTTTTCCCATGAGTAGCTTTCATTTAAACCTGTGGGAGGAGCAGACAGTAAGAAACCAATGACCTACTTGCTATGGTACTCGGCTGTACAGACTAGGAAGGTTCTAGGTTCAAATTTCTACTCTATATTGAATTATCTGTTACCATCTGGGATAAAAATGGTATGATTCAATTGGTCACTGTGTCCCTGGGCTGCAAGAGCAGTTGGAAAAGAGGAAAAAAATCAGTTCATACTTCTGAGGGCTGTGCAGTGACCATTGAGTGAAGGCAAGATGCAGTTCTGCTGGGATGCCACCCATAATCAAGTACTATCCTCAAGTTTGTTACTAATCTTGCACATTTGTAGGACTGTACCTGAGCACCAGAAGTGCATTTAATCTTTTAAAAGCATTTAGACATTCTTTGCCCCTCTTTCATTCCATTCTGTAGTACCTATTCTATTCCCAGAACAGAAGACCAACTGTCCCACTTTGCGAGTCAACCTGCCCTCATAATTTAGTCCTTTGACAGCATTAGCTAGAGATTTGGCTATAAATCGAGGCAGTGTTGTATGCATATAGAAAATGAAGGAAAATTCCTTGTTTTCCCTATTCCTTTTCAGGTAAAGTTCCGTAACCATCTTGCAGCTTGCCTAATTGAGCATCTTCATTTATAAGATGTGATATTTAGGGCCAGTAGACCATCGCAGCCAAATCTGCTTTTCTTCTCATTAAACATGCATGATCAAATATTAGTCTTGGGTGACAATCAGCAGTGGGATGCTTGCCTTCCAGGAAACCCAGGGTACTGATGGCATTTTCAGAGTTTTCCACTGGTGTCCTAGTTGACAGCCAGTTCCTGGGACCTTTGAGTTTGAATAACTCAGCTTGCAGGTCAGTGAGAATTAGAAGATTGATGTCAAGTGACACAATTTGAACTCTGACCGTCATGTTCTGGTTACTTGCCACTTACAATCTAGCTGTCTCATTTGGTTAGATGAAAAATCAGGTGATACAGGTGATAAGTACCAGCTATTATTGTAAATAGGTGGGCATGGAAATGTGGGGGTTGGGATCGTCTGTGAATAATTCAACTGCCAACCCTGTCATTTCAGAGCTCAATTTATCTCCTCTTAAAGAAATCTAATTCCTAATGGATTAGTTCTCAATGCCTGATAGCGATTGTTTTCTCTAACATATTGAATTTAAAATTTGCTTTTTAACATGGTGCACATTATGTTGAATCTGTAAAACCATCAGATTTTGTGGTGTTCAGAATATTTTCTAAAGGTGAGGTTTTAATTGATCATTCAATTTTCTTTTTAAAGGTTTATTCTCATGTACTCCACAGTTTTATGCACTCAATATAATTCTGCTCTTACTACCACGATTGTTGGCTGTGTAAAGGTAAGATGGTACAGACTTGTTTTAAGTATCTTTTTTTTCTATAGTGCCTTTTCAATCCTCTTTCTGAAGCTGAGAATTTTGAGGTTGTATGGCTGTTGGCTATGCTCCATTAGCAAGTGGCCAATTATCATGTGGAAGATAGAAACAAATGTTATTGGTTACAGACCATAGTGAGAGTAAGGGGTGCACAGTTGAGTCTAATCTTCTGTGCTCAATTAGCTCTAGAGGTTGCTTGATGGCAGTTATTATTGGAAAACTGAGTATATCATCTTTTTCCTCCCTGTTCTGCCGCAGTGCAGCTCCAAACCTTGGGCACTGATGTCAGTTATGTAGAAAACCTTTTTATTGTGGTACCACACATTATCCAACATTGTGTTAAGGATTGGAGTTCGGAGATGTGCCCTTTTTCTGGTTTCATCATGGAAAAAACAAAAAAAATGAAGTGTTTGGGATGAAAGAGGAGGGGATAAGAGTACAAGCTTCAGATTTTTCAAATGAAAGACTTCTTTGGGATGTGAGGGAGTTCCCTTTGCAGTTGGAATATGTAGGAAAATTGGACACATTGACTTTAATGTTACAATGGTTTTATATAACTGTCTTTTAAAAGATAGCACCAGCATTCGGATTTCACTTGCCCAAATGGGCATGGAGTGGAAATCATCTGAAATCTAGGTTAACTGCATTATAAATATTCCTATGCATCAATTTAGATAAAACTTTCCAAACCCAAGTATAATCCATATTGCTTCATTTCATTTATAGCTGGTCAACCTCTGTATCATTTTCTCATTAATGGGTGCAGCCATTACATGTTACAGTGTTAGATACAATAAGCATAATGAGAGACAATGCACTGGAAGGACTGGCATCGTTGAAGCTGGATAAATTACCAGGGCCAGATGGATTGTATTCCATGCTGCTAAAGGAAGTCAGGGAGGAAACAGTAGATGCTCTGAGAATTATTTTCCAATCCTCACTTGAGGTCCCAGAAGATTGTAGGTCTGCAAAAGTTGTACCATTATTTAAAGAGGGTAGAAAGGATAAGCAAGAAACTGTAGGCTGGTCAGTCTAACTTCAGTATTGGACAAATTATTCAAAAGATTCTGACACAGGATAAACGGTCACTTAGGCTCAGATTGATCAGAGATAGTCAGCATGGTTTTGTTAGGGGAAGATAAGTGTACTAACTTACTAGAATTTTTTGAGTAAGTAACGAGGAGGATTAATGAGGGTAGCACAGTGAATGTTGTCTGCGTGGATTTCAGTAAGGCATTCGGCAAGGTTTTACATGGCTGGCTGGTCGGAAAAGGTTTTACATGGCTGGCTGGTTGGAAAAGTGCAATCTCATGAAATACAGGAGAAGGTGGTAGGTTGAATCTAAAAGAACAGAAAACCAAGGGTTATGTTCGATGGATGTTTTTGTTAACAGGAAACTGTTTGTTTCAGTGGTGTTCCCCGGGGCTCTATGTTGGGGTCCTTGCTGTTTGTTGATTGTATGTATTAATGATTTAGACTTAAATGTGGGAGGCATGATTGCAAATTTTGCAGATGACACAAAAATTGGCCATGTAGTTGATTAGTGCAGAAGATGGCTTTCAACACAAGAATGATATCACTGGTTTGGTTAAGTGGGTGAAAAAGTGGCAAATGGAATGAAATCTGGAAAACGTGAGGTAATGCATTTGGGGAGGGCAAAAAAAAAGGCAACAATAAACAAGAAGATAGTGAGAGGAATGGAGGAAGTGAAAGAGGTGGCAGAATGGGTAGATGTAGTTAAGGAAGCATATGGAATGTTTCTCTTCAATGGATGAAGTATTGAACAGAAAAGCAGGGATGTGATGCTGGAACTGTGCAAAACACTGGTTCGGCCAGAACAGGAGTTTTGTGTACAATTCTGGTCACCAAATTACAGGAGGGACATAATTGCTCTGGACAGAGTACAGAGGAGGTTTACAAGAATGTTACCAGGGCTTGAAAATTGCAGCTATGTGGAGCGATTGGATAGGCTAGGGTTGTTTTCTTTAGAACAGAAGAGGCTAAGGGGTGTACAAAATTGAGGAAAGTCTTGTTTCCACGAGCTGAGGTGTCAGTTACCAGGGGATATAGATTTAAGGTGATTGGTGGAGGGATTACAGGGGGGCATGAGGAAAGAATCTTCACCAGAGGGTGGTGGGTGCCTGGAATTCACTTCCTAAATTGGTGGTTAAGGCGGAAAGGCTTAAGTTACCTGGATCTGCATCTGCATCTGAAGCGCTGTAACCTGCAAGGGTACAAACCAGTTGCTGGAAAGTGAGATTGGCCAGCATAGACATGATGGGCTGAATGGCCTCTTTCTGTCAATAACTTTTCTATGGTTCTGTGTTTCTTAAAATATATATTAAAATATGCTTACCTACCCTCAGAATATTTTGGTGACCTATATTGGAATGTTTTTTGGTGGAGATTATATATTCACATGGACCAACTTCATCGGGTTAAATATTAGGTGAGTGACGAACTTCCTGATTGAACATAAGAAATAGAAAAATAGCATTTTGCATGAGGTGTTTTCTCTGTCATGCTGTTTCGTAGTTCTGATTATATAAATCTAACTGCATTGTAAGAGAGAACTGATACTTAGAAAGCTTTACCGCTTGTGTCAGCACATGGCATTATACTATATCAGTTACAGTTTTCCATGTGCAATCACTTGCTACATGGCTGAATATGGTAAGCATTTTGTACCCATTAATGTACCACAAATGGCAATGAGACTAATTACCAGTTATTCTATTAGCTGATGGTGATTGAAGAACTTGACCAGCAACTCTGGTTTAACATCCCATCCATGAGTATTTTACTGAAATTGTATTTGAGTTTTGGAAAGGGACTTGAATCGGCAACCTTCTGACTCAGCAGATGTTATGAAACCTGGAAAAATAAAAGTTAAGTATGTGATATAAAATAGAGGATGCTGTAAAATGCAGATCTGGAGAGAGAAACAGTTTAATGGCCTGTAATGTCTTGGCTCTCCAGCTTCAGATTTGGGGGGTGTACCCCACAAAATGCTAGGGAATCCCTCATTGAAGTTTACTGGGCAGTTGTCCAGAAACACGAACTTCCCTTGGATGATTGCGCTGCACTGGGAACCATCCGACAATGCGGTTTAAGACACTAACTTCAGATGGTTCTGTTAGAAGAAATGAAAGCACTTCTAATAGTGTAACTATTTCAAATCCCAAGACTGAGTTCCGCACAAACACACGACTGAGTTCCGCACAAACACACTTTCTCTCTCTCTCTCTTTCCCCCCCCCCTCCCCCTGGCCTGTTATTTTCAATGGGACATTAACCTCAGCTAGTGCTGTAAAAGAGGGGTGTGTCCTCCTTGACGTCTTTCACACTTTGCTGCTGGAGCCGGAGAAGCACTGCGCTGCTTGAATCTCATCCAGCCTGAGTTAGGAAGGTCAGCAAGCCACACGCTTAATTTAAGCAACAAGTAAGTTGGTATAGAGTTGTAATCTGCTGCTGATAGCTGCTCCGAGAAAGTTATCGTCCATTTTTTCGAGTCCATATGACTGTTCTTCAGAGCATTTATTAAAGTCGTCTTTATCAACTTGGTTTCTTCATCCTGATAATCTACATAGTTGTACTTTTGCCTGATTCAATTCTCAAAGGAGCAGTCATGAGAAGTGAATTTGAACTATAGAAGGAGTTGTGCAAAGAAAGTGGAATAATCCAAAAGGAGCATCGCCAAATCTAGCTGCATGCAATTAACATGGTGCGGCTTTGGAGTTCTGTGATCCTCACTTTGATCTATTTCTCTGAATTTGTCTTCCTTGCTGTTGCTTTATATTTACCTTTATTTCTTTTCAGACTGTATCATGAATTGAAACTAGTGGATGCTGGAAATCAGAATTGAGAACAGAAAATGCTGGAAATATACAGTGGGTCAGGCAGCATCTATGGACAGAGAAACTTTTCATCAGAACAAGGTCATTGACCTAAAACTTTTAACTCCTTTTTTTCTCCACAGTTGCTGCCTGATCTGAGTGTTTCCAGCATTTTCTGTTTTTATTTCTATAAAGAGCAAACTGGCTGTCATATTTTTAACACATTTTGTTTTGACAGTATTGCCGGAAGTTTGGTCTATTCGTACATTACATTCACAGAGGAGCAGTCAGCCAAGACAACAGGAAACAGCAACAATGTGGACATCAAGGGGAAAATAGCTGTATGAACAGGAAGGAACTTCAGAGAGGCATCAGCTATTTTTAGTGCTTTATTAATTTTAACTTTAAAAGTGAAATTGTAAATCCATACTCGCATAGCAAAGAAATTGTAGATGGTTTTGCAATTTTGGTGGATTGCTATTTGAAGGACCAAAAAAAAATTAAAAGGGCCCTCTTTTATTAAAGTCTTGGAGCAGCTAAAGGCACTGCCGATTCCCCCATTCTGGTCTTCACCTTCATTCCAATGCTCCAAAAAATAATCCCTACAAGTTGATGTTTTAATCAAAATGTCTGCTTTGCCTCTTCCCACTCCTTTAAACTGGTACAGTTATCAGGTGGTCTAGGGAGTTGGGTACACGCTCTTCTTAAAGTTAGATTGAATTAAGCGCTGAAGAGTATAGTGTATCTGGTTATAAGACTACTTGATTACTGTGCCCTCTGGTAACTTACTTCATTGTTGGTACCCTGACTTTGTCTGCTCCCCAGCAATTTTCAACATGCTTCTGATTCTCAATTCATGAACATCAATTTTAAATGAGGGATGTCTTGTGGAACATTGGCAAGTCATCTTGTGCACTGGTACTACCAAATTTTGATCGCTATCAGACCTCTAGTAAAATAAAGTTTAACTGTATTTGTAGGTAAATTGAATCTTGGTCTTACAGAAGACTAATATTTAAAAACCTGTAGAAAGTCTGAGTGTTACTTATGGAATCATGGCATTGAGTAGAAAGCCATCTTGTTCTGTATCCCTCTCTTCTAATTGTAGAAATGAACAAGAATATAATTAATGATGAAAACTTGCCATTTCAGCACAATTACATACCATTAAAAATGCATAGAAAGTCTTTACAATGCAAAGAGCACAGTACTATCAGTATAGGTATCCCACTAAGCATGAAGTTATACATGGAATTTTCATGTGGATTATTAGATGGAGTGTCATAATCCATTTCAAAATCAACTTCATGGAATACTGAACTGGTTTTTCATAGAATTATTTCTGAAATGCAGTTAGTTCTGACATTGTTAAAAATAATGAAATTTGTAAATTTGAGTTGAATGTTAGAAATTTGAATCAGTAATATGAAGTTTTCCAGTGGTAACGTTTTTAACACATGCCATTTAAATGTGTTTTAAGGTCTGCTAATTCGTTTGTGAAATTTGAATGTTACAAAACCCTAGTTCGGATGAAAAATTATGATAGTGCAGCTGCAAATTATTCACCATTTTTCTTTCCAATCTCATCAGACTTTTCAGGAACTCCTTAGTATATTAACTTAATGCTTCATTTTTAAATGGTTAAGAATTAGATGTTACAAAGTGGCAAATGTTCTGCATTCCAGCAGCTTGCTTGAAGATATACAAATGTGTTAGCGTGACGACTTATTACAATGGAATGTAGATATGAGGGCAGGGTTTAGTGCATACGTGCAATGCTTGAATGAGAAAAGGTTTTCTAATTTTTTAATTCTCTGAAATGTGTGCTCTGGCAGAGTAGTTCATCCAATGACATTTGCTAATTGTGAATTTGTGAATGCAATTAAGTGGATGAAATTGATGTTTATGCATATTTAAAGGTTAAATAGGTCCTATGGACCTATAAGAATCTGCACTGCCCAGACCTTTTGTGGCAGCATTTGCTTTTGTGCAGTACTAAGTGTGCTTATGTAATACAATAAAGCTCCATGTGGAGCTTTGCTGTAGTCCGCCAAGATGCTATATGTTTAGTGGCTGGTTTCAGAAATGCTGCTTTCAGTATTAAAAAAAAATCAAATGCTGGTCTTAGTGATGTGTAAACATGTTGCAATGTTCAACGTTTGTAAACACTGAAGTGCCTAGGTATCGAATTAGAGCTGACTTCTGAACATTTTTAAAATTAATATTTGTGTATTTAACCCATCAGAACCTAGATGTAATTTGGTTTGGATTTTGTAAAGTCTAGATTTTTTAAATGCAATTAATACCAAAAATTGATAGAAAGAAGCCTGTCAATGTTTTTTTTTGCTATTTCCTGTTCCAATAATTCGACTTTTTAATGATGCATTTTACACATCCTTCTTGATTGTTGTTTGAAATTTGCTTGACAAATATACTTTGTAATATAATTTTCACAGTTAACTGAGGACTTGACTGTTACAGGTGGACAGAAAATCACAACCTCAACAATTTAAAATTAATTTGAAAATATGTGGCAATAGATCTTTTTCATTCATTTTGTGGGATGATGGGTTCATTTTATATTCTCAAATGTGAAGATTTGGACAAAAACTGCTGCCCTTAGAGAAACAGAATTTGTGAATCCTTTAGATGACGATGCATAATAATGTAATAATTTTAAATTCGACTTCATCAGTGACTAATTATTTTACTTTTACTAAGATCTTTATCCTAATCCAGTGGTCATCATGTATTTCAATAAAACTGAACCTGTCAGTTCTGTTCTGTGATTTACGTTTCTGGTTCACCCAGAGAAATGATTTCATAGTTGTAATTTATACTATGCGAACTCTTGAACTATAGTTAAAAGCAGTCACCATATGTATGTCAGTGATATGAGTCTTATTTATATTTAGAACAAGCACCCTTGCTCTTGCTGTCAACAGCCAAGCAGCTACTAAAGAGAGTGCAAGATAGATCAGTAGGTCTGGATCAAGAAGACTGTCTTTGGCCGTATTCATTTTTGTGATATATAATTGTATCACTTGCTGTTAAACATAAATCATAAATAAGTTTAGGAAAAGATGACAAGGTTCCCCAATTGGCATTTATGGGAATTAATTAATCTAGAGCATGAGAGACGTAGGGTAAATCATTTTTTGCAATAAATACCACAGATCGTGCTGCAACAGTTGTAAATAATTGCAAAAATGAAGTGTGCAGTGTAGCTTCTTTATTCAGACTGATTGGAAGTTCTAAAATTATCCAAACATCCATCAATACTCATCCAAATATTATTTGAGTCTGATTTTGTATAGTAGACAATGCTATACTTTTGGTATTCATTTCCATATCCATTTCAATTATGTTTTCTTTTAATTTCATGTTAATGTATTCCATCATCAAAATTCATCTTTTCGTGTCCAAATCATTTCAGAAGGGGCTTCAGTCACCATTTGCAAGCTTTTCTGCCAAGTCACACATATCCTGGCATACTCTAGGTATTGCTTGTTATTACAGAATTCATCAGTAATTAGCAAATCTGTCTCAATAAACCAACTATCCCATTGGTTTTCACTCGGTATACAAGTCTTTTTCGAACTCTATTCAAAATGACCTTGAATGCATAGCATAACATGTTAGTACAAGGGTGAGGTCGAAGTCATATTTTGATATTAATTGAGTATTTTGCAATGGTAACATTTCATTAAGGGATGCGGGGAGAATATAAAATGTTTCAGAATGTAATTGTGCTAAGAAAACTGTCCAGTTTATCTAAAATGAGATAGAAGTGAGCATGAAAGATAATGTGTAAAAGTGCAGAACGTCACTTGATTCACAAGTTGATGGATATTTTTATATCTTTTCCAAAATAAATATCTCAATACAAGTCTGAATACTGTCATGATTGCCTGACAACTATTGGATTTATGTGTTGCTAACTCATTTGTTAATTATGCAGGCCATGTAAAATTAGGCTGTTGCCATCTGCTTCTTTTTGAAAATAGGATTTTTCAATTGACTGGATCACTGAGACCGAGCAAACTACAACTTAAAATCTTAAAAAAGCAAGGCCACATTCCAAGGTAAAGGTGACAAACCAATCACATTTGGGAGAGTGAAGAGAGAGATATTTCCGTTCATCTAGACACCCATTGAAACTCAACTCTCTTTAAGGAAGAGACATAAATGCAAAGTACCTGAGACAGACACACCCAAAACCTCTTGGAAATTCACACTAAGTGAACTGTTTCAAGGCAAGTTTGCCCACTCACTTAAGAGAGATTGAAAGTTTGTCAAAATCAGCAGAGGAAACAGGCTGAAGGCTGCCCTCTTTTGGGGAAAATGTATGTTGCCAACGTACTAGAAATCTACCACTGAGCAGTGATCTTGTAATAATTGTAACATCTCCCACATCTGATCAAGAAATTAGTTAACCTAAAGCCGCAGTGTTTAAAATTTACCTCTCAAAGACGATCAGAAGACGCAACCATAGATTTTTTTTACTTGGACTAACTCCTCTTATTTCATGTGTGTCCGAATGACTGCATGATGGCTGAATGCTTGATGTTGTATTTTAAGTAATTTTAAGAACATAAGAAATAGGAGCAGGAGTAGGCCATCTTGCCCCTCGAGCCTGCCCTGCCATTCAACAAGATCATGGCTGATCTGAAGCAAATCAGTTCAACTTGCCCGCCTGCTCCCCATATCCCTTAATTCCCTTATCGATCAGAAATCTATCTACCCGTGATTTAAACATATTCAACGAGGTAGCCTCCACCACTCCATTGGGCAGAGAATTCCAGAGATTCACTACCCTCTGAGAGAAGAAGTTCCCCCTCAACTCTGTTCTGAACCGGCCCCCACTTATTTTGAGGCTGTGCCCTCTAGTTCTGGTTTCCCTTCTAAGTGGAAAGAATCTCTCTACCTCTACCCTATTCAGCCCCTTCATTATCTTATATGTCTCTATAAGATCACCCCTCAGCCTTCTAAACTCCCAACGAGTACAGACCCAATCTGTTCAATCTCTCCTCATAAGCTACACCCCTCATCTCCGGTATCAACCTGGTGAACCTTCTCTGCACTCCCTCCAAGGCCAATATATCCTTTCGCAAATAAGGGGACCAAAACTGCACACAGTACTCCAGTTGCGGCCTCACCAGTGCCTTGTACAGTTGCAGCAAGACCTCCCTGCTTTTATATTCTACCCCCCTCGCGATAAAGGCCAACATTCCATTCGCCGCCTTGATCACCTGCAGACTGAGTTTTTGCAATTCGTGCACAACGACCCCAGGTCCCTCTGCACAGGAGCATGATGTAATTTTTCTCCATTTAAATAATATTCCAATTTACTATTATTTCTTCCAAAGTGGATAACCTCACATTTGCCAACGTTATATTCCATCTGCCAGATCCTCGCCCACTCGCTCAGCCTATCCAAATCTCTCTGCAGACTTTCTGCGTCCTCCACGCAATTCGCTTTCCAACTCATCTTCGTGTCATCAGCAAACTTTGATACCCTACACTCGATCCCCTCCTCCAGATCATCTATGTAAATGGTAAACAGTTGAGGCCCCAGCACCGATCCCTGCGGCATGCCACTGGTCACCAACTGCCAACCAGAAAAGCACCCATTTATTCCAACTCTCTGCTTCCTGTTAGCCAATCCACGTCAACACCTTACCCCCAACTCTGTGTACCCCAATCTTCTGCACCAACCTTTTGTGAGGCACATTATCGAATGCCTTCTGGAAATCTAAAAACACCACATCCACCGGTTCCCCTCTGTCAACCGCACTAGTCACATCTTCATAAAAATCCAGTAAAGTCGTCAAACACGCCTTTCCCTTCATGAATCCATGCTGCGTCTGCTTGATCGAACCATTCTTATCCAGGTGCTCTGCTATTTCCTCTTTAATGATGGACTCCAGCATCTTCCCAACTACGGACGTTAAGCTAACCGGCCTGTAGTTACCCGCCTTTGGTCTACTTCCTTTTTTAAACAGCGGCGTAACAGTAGCTGTTTCCCAATCAGCCGGCACTACCCCAGAGTCCAGCGAATTTTGATAAATAACTACTGACACATCTGCTATTACCTCAGCCATTTCTTACAGTACCCTGGGATGCATTCCATCCGGGCCCGAGGACTTGTCTACCTTCAGTCCCATTAGTCTACCAAGCACTACCTCTTTAGTAACAGTAATTGTATTAAGGACCTCACCTCCCACCAACTCTCGATCTCTAATATTTGGTAAACTATTTGTGTCTTCCACCGTGAAGACCGACACAAAGAATTTATTTAAAGTCTCAGCCATTTCCTCGTTTTCCACTATTAAATCCCCCCTCTCGTCCTCCAAGGGTCCACCATTCACTCTAGCCACTCTATTCCTTTTTATATATTTGTAAAACCTTTTACTATCATTTTTTATATTTTGAGCTAGTTTAGTTTCATAATCTATCTTTCTTAATCGCTTTCTTAGTCGTTCTTTGTTGTTTTTTAAAGCTTTCCCAATCCACTAATTCTCCACTATTTTTGGCCACTCGGTACGCATCCGTTTTTATTTTAATACTCTCCTTTATTTCCTTCATCATCCACGTTTGGTTATCCCTTTTCTCAGTAAGAAGTTTAACAACACCAGGTTAAAGTCCAACAGGTTTATTTGGTAGCAAAAGCCACACAAGCTTTCGGAGCTCCAAGCCCCTTCTTCAGGTGAGTGGGAATTCTGTTCACAAACAGAGCATATAAAGACACAAACTCAATTTACATGAATAATGGTTGGAATGCGACTACTTACAACTAATCAAGTCTTTAAGAAACAAAACAATGTGAGTGGAGAGAGCATCAAGACAGGCTAAAAAGATGTGTATTGTCTCCAGACAAGACAGCCAGTGAAACTCTGCAGGTCTAGGCAACTGTGGGGGTTACAAATAGTGTGACATGAACCCAATATCCCGATGTCACATTTGCACTGAGCCAGGCCACAGCTCCAATGTTCAGCTCCGCATTAACGGCCGCCATCTTAATTGGATGCGATATGCAGCGGTGCACACGCGCAGTGGCCATCTATCGTGGGGCCATGTGCAGCAGTGCGCATATGTGGCTGCCATCTTTGTCCTCCTTTTTGGAAATGGCCACCCTACTCGAGGGGCCAGATGGCCTACTCCTGCTCCTAGTTCTTATGTTAACGTAATCTCCCTCTAGCAATGAAGGACAAAATTTCATTTGCCTTCTTAATTATCTGCAGCACCTGCAAACCAACATCTTGTGATTCATGCACAAGGACGCCCAACTTCCCCTGCATGCTGCAATTTTTTACCATTTAAATAATAGTCCATTTTGCTGTTATTCCTACCAAAATGGATGACCTCACATTTATCAACATTGTACTCCTTCTGGGCCAGTCCCTTGCCCACTCACTTAGATTATCTATATCTTTTGGCAGGCTTTGTGGCCTCTGCTCACTTTGCTCTACCATTCATCCTCATGTCATAGAATGCTACAGTGCCCATCGAGTCTCCACAGACCACAATCCCACCCAGGCCCTATCACTATAACACCATGAATTTACCCTAGCTAGTACCCCTGACACTAAGGGACAATTTAACATAGCCTATCCACCTAACCCGCACATCTTTGGACTGTGGGAGGAAACCAGGGTACCCGGAGGAAACCCACGGAGAATGTGCAAACTCCACACAGACAATGACCCAAGCCGGAATCGAACCCGGTTTCCTGGCACTGTGAGGCAGCAGTGCTAGCCACTGTGCCATCATCTGCGAACTTTGACAAACTACACTTGGTCCCCAACTCCAAATCATCAATGTAAATTATAAACAATTGCGGTCCCAACACTGATCCCGGAGGCACACCACTGGTCACTGATCGCCAGCCAGAAAAACACCCATAATATCCCCACTCTTTGCTTTCTGTTAGTTAACCAATCCTCTACCAATGCTAATACATTTACCTGTAATGCCATGCACCTTTATCTTATGCAGTCGCCTTTTGTGCGGCACCTTGTCAAATGCCTTCTGGAAATCCAGATACACCATGATGGGGGGTAGTATAGAATTCGTTCTGAATGCAGCATGATGGCACAGTGGTAGACCAAATTCTGTTAATACAATGGAACACAGAAAAACAGCTTCTGTTATCTGTTTTTGGATATGCGAAAGGCAAGTTTAAACATGGGCCTGGTATGTAAGGGATATCTAACACTCAGTGCTGCCGTTTTCTTGAGTCAAGTTTCTGTTGCCACCACAATATCATTTTTTCACAGTGCAATCTGTTCCTGTAACTTACCAGTCTTATTTACTATGTGCATTCACATACATTCACTATAACCATGATTTAGATTTCACCCGTCAACATCAATGGTGATGAAGTGGAAATGGTCAACAGTTTCAAGTTTCTAGGTCTCCAGATCACCAACAACCTGACCTGGTCCCTCTATGCTATAGTTAAGAAAGCCCACCAATGCCTCTACTCTCCCAGGAGGCTAAGGAAATTTGGTATTTTCGCTTAGACTTTTAATTTTTACAAATGCACCACAGAAAGCATCCTTTCTAGATGTATCACAGCTTGGTGTAGCTCCTGCTCTGCCCAAGACCACAGGAAACTACAAAGGGTTGTGAACATAGCCCAGTCCATCACGCAAACCAGCCTCCCACCCATCAACTACATTTACACTTCCCGCTGCTTTGGAAAAGCAGCCAGCATAATCGAGGACCCAATGCACCCCACACATGCTGTCTTCCACCTTCTTCCATCAGGAAAAAGATACAAAAGTCTGAGATCACATACCGACTCAAGAACAGCTTCTTCCCTGCTGCCATTAAGACTTTTGAATGGACCTACCTCATATTAAGTTGATCTTTGTCTACACCCTATTAGTGGCTGTAACACTATATTTTGCTTCCTCTCCTTTCCTACTCCCCTATGTACTCTATGAACAATGTTTTGTCTGTGGAGTGTGCAAGTAGTAATACTTTTCACTGTATCCCAATACATGTGACAAATCAAATCATTGCAGGACCTCATTCCCTGTATTACCCAAGTCATTGGTCCCAATGTGGACCATGACCTCAGGCTGTTCACCCTCTCCCAGAAGGATGTCCTGCAGCCACACTGTGGCATCCTGGACCCTGACACCAGGAAGGTAACATACCATCCTGGAGTCACGTCAACAGCCACAGAAATACCTGCCAGTTCCACTAAATAATCCACCATCACTATTGTTTTCTTTATTCCTCTCCTCCTGTACAGCTAAGCTGCTTGTGGTGCCACAAACTGTCTTTGCAGACATAAGTTTATTAGTCACAAGTAGGCTTACATTAAACTGCAATGAAGTTACTGTGAAAATCCCCTAGTTACCACACTCCATCACGGAGAATTTAGCATAGCCAATTCATCTTACGTGCACATCTTTGGACCGTGGGAGGAAACCCACCCATACATGGGGAGAATGCACACTTCAGACAGTGACCCAAGCTGGGAATCAAATCCGGGTCCCTGGTGCTGTGAGGCAGCTGTGCTAACCACTGTGCCACCTGCAGAACATGTATAGAAATTGTGCCATGTTTCATCTGAACAAAATGATAGCCTATTGCTAGTTCATTCCTCAAGGCATTGCTGTGACCAATTTGCTGCATTAACACTTGGCAGTTAACTGTCACCATCAATTAGTACATTCTCCATGGCAACATCTCTATCTATCAGTCCATTTGACAATAAGCACTCCTTTCATTCAATATTAGTTTTTCCCCCCAACCCTGATATGCTTGTGAATTATCCTGATGAGTGCAAAATGAAAAGTTTTTTTAAGCAAGATTAAAAATAGGGAGAAAAATTAAACAATTGTTAGTATGCATTTCAAGCAAACAGTAGAGATAAAATAGTGAAGATATGAAGATAATTCAAACAAATGTGCAAGAAACAAACAAGGTAATATTTACCCATCAATGATCCCAAGATTGACTGAAGGTAATGCAAGTGATCAAAGCAGGGTATAAAAATTTTGTATACAGCTAGGACTTCTTTCTACATTAGTATATTTAGAGTAAAGTACATGAAAAAGGGTGTTTTGGAGGTCTACAATGGATAAATGAATGAAATACAAGGGTAGAGAAAGGGTTTTTGTAAGTACACCTTTCTAACAAAATATCTTTGCAATGATAGTAGAGACAAAGGCATGAATGCATCATGGAATACTTTGCATTGGTTTTTATAATTGAGCTGGAAAACAATGTATGTGCGTGGAAAGAGAATATCAACAATTGAGTTAATTGTATAAAAAGAACAGTTTATTTAAAAAATTGTCAAGCACAAGATAAATAAGCCTTTATTGCATGCATCCTAGGGCTTTTGAAATAAGTCAGTGGCGATAGTAGAAACTTTGGCCATAGATCTTCAATCCTCAAATTACACAAATTATGCCATGGTGACAATATGAAGACAGTAATGTGGAGGTTCAACAAATGGGAAAACAAGACATACAAGGAAAAGATAATGCAGCATTATTCCCTGATATGCAATTACACTGAAGCCCACATTTTAAAGCACACCTTTTCCTGGACAGTCAATCGTGTTATTCCATAATGGATGACAGACACTGTACTCAACAGGATGGATGACTGACTGAAAAGAGAGCAAAGATACAGGCATCATCTTACATATTGAGCTGACAATATTGCAGCTCAAAATATTCTTAGATTTTGCGAGAAAGGTGATAAAGTTGTGGTTATGTCTTCCAAATGTTACAGGGTAATTAGAGAATAGAAGAACCAGGTGGTCTAAATGAATCTGTACACCTCCTCCAACTAAATGAGAAGCTCATGTACCTAGACAACTGGGTGAAGAGAAGTTGTGTGAGATTGATTCATTGAAGAGTGAAGGCCCACCATACAAATCTAATTAAAACTCGGGTATTTTAGCTGATGCTTAGGAGTAAATTTTTAAGACAAGAAGCCAGAACAAAACCATTGAGGTCTCAACAGGATAAATAATCAGTGCCAGACTTCATTACATCCTTTGTCCAAACATTGACATGAGCTTAATTCCAGAGATGAGATGAGGATAGACCAGCTACATAAATACTTTGGTTGCAAGGGAACAGAGGTTTGGACCACAATAAACGTTATGACTTCACAAAATCCATATTCCCCACTTGCCTGAATGAGTGAATATCCATCAACAAGTGAAGCTTGACATTAGCACAAAACAGCTTGCCTAATGGGTTCCCTGTTCACCTTAAACTCCCTCCACCACTAGTACAATATGCTGTAATATGTATCATCTGCACAATGCACTGTAAGCAATTTGCTAAACTCTCAACAGCATGTTCCAATGACATCTATCTCATCTCTGGTTAAATAGGTTACCCTCTCTGAATGATATAATTATGGGAGAAGCTGACATATGCAAACATTTCCCCAAGACTTTAACCCTTTAATTTGTCCAGACAACAGAATCTTATTGCAGAATTTAACTGGAGGCATTACTCATTATTGATCACTATTTGGGGTGTTTCCCCATTGGACAGTTTAGCTCTGTACCATCCATTTACTCAATTTGCCTCATCCTTGTAATAATGCTAGCAGAGAGCACATAATGAATGCACGATGGCTGCTGCTGGATATCGCAGATTCATCTGCATTTCCCAAGAACTATGACCAATTGAATTTTCCAAAATGCTTTGCAGCCAGAGGTCACAAACAGGTGCTGTATAAATGAAAGTATTTTTAATTGGTGATTCTGGATTGTGCTTTCACTTATGTTTGTCAATTTAGAATTTAACTGCTGAAATAAATTTACAATATTAGAGAGTATAAACTTAATATGAATCCTGAGAAGAAAACAAAATTAAAAAGGTTCATTTTTTAATGAAAAATATCACAGCTCAGTCTTTGCACAATTTCATTTTGTAACATGCATATCCAACATGTTGTAGGCAAGTCTTATCAAAAATAAAGAAAATGCAGCATATAATCAGAACTGTGACTCAGCAACAGAGGGATGAAGTTTTATATTCAAGCTAAAATATTTGCTGCAGTAATAGAATAGCATACAAAAAGCTTCAATCAATTACAGTCTTGTAAAAACTGTGACCCCGGTAAACCTCATCACAGCTCCAGACAGTGTAAAACCACTACCTCTTAAATATTTTAAACATTCCATATTTTAATAATTTAAAAACAAAGTTGTACCAAAATGGAATGAGTCAGACATTATTAGATTCTTGGTATATTTATTATCTTTCTCCCTCCACAATAAAGCTTAGCAACTGTACAAATCAGAGAACTGTACAAGTTTTACAGAAAGGACTGCAAGGAAACTTGAGTACTTATTCAAAAAAAATTCTCAATTCTATGTAGAAATCTGGCAAAAATATAGAATGTATTTTGAGCCCAGATAGTCAGAAGAACTTACATATATATATTAATATATATATTAATATATATAGATATATATAAAAAAGACATCACTGATGTCAATGACCAAATTTGTACAAACCAACCCAATTATCAATCAGGTTTCTTTTTTAAAAAAATGCCATTAAGACCAAAACTGG
Source organism: Mustelus asterias (assembly GCF_964213995.1). Taxonomy (NCBI): domain Eukaryota; kingdom Metazoa; phylum Chordata; class Chondrichthyes; order Carcharhiniformes; family Triakidae; genus Mustelus; species Mustelus asterias. The sequence goes on along the minus strand of NC_135808.1, from coordinate 86,594,558 downwards.
GTTATTACAAATTCTTCAGATTTGTGAAGCATCCAATTCAACAGACATATGGTGCCTCGATGAGTCAGTCAGAACAGCCAAATTCTCAGTGTCTTCAGATTTCAGGTGCAGGCTTGCTTCTGAAATGTTTATACTGTTCTGCTCATTTCCAGAGTCATTATCAGTTTTTGGTCTCTTAGCTGGTCTTTCACACTTTGATCCAGACTCGTCATTATCATTCTGTACATTTAGCAGTTTGACATCACACAAATCATCTTTCTCACAGCCATTGGTGTTCATTTTTGCATGCCCAGAAACTGCAGAATTGACAGGTCCATTGTAGTTCAATCCCTTGATTTCGTCATAATCATGCCACTGATCTGATGTTTCAACTGGACCATTAGCATTTGTCCCTGCATCAGATACAACAAAAAGATTTCAGTTGGCTCTTCAGTCTATTACCTGCAGATATTTTCCAAAAAACAAAACAAAAATTGTTTTAACATTAAATCTCATTGAAACATACAATGTTTCTCAACAGACCATCAATTACATAAACATCACAGATTTATACACTAATTGCCCTGGTTAGACATGAACATCCACATTTATGGGCTAAATCATTTCCCCTTTTCTAAGCATCACTCTCCAGTTCCTACTTCCTCTGAAAACATACTAATAAAGGGGCAGGGACAGAATCATTCATGAAATTCTAAATTTGCTACAAGTTCTGATAAGGTATGAACCTGCCTGTATTTATTTTTCTGATACTACTGGGAGAAATCAGTTTTAAAATATACAACTAAAATAATTAACTGCCTAAAAAAGGTAAAAAAAAGTTTAACAGAATGGAGATAAAACACAATGAAAATGAACTAAATGCCAGAAATCGAACTTTCTTGGAGACAGAGCTCGTTTGCTGACTACACCACCTCAAAAGAAAATAAAATTCACCTTCAATTCCTGCATCATTCCACCTGCAAGGTGATGGTGGCAAACAGCTTTCTTAAACCGCTGTAGTCCATTTGGTGTAGGTACACCTACAGTGCAGTTAGGGAGGGAGTTCCAGTATTTTGACCCAGCGATGGTGAAGGAATGGCAACATACTTCCAAGTCAGGTTGGTAAGTCGCTTGGAGGGAAGCTACCTGGTGGTGGTGTTCCCAAGTATCTGTTGCTGTTGTCCTTCTAGGTCATGGTTGTGGGTTTGAAAGTGCTGTTTAAGGACCCTTGCTGAGTTCTTGCAGTGCATCCTATAGATGGGTACACACTGCTGTGAGTGTGTGTTGGTGGTGGAGGGAGTGAATGTTTGTGGAAGGGACGCCAATAAAACAGTCTGCTTTGTGTCAAGTAGATGGTGGACAGGTATTGAGTTGTCGGGGGTGGGGGGCAAAAGAGTTACTCTCTGCAAAATTCTCAGTTTCTGACCTGCTCTTGTATCCACAGTATTCATATTGCTAGTGTTTCTGGTCAATGACAATCCCCGGCATGTTGATTGTTGGGGATTCAGGATGTAGATACAGAATTTGGGTAGAGAGAGACGATGAGGTTCTTTAGTTTGAAGTAGGGAGAGAGGGATATTGGAGGTATAGGCAAACTTTAAAAAGTAGCTAAATCCCGAGGTCTGGATGATTTGTATCCCAGGCTGCTGTGGGAGACAAGGGAGGAAATTACAGAGGCTCTCACCCAATTTTTTAAATTCTTCTCTGGCCACGGGGAAGTGCCAGAGGATTGGAGGACAGCTAATAAGGTTTCATTTTCAAGAAGGGTGGTAGAGATCACCCACGGAATTTCAGACCAGCGAGTCTCACATCAGTGGTAGGGAAACAATTGGAGAAAATTCTGAAGGCATGGCTTTGTCAGGAGGAGTTTATGACTAACAAATTTGATTTGAGTTTCTCGAGGTGGCGATCTGGTATGTAGATGAGGATAGTGTAGTTGATGTAGCTTGTATGGATTTCAGCAAAGCCTTTGACAAGATCCCACATGGGAAACTAATAACGAATGTAAAAGCACATGGGATCCACTGTAACTTGGCAAGATGGATCCAGAACTGGCTTAGTGTAGGAGACAGTGTGGTGGTAGAAGGCTGTATGTGTGCCACACAACATGATGGAGGATATCCTCAATGTAAAGATGGGACTTTGTCTCCTTAAGGACTAGACTGTGGTCACTCCCACTGATAGTCACGAACAGATGCACCTGCAGCAGGCAGCTTCGTGAGGATGAAGCCAAGTATGTTTTCCCCTCACGACCTGCCACACAAAGTCAGGTCTCAACCAGCTCGGTCAGTAGTGGTGTTATTGAGCTACTCTCGGTGATGGACATTGAAGATTCTCACCCACAGTACATTCTGCACCCATGCCACCCTTAATGCTTCTTCCAAGTGCTGTTCAACATGGAGGAGTACTGATCCATCAGCTGGCAGGAGGGACAGTATGTGGCAATCAGCAGGAAGCTTCCTTATCTATATTTGACCTGATGCCATGAAACTTCATGGGCCCAAATTCAATATTAAGGACTCCTAGAAAAGTTCCCTCCTGGCTGCATCCACTGTGCCGCCACACCTTTGCTGGTCTATCTTGCAGGTGGGACAGGACATACCCAGGGACATTGCAAAGTATGATTCCGTCAGCACAACAGTATCAGGCTGTTGTTTGATATGTCTATGAAACAGCTCTCCAATTTTGGCTCAAACCCCCAGATGTTAGTGAGGACTTGAGTAGACAGGGTTTTTCACCTGCTGATGTCATTTCCAGGGTCTCGATCGATTTTTTATCAACTTCGTAGTAGTTTCATATAACTGAGTGGCTCGTAAGGCCATTTCAGAGGGCAATTAAAAGTCAGCCACATTTCTGTGGGTCTGGAGTCAGACCAGGCTTCCTTTCCTATAGGACATTAGTGAACCAGATGCGTTTTATGACATTCAGAATGGTTTCATGATAATCCATACATTTTATTTAATCCAAATTCCACCACCTGCTGTGAATAGATTCAAACCTGGGTCCAGAACATTACCCTGGGTCTCTAGATTACGAATGCAGCAACATTACTGCGCCACCAGCTTTTGGCATCTTTCTAGGTCGAAGCTTTCAAGGTTGAATATTTATCTTAAAGACTTTAATAGATAAATGAGAGTACTTTGAACAGAAAGGTAGTAGTGCTGCAAACCTTTCATTCTTCTTTACCTACTTTTAATTATATCTGAACAGAATTTTACATAAATGCTCTAGAACTCGGAGGGAAAGGCTGTAAAATCAATTTTTTTTGCAAACACACTGACCAATGAACGTGCATTTAATGTAATCAGTTTTACTCGAACAAATTGTGACAAATTCTGTGACACAGTCAGAAGATCATGCTTTGTGTATAAATTAATTTGTGTTGAATAAATTGAAAAGAGAGGCTGGGGAATGTCATAGATGATGTCTAGTTCTGGTATGTCAAGGTAATGAAGTATATGTTAATCGATCCAAGCCGATAGAACATCCTTCTTCACAACATCATTTAACTTGGAAATGGGATTCAGATGAACTATTACGTAATTGCGTCTATAAAATCAATATACAGCATGTCTAGCTGGAAGCTAACATATATGCTTAAAGGACATTTTAGTCCGTTTGGGGTTGGGTGGGGAAAGAGAAGAAAGAGGCGAGTGTTTGATTGGGTTCCAATTTAGCAAAGGGTCTGACTACATTCGCTGCCGAATAGATCATACATTTAAAAGATTAAACACTTTATTGCTGTCATTGTACATAATCTGTGTTTTTTGGTATACATGGTTAATAAGAGTGCGCTGGAATTAAAGTGCAATAGGCACTAGCACTATGATTGAGAGTATCCTGCAAGGTAGAGCAGAATGGATTCATTTGGGGGGGGGGGGAAAGAGAGAGAGAGAGAGAGAGAGAGAGAGAGAGGGAGGGAGAGAGAGAAAGAGAAAAAGAAAAAGAGAAAGAACAGCAAGGGAAGAGCAGGTAAATGGTCCACTTAGAATTGTGGTGAGATGACTAGAAGATGAAATAATTCCTTAACACAGTCCAAATTACATTCTCAACGAAAGTGACTTGTCCGACAATTCTAGTGAGGGAATAAAAGTTTAATACACTATGCACCAAGGATACTGATCCTCAGGGTACTGCTGTAACATAAAACTAAGACTGCTCCCACACATGATAAAATGTATGCACCTCATCAAACCATCGACTGAAACCAAGTTAATATTTTGCAAAATCATTATTTTCTCATCAAGAATATATAAAATTTCACTACTTGATGTTTACAAAGCTTTAGGTTACTTACCTGATTTAAGAAAAATAACAAAATCCCCAGGATCAAAAGAAAATTCTATCAGACTTCCCTTAACCCATAGAGATCCAGAGCAAGACAGCAAGGACCTTGGTATGCAGGAGCAGCAACAGATTCAGGCAAGAAAGGACAGCACATTGATCGAATAAGCCATCTGTTATCTTCTTTTGTTCATTTACACAATGGTAATTTTTATTAAAGCATTGCACTTTTGAGGATGAGTCAGCTTGCAGGAAAAGCCAAAAAATGCTGTTAAATTAAATATAGGTGATACTAACAGCATGCATAGAGCAATATTTAATGAAAGTTACAAGATTCTAATGAATTTTAAATGGCTGATTACCAAGTTAAAACTGCTGCAAGTTAAAACAACATTTAGTTATCTGTTATGTTCCAATTATTAATAGCTGTCAGGCAAACATATGCACTGATATGCTCTGCCATGTCAAAAAGGTTAGTTTTAAAAATTTTTGCATGTTTAACTGATGATATTTTGTTATTCCTTCCCACTGCATAGTTCTGAGCAGAGACATATATGTGTTAATGGATCCAATCAGTAAACACCCAAATCAATATATACACAGATTCCTCAAAGTCAAATCAGTGCTGCAGACACAGGACCCACACCTCAACCAACCAGGCCTACACCTTGTGCATCCTTTTACTACTGACAAATATCAGGAATCTATCAGTGAGCCAGAGCTCAGGTTTCTCACTGGTTTTACTTTAGACAAAAGAGCTGAGAATATTACACACAAACTGATAAGATATTTAAGATTCTGGAGGTTTTGATGGACTGGTCAGTAAGATGGTAACGAGAGGGCACAAACTAAAGATAATTGCAAAAAGGATTAAATAGGACATTGCCAAGTATTTCTTGGCAGAGTGTGATTAAAATTATGCATACTCTGTCAAGAGTTTTGAAGCGATCCTTTCTAAAAAAATATATAATTAGATACTTGATTGGAAAGAGCTAAGAGATGCAAGCGGGAGAATGGGTTGAGATTAGGCCGCTCCTGTAAAAAACATTAGTATAATCTTGATGGACTGAATATACTGGTTATTGTTGAATTTTCCCTTGATTTTAACATCACAACTAAATGTGATAAAATATATTGCAACCCAGTTGGATGATTTAGGACTGTGACATTCATTCAAATATTTAGAAATAAAAGTACTACATTGGAGTATTATTTAAAAATCAAGATTAAAATTACAACTATATCAATACTATTAGACAATTTGCACTTTTAAATTGCACAAAAGTGAACATCACCACTACTACTAAAACCACTGTTGGTTTTACAAAACAATGAAGATAACATTAGAATATTTCATGTCACTAGACATAAAGCCTGTGTGACTTGCTATTACATCAATGTTATCCCTTAACTGATGTTATGATTTTAATTTGTGGAAACAATATCTTATTTTAGGTCTTAACAGTTAGAATATCTTGAAGCTAGCAAGACAATATAATTCCTGAAAATAGTACCTTAAATCAAAGCAGTAGGGACTTTGGGCTGCACTCAATTTATTTTGTCTACTTTTGACATTTGGTGGAGGAGATCTTTAATATCTCCTCTCAGAAAAACCAACAACTGCCGAGAATATTAGTGTCTAGAGATAAATATCTGAAACTAAATTTTAGTACTGATTTCTACTCAATTTTGTATGCATGCTGTTAAGATTAATATTTTCAAAAGAACTTAAGCACATTCAACCAACTTCACACTGTAGGCCTCAAAACAGTTCACATTTTCTGGTCAATTTATCAAGAGTGGTCTCTTAGGTATCAACACAAATGCAGGTACACTCCAAATCAGAAAAAGATTTTTTTTGGGGTGGCATGGTGGCACAGTGGTTAGCACTGCTGCCTCTCAGCGCCAGGGACCCGGGTTCGATTCCTGGCTTGGGTCAGTGTGTGGAGTCTGCATGTTCTCCTGTGCTTGCATGGGCTTCCTCTGGCTGCTCTGGTTTTCCTCCCACAGTCCAAAGGTGTGCACATTAGGTGGATTGGCCATGCTAAATTCTCCCTCAGTGTACCCAAAGAGGTGCCAGAATGTGGCAACTAGGGGATTTTCACAGTGGCTTCATTGCAGTGTTGGTGTAAGTCTACTTGTGACTAATAAACTTTACAATTAACTTTACTTTAGTAAGGAAGGTAAAACAAAGATAGCTCTTCATCTAGTAATTTTCCAGTCTAGGGAAAGGAGCCCAGAAAATATCAAGTAGCTTGAGACAAACTAAATAAATTAAGATGCACGCTCGGTAAAGGACAATATTGCATATTTTCTCCTACTTGGCTACTGTTGTATAGTATACATACTGAAAATAACAACGAGGCATACTAAAGAGACAGATCCCTTTAAACTTGAGAGCAGTGAAGGGAATAAACATAACAAATGCAAGCAAAACATAACTGATAGTTGTTTTAGTATGCAAGTGTTTTATGATGACAAAGTTAACAGTAAAAGCAATGTATAGCATCTTTATATCCCAATACACAAGCAGAAAGGATAGAGTATTAAAATCAAGATGAGACAAAAAGTTGATTCACAACTCACCATTCATATTACTTCCTATTGCAGCAGTATCTTCCCTCTCTGTCTGGCTACTGCTACTGTTCGAGGTGGTTGGAGGTGGTGAAGGTGCACAACTGGAAGCTGTGCTCTCAGTTTCATCCAGTAGACGGTCCATATAATCCCTAAAACCAAATTTTACATTTATTATACAAATACCTGACTGGCCATTTCAAATTGGCTGCACTTCTGACTTGGTCCACCAGAAATGTAATGTTAAAAGAAACTTTTTTTTGTGCCATGAATTTATTTTTCTGACATACACAGCCCCAATCCCTTTCCTGCCTTGTGAACCCTATCTGCAAAACCTCTTTGCTAGCCACAATAACATTTCTACATAACCAAGCTAAAGCTGATTTATGATTCACTTGGACTCCATGCTCTGCAAGGATGGGGTACTGAATATCCACCATGAGTAGAAACAAACAATGAAATTAAGGATCTTGGCTATAAGTATATTGCTCAGGTCTCCTATTGAAATTATAGTCCTAGAATATTATTTCATTGCAAAGCCTAGGTTTTTCTGCTCTGACTCCTTGTCAGTTTGAGAATGGAATTCAGAACAGATGGGTTTTCAATACTGCTACTCTGCTGGTGGATTATCCACCGGAGAGATTATCTCTGCGTTGATATTACTTACGCAGTGGCAGAGTGTTTAGCACTGCTGCCTCACAGCACCAGGGACCCAAGTTTGATTCTGACTTTGTGGAGTTTGCACATTCTCCCTGTGTCTGCGTGGATTTCCTCCCACAATCCAAAAATGTGCAGATTAAGAGATCTGACCACACTAAATTGCCCCTTAGTATGCAAAGATGTGTAGGTTAGTTGGATTAGCTATGGTAAATGTGCAGGCCTTCAGGGATAGGGCTGAGAAGGGGGGCTAGGTGGGATGCTCTTTCAGAGAGTCGGTGCAGACTTGATGGGCCAAATGGCCTCTTTCTGCACTGCAGGGATTCTATAGCACAATACTGGCCTCCAAATTCAGACAAAGACACAGAAAGTAAATAGTGCTGAATGCCTGACCCCCGTCAGAGAATAAAACAGCAGCAGACCAATATTAAATAATGAGCGGGGCTACTATGCCATTTGTCCTGGGAATATCAGGTCAGTTTTAACAGTACTGGAATAACTACAGAAGGAGCTTAGAAAACCAGCAGCAGGTGAATACAATCGAGCTGAAAAATTATACCTAATATACTACAGCTCCACTTTGTATCCATTTTTCTCTTGAACCAGATTAGAACAAAACCTTTGCTACATTATGCCTACCTTGTATTTAAACTGTTTTATACAGCACGACTGGACTATGGAAGGGGAAAGGGGCATGGCAGTTTAAAACACACACACTGCTGGCCTTTCACAATATATCAATGTAGAACACACTTGCTAATGCAATGCTAGAAAATAAATTGCCACATTATACTGGATAAAAGCAAATTACTGCGGATGCTGGAATCCGAAACCAAAAGAGAAAATGCTGGAAAATCTCAGCAGGTCTGGCAGGATCTGTAAGGAGAGAAAAGAGCTGACGTTTCGAGTCCAGATGACCCTCTGTCAAAGCTCTTTTGGTGCCATATTATACAACTGGGGGCTGGGAGCAGTTAGATAAATGGTTGGTGTGTGGATCAGATTAATGCCAATTGATGGAGTTTGATCTGTTCTGGCTGTGGCGTAGATTCGGGGCCTGCCTTCTCATCCCACCCATGGTAAAAGAACATGGCATTTCCCCACAGTTTGTCGATTAATTGCCAAGGACCTGCCTTCCAGCACAGAACCAAAGATGATTATACAACTACTTACTGTCAGTAATTCAAAAACACTTACGTAACACCTGGATGAAGATTGTATTTCTTTTTTCCGAATCTAGTCTGCTGTGCAAAAAAATCATAACGCTCAGACTTCTTCCACATGTAATAAAATGCTACACAATCCCCTACTGACCGTGTTCTCACCTGAAACACAAAAAAATAATCAGTAATAATTTACCACCTTAAGAAAGTACATAAAAGTTACTTCCTGCAAGGCAAACTTTGTTTGTTTCTGTATTTTACTCCAAATTATTTTGCTGTTTAACTATTAGATATAAAATGTTTTAGTTTATGTATAACTAGATTTATCTTGCACATGAATTGTCTTTATACCATGTCTTCTAATGGACTTTTAAAATATTTTGGTTCAAGACCTGAACATGCCTCATAAGCTAGGCATCAATGAAAACATACACAAGGAAAATGTTGCAGAATCTCTAACCATATTTGCATAGTCTGGGAACATGCAATTTTCAAGAGTTTCCCAGCATGAAGTACTAGGTTGATTTGAAGCAGCTGCATTGCATTTTCATATCCTGGAAAATTTATCTCCTTTTGCTAAATGGCTTTCGAACAAAAACTAGAGACCAAATTCAATATTTAGGCATGGTAAATGTGTGGTGTTATGGACATAAGGCAGGTGGGGTGCTGAGTAACCTTGTTGTATAGTAACTCTAGAAATCATGTTTGCAACTTCCCCAGTGCCACTTTACTTTGAGGAAAACTGTGAAACTATCTTTCAAAGCGAGTTTGGACATGACACAACATGCTAGCTGTATTATGATATAAAATGGGGCCTGCTAATTAGCATTTCAAATTCTGATAACATTTTATATTCAGAATTTTCCAATAAAAGCAAAATTTAATCCGAGAAGTTGAGTTCAGGATTGTAAACGTGGATGAGATTTTATATACCTTGTTAGCCTGGATCAGATGGAAATCTTTTCCATATGCCTTAAGTCCCTGTTCAAAATTCCTACATTCTTCTTCACTCCAAATTGAGAGTTCTTCTACAGTAAATGGGGGGGGAAAAAAGAGCAAATATAGTACACACCTCAGCACAACACAGGTATTAAGTATACAGGTACTGTAATTCAAAGAGTTGAGTAATATTTGCAACAGTGCTTATATATAGCACTTGGCTATTGACAGATAAAAGTCCTAGAAAATTCACCAAATGCGTGATTTTTATTGACAGATTTTGCCAAGTTATGAATTATGAGAATGGTACTTATGATAAATATAACTTTGCACCCTATTTTGGCTTTACAATGCCAGTTTTGACATTATGCGCCATCCATCTTGTATATTTTTGGGTGGCTGACTCTGAATGGGCCCATGGAAGTAGAGAAACCTCCCTCTGATTTTCTGGTTAAACTGTGATCTTACAGCAGAGGTATGGGGACAGAGACAGGCAGGATTATAGATGAACATGGAGTAGTGGAGTGGGAAAGGCAGAGACAATGCTACTGTCTTGGAGGGGTCTGCTTACTTTAGGCAGAAATTACCACCAAGAGCTTGAGAGCACAGTAAATATGCCAACACAGTACTAGGCTCATCTCCTAGCGTGTGTGTGCTTTAATCTATAATTACTTGTTGGCTGACAAATAGCTTCAGAAAAGTTGCTTACCGCAAGTAGAAATACAAAAACTCAGAGGAACTGGACATTGGTTTGTGAACACATGTCACTCATTTTTAACATTTTAAGACTTATAATTGGTTCCTGTAAACTCCATTGTGTTATAAGTCAGGGGACTTCAATTTTGGAGAAACAAGCACTCTGCAAATAGGGGTAGGTATATTATGGATGCAGAGCTTAATTTTATGACCCATAGGAACTAAAATAAAACAATGCTGAAAGATTTCAACCAACATCTTTCAAGTGGAGGAAATAAATTAACTAAAGTATCTGAAGAACAATCCTGAAGTTAGAATTTGGGGCAAAAGATAGGTACTAGGAAAAATGTATATGAAACATTTTATTCAACTAATCTTTACTACAACTAAAGTAATTATTGCAAAGCCAAGTGGAAATGGTAGTGAGTAAGCAAGGCTATAATGCTTTCATCAACTGTAAAGGAAACATCACCACCTAGTGGGAAATTAATATGCTTTTACCTCTGGCTGCCTTCACATTAAATCTCAATCTTCGCAATGCTTCCTCCGTATCAAAGTTGCACTTAACCAACTCATACAATGCCTGAAAAAGATAAAAGAAACTCCTATAGGTGTGGATTTTTCCAGATTAGTAACCAGATGTTATTTTGTAAGATCTTATTGCATGATATTTTGAAGGATTCTCACCAGAAATGATTGGTTTATCAAATTAGATTCATGATTTTTTTTTAAAGACACAATCTATGGTTATTATGGGTATTCATTTGAGTATATTTAATAATTTCAATTCAGCTAATAACATTTTCATTAGATTTGTTTAGCGTAGAGATAACAACATACAACAGGAAAACTACACTTAACATTCAATGGCATTGCCATCGCTTAAGAGAAGAGTTACATTCTCTCGTTAGAGACGTTCCTAGAACTTGTGCAGCATGGTTGTTACAGGCTGCTTATCAGCACGGTTGTTACAGGCTGCTTATCAGCACAAGACTGAATCTTGTGACTGACTACTTTAGTATCTGAGAAGTTCTGAAAGGTGAACACGGAGCAGTCATCAGCAAAGATTCCTATTTCTGACTTCATTGGTGAAGCCTAGGACACACCCTGAGGAACTCCTGCCATGATGTCCTTGGATTGAGATGATTGACATCTAACAACCTCAACCGTCATCCTTTGTCCTCAATACAATTCCAATCATGGAGAATTTTCCCTGATTCCTATCAATCCAGTTTTGCCAGGGCTCCTTGATGTCAACAGCTGTGACTCACCCCCCCGCACTTGCTTTTAGTTCTTTTCTCCATATTTGGACCAAGGCTGCATTGAGATCTGGAGTGGAGCGGCCCTGGTGGAACTCAAAGCTGAGCGTTACTGAGCAGGTTATTACTGTGCAAGTGTCACTTGACAGCATCGGTGATGCCACCTTCCATCATTTTATGATAGAGCAGTAATTGGCCAGGTGTTGGATTTGCCCTGATGCTTTTATTGGACAGGGCATACCTGGGCAACCTTCCACATTGGCGAGTAGATGCCAATGTTGTAGCTGTACTGTAACAGCTTGGCTAGGAGCGTGGTTAGTTCTGGAGCTTGTATCCAGTACAATTATCAGAATGTTGTCAGGGCCCATAGCCTTTGCAGTATCAAGTACCTTTAGCCGTTTCTTGATAACATGTGGAATAAATCAAATTAGCTGAAGACTTGGCACCTGCGATACTGGAAACCTCAGAATAAAGGTGATCATTCACTCAGCACTCCTCACTAAAGATGGTTACAAATGCTTCAGCCTCATCTTTTGCACTGATGTGTTGGGACTCCCCTATCATGGAGAGTGGGGCTATTTGTGAAGCCTCCACCTCTGCTTCACTGTTTAATTGTCCACCACCATTCATGATTGGAAGTGCAGGACTTCAGAGCTTTGACCTGATGTTTGTGAAATCGCTTAGCTCTGTGTGGCATGCTGCTTTAGATGTTTGGCATGCAAGCAGTCCTGTGTTGTATAAAGCTGACACCTCATTTTTAGGTATGCCAGGTGCTGCTCCTCACATACCCTCCTGCACTCCATTAAACCGGGGTTGTTCCTTTTGCTTTATGGTAATAGCAAAGAGGGGAATATGCTGAGCCATGAGGTTACTGATTGTGATAGTATACAGTTCAGATGCAGCTGATAGCCTACCACGCCTCACTGCTGCCCAGTTTTGAGCTGCTAGATCTGTACTGAATCTAGTCCATTTATTAAGGTGGTGGTGCCAAACCCAATGGAAGGCTTATGCTCAGTGAGAAGACACTATTTTACCTCAGCAAGGACTGTAAGGTGGTGACTTGTAGCCATACTGTCATGGACAAATGAATTTGCACAATCGAGATTGGGAAGGACAAGGTCTAATAGTTTTTTTCCCCTTCCCGTTGGTTGCTTCACCACCATCGCAGGCCCACTCTGGCAGATATTCCTCAAGACTCAGCCAGCTCAACCATTTATGTTGCTATCAAATCACTCTTTGGGATGGGCATTTTATCACCCTCAGGAATTGCATTGGTGAGAGTCATCAGGAGATCACTTGCCCATGTTTGACCTGACACCATGAAAATTCATGCGCTCTGCAGACAACATTGAGAGTTATCAAAACAACTCTTCCTGACTGAATACTACTGTGCCACTGTCTCAACAGGGTTGGTGGGGAGAGAGAGAGATAGATAAATTTTGCATCAGAAAAGTTATGTTTTCAGCTAACTACCCTCGTAAGGGATAGGATAGCCATCAGACAATATGATTAATTTGGGATCATGACACATGGGCTAGAGAAAGAGTAGATGTTATGAGAGGACCGGGACGGTGAAGTGAAGGAAAAATGGCATGCATTTATACAATATTTTTCCTGACCACTGGACATCAAAATATTTTAAAGCCAATTAAGTACTTTTGAAGTGCAGTCACAATTGTTGCAATGTAGAAAACATGGCAGCCAATTTGCATACAGCAAATTCCCGCAATGTGAAAATGAACAGAAACTGTTTTTTGTGATGCGAGGGATAAAATAGGTGAGAACAATGGAAATAATTTTTCCTGCGGTTCTTCAAAATAGTGTCACGGGATCTTTTACATCAACCCAAGCAGACAGATGGGACCCCAGTTTAACATCTCATCTGAAAGACAGCACCAAAAGTGCAGCTCTCTCTCAGTTCTGCACTGGAGTGTAGGCCTTGATTTCTTTTGTGCTCAAGCCCTGGAGTGGGGCTTGAATCAGGAACCTTGTAACTCAGGGACAAGAGTGTTAGCAACTGAGCCATAGCTAACACAAAGAGCTGTTGATATAGTAGCCATTATGGAAACATAAAATGATTTGAGATTGTCTGACATAGGAATTGAATACATTTTGAAATTGAATGGTGATTCCCCCAGAAATATTAGTAATTGATAAATGATTTTTTTTGTTTGTGCTGCTGCAATCATTTGAGAATTGAATTTGTTTCACATTTTAAATCAAAGCAAATCATACTATTTTTGAACAATAAAACACATTTTGATGGAGTACGTCTATTAGCAAGAGGAAGTGTTTCAGTAACCAAGTTTTTTAAAAATTGCACTTTCAACTAAAAAATAACATTTTAAATAGGAAATATAACCATTTATGGGATGCTATGCAAGGATGCATATAGTGATTTTACCCAAGGCAAGAGTTTGCCCACAACCTCCTTATGGTTCCATGTGATAGCATTCATTTGTTTGAAACAAACCTATTTTCCCATGCTTGACTGCATGGAGTCAAAAAGAATAGATATACTGTAGTTTGAGCATTGATTTAGAACACTACTCAAAATTCTGATTCCAGTTGCAAGTTGCTCCTCTAACAGATAAAACAGACACTTCCAATTTTAATTTGCACGACAAACCTGTTCATTGTCTTTTATGTGCGAGCCTTCTGGTATTGCATCCAATCCTTTCTCCTCACCCGTGCGCTTACTAGCATCACAAAGAAATTCCACCACTTTATTCTCAGGCAGAAAATCAGGATTCCACAACAACTGGTCTTCATTCTCATATACTAGACATAGATTTTTATAAGATCCATTAGTGCACAGCTTTATCTAGGTCACATACTTGCGTTTATGTCTTTCTTTTCAAACAAAAGGGCAGCATTTTTACAAAAGATACCAAAGATTTTTTTAATAATCTGTAAGGATTTGTCATATCTGAAGGAAACACTAGGCAGATTAAAAACAAACAAGGGAGAGTTAATTTCATTACATTTTTGTTTCCCCCAAGTGACAACTTATTATGGCATAGAATGTCTCAGGTGCTGGAAGAGCTGTGGTAGTTCACCCAAGTGACATCACTTCACGTGCATACCCAAAGAACATCAGCAGGCTATTTCATAGAAGAGGACATCAGTGCCATGTACAAAACCTTTCAACACAGTTTTCAGGAAACTGGATAATGATCAGGGCAGGAACCTACGCTGACTCCCTCCTGGCCCCAAGACACCAAAGTTTATTGTGGTATCACACCACCATCCTGGCAGAGATCAGCTAACACCACAAACCAGAGATCAAACCAAAAGGCTTCTTGGTCACGTGACACCAGGACATAGGTTTAAAACAAAGAACGCGCCCAAGCAGTGGGATTAATTTTGAATTGTGCTAGCACAAATCAAATGAAGCTAGTAGCCTGGAAAACTTTCAATTTTAGCTTTTACGGTTGTCATACATAACTTCCAAGTGTCCAAGTAAAATTTGGTTATATTCTTGCTAAAGATGTCAACTTGATGAGGAATGTATCAACATCAACTGTTATCAGAACTGACCACAGTTGTGATATCTCCACAGTAGAATAGCCTGCCAGTACTCACTATCCAAGTTTGGATAGAATATTCACGGGTTGGTGACAGCTATGGAATCTTGCCTCAGCAGCAGTCATTGGTTAAGGATAGGTGTGCACTTGAATTTTTGGAAATATGTACAAATTCTATGCAAGGTTGGGAGCTGTGTGTGGATCATCATTACAAAGCCACTATGGGCATTAAAGAATACTGATGGCATAAATGGTAGACGTTAGTTTCGTCAAAACAGATGTCACAGTACTGTGTTAATAACACATTGTTAACAATTTTGTAGAAAATAATTCTGAAAATTTTGAAGTTAATCTGAATAGGTTAGGGACTAAATGGCTAATTCAGAATGTTATGGTTCTATTGGGAAATATTTAATCCGGTCGGATCAGGGAGAACATTGCTCAAAGTATTTCAGTCCACTTCGACCAGTGTAATGAATTTCAATTCTAGACGTTATGATAGTTTACATGGTGTGAAACACACAGGGCATAGACAGCATTGTTTCCCACATCAATGCTTAGTGTGAGAAGTCAAATGCTGGGATTACAGGCATATACTTCCTTACAGAATTTAAATATAATTGGTATCCATGAAACCTGGCAAGACAATAACAAGATCTGAAGAGCAGTTGAAAAGTCACAGAAGATTATGCACAGGCTATTTCACAAAACGCAGACTTATTTTAATATCTGTTTTGTATGTGTTAAAATTAGTACAGTCTAAATGTAAAACTTTCTGCTGTCAGTAAATAATATAACTGGAACACAGTATCCAACAGACAACAGTTTCCCTCAGCCAATGCAGACTTACACATTTCATCTTTGCAGAAACAGACTTGAAAATCTTAAAGAGCTTACCTTTTTCATTTTCTTTATATTTATAAAAGCCTATAGGAACTTCAGCCTGGTATTGGGAACCCACCATAATCTCCTGAAAAGCAACAGTAGCCATTTTTATCAGTATGTGAAAACTATTATACTAAGCAATTCCTTTTAAGTTACTGTTATATTGCACTTACAAGGCTGGCAGTCGGTAAGATACAGTAAAATATGGGTCTTCCCGCCTGCTGGCCTTGGAAAATCTGACAAGTTTACTTTGATATTGTTGCTGGCTGCAGGGGACCCATGAGTCAGAAGTCGGTGGCACTAGCACTACACTAGAACAATACAAAAGCACCTGCAATTAGCTCAGAGATTTTGAAAGTCTTAATAGATCACTGATGCTAAACTCAATTTATGTAACATCTATGAACATTTTTACATTTAACTTTACATATCATTTGTGAGAGTGATAACACATTCAATTTTATTTTCCCAATATTAAAACTAAACATATATCACTGCCTCAGAGCAGAGAAGAGGGAGAACACTGACCATTAAAAAGAATCTTGCTTACTGCAAATTGCTAAAACTGTGAAAGTGACCAGGAACAGTGCAAGTTATTAGATGACATAGATTAATTAGGTTATTGAAAAATATTGCTCGTCACTTGTCAACCCAAGGCTAGAGATCATCTAGATCAGTTGAAGATTTGGTTGGACTGTGTCATGGTCAGGAGATGTGAACAGAGCACTGGAATCATCAAATTGAATCTTGGCTTGATGATAGAGGACTGGTAACTGAAGAAACAACTCAAGACAGTTGGCCTGGGATGCTCCCATGAAGCACTGCTGCAGTGACGCTCACAATCACAACCATGTTTGTGTCAGGTATGATCTTAACCAATGGATGTTCTCCCCTTTGACTAGTATTATCGATTTTGCTGAGACTCCCTCTGGTATCAAATGTTGGCTTCATGTTGAGGCCAGGTTATGAAACCTCTCAACTGAAACTCAGTTTGTGTGCCCAAGTTTTGACCAAGGCTATGAGGCAATCTGCAGCCAAGTAGTAATGACAGAACCCTGTACTCTGCTGCCAGCAAGTAGGTTATTGGCAAATAGATGTTATTGAGTAGGAACAACAATGATTTGACACATGAGAATTCGAAGTTGGTAGCAGGGATTGCAGAAGAACTTGCATCAATTTGGTCAGAAATAAATTAACTAGCCAATCTCAGGCCTTCCCTTAGGCAGAATTCCTGCTTGTCTTGTTGCTGTCAGGAACAGTGGTGACTACTGCAGGTAATGCTTGAAGGCCTTCATGTGGACCCAACTGTTGTGTATTCATATTATTTCTAGTGTTTCCTCACTAGCAGACCAAGCACATGATGTCACTAACGACATTACAGGCCATTTGGGCGGGCAAACGGCAGTCTACCGTAGCAGCCTGTAATATTAACATCCTTTCAATAAAGCTCTTTGTTTGTTTGAACCTTCAAGGCCTGCAGCCTTTTTCTTAAAACCACTAAACTGACCATGTTTCCAGCCACGACGAGCTAGATTAAACTCCACCACATATACTTCTAATCTAATCAATTTACTTGAGGCTATAGAACACCAGAAAGTAGATAAAGGTCTCATCAGTACTTGTTTTCTCAGGCACGCAGTTTCTCTTTTTAAAAAGAATATTGAATAAGATTTTAAAATCTCTCCTGATTTTCTCCAAATTGTGAAAAGCCCTTTGGCAAAAATAGCTAGAATGATTCATTCATCCAACTACACTGAAGCATCCTGGAAATTAAGGCACGCTGCACACTCAGACTCCACGATCTAAATTCAGCTCTTAGAATCAGAGCATTAGCAAAAATATTGAGTCTCTTTTGAGAGTTGCTGAACCATTCAAATCAAAAGGTACAAAAGGAATTCAATTGATTAAATTTAAATATGTTTATTGCAAAGTTATTTATTTTCACTATTTTAAAAATACTTAAATCCTTATTTTGGACATCAGAAATTGCAATTACTTAAAATAATAAAAAAGTTGAAAATATTTTCAGAAATAATTATAAACAAATTATATGAACCTGACACTCTCGGTTACTAGCTACTGCATATGATCCAGATTACTACAGTTCAATGTGACCCCTTTAACAATCAAAATGCCCACTATAGCATCACATCCAGGAATAACAGGTACTTAAAAATTTTCAATGATGTAGATGCTTCATACACCAAGTTTAATACACGATAGATAGATGTACTTTGATACCAAAAATCAATGAGTTTGAAGTCACATGCAGATGGAATGCACTACATTTTACAATGTTATCCTAGACAGAATTTAATTTGGACCTTTTGAGATTAGATATAAAATACAGCCATGTAGGAAGACCAATATACATCACATAGCATAACAATATTATTAGTGTAATGGGTGCATCAAGCAGAAACAATGCTGTTCCATGCACATTTTAATAGCCTTGCATTTAGCATTAGTGGAGGCTAGATTGATCAGTTACAGATGACGCGCTG
This sequence comes from Mustelus asterias, assembly GCF_964213995.1. Classification (NCBI taxonomy): domain Eukaryota; kingdom Metazoa; phylum Chordata; class Chondrichthyes; order Carcharhiniformes; family Triakidae; genus Mustelus; species Mustelus asterias. Next base: position 86,576,094 of record NC_135808.1, on the reverse strand, counting down.
CATAGGACAAGTGGAGAAGAAAACAATTGGGAGAATAAATTTTTATGTCATCAGAAACATACTTCCAATTTAGCAGTGTATTTAGGCCACATAGATATTGAGTATAAACTACTGAAACACAACGGTACCTTTTTCCAGTCTTCTGAGGGCACATAATCTTCATCATCTTCAGATTCCTCTTCCCCTTCATTACCTATGAATGTTAATGTTTTGCCCAGAATCAGTTATGAAATATATCAAGATCTGATTTTTGAACACGTGCTTTTTTTGACACTAGGTACAAACTCATACTTCCTACTTTGTTGCACTTATGCAGGTGCCAGTTTCAATCTACAAATGCACATCCAGGATTTTGCAATTTTAAATGCTCATACATCAGCACTGCACCATGATATATCTTGATGCACCTTGTTCAGGACAGAATTACACCACTTCTTGTGGACACAGATGGATCCTGGCATATTAACCTTTACAATTTTGACTTGATTGGTTTAAAACAAATACTGCCACAAACCAGATTTTTCGGCCAGAGACTAATCAATTTCTAAATTGTTCTGACCACCAATTAGTTTAAAATAAATACAACTTGGATTAATGGGGAAGAAAAGAGGAGTAAAAAGAATGGTTTTATTTGGGTCATTACAATATAAACAAATGGCAATAATGACAAACAGAAATCCAAAACTAGAGATGGGCATCCCAAGAGGGTTTTAGACATACACAGATGATCCCATTTAATTATGAATAATTGATGCCAGTTTATCAGAAGGCAATATAGTAGTTATTAAAGATGCATTAGGACAAAGTACAGAACTACATAGGTGCACTGTGGTTATACGAGGCAATAGCTTGTTTACAATTCAAGTTTATCTATTAACTCTGGTACAAATGCATAAAGGATTTCAAATCAATTTTAAAAACTGATAGCTTACTTGAATGCTACCAAGTTTTCAAACGTGAAAGAAAAGTCAGGGGCACTGAATTCCAAAATGGCAATGATTGCCAAATTCAACTAAATTTAATTGCAACTTTTATATTGAAAATTGTGTAGCCAAAGTGTGTTTTGTAACAATAGGTTAATTAAGCCCTTGAGACAATTGGTTTCCTGAAATAGCAATCTCATTTTCAGTCTAACATTATGGCACTGGTGGTTACAACCCAAATTCAAATGATTGCAAACCTGCTGATATCAATCGCTGAGCAACAAGTGAAAATTATATTCTCACACGCTACTGGTAGGCCAACTACTGCCCATTAATGACACTCCTTAACCAACGAGTAACATCACTTAACTTGCACTTGAGGCAAAGGGTTTATTGGAATGGTTCTCAGCTGTGAAAAAATCTTTGTTACTCCAGGAATAATGGAGACTGAAATAGCTGTTGAGAACATCTTGGATAATTGGAGTAAGTGTTGAAGTTGGCTACCGTCACATACATGCACAAAGAAGTATACCTATGTCTAAGTATTTACATCTGCGTGGACGGATCATCTCTTGTACATCTTGTGAGGTAATCAATGGTGTAAGGTCATCGTTAGAAGACAGAGTTTCATCATCTTGTCCATGTGAGTTTTTTGGTATTTCTTGCTATAGAAACCAAAAGATATCCAAAACACAGTTCAGTCAATTCAGTCTTATGGATAAAAGGAAATAAAAGTTTATAAAGTTCTTGAGCAATATAACTTTGGGCATATGTGATAGAAAAACTGAAAGGCATATGGAAGCATAATTCATTTAAAGTTAACACTGTCCTGACTATAAATGGCAACAACATTTGAAAAGGTGCATCTTATGGCTAGCAGAATTGGAGTCCACAACAGTTACTAGAAGAAAATTCACTGCTCATAAAACAGGAAATTGAACCATTCAGCTTAATTAACAACTGGATAAATAAGTTTCCAACCTGTGCAATTCCAAATTTTTAAAGTTTGATATTGCACTAAGATTTTATAAACACCCTGTATAAATCAAAGTTGAAAATCTACTTGAAAATGACCATAGTTACTCCAAAGGATGAAAGGCTTAGATTGTGGTTCTTTAAAAGAGAGGAGGAAGAAATACAAGGATATGCAACACAGTTCCGAGGAACTACAGCATGTTATCAACTACAGAAACACAAAATAATTACTCTATTTTACTTTTTAATTCTCTTCAGACATATTTCCATATACTTTCATCACTCTTTACAAACAGGCTCATAATGTTCTGCTCAGCTTCTTATTTATAAATATATTTATATAGGAACAAGCAAAGTTCATCATACAAAGGAGAGTTTATCTTTGCCAGAGATCAACTATTTCAATGAGCTTCAGTATCAGGACACCAAGTTAGGTGTAATCGATGGGATTTGAATTGAAACTAAGTTGTGGGCTGAACAGAAGGGAGAGTCTATGCTCAGCCAGAGCAATCAACCAAGATGGAGGAATGGTGCCAGTGACAGGCAAACAACATTTGGGAATAATTTTGTTATGCCCCATGTGCATTTGGAGAAAATCCTGGTCCAGCTATAAGTTATGCAGCTTTGGCAGTCTGATTGCACATTTGTCAAGGCAGGTGCTGAACAAGCAAAGTTGAATATCAATATAGACACAATAGCAGACCCAGTCACTGATGCCAATTAAGGAAAACATATACATTAAGAATGGCAATAAAGGAGCCCAGGATGGATTTTTGAGGAAGTTCAGAGATACCAAACAGAGGGTATGAGAAAATCTGTTCACTTTGATGAGCTATCACAAACAGGATTGAGCCTAAACAAGGGCAGTCCCAGAACTGGACCATGAAGACATGAGAGAATGATGTGATGATGAACATACCAAATAGGAGCAGAAATAGGCCATTTAGCCCCATAAGCCTGCTTAACCATTCAAAAAGACCATGGCTGATCGGTTTCAAATTCCAGTTTCTCATGCAGCTCCAAAACCTTGGCTTCTCTTGCCCAACAAGAATCTATCTCTACCTTAAAAATATTCAATGACCCCACCTTCTGAGGCAGTATTCCAAAGTTGCACAATCCTCAACAAAAATTCTCCTAATCTGTCCTAAAAGCCCCCTAATTTTAAACAGTACCCCTTTATTCTGGACCCACCAAGAGGAAACTTCCTTTCCATGTAAATCTCAAGACCATTCAGGAAATCATATGCTTCAATCAAGTCACCCCTCACTCTTTGAAACTCCAGTGGAAACAAGCCCAATTTGTCGAAGCTTTCCTCATATAGATACCAGGTGTGGTAACTACTACTGGATTTTGCTTATAGTTTAAAATCTATGGGATGTTGTTTGGGGAGGATTAGCCCTGAGGTTTTGAAAGTAGAGGAATTTTGAACAGGATCAACTTAAATGTATTGTGTATAGCCATTAATGTCGTTAAGTGTATGCTTTTAGGTGCTTTGTGTGTTTACTGCTAACAACATTTAATTTGTTTAATTATTAAAATAAGACTGGAACATTCTTTCTTGGTCTTCATATCTTTCCTCACATTATACCAAAATGCAAAAAAAAAAGTAGTTAGGAACCGGGATTTCATGTTTCCCTTCTGGGATTTGGAATACCCTAGCAGTTGTCAGCTAGGTTCTTAATCGTATCAATCAAGTAAAGCTCCTTTGAAACATCTCCAATACATCTATATCCTTCCTTAAGAAAGTAGACAAACTGCACACAGTATTCGAGATCAAAGCCCTATATAAATGAAGCACAATATCCTTACTTTATGTTCAATTCTAACATGCCTGCATATTAACTTTTTATGCTCATACACTACAACTTCTACATCCCTATGCACCTTGGCACTCTGCAGTTGTTTTCCATTAAAGTGATATTCTGCTTTTTAATTCTTCCCAAGTGTACAACTTCACATTTTCCCACATTATAATCCATCTGCCAGATTTCTACCGACTCAACATCCATCTGCAACCTCCTGATGTCCTCCTCATAATCTACTTTCCTATCTTTGTGTCATCTGCAAATTTAACTACACTGCCTTCACTCCCCTCATCTAAGTCATTGACATAAATTGTAAAAAGTTGAAGCCCCGACACATACCACTGCAGGACTCCACTTGTCATCTCTTGCCAATTGGTTAAATATGATTTCCCTACTACAAAACCATGCGGTCTTTTCAATTACCTTGAGTTTCTCTCTCTAAATGCCCAGCCATCTTAGTAATCAATTCTAACACTTTCCTCACAACAGACATCAAGTTAACTGGCCTATAGCTTCCTGCTTTCTGACTCCCTCCCTTCTTGAAAAAGAGGGGTTATATTTCCTACCTTCCAGTTTGACACAAACTTTCCAAAATCTAGTGAATTTTGGAAAATTAATACCAACGCATCTACTATTTATTTCACCAACTCTAAAGATCTTAAGGTAAACCAGCACAACCAGAGATTTGTCAACCTGGAGCTCTGTCAGTTTGCTCAGTACTGCTTTCCTAGTGATTGTAACTTCACTAAATTCTTCTCTTCCTTCCACTTGATTTATTTTGTATCTTCTATAGTGAAGACGGAAACAAAATACTTGTTCATCTCATTATTATCCACTATTAATTCCCCATTGATCCTCGAGAGAGATTCAATTTACTTACTCTTTTCCTTTTTAAATACCTGTAGAAATTCTATCCATTTTCACATTTCTATCCAGCTCTCTCATTCTCAAATTTATTTCTCCTGATTAATCTGTTATTCTCTGCTGTTCTTTATATTCTGACCAATCATTTGACCTGCCACTCATCTTTGCAGTTGCATGCTTTTTCCGCAAGTTTGATGCTTTCATTAACCTCTTTAGTTAATTACAGATAGTGGGTCTTCCCCTTAGAATTCTTTACAGTAGGAAGAGTATTTTGCAATATAAGTTTAAATATTTTATCAATTTATCCTCTAGCCTAGTGTCCCACTTCACTTCAGCTAGCTCAGTTTTCATGCCCATGCAGTTGCCCTTATTTAAAATATTAGTCTTAGATTCACTCTTCTCCCTTTCAAACAGGGTGAGGGCTCTCTTTACTATTAAGTCTTCAGATCTTGAGAGGTTGAAACAGACCAGATACCATACTTGGAGCATAGTTGGTGGCTGACCAAGAAGGGCACCAAATTCAAGGGGTTTGAATAAACTTAGGCAGGTTATACAGCAGATTCAAGGGCCTGAGATATGAAAGGATGAAATGAAGGATTGGCTGAGGGGTGGTGGTGTTGGGGTGAATAATTAAAGATTTAATTCCTGAACAATGCCTTCATTCCACAAATATTTCCCTGTAAGGTGATGGGATCACGGGAGGAGAAACTGGGTCTTAAAGATGAAAAGAATGGAGTGGAAGGTATAGAGGGTGTGTGGCTAGAAAGAGACGGTAAGGGAAAGAGGCACCAGATGAGACAGACATGCCAATCTCAGATAAATAAATTGATCAGATTTTCTTTTTGTTTTGCACTAGATATTAGAAATGCAAGAGGTTTAAAGCAGCAGATTGACAGATAAATTAAGTGGCCATGCTTTATGATTGATGACAACAATTATGCACAAATAACAATTTGGCACAGAGATAAATAAGGTTGCAAGTTCAAGAGCACATCATTGAACCTGTTAGGGAATAGCTTCCCCCTCATTCCCAACTTCCAGAATGCAAGCAGCTACAGAGTTGTGAGTGGCAAACAAAGTTTCAGAGAGACTATAGATTGTGGCATACATGTCAACCTCTGAAGCTTCAAAAAAAATTCTTCCTAAAGCAGGGATCAACTTGCACATTGAGTAGGAAATGTGAACTGCCCGTGTTGGTCTAGGAGCTTGCTATTTTTGAAATTTGAAAAAAAAACTGGTAATTCAAATTAAATCAATGTGATCCATTGTATTGACTGAAGTACATCTACAAAGCTTTCTTTAACCAGTCTCTAAAGACTTTAAAATCCGTCAAATTCATTGTTTTCAGCATCTGATGCAAAGTTCATCAAATTAATTGCTTCATTTTGGCTATTCTGGATCAGATCTGGCACACACAGTTTCAGGATCATTCCTAACAAATCATCTTGCATTCCATTTCACCGAATTGGATATTCTGTATTTTTTGAATGATGAGTTTGTGCACTGCTAAAATTTGAATACAAAACTACAAAGCAGGGCAACACACACATTTCCATTTATTCTGAAAGTATTTTCTTTATAAACCATCCACCTATTCGATTCAGCATAAACATAGTTCATGAATAGTTTGTTGAGGCCCATATCCAAATGGTTGAACTGTGGACCCATTTTTGTTAGTCATTTGTCACATAGGTGCTTCTTCACGTTTGTCTTAAATTCCCGTGCATATTCCTAGCAACATGGTTCATATTGCCTGCTTGATCCCATACACCAAGTTATAAGGAGAATAAAACATGCATTTCTGTGATGAAAAATTGAAGTCGACTCCTAATGCAGATATATAATTTTTAGCAGAAAACAGGATCAGCTTATATGCGGAGTGTAGGACTAAACTGACTTTTGCCTCCGGTCAGCTTGTACACCACAATCTCTCGTATCTGTAATAGTGACTGAAATAGTAAGGTCATTTGAAATAGCCATCAGAAGAGCACGTCTGGGAGCATTTGTAACAAGGATAAAGTTGAGTAATGACCAGAGCAAGGAAATCGGAGACCAGTCGTTATATTCTGACACACACAACCTAAACGTGGAAGGACAAAAATCTGGATTGACATTTCTTGCACATTTTTCACAAATGGTTGAACATTGAAATTTTTTTATCCGTCTTACTCACCATTACATTTTACTGAAGCCCCAGTAACATTGGAACCACAAGTGCTTCAAAAAAATTCCAAGCTCTAAACACCAGAGATAATTTTTAACTAACCTGATTTAGATTTAAGTCAGGTAGATCCTCAGTCTCTGGAACTTCGCTACTTCCACTATTTTCTTCATTATCTCCTTCATCCCCATCATCATCCTCCTCTGCTTCATCATCCTCATCTTCATCATCCTCATCATCTTCCTCATCTGGGAATGGAACATTTTTCCCATAGCCGTACAAATTTAATAAATCTTGGATTGGCATTTCACCTTCCTAAAAAAAAGTAAAGCACAAGATGTCCACTTAAAAGTCATACTATTTTCTAAAAGGTTGACAAAATGCAACCACTAGGTTTCATCAGACACTTCAGCAGCTGCCTACATCTAAAGATTCACTTTAGATGTAGGCAGCCGCTGGAAGCTGTTGGAGGCAAGGAAGCAGGCGTGCTTCCTTGCCTCCAACTCTCCAGCCCTTGACAAAAGTCTCATGAGTGCACTGCCCTTACTTTTCCTGCCTGGCTGTGTCAGAAGGCTGGGAGAGAGTGGAGCAGCTGGATTCCCAGATATGTTGTTACTAGGAATGGAGTGACATGGCAATCCAACTGATTTCCACGCTGCAAAGGTTCAGGCCCCTTGTGATTCCAGAACTATAGTAACATGGCCAATGTTCTACTGTCCTCTGAAATGGTTTTGCAAGCCACTATGTTTGGGGAAAATAGGGATGAGAAATAAATGCTGGCCTTGCCAGTGACACATTTGCCGTGAACAAATAAAACTCAGTCTCTGACCTGCTCGGGGCAGCATGGTGGCAGTGGTTAGCACTGCTGCCTCACAGCACCAGGGACCCGGGTTCGAGTCCCAGCTTGGGTCACTGTCCGTGTGGAGTTAGCACGTTCTCCATGTGTCTGCGTGGGTTTCCTCCGGGTGCTCTGGTTTCCTCCAACAGTCCAAAGATGTGCAGGTTAGGTGAATTTAGCTAAAATTCTCCCTCAGTGTACCTGAACAGGTGCCGGAATGTGGAGACTAGGGGATTTTCACAGTAACTTCATTGCAGTGCGAATATAAGCCTACTTGCAATAAACAAACTTTAACTTTGCTCTTGTAAGCACAGTATACACATATTTTATTCATTCATGGGATGTCAATGTCACTGGCAAGCCCAGCATTTATTGCCCTTTATCTGAGTGGCTTGCTCAGCCATTTCAGAGGGTATTGAAGAGTCAACCACAAAATTGTGGATGTCACATGGAGGCCGGACCAGGTACGGGCATTCGTGAACCAGATGGATTACAACAATCAACCATGTTTCCTGGTCATTAGGCTTTTAATTCCAGTTTTTATTGGATTTAAATTTCATTATCTGCTGTGATGGGGTTTGAACCCAGGTCCCCATAGCATTACTAGCCCAGTGATAATATTACCATGCCACCGCCTCCTCTCAAGTCTCTGGTCAATGTTGACCCCCAGAATGTTGATGGTCGGGGAAGGTGGTTAGACACTGACTGTACATTGTCAGGCATTTAATTGAACAAAAACAACAGTACAGCACAAGAACAGGCCCTTTGGCTCACCAAGTCTGCCGACAGATGTTCCTCTAATATTTTCTTGCCTCTACCTGGTCCATATCCCTCTACTCCCTGCCTATTCATGTATCTATCCAGATGCCTCTTGAATGTTGTTATAGAATCTGCTTCCACTGCCTCCTCCGGCAGCACGTTCCAGGTATTCACCACCCTGCGAGAGAAAAACTTGCCTCTTGCATCTCTCAAACTTTCCCCCTCTCACTTCCACTTATGCCCGAGTAATTGATGCTTCGACCCTGGGTAAAACTTGTCATAATCTTCTAAACCTCTATCAGGTCCCCCTCATGCTCCAATGAAAACAATCCAAGCTCATTCAACCTTTCTTCTTAGCCCACATCCTCCAAACCAGGCAACATCCTGGTAAATCTCTTCTGCACCCTTTCCAATACATCAACATCCTTCCGATAGTGTAGCGACCAGGATTGTACACAATACTGCAAATGCTGCCTAACCAAAGTCTTATACAGCGGCAACATGATTTTCCAATTCCTATACTCAATGCCCCGACCGATGACGGCCAGCATGCAATACGCCTTCTTGACCATCTGAGTTGTCATTTTCAGGAAATTGTGGATCTGCACGCCTAGATCCCTCGGTATGCTAATATTTCTAAGGGCTCTACCATTTACTGTATACTTTCCTTTTGCAGTAGACCTTCTAAATCGCATCACCTCATATTTTTCTGAGTTATATTCCATCTGCCATCTTTTGGCCCAGGTCTCCAACCGATTTATATCCTGCTGCATCATCTGACGATCCTTCTCACTCTCTGCTACTCCCACAGGTAACGGGGCATGGATGGAACTGGCAGAGGATATGAGCAGCAAGAGCATGGTTCTTCCAACTTTGATATCGTGACCGAGAGGATCCAGTACAATAGGGGGGCATGACAGGTAAATGACATAACACTTTCTGGTGACAGTCCCCAGACTATGTCTTGCTTATTATTTTCCTGCATAGCACACTACAGATCAACATGCTCTACAGCTCCACTCATAACCTTTTCCTACTGGCACCTCGCATCCCCAACTGAACAATCAGCACTCAAACTTACCTCAAGCCGTTCCCTCCTACATCCTTGCCTCTTAACAACCTCTTAAAAATGTCGCCTCTCCCTTCGCTGTGTATAGGCCATTACCATTCTTCCCTGCTTCCCTTCTGGCAGAAGAGAGCATAAAACTTGGTGGAGGTGGGATGAGGGAAGCAGGGTTCACCTCCAAGACAAGCACTTTGGCAACACACCCACAAGTTCCACGGAGGTCTTGTTCCAGCACGCTGCAGATGTCTGCAGCTGACCATTTGCCTCCGAATCAATTTTAGGTGTCTCCTCTCCTTCCAGTTGATCTTGGTGTCCATCTTATCTGCCACGTGGAGGGGCACATAGCTGAGAAGGAAGATGGCTTTGCTTCCGCTGATGCATTTGGCAGAGGTGTACCTCGTGTCCTTCACTCTTGATGTGGAGTTGCTGGCATTTGACTGGGGTAGGCACAGTAAGTAGTCTCACAACACCAGGTTAAAGTCCAACAGGTTTATTTGGTAGCACGAGCTTTCGGAGCACTGCCCCTTCATCAAGTGAGTGCAGGATTTGGTTCACAAACAGGGCATATATAGACACAAACTCAATTACAAGATAATGGTTGGAATGCGAGTCTTAACAAGTAATCAAGTCTTTACAGATGCAGACAATGTGAGTGGAGAGAGGGTTAAGCACAGGTTAAAGAGGTGTGAATTGTCTCCAGCCAGGACAGTTAGTAAGATTTTGCAAGCCCAGCCAAATGGTAGGGGTTACATGTAGTGTGATATGAACCCAAGATCCCGGTTGAGGTCGTCTTCGTGTGCGGAACTTGGCTATCAGTTTCTGCTCAGCGATTCTGTGTTGTCATATAGGCTGCCTTTGAGAACGCTTACCCGGAGATCAGAGACTGAATGCCCGTGACTGCTGAAGTGTTCCCTGACAGGAAGGGGACACTCCTGCCTGGTGATTGTCGAGCGGTGTCCATTCATCCGTTGTCGTGGATGGTCTGCATGGTCTCCCAGTATACCATGCTCCGGGACATCCTTTCCTGCAACGTATCAGGTAGACAGTGTTGGCTGAGTCACAAGAGTATATACTGTGTATCTGGCGGATGATGTTCTCACGTGAGATGGCATCCGTGTAGATGATCTGGCAAGTCTTGCAGAGGTTGCTGTGGCAGGGTTGTATGGTGTCGTGGTCACTGTTCTCCTGAAGGCTGGGTAGTTTGCTGCGTACAAATGGTCTGTTTGAGGTTGCGCAGTTGTTTGAAGGCAAGTAGTGGGGGTGTGGGGATGGCCTTGGCGAGATGGTAGTCTTCATCAATGACATGTTGAAGGCTCCGGAAAAGATGTCGTAGCTTCTCCACTCTGGACGACGAAGGGTACTCTGTCCGCCATGTCCCGTGTTTGTTTTCTGAGGAGGTTGGTACAGTTTTTCACTGTGGCGCGTCGGAACTGTCGATCAATGAGTTGAGCGCCATATCCTGTTCTTATGAGGGCGTCTTTCAGTGTCTGAAGGTGTCTGTTGCGATCCTCCTCATCTGAGCAGATCCTATGTATATGGAGGGCTTGTCCGCAGGGGATGGCTTCTTTAACATGTTTAGGGTGGAAGCTGGAGAAGTGGAGCATCGTGATTGTCTACCTGATATGTTGCAGAAAAGGATGTCCCGAGGCATGGTACATTGGCGAGACCATGTAGATGCTACGACGACGGATGAATGGACACCGCTCAACAATCACCAGGCAGGAGTGTTCCCTTCCTGTCGGGGAACACTTCAGCAGTCACGGGCATTCAGTCTCTGATCTTCGGGTAAGCATTCTCCAAGGCGGCCTTCACGACACACAACAATGCAGAATTGCTGAGCAGAAACTGATAGCCAAGTTCCGCACACGAGGACGGCCTCAACTGGGATCTTGGGTTCATGTCACACTATCTGTAACCTCCGCGACTTACAAAATCTCACTAACTGTCCTGGCTGGAGACAATTCACACCTCTTTAACCTGTGCTTAACCCTCTCTCCACTCACATTGTCTGCATCTGTAAAGACTTGATTACCTGTTAAGACTCGCATTCCAACCATTATCTTGTAATTGAGTTTGTGTCTATATATGCCCTGTTTGTGAACCAAATCCTGCACTCACCTGGTGAAGGGGCAACGCTCCGAAAGCTCGTGCTACCAAATAAACCTGTTGGACTTTAACCTGGAGTTGGGAGACTACTTACTGTGCCTTCATTCTTAGAGGTGATGGTGGAGCTACACAAGCTGCTCAGATGCCACGGTGAAGGTGTGGAGCAGGCAAGGGCAGCTGAAAGTGGGTAAAGTGATCAACAGCAGGTACCTTCCAACAAATTGGCAATTGCGAGTTGAACAGTAAAAATACTACTATTTGGAACACCAGGCTCTCATGTGATTATGGTTGGAGCTCTTCAATGTAACGGATCAAAGTCTTCCAGTTGGACAGTTTCATTCAAGAAATTCTTTTGAGGTGTGCATGCCTTCTCCAACCTTCTGAGTTGCAGAAAACAGCTTGCAACTTTCAGAACGGTTGGGAACAAGGGAATCCACGTAAAAATTATTTGCCCTTTAGTTCTTCAATTGGTTTCCCACCAGACCCACAGGCTCTGCTGCTGTCTGCCCCAGAAATTCAGAAGTGGGTAAGCTCAACTTGGGATTCTGCAATTTTCAGAACTCATGCTTTCAAACACACCTCCAATGGCCTGAGAAAATTTCATTCAAGTGTGTTTCTTGCCTATCTGGATAAGTCAGTAATTTTATTTCTACTTTTCTCATCAAGAATTAATCAGCAAGGTTACCAATTATCACTGCTGCCCCATTTTGGGGCCAACAAGAAACTATCTTCTGCTGTTGTTCAAAGGAATATGGTGATCCAGAACTAATGAGCCTTAAATGAATTACAAGTCAGAAATGCATGATCACTAGTTTTACCGGAATAATTTAATGGTTCATAGAATCTCAGGATGCAGTGTTATGCAGACTGGTTTGTTCTTTGGCTCAAATGTATATTTTCCAGCCGTCCTGGTCAGAGAATTTAGCTCCCAAGAATAAATTTTAACGGCAACAGTTTAATATAACTCACCCAAGATGATTCTTGGCAAGTGCAGCACATAGTTTGATTAAAAAGAGTAGGTATAAAACCACGGGCTCAGAATCACCGTTGTTTTAGTCCTAGACATAATTTGAATTTTACCTTTAGGTTTTGATTTTGAAATTGTCTCAAGTTATCTTTAGACATGTAGTTTATTTCCAAATTTCAGCTATATTTATTCTTACAGCCTTGTGTTGCACTCCTTTAATTTTATTGGCAATTTTAGAATTCACAACCTTCCACAAGAGTTCAAACAGTCACAACTCATTTCAATTCTCATACTTACACAAAATCCTGTGAAAAAATAAACTAGTTCAAGTGAATTTAATCTGCTTTAATCTTCACGATCTAATCCAAGTTATAGACTTGTCCCCCTACTTTTAGTCTTTTCCAGTTCAATTTAATTTTGCTAATGAAATGACAACAATTAAATCACTTATTCCCAGTGAAGATAAACAGCTCAATCTGGGTCAGTTGCAACTTGAGACATTCACCACTAGTATAAATGCAGGTCAGTACAGCTCCCATCTCTTCCAGTATGCAGTGTTTGATGAGCAAGATCATTAACTGGGAAGATAATTTGAAACTGTTTACTGGAGCCAAAGATGACCTGAAGTATACATTAACATGTGACCAAATGCATGTAAATCAACATCATCAGTGTGCAGCTTTTGTATTCTTCAGTATTAAAAGTTTGATATTTTATACATATTAGCAAACAAACTAGAGTCAAACTTTCAAAAGAACCCTATGAAAAAGTTTAATGTGGTCTGTGGACTAGAGTAACTAAAATTTCATTGAGAACTAATAATGACAAAACATTTTTTCTCCTAAGCAAAGGATCTGGACTTTAAAAATCACTGAATTAATTCTGCATCACATTTATAAAACACTTGCACAATATTAAACACATAAGAAACCCTAACTTATGTTACGGTCAACTAATGGTACAACTTAGCCATATTGCTATGTTCATTTCATGCGAGTGATAAGGTAACATCAAGGGCATTCAACAGTCAAACATCCAATGCACTGGTATTTGAAAAATGCTTCTGATCACTATAAAAAAACTCTTGCTGGAAAGTGCATGCATAAACATCAATTAAGTATCATGTTGGGTTTGGTTAAGATGCCTGGTGCTATCGATTCTCATGTTCTAGACACATTTGAGACCAAGGAGGATATCTGGCACCCATGGAACTCTCAGAATGAACATTAACATGAGTTCAATGCAACAAGTGGTTAGGACCTGTGTTTTGGCAAACGAGAGGATCACAATAAACCATGACAGGCATGGCAGTATCGTAATATTACTGAACTAGAGGCATGGAACAATTGCCTGAAGACTTATGAAAGCAAGACTTATCTTGGAGTTACCAACCACTGCTCAACTCCACGTCCCAACAGATCTCACTGTTTCTGAGCATGCACATCTCTGCATTTTTAAATTCTTTTGGCCCAACATGCTTTGCATAAAGAAAAACAGCACAAAAATGTATGTGTGACTGGGAGGAGAGCGCCATTGAAGACAAGGGTTCCAGGCAGCAGAGAGAAGTCAGTCAAGCTAAAGAAAGAGGAACAGAGAAAATAGCTTCAAGGAGGAAAAGATGTGCAGCTAGCAAACAAAGTGAAGAGGGTTCAGGAAATCCCTGAAGATCCAAGAATGCAGAAGGTTGGTCACTCCATGCTGAAGACTGTTGAGGCAGTTACCCTTTTGGAGCAGTCGTGTTCTGCTTGATGCAATCAAGAACTGAAGTTGTGCTTGTGAGTTCGTAATTCGGTGCATACTCAGGAATCTTGGGAGATGAAACCAAAACCCACGGCCATCATGGAGACCGTCCGAGTTGGAGCAACTTCAAGAAAGAATTCCCAGGCTAGATTTCCAAAGGGGTAAGACTGGAATACTTCATGAGCAAGAGGGATAGATTTCAGTAAGATTGGCTCACTATTTCCTGACATTTGGGTGGGTTGTTGAGAAATTATTAGACACATCTGCCATTTATTACACAATGTGATGTGTTCCACCACAGTTTGCCTGTTAATTCACATTGCATCTCTATCAGACTTTTGAATGGACCTACCTCGCATTAAGTTGATTTTTCTCTACACTAGCTATGACTATAACACTACATTCTACACTCTCTCGTTTCCTTCTCTATGAACTGTATGCTTTGTCTGTATAGCGTGCAAGAAACAATACTTTTCATTGTAAGTTAATACGTGTGACAATAATAAATCAAATCATATTAACCGTGAATGTCAGAAAGATAAAACAATATCTAGCTTCTACTGACCTAGTGTGGTAAAGTTTATTTTGGTTTGTTCAAAACCCATGAAATTATATAGCTTTATTCTGAAGAAGTGTCTTGAACTTTGTTTACTTCGAACAAAGTTCTTTAGCAGATCTCACCAACAACTTGGGGGTCTGGTCAAAGATCATAACACTTAGATCAAATCCCATGGCAACTGGGGAACCTAAAGCTACTAATCAAGTAAGTCTAGAATAAAAAAGTGTCAGTAATTGTGAAACTACCAAACTGTTATTTAAAAACATCTATTTCACTAACGTCCTTTGTAGAAGGAAATCTGCTGCCCTTACCAAATCTGGCTTCTTTGCAATCCCCAGCCCCACCTCAACAAGCCACTCAGTTATATCAAGCTGTTATGAAAGGTAAATGAGAATAAAACTAGTCGAACAACCTGGCATCAACCGCAGCACTTATCACAAGAAAGGTACATCCAGCTCAATCGACCATGCAAACAAAGTCCTCCTCATTGGGGACCTGATGACAATATCCTGGCATAGAAACATGCAATCACCTTTCAACCAATACCCAAACCTTTTCTATCGCCAGCCACAGTGGTACAGTTATATCCGGTCAAGCAATTGGCATCCTCGAAATTAACTTTGGATCAGTTTCACAGCATTGGATCAAACATGGGCAAGGCAAAATGCAGATTAGAACCTACTTCCATCCCTTAGCTAATGGTTCAGTGCTCCTGCATGTTAAATACTATTTGGAAGAAGTAATGAGGGTAGCAGGAGTGCAGAACATAATTTAGGCAATGAGAATCTGTAACCATGTGGCCCACCATATCCCCACTATTTTTACCATCAAGCCAAAGGATCAATCCTGGTTGTAGAAGAGGAGCAGGAGCAGCAGCAGCTGTAAAAAACAGAAAACGCTACAAACATTCAGCAGGTCTGGGAGCATTTGAGAGAGAAGCATGTTTCAAATTGCTGACCATTCATCAGAACTGTATCTAAAGCGACAACATAGGAACTGCACAATGCCAACCAGCAGAACACAGCATGCTATAGACAGGTGAGACTACAGTTCTTGCCCTTCACATCGAAACAGCATTTAACAGAGTACAGCCCTGGTAAAATTGAAGTCAACGAGAATTAGAGGGAAACTCTTCACTGTCTGAAGTCATATCTACCACAAAGGATGGCATGATCCACCACCATAAACATTTATTCCCTTCACTGCTGGCGCAGTGGTTGCAGAATACACCATCTACAAGATGAAATGCAGCAAATTGTCAAAGCTTCTCGAACAACATTTTTCAAACCTATAACCTCTACTGTCTAGAGGAGTAAGGCTAACAGAAGCATGGGAACACCACCACCTGCATGTTCCCACCAAGTCACACACATCACTGTGCCAAAATCTTGAAACTCCATCTCATTGCACTGGGAGTGAACAAAATCACACAAACTACAACTCTTCAGGAAGATGGCTTGCCACTTTACTATCTATCCCTATTTTCCCTTGAGAAATGTTGGCCATGTCAGCAACATCCGCATCTGGTGAATGAATTTAAAAAAGAAAATTGGAGAAAGAGTGTGAACAGAGATCAGGAATCAAAAAATGAATTGGTGACTATCATTGATTATGCATCTTAGAATGAACGCTGTGTATAGAATATGTATATAGGCATCCTTTGTTAAAGTGCAGAAATACAGTTTTGGTTTGTTTATCAGCATTTAAACAAACTGGTAGAGGAGTATAATAGCATATCGCATGTCCACAAAGGATATTAGCAAACTACTGTAGTATAATTAGGAAGGGGTTGACAAGATTCAACAGGACTCTGACCACTTGAATTGGTACACAGACTGAGAGTGGTCCATTAACACCAATTAAGTCACAGACAAGGGCGGGAATGCAATGCAGAATGTGCTGCAATTAAGAAAATATACAGAATTTGCATAGACCCATCAGAAAACCTGGTTCAATTACAATGCTAAACACTCCAGCAGGTAGGCCAGAGTGTGCTAATGCTGTCGCCAAGGAAAAAACTTGGCTAAACCTGTGCCAAGATGACCAAAAGAGGAAAGCTGAAGTTTTCCCTCAACTGCTGTGGAGATAGCACCATGTCCACTCAGAGGTCAGGCGACATCATAGACCCACAGGCTGACGACATCAGGCTTTTCATGGACTAGATTACGCAGCACTTCATCTACTCTTTTACAGAAAATTGGAAAGGTGTAGAAATATTGATATGCTCTCAATGACTTCTCTAGGAAGCTAGAATAAGCTTATTCACAAGTTAAGCATGAAAATCTTCAGTCCATGCACCAATGTCACACAACTTCAAGGAACCCAAATCAGAGAACCATGAAAGATAACTAACTTTAAGTGTAATAAGGCCATTTCTGTGGCACAGGCATCACTCATGCACTGATCCTATTAAAATAAGCCATATCGTTCCATGTGGATCATCAGAAATTAAAGTTAATGCATATCATGTAATTCACACAAGGGATATCTTGGAGTAGCTAGGGATTTTAAGTATATGACCAGTACCTGACAAAAGGCTAACCAATGATGCTCATTCTTTCCCAACCCAATATATGATACATTGCTTGATGAAAAAAATGCAGGTGTTCTAGTGGCTTTTGGAATTCAGAATGCAAAAGCCATCAGGCTGGAATTTGTTGCCAGTCAAATTGCCTGAGATGGTGTTTGTGTGCTGCCTCTTTCAAAGGTTACAGCTGCATGTGTCCATTTATGGTTAGGGATGAACCTATGATCCTAGCTGTGCAACCCAAGGATTATAAGTCGGGTCCTTTGGCTAGCAGCATGCACCTCTGCCAGGTTGGGAAGTTTCTTCCCATCTGCATGATGACTGAGCCTATTCATTGGCAAAGTTGCAACTGCTTTGCTTGGCCATGTTTGTATATTGCCAACATGGAAAGGATGTTCATCCCATGTCCAGATAAGGATAACTTCCATCTGGGTTTGTCAGAGGACAATTCATAGCCCCTGTTAGTACAGAATCTATCAGCAGTTGCATAGGAACACTATCCTCTGCAAGTCTCTTCCCATCCCTCCCCCCCCCCCGGAAGTCACCATCTCATAAGTGATGAGTCAGCTATGCTTATGAGATTTCTGTCTTGAAACAGGGTACAAGGGTCCTTAAAGTAATGTGACAAAATATAGGATTTTGAAACGTTACAAAGATGGAGGGCAGAGGGGCTGATGGTGGGAGTGAAATTGCATATTCATAAAACAACAGGTCTAAAATTGTCCTTTGAAAGGTCAAAAAGCATTCTAATGGGCTTCCAGTCTAAAAATAAGATCAAAACTATTTCTTGGGTAGAATCTTACGTTAACATACAGAACATATAATTCATTGTGTTTTACACCACAGGTCAAATAGGTCAATCTTTGCGTGAGATTCTCATTCTTTTTATATACCTCTTTGACAAGTAATTTCCTTTGACATTTATTCCCATTTAAAAAGGACTCACGGATTTGCCTTCAACGACAATATGTGACAGGGAATACTATATTCTAAACTTTACTTTTACTTCTTAAGCTTACCTTAAGATTGCTGGGGTTGCGGAGAGTGATGAACATTGTCAGAGAATACAGCAGGATATAGATAGGCTGGAACATTGGGCGGAGAAATGGCAGATGGAATTTAATCCAGATAAATGCGAAGTGATGCATTTTGGTAGATCTAATGTAAGGGGGAGCTATACAATAAATGGCAGGAGTATAGACACACAGAGGGACCTGGGAGTACAAGTCCACAGATCCTTAAAGGTGGCAGCACAGGTGGAGAGGGTGGTCAAGAAGGCATATGGCATGCTTGCCTTTATTGGACGGGGCATAGAATATAAAAGTTGGCATATGATGTTGCGGCTATTTAGAACGTTGGTTAGGCCACATTTGGAATACTGCGTCCAGTTCTGGTCGCCACACTACCAGAAGGACGTGGAGGCTTTGGAGAGAGTACAGAAAAGGTTTACCAGGATGTTGCCTGGTATGGAGGGTCTTAGCTATGAGGGGAGATGGGTAAACTGGGGATGTTCTCCCTGGAAAGACGGAGGATGAGGGGCGACCTCATCGAGGTGTATAAAATTATGAAGGGTATAGATAGGGTGAACAGTGGGAAGCTTTTTCCCAGGTTGGAGGTGACGAACACAAGGGGTCACAGGTTCAAGGTGAGGGGGGCAAGGTTCAACACAAATGTCAGGGGGATGTATTTTACACAGAGGGTGGTGGGTGCCTGGAATACACTCCCAAGCAAGGTGATTGAGGCGGACACGCTGGGATTGTTTAAGACTTATCTAGATAGCCACATGAACAGACTGGGAGTAGAGGGATACAAACGAATGGTCTAGTTAGGCACATGAGCGACGCAGGCTTGGAGGGCCGAAGGGCCTGTTCCTGTGCTGTATTGTTCTTTGCACCTTAAATTGTATTATGTTGACAAACTGAAATAATCTGCCACTATTTATCTGATCACAACCCTGAAGATTTCTATCAGGTCACTCTCATCCTTCTCAGCTTATGTGGAAAAAAACCCAATTTTTCAATCTCTCTTCATAACTGTAATTTTACAGCCGAATAACATCTGATGAATCAAACATAGAAAGCTGAATGAAATGTTTCAAATAATGTAATGCCCAAAATTGAAGATGTTAAACAAATCGAACATTACTTCTACTTGCTTTAATGTTCTTTGCTAATAGTTACAAAATCAAGGATCAGTTTATTTTCTATTTTAACCTGATCTACTTGTACTGCTATTTTTGATGACCTATGTACCTGCATTCATTTTTATTGCTTTGCCACCCCATTTGAAAATCATATCATTATGACCATTAACCTTTCATTTATCTAAATTACACCGCCTGCCACTTATCTATCTTCCTTGTCTCTACTTAATTTTCAGTCTTCACAGCTCAAAACAATTTACCCTAATTTGGTATACGCAGCAAATTTCAAGTTTATTTCTATGATTCTAAATACAGATGTATACACAGTAAAAGTTGCCGAATCATAGTGCCTGATGAACACTGCTCCCCTTATTCCCTCTCCTCCTACCTGCAAAACGATCTCTAATGTTTCATGCAATCACATCTCTTAATTCCATCTACCAGCAACGATGGTAATGGTGACCTTTGAGAGGTGGCTGGGAAGGTATAGCAAAAACTATGCCTGTATGTTTGACAACAAAGACTTCTGCAAGTTAACAAATGTGTGCAAAGCAGCTGTTGTCATTGTACTCCTGTACTGCAACGAGACCCAGACTATGTACCTACAACACAGGTACTAGAGAAATTCCATTAGCAATGCCTCTACCACATCCTAGTTTCAACGGGAGCATCATTGAACAAACATTAGCGCCCTTCTTGAAGTCAGCTCCACAGCATTCAGGCAAAACTCTGCAAGATCAACTTAAACAGACTAGACAGTGTCTGGGTGGTCAAAAAGCATTCCCCCTGCTGGGTCCTCTTTCTCAAGGCTCAAATGGCTAACATTCCACAGAGAAAGAATTAAATGCCTCAAGGACACTCTGACGCGCTGCAGAATTAAAATGATTGGGAGAAGCCCGTTACCAAATCATCCAAAATGACAACAAACTGCATCACAGAGTCACATCTTAATGATGAGGCAAAACAGCAGCAGAGGGGTAGCAAATCCTAAGCTCCATATCCCACCACCTCGTTAGACATCCCGTCACTTGTACCCAACATCTGTGGACCGAGAATTGGTGACCCATGGCGGAAACTTGCAAGTTGGAATCCTTGAATCAACAGCAATCGCTATCAAACAGGCTAGATCACCTCCTCTCTGGACTATGTTACGGTATATTCACTTTGTAAATCTATCAGATAAAAAGCAGATTCCTGGATGCATGTGCTAGAACTACCAAGCAGTACTAGATCGATCCATGAAGAGATGGGCCAGAATGTGGTTGTGCTAGTGGATTCTTACATTAACTCTGCACTCTGTTGCCTATGGAAATAGATTAGTGGATCAAAACTGAGAACGCTTTAGTCAAAGAACTTAATTTGTCAGGAGTATATCCGGCAATAAGTCGCAAAAAACATGCTAGGAGTAAACAGCTGAGGCCTCAAGCAAATACTTCACCCTAATCAAATGCAATCAAAAATTTTCTGAGATATGTATTAATAAACTGCAAATTGAAACTGGTAACAGCTGTGGCTCAGTTGGTAGCATTCTCGCTGACTTAATAAGGAATGGGCTCAAAAGTTCCACTGCAGTGTAGTACAAAAAAGGAGCTTGACATTGTTGGAGTTGCTATCTTTCAGACGAGAAGTTAAATCAAGGCTCCAGATGGATGTAAATGAGATCTCATTTAAAAGGAGAGCAGCGGAGTTGTCCTGATGTGCTGACCAACATTTATCCCTTAATCAACATCACTAAAACTGATCACCTTATTGCTGATTACAAGGCCTTGCGATGCACAAAATGTCTGTTTTTCGTAACATTATACTTCAACACAAGCCTTTTACTTGATTAACTATAGTGTGGCAGCTAAAGGACAAGATCACATCTTTATTCCAAACTGCTGTTCCTCTGGCACCTTAAAGTAGTGATCAAAATTGAAAACGGATCAACAAGAAAAGAGATATATGGATATAGGAAAAGGCGGACACATGGGATTAAGGCAACTGCTCTTGCGGAGGACAATGGTTAAAATGAAATGTCCTGGTTGAACGGTCCATTCTCGCACTATATTGCCATTCCTTCACTATCGCTGGAATTCCCTTCCAGAGGGTGCAGCTCATGTCAGGGACTGTGGTGGCTCAAGAAGGTAGTTCAGTACCACCTTCTGAAGGACATCCAGGGATTGGCAATAAATGCTGGCCTGACTAGCGATGCCCACATCCTGTAAACGAATAATAACTTCTACAGCATTCTATGTTGCGGAACACATGAGCCTGTTAACTCATTTCTTTAGAATCTAATCCATAGATTAAGATATGGATCCGTTTGTAAACCAATGAATATATTCCCTGCATGAATGTTACAACATCACAAACTTTATAAGATCATACATCAGGGATGCTAACCAATAAGTACAGCTCGCATAAGCATCAACAACCAGATGTGAAAACAGATCAACATCAAGGAATCAACACCATAGAGTAATTTACAGCATGCAGTGAAAGGCTTGAATACCTCAACTACATTATGTGTGTGTTTATCATTGCATTACATATTTCCAAAGTCTAGTTAATATAGTGACAATTTGACCATTACACATCACTTTTTCACTTTATAACATGTAATCTTCATTTGGATCAAACAATTTAATGCAGTTCGTAAACAGATTTTAAATGTGGAAGAAATATTAATTTGATTCAATATTTTGAAAAATTTTCATAAGTTTCTGATAATATAATATCCAAAAGAAAACTAAACATTTTCTAGAAAAACTCCAATCATGACCTTTTCCCCAAACTCTTTGTAGCGCTACAACTTCTAATTTATGACAACTTTATGCTTTTCAATAAGTATTATCACAAATATTTAGGACTGCCTTTGTTAAAAGTACCCAATTAGAATAAAGTTATTTATGAAAGTGATTTTTCTACCCACATTAAAAGCAATGGAATAATTTTGCTGAATCCACTGATGTGCACAGTACAAGAGAAAACGGTTATTTTCATGAGAATAAATGACAATGCCAACCATAATAGTTAAAACAGATCAAGTAAAACCATAATTCTCTAGTAAACGTTTAAATTTAGCTGATATCAACTGGAAAGTCTGCCAAAGATCAAACCATTCAATGCAACATAAAGCAAATAAGAAATGGTTAAAATTACAGGCTTTTAAATTCGGAAACAAATTGCGAGCAGGAAATATGGATAGGTCTCACACCATATGGTTGCATGCTATGGCAGGTGAACAACGAGCATATCGCCAAAGGATTTAGGATAAAAAATGTTTTTCCATTCATCATACATGCAAGATTAAGAGAATTACAAAATGGCAAGAGATCAATCAATCTATCCATCAAATCTGCATTCTTACAAATTTAGAGAATTTAGTAGCAAAGTCCATAATTTTAGAAAAAAGTATATTAGTTTTCACTTACCCTTTCAAGATCCTCAATTTCAGAGCTGAAATTGTTGTCACCTTCCATCATTTCCTCCTCCTCAAGTGTCCGTTCATCATCAAAATCATGCACAAGCATATCAGCAGATGGATCAAAATCATGGTCCTCTGAGCCTGCTGAACCCCCTTCAGAAGGCATTTTTGGAGGGGTGGTGTGGGGGGGGGAGAGGGAAGCACAATATATAACTTCTCAGCATAGTTACATGCCACCTTTAACACGAGAATAGGTTCCCTGAATATTTAATACAATTTCAATTTGATTTTAGCATTGCAATATTGATTTGACTCTAAGCCATAATTACACAACGGTCAGAACAAGTACAGAATAAATATGCAGCGAATTCACCAGAGCGAATGCTAAAAGTAAAACAAATCCCTGCTTTTGAAAATGTGTTTTTAGCTTTACGTAGAATCTACCATAAAGTCATGTGCTTAAAGATTTTGCAATTTGCAACACTACTTTTCTCCCCCCACAACTCACTGCAATATAACTAAAAGCTTTAATGTAAATACCGACCTTAAAGAAAGTTTGCATTTACTGTACCTGGGCTCGAGCTTCCAACGGAAGGCTGTAATTTAAAACAGAAAACCTTAAAGATTCAAAATAAATTCACTACTGAAAACATTTCAAAAACAAAAGCAATTTCCTACATCAAGACAATGGCGTTTTATAAATTACGAAAACCACGGAAAACCTACGTGCAGGTTAAGGCAAATACTTTAAACGCATTTACAAACCAACACCACCATCCCCCCGCCCCCCAAAAAAAGTTTCGAAGCAATGATAAATATACAAAGGAAAAAGTTGAGACGCCTGACTGCGATATCACGATTGGGAATGGGGGTGCTGAAAAAGTTTGTTTTTATATGAAGCTGGCGTAATTTCTCATCAGACTTAAAGCTTAGGAATAGCGACTGAAATTTAAAAATAAATGTGGTAAATGCTGCAAGTTTTGTTGGGGTCGGAAATTGTTTGATGAAAAACAGTTCTTTTTCTGTAAAAAAAAGAGGTAAATTCTAGGAGGGAAAAAAATACCCAAATAAGGCCTAGCGGATATGGAGGGAACTTCAACACAGGGGGAAAAAAGCGCGCCGCGAAGCCAGGCTCCGGCACAGCGCCCAATAATATTTCCACAACTTAATAATTTTAAGTCAAAGGGAAAAACGCAGAAAAAGTTTATCACTTGAATGTTTCCTCTTTAAAATTGCATTTCCTTTTTTAAAAAGACACTGATTTGCATTCCGATATGACATAAGATAAAGTTTGGAATCAAGTATTAAAATTAAGATTTGAAAATTAACTTTTTTATTTTTTTTGTGAATAGATAAGTCTCAGTGACGGGTCCGCCTTACCTCCGCCATTTTCTAATCTCGGGTCGCGGATTGAGGTCATAACTTGACCCGGATGTACTCGCCAGCCCCTCCCCCTCCTCTCTGCCCTGCCCCACCTCACCCCGCCACCTAACGAGCTCGTTGATTGGTCCCCGATAACAACCAGCCTCCTGCACCCGTAAAGTGACACCGATCGACCGCCCGCCGTCGATTCCTGGTGACTTTTGGAAAACGGCTTTCGTTTACCTGGCGTCTAGAGTATTTTTGCAAAATGCCTGCTACGGGCTCAAAAGTGGCTCTCCTTCGAACAGCGGCCAATCAAATCCGAGTTTCTTGCGAGATGGGAGTTGGGGAGAGGGGGAAGCGGGGCGGGGCTTTGTAACTGTGGTGACGGCAGCGGCCCCGCGCATGGCAACGACGCGGTCGCTTAGGAACCCAGCAAGCGGCTTGGAGGCAGAGCCGTCGAGCGGTTGGGATTATAGATCCGACCCGTTTATTCAGCATCCTGTTGGAATCGCCTGAAAGCCATAATGAAGAAGGGCAGCCCCTCATTGACGTGAGTTTGCTAAGTTTATGGAGCATTTTACCAACACTGTGGTAAATGAGGAGTATTTCCTCCAATCTCCCGTCCCAGGTGGTGGAAGTCAGTCTCACCCCAGCCTGCTCAGGAGATATTGTTTGCTCCCAGATCCACATTGCAGTTGTACGAGGCCTGCCCCTTTTTTTTCAGTTGTCGTAGGCCGGACTTTCCTTTTGTTTTTGATTTGATTTATTATTGTCATACTGGGATACAGTGAAAAGTATTGTTTCTTGTGCGCCACACAAACAAAGCATGCCGTTCATAGAGTACATAGGGGAAAAGGAAAAGAAGAGAGTGCAGAATACAGCGTTATAGTCATAGCTAGGGTGTAGCGAAAGATCAACTTAATATATAGTGGGTCCTTTCAAACGGCCTTTCAAATAAACCTGTTGGACTTTAACCTGGTGTTGTAAGACTTCTTACTGCCTTTCAAAAGGCAGCAGGGAGGAAGCTGTATCTTGTGTCAGTTGATATGTGATGTGATCTCAGATTTTTGTATCTTCCCTGGGAAATTGAGTCGTGCTCCTCACCCTGAGGCTGTGCAGTTTCGTTTTCAGTGTCACTTTAAGGCACCTACCACCGGCCACCTCAGTAGACTTTCAAAGTTTTAGGGATGATATGTTTATGTCTTTTTCTTGTTGTTATTGTTGCAGTTTTTCATTTCCTTTCGAGATCTTCGCTGTCCTGCGGGTGCCATTCGAAATGCAATGGTGCATAACTAAACACCTCCAGCCTTTTTATATGGAGGAGAATGATACTATGTAGAATTGTTTTGATATTTGAATGAAGAGTGGCATGTATTGACATTTTCCCATCAAATGTCACATTTGTATCCTATTACTTTAAACCATTATTTGGCTCTTGTGATGTTTAGACATTACAAACATGATCTTACCACCTTGTCACACCTGTTGATCAACTTGGCAAGCTGGGAAGATAGCGTGAGATGCTAAAAATCTGGTTTGTGCCCGGTGCCAAACAGTTTGCTATCTTCCCGACCACTTTTATAGAATAGAATTTTGGGCAAGATCAAGTTATTAGCATGAATTTGAATGGATTTCAATATCATTAGCGAGGTCGGCACACTATCATTCCCCCTTCTTGATTGCTTCCCATCTCTCCAGTGTGATGCCACACCAGTGCAAATCACTACTGTGGTTTAAGCACAACAATAGCAAAGGGATCAAAGAGGTAAGTACAACTTGAGTACCAACCACTTGGGGTTGGGAGGTCGCAGCCACTGCCATGGTGCAGAGTGGGGTGGGTGCCTTGCATGAGTGCAGGAGATTGGGGGGGCTTGTGTTAGTCCTCAGATCAGGGATCACCGCTGGCTTGGGGCTTGTGTTGTGCACATTCCTCCTAGTCACTGAGCGACCCCCTAGGGGTTGCTTATGAGGTCAACTCCCAGCCCCAATGATGTCTGCCCCATGGTGTGCAAGCCCTCAACGATAGTCCTCTGAGTCTGGACCAAGCTCTGTATCTTTTCATTGATAGACCTCTGAGTCTGGGTCAAGCTCTGGAGCCTCTCAGCGAATGCTCTCTGAGACTGGGCCATGCTCCTGAAGCCCGCAGCCATGGCCCTCTGTGTCTGAAGCAAGCTACCGGGGCTCTCAGCCATGGTCCTGAGCGACTGGGCCATGCCTTGGACCCTAGCTTCCATGGCGACCATTTCCCGTCCCGGGTTTTACACCACGGTCGCCATCCTTGCAGTGTTGGCCTGGGTGCCACACAATGGCGGCACCACATCCTGCAAATGAAGGCTGTGGGATTCCTCCAAAGAGCCTTGCAGTTGCTACAATGTTGCTGACAGGCCCTCCTGCAATCCCCGGCTCTACTTTTGCATTTCCAGCAGCTTCTGGAGAACTGATTACTGTGGCTCGGTACCTGGCTAGGGGCCAGCTGTTTCCTTGTCTCCAGGTGACCTCTGTGTGCCCGAGCCCTCGGACTTTCCTTCGTCCACATGATATGTGTCCATGATTGCGTGGTGCTCACCAGAAAGTGCCCAGAAACTTCACCACCAACATGTTCCACCAAGGTGACAGTATCTACACAGCTGAATGGTGTATGTGATGTCTGTGTCAACTGTTGGGTGCTTTCCTCGGAGTTGTGATTGGAGACTTTCTTTGAGGCACGATGGTGGTCTCAGCCGGGGCAGCAAGGGGGCCGGGCCTGGCTTCATCAGGGTTGTCTCCTGCAAATAAGACACATGGTTCAGTGCAAGGGAGAGACATGTGTCTGGGCAGATTGCAACTTACTTGAGATATGTCATATGAAGAAGATTTTAGAAACATAGAAAACTACAGGACAAAAACAGGCCCTTCGGCCCCACAAGTTGTGCCGAACATATCCCTACCTTTTAGGGCTACCTATAACCCTCCATCCTATTAAGTCCCACTGGCTCCTCACTTCTGTGGCACATTCTGATTTGGCTGTCGGTCGCAAATCTATTGCCAGATTCCCTTGACAGCTCCATCACACGATCCTCAAACGTGCTGAGGATACGCAGCTCGGGGACCCCATCTCCGGTCTTTGCCCGCTCCCTGCAATAATGGCCATCTTCTCTGATAGCGGCAGGGGGGGATTGAAAGCCTGATGGCTGGAAGAACACAGGGTGTCAGAGGTGGAAATTATTAGGTGGTGTATGTCGGGACTGTGCTTTGGCAGGCAGAGGTTTGTCAAGGGGTGTGCCAGAGGGGTTGGAGGCTGGAAGGCTGCAGGGTTTCAGGGAGTGATGCCAGGATGGGATGGACACTCACCCTTGCTGCTTGAATGAACTATAAACTCATCTTCAAGACTACCTTTGCCAATTTGATTTGTCCAATCTATATGAAGATTAAAATCAGCCACAATTATTTCAGTACCTTTCTTATATTATGTCTTGATTGTACTACAATGCAGATAGTGTTATGGGTCCTATGAACTCCTCCATCCCAGTGATTGCTTTCCCTTGCTATTTCTTACCTCCACCCAAGTGATTCTCCTCTTAATCTTTGGAGCCAAGATAATTTATCAATACTGTACCGATTGCGCCATTTATTAACAGAGCTACCCCATCTCCTTTTCATTTTTTCCTATTTTGAAATGTCAAATACTAATGAATATTCCGTTTCCAGCTTTGGTTACCTTACAAAAATGTCCCCGTAATGGCTGATATCATGCTCATTTATTTCTTTGCTATCAATTCTTCTATCTTATTATGAATCCTTCATGCATTTAGATAAACAGCCTTTTGTTTTACCGTTTTTCTTCCTGTCACATTCTGGTAATCATCACTGGTATTACTACCTTGCCCTCTTTTTAGGGGTAATCATTACTGGTATTACTACCTTGCCCTCTTTTTAGGGATAATCATTACTGGTATTACTACCTTGCGCTATTGCCTTTTTAACTTTGTAAATCTTCCCTATTCAATTCGGCAGGAAGCTGGTCCAAGTGCAATTTAAGTGAAGTCTGTCCAAATGGAACAGCATCCCCTTCCCCAGTAGTGTTTCCAGTGCCCCATGGGTTGAAACCCATTTTTCTCACACCGATCTTTCAACCGCACACCCAACTCTGTGATCTTATTTACCTTACGCTAATTTTTTTGTGGCTCAGGTAGTAGCCCAGGGATTACCACTGCTTTTTAATTTAGCCCCGAGCTGCTCATATTCCCTTAGAGAATCTCTTTTTTGGTCCTACCTAGGTAATTGATAACTCTGTCTATTAACTGGATTCTTCTCCAGATTAGCTCTCCAGACCTTAATCCTAACATAAAAGCAGAAAATGCTGGAAATACTCACAGGTCAAGCTGTTGAAGGTTCATATTCTGGTGAAAGGTCATGGACTTGAACCCAGTGGGAATGGAGCAGAGAACTAAATTAACAGGTGACCAGAGACCTGGGGTCATGCTTGCAGACTGAATGGAAGTGTTCCACAAATCAGTTACCCAATCTGATTTGGTCTCGCAAACACTGAAGAGACCGCATCATGATCAGTACACTAAATTGAAAGTAGTACAAGTAAATCACTGATTCACCTGTAAGAATGGAAGAGAGTTTAAAGCTTTTGTAGGGAGATTAGTACAGGGGCCAGCATCCTGTTTTATCCAAACAGCCTTTTAAAAATAAACATTTTTGGAAGCTGCAAGATGCATGGCATTTCTAAGCCAAATGCTCTGGTAAAATGAATAATTTGCATATATAATAAATGCATATACTAAATTTAGAAATCAAATGAAAAAAGATCAGTTCAGATAGATCTAACTCTGAATTATCACATTTCTTAATTATAACTTTGCCAATAAAATCATCTTTAAAACAAACTTTAATTTAAGGTCGTCTCAATTTTATGCAACTTTTCAGCTAATGATTAAAACATTGCTCCTGATAGCACATTCAGAATCATTTATCATCTCAGTTTTTTTAGAACCAGTAATGGTTGTAACATAAACCTGTTCCACAAGCTAAAAACATTGTCTAAAACTGGTTTAGCTTGGACAACTTGCGTTGATTATTTTAGAACACAATGTTGTCCATTAAAATAATCATTTAAATTGTAAAATACAGCATAATTTTTAGCCTTTTATTTCACAATAAAAATATGGCTCTTAGTTTTCTTGACTTCAATATTTTTAGACCATGGGCAGAATTCTACGACCTCGTTGTGCCCGTTTTGCAATGGGAAAATGTCGTTAAATCGGGTATAAAGCGGCGAGTGGGAATGGCGCTCATTTTCGCACCCATTCCCATTTTACAATAAAAAAACCAGCACGATCGGGAACCCGCCCAAAATGGGCGAGATGTCTATTTACATGTTTTTGCATTCATCATAATGTCATTAGCGAGTTCCATGCCCAATCGTCCCAGCTCACCTGCCTTTACAACCTCGTTTGCTGCAGCCAGATTGGTCTGGAAAACATCTCCCCTATAAAAGTCGGATCCTGGCGCCTAATCAGTGAGGGTGAGTTAGGTGGCAAGTCTCTGTGTTCAAACAGCTCCGTGCTGCTTAGAGGGAGTTGTTTCGTGGCAGACATGTTGCATTTTGGGTAGGGGGGGCCTGCAAGTGTGTGGGAGGGACTGTTGTTGGCAGGAGAGGAGGGAGCGGAGACTCCGGCAATTCCGCATGCGAGCGTCCTTCGAGCAACTGTCGGATATCACGTCCTGCCAATGGCTTTGGCTCCGAAAGGAGACAGTGCGACACCTGTGCCAGTTGTTGCAGGACCTGGCACCGGGGGGGCACCCACTCCCGGTGGCTGTGAAAGTGACAGCCGCCTTTAACTTTTATGCCACCGAGTTCTTTCAGACCGCCAGTGGTATTTTCCAACCATCCATCCATAAGTGTGTCAAGAAGGTCACGGATGTCCTGTGTGCCCTGGCTGTCCAGTATATTACATTTGACCTGGACCAGGCCCAGCAGGAAGCCCAGGCTGCAGGATTTGTGGCCATCACGGGGATGCCAAATGTGTAGGGGGCTATAACAAACAAAGAACAAAGAACAATACAGCACAGGAACAGGCCCTTCGGCCCTCCAAGCCCGCGCCGCTCCCCGGTCCAGGATTGAATCCTGAATCCAGGATCCCTGCCCAATTTTCCAGCCTATCTACATACCAATATCCTATCCACCGAGCTGTCCCTCACAGCTACGATGCTTTGTTCATTACAACCTACTAACTCACCCCCACCCCCCCATTCCAGACCATGTGATCTCCAGGGAGAGGCGAAAACCCAGAGTGAAAAACCCCAGGGCCAATATGGGGAAAAAAAATCTGGGAAATTCCTCTCCGACCCCCTGAGGCGATCGAAACGAGTCCAGGAGATCACAATGGCCCCGATCGGAAAATGCTTCCCAACCCTAGTCATTTCCACTTCCACGAACACCATATGAATTCCCTGCCCCCGAGACAGGTTCCCAACTATCCGCAGTCTCACTCTGTACTGGCACCAGCAAGATGATCATAGAATGAAGCCTTGAAACGAGAAACCAGGAACAATTAGCCCGCGCCACTCCCTGGTCCAAACTAGACCACTCTTTTGTATCCCTCCATTCCCACTCCGTTCATATAGCTGTCTAGATAAGTCTTAAACGTTCCCAGTGTGTCCGCCTCCACCACCTTGCCCGGCAACACATTCCAGGCCCCCACGACCCTCTGTGTGAAATATGTCCTTCTGATATCTGTGTTAAACCTCCCCCCCTTCACCTTGAACCTATGATCCCTCGTGAACGTCACCACCGACCCGGGGAAAAGCTTCCCACCGTTCACCCTATCTATGCCTTTCATAATTTTATACACCTCTATTAAGTCTCCCCTCATCCTCCGTCTTTCCAAGGAGAACAACCCCAGTTTCCCCAATCTCTCTTCATAACCAAGCCCCTCCATACCAGGCAACATCCTGGTAAACCTCCTCTGTACTCTCTCCAAAGCCTCCACGTCCTTCTGGTAGTGTGGCGACCAGAACTGGACGCACCCACGTTGCCCTCAAGGCCCTGGTCAAGAATCCAGGAAGACTCATGTACAGAAAGGGCCTCCATTCAATAAATGTGCAATTGGTGTGTGACCATCAGCTGAACATCATCCACATCTGCACCAGACACCCTGGCAGCGTGCATGACATTTTCATATTGAGGAGTTCAGATATCCTGGAGGTCTTTGAGGAGGGGCCCAGAGTGCAGGGATGGCTCATGGGGGACATGGAGTATCCGCTTTGGACTTGGCTGATGACGCCTGTGCGAAGGCCTGAGACAGAAGCGGAGAGCTGATATAATGAGGCTCACATTGCCACCCGTTCAATAGTGGAGCGGTGCATAGGGTTCCTCAAAATGCTGTTCAAGTGCCTGGACCGCTTTGGCGGGGCCCTTTGATACAGCCCTCTGATATTTTTAAAGTATTTATTAGCCACAAGTAAGGCTTACATTAACACTGCAATGAAATTACTGTGAAATTCCTCCAGTCGCCACACTCAGGCACCTGTTCGGGTCAATGCACCTAACCAGCACGTCTTTCAGACTGGGAGGAAACCAGAGCACCCGGTGGAAACCCACGCAGACACAGAGAGAATGTGCAAACTCCACACAGACAGTGACCCAAGTCGGGAATTGAACCCAGGTCCTGGTGCTGTGAGGCAGCAGTGCTGACCACTGTGCCACCGTGCATCCCACATTGCCGTGGTGTGCCCTACACAACCTGGCACAGCAGCGAGGAGAGCTTCTTGAGAAGGAGGAGGAAGTGGAGGCCGACCAGCCGGGCGTCGCTGAGGAGGAGGCCGCCGCTGAGCAGGAAGAGGAGGAGGAAGAGGGGAACGAAGATGAGCAATACCACCCAGGCGCTGGAGGACTGGCGGCAGCAAGGATCAGGCATGCGAGGGAGGCTCTGATCACCAGGCGCTTTGGTCACTAGGGGCCTGTGTTGCCGCACGTAGGTTCCATTCCACCACCGCCCCCCCCTCCCCTCCCCCCCTCCCCCTCCCCCCTCCCCCTCCCCCCTCCCCCCTCCCCCCCTCCCCCTCCCCCCTCCCCCCCTCCCCCTCCCCCCCCTCCTTCCTCCCCAGAGTCTTACAATCTCCTGCAACATTGTAACATCAGAGTGGTGGGCCTGGGTACGCTGTGTTAGCAAGTTTCTGTGGCAGGCAGGAGGGTGATGATGACTTGCTAAGCACCATTATGATGATGCCTGGGTGCAAACTAGTTTGACTCCTACCTAAGCTGTGTGTGTTCGCTGGCACCTGGGCCCGCATCTGGGTGGTGGGTAGGGGAGCACTAAACCACATTGCAGGGCCCCGAGGGGGGTGGGGGGGGGGGGAGGAATCTCTTGTGGGTTCTGGGTATGTCATGGCAGTTGCTGTAAGTCGCTGCCAATGTATGCCACCCGCTCTAACCAGTGAATTATTTGAGTGCCTTGATTTTCTCAGTAGCAGTGCAGTGAGGGGCCAACTCCACTGACATCAACGTGCAGGATCCCTCCGGCAACCGCCAGGCTAAGTACATTCCTGTTAGAGGCTAATTAGAGACAAGTTAGTCACAGGTGTGGGGTGAAATAACATTTATTGTTGCCAATAATAGTGCTTTCAAAATAAGTGATTATCTAAAATCATTTGAACGTGAGACTTTAAAGTGCCTAAATACTCTATCTACCTAGTGTTGCCCTTCACCCATGCCATCCTAGTGCCCCTACAACTTAACCTTATGTGGCCTACCACTATGTCTCAGTGTCTCCCAAGGATGTACATCGGAGGTGGAGGTGGCCAGCTGCCCACTGCGCCCTGTGGCCTGTGATGCCTTGGCGAGCGTCCTTGGGAGGGCCTGGACCTTGAGGGCCCTGGTCGGCTTCCAAGTGTCTGGACATTTCCATGACGTCCTCTTCATCCCACTGCCTCTGAGATGTCCCGGTGTCAGGAGGGGAGAGTCAGAAGGTGTAGCCACAGCCGCAGCCTCCTGGGTGGAAAGGCCCCAGCACAAGCTCGAGCCCTTCCTCCTCCATTCCTGGAATACTTTTGGTTGTAGCTCTGTCACTGCTAGTAATCAAGACGGGAGCAAATGACAAATCAGGAGTATTGCAATATAAGTATATCAAACATTAAAGTAATTTGACTGAAGTGATTTTTTTTGTATTGTTTATGCTGGTACCAAAATACTGCAGTCTGTTTGAATCTTGAACAACTTCTGTTGATTTTAAATTGTAGGGCTTCCAAAATGGGAGGAAGCATGAAGAAATTTTCTAGTCATGCCAGCCTAGGGAACTTCAGTAGACACAGCCAGAGAAGCTCGATTTTTCTAGGGTCAACTAGTCGCCAAAGGGTAAACTTGCAAGGAGAGAGAATCTTGGATAAAGGCTACAGTGCAGCAGGAAGACAATCTATACAGGTACTGTTTTATGTAATGAATAGCTCAAATTGCTATAAATGTGAATTCTGGGACTTGTGCCCAAAATTCTCTGAATAAACACCTTACCAATCTTAATTGTGCCAGAAGTGGAAGCTCCAAATGGATGGTGGGAATTTTCTTTCGCTCTTACCCACGCCACCATCATTGGAGACTCAAAAACACTCAATCACACAGTAGCCATTTGGCTGGTCGTGTCTACAATGGTTCTCCAAAGGATCGCTACTTCCTTTCCTTCTCCCCGTAATCCTGCACGTTCTTCCTTTTCAGATAATAATCCAATTCTCTCAAATGCCTTGATTGCACCTGCCTCCACCACACTTTCAGGCAGCGCATTCCAAAATCCAACCATTTGCTGTGTGAGAAACCTTTCCCTCAGGTCTATTGCTACTTCTGTCATTACTTTAAACCTGTGCCCTCTTATTCTGGATCCTTCCACAAAAGGGAATAATTTCTGCCTATCTACTCTGTCTAGACCCTTTGTGATTTTGGATACCCCAATCAAACCTCATCTCAACTTTTTCTTTTCCAAGAAGAACAGTTCCTACTCCTATCTATATAACTAAAGTCTCTTACCCCTGCAGCCAATTTCATGAATCTTTCCTACATTCAGAAGTGTGGTGCCCAGAACTGGACACAATACTCCAGTTGAGGGAATCAGTGCTCGATACAAGTTTAACAGAATCTCCTTGCTTTTATCCTTTCTGTTAATATGTTTAGAATGCTGCATGCTTTAATAACCATGGTTTCAATCTGTCTTCTCACCTTCAATGATCTGTTCACATATATACCCAGGCTCCTCGGCTCATCTACTCCTCTTTTTTGTTTCTCTGCATTCTTTCTATTAAATGAATCACTTCACTCTTCTTTATTTCCTAATCTAGTGCCACCTGTTTCTCTAAGTTTTCTGCACACCTTGGTATTCCTCTCTGGTATTACCACCTGGTTCTCACACCCCATCTAACTTGAAATCCTCCTCAACAGAATTAGCAAATCGCCTTGCAAGGAAATCAATTATGGCTATGTTTAACTGTAATCCTTTTGACCTGTACATGTCCCATCTCCCCCAGAACTGGTCCCTATGTTCCAGAAATCTAAATTGCTCTTTCCTGTAACATCTTTCCAGCCACGCAATCATCTGATTTATATAAGACCCTCGTCAGACCCCACTTGGAGTACTGTGCTCAGTTCTGGTCGCCTCACTATAGGAAGGATGTGGAAAAGATTGAAAGGGTGCAGAGGAGATTTACAAGGATGTTGCCTGGATTGAGTGGCATGCCTTATGAGGATAGGCTGAGGGAGCTCGGTCTTTTCTCCTTGGAGAGACGAAGGATGAGAGGAGACCTAATAGAGGTGTATAAGATGTTGAGAGGCATAGATCAGGTGGACTCTCAGAGGCTTTTTCCCAGGGTGGAAATGTCTGCTACGAGAGGACACAGGTTTAGGGTGCTGGGGGGTAGGTACAGGGGAGATGTTAGGGGTAAAGTTTTTCACACAGAGGGTGGTGGACAAGTGGAATCGGCTGCCGTCAGTGGTGGTGGAGGCAAACTCAATAGGGTCTTTTAAGAGACTCCTGGATGAGTACATGGAGCGTAATAGGATGGAGGGTTATAGGTAGGTCTAGAAGGTAGGGATGTGTTCGGCACAACTTGTGGGCCGAAGGGCCTGTTTGTGCTGTAGTTTTTCTATGTTTCTATCCTCCTATTTCAATACTCACTTGCACGCGGAAATCAGAGTCATCCAGAGATTATGGTACTGCTTGCTAATTTCCTACCTTCCTCTCCAAATTCTGACTGCAGGGCAACATCCCTCTTTCTGTCTATGTCGTTGGTATCAGGGTGGACCACAATCTTGGGTACTTCTGTATTTTAGTTTCAAAGCAGTACTGATGATGATCTGAAAAATCTTATCCATTTAATTGAAATGTTTAAGACTGAGATCAATAAATCTTGTCCATCAAGAGGTATAAAGAAATGACAGATAAATTGAGTTATAGTTCAGATCAGTCATAACCTAATGGACTTCAGGGATTGTAATACTTGTTGCTATGTTCCCAACTTCCATTCTTTTTGCCTTGTACAGTGTACAGCTGGGCTTAGTGAAAATGTGTTTAAAGTTTATTTATCAGTGTCACAAGTAAACTTACATTAACACTGCAATAAAGTTACTGTGAAAATTCCCTAGCCACCACACTGTTCGGCTATGCTGAGGGAGAATTTAGCATGGCCAATGCACCTAACCAGCGCTTCTTTCAGACTGTGGGAGGAAACCGGAGCACCCGGAGGAAACTCACGCAGACACGGCGAGAACATGCAGACTCCGCACAGACAGTGTCTCAAGCCGGGAATCACACCTGGGTCCCTAGCACTGTGAGGCAGCAGTGCTAACCACTGTGTCACTGGTTAAAATAATCATCTAAAAAGGAACAAGTCCTCTCTTGGCTCAACAAGTTTATTCAGAAAGGATGATAAAGAATGGAAAGGTTCAGTGTGGGTCCACCTGGATACTGTGACGGTTAAGAACAAAAGAAATAGGAGCAGGAGTAGGCCATCTAGCCCCTCGAGCCTGCCCCGCCATTCAATAAGATCATGGCTGATCTGATAGTGGTTTAGTTCCACTTACCCACCCGCTCCCCATAACCCTTAATTCCCTTATTGATCAGAAATCTATCTACCTGTGACTTAAACATATTTAACGAGGTAGGCTCCACTGCTACTGTTGAAGGGTCTAATGAAAAGAGAGTTTGAAATTGGAGGGGATTTTTTACTGGCGCTTAGAATGTTAAGAGTGACTCATTAGACATTTTCAGAATTATGAGGTATGGTGATGGGATACGTAGTTTTAAGTTGTTTCCTAATTCATTAGTAATGAAATCACAGAAATATAAGATAAATGCAAAATTATTTAAGGTAGAAATAAGAAAAAATATCTCTTTCAGAGCATGTTTAGGATGTGCAGTTCTTTGTCACATAACTTTGAATTGGAGTCCATAAATTCTTTTATAATTAAATTAGATCATTACCTTTACTTAATGTGTATGCGGAACAGGAGGCTCATATTGAGATGACCATTGATGGATTCGTTGATGGACTAGAAATTCAGCTACCTGCTACCATATATTTTTGGATGCTAGCTGGTCAGTAATTTCTCAATATGGTAGCAGGAAACGCACAGAAATATCTGACTGGAAAAATATGTCTGCCTTGGATAAGGTGATGGCAAGAGTGCATGCCTGCAATATTTAAAAAGCAGAATAATTTATTCACATTAAGGTGCATGTCTTGTATTCATTATGTTGCTCATTTTCAAATGACCTAGTGTTTTGTTTGCCACATGATGACTCAGAGTACTAGAGTGCTCTATCCATTTCACTTGTCAAACTATACGGTGTCTCCTGCAAGAAGGCCATGCAAGATGACTGCTGATACCTGTCCATGCATGTACATTTGTCTGCGCATGCGCAGAATCCAGTGACATCACTTGCAGGGGACACAGTACTGGTTGGATCTTGTTTGGATCCTGAAGTCATTCATCCAGTTTTTGAGCTCTGCGGTGAGCAGGCAGTTAGGGTTCAGCCACCCCACAGTTTCCAGGGATTAGGATGGGGAGGGAGGGGAGGCTTCTGATCCACCTGTTGACAGCCACAATTCCATTTGCAGCTCCATGACTTTTCACAGTAACCTCATTGCATTGTTAATGTAAGCCTACTTGTGACACTAATAAATAAACTTAAACTTCTTCCCAGTGACAGACACAGGTTAAGGGGAAGGGCTCCGGAGCGGGACGTTCAGAAACTGTGGCGAGACCATAAGTGCAAACATTGTTGCCATGTATTTCACCCCATTGTTTGAAGAACATACTGACATGAATGTTCATTTGAGTTAATTATTGGGATGGCTGCTAGAAACTGTACAGATCAGACCCTTAATGAAAGGAGAGAAAACTGGAAAAAATTAACAAGAAATAATGTTGAGCCCGACACTGGATTTCCATGTTACTAAACTTTCTGTTGATTTACAAGTGTTCTGACTTGATATATATATTGATCATGTTCAAATGATACTGGTGTATGTCTGTCATTTCCAGGTGTTTGATGAGCATGGAAAAGATGTGACTCCTCATCCCCTTATTACCTTCGATGCTGCTTCTACACAAAGCAGACAAAATAAAATTTTCTCCTCTCAGGATTTATCATCATCTGACTACATGGTCACTGGTACACTCTACCAGTCAGTTGCGAATGCTAGTTTTGGCGGACCTTTTACCAGGTAACTTTCTCATTCTGCCTTAATGCACATCTTGTTAATTTTTAAAATCTGACCAAAAAATGGTAGAGTGTTGTTTCTGGTGAGTAAACCAGCATGTTTTCAGAACCATCATTAAGCCATTTGGTCTGCTAAAATGCATTTTTGCTGTATGGACCGCTTGAGTGACGCCGTGCAATAAACACTTGTTGGAGATCTCAAGTTTTCCAATTATAAATGCTCTTATTTTTACACCTCTCTGTATTTTCCTTGTTCTTCTGCATCTCTCCCACGAGTTGGGCCAATGGAATACAGCCAGTGGTGTAATGGTATTTATATTGTTTCTCAGGTCTAACCAAACAGATTTTGTCCTTGACCCCACGAGAGTACCTTCACTTTCCAGCAATCTAATCATAGAATAGTTACAGCACAGAAGGCCAGTCGATCTGTCATGTCTGTGCTGGCTGTCTGAAGGAGCAACAATTCACCTTATGCTACTTCCATGCCTTCTTCCCTATGGAATAATGCTCCTCCTAATCAAAATTGCCACCGCTCTATCTTTCATTCCACTCATATCTTTCCTCAACAAATTTGATCCAGGCATATTTAACACCCAATTATGTTTAATTTTGAACCAGGTTTCCCTCATTTCCATATCCTGTACAATCACATACACACACAGTAAATCTAATTTATTCTTGTGTTCCCTCTTACTCTGCCCCTACTTAATACTCTACTATTTCTTACTCAAATGTTAACTATCTTAATTCTTTGCGTACCTTGTTTTGCCATCTTTATGTTATCTCCTGGTTTTCATCCCTCTGCCAAATCAACTTACATCCTGCCCAATGGCACTCAAAAGCCACCCTGTACGGACGTTGGTCCTGGCTCTGTTTTGGTGCAATCTCTCTGGTCCCATTTCTCCTGAACCGGTTGCAATAGACTAATAATCTAAAACTCTCCTTGGATAATGGTTTTAACCATGTTTCCTCCTATGTTTACACTCACTAGCTCGTGGCACTGGAAATCATTTGGAGATTATTACTTATGGTGTCCTGTTTGCTAGTTTCTTTCCAACTTCCTAACAGCTGCCTGCAGGATCTCATCCCTCTTTCTAGCCATGTCATTTGTACTGATATGGATCATAACCATTGGCGGTTCACCATCTCATCTACCATCCTGGAACTGTGCAGTGACATCTGGACCCTGACACCCGGGAGGCAACATACTATGCTGGATTCACATCTGTGGCCACAGAAACGCCTGTCTGTCCCTGTAACTATATAATATTTTTTTCAGGAATGTTTTTCCAACCTTTCCACCGCTCCCCTGTACAGCTGAGCCAGCAGTAGTGCTATTGACTTGGCTCTGACTGCATTCCCCAGAGGAATCATCACTCACCAATATTCTGTGAGATTGGACTCCAAGAACATCTGCACTACCTGCCTGGTTCTCTTTGACTGTCTGGCAATCATCCCTTCTCTGTCTGAATATTCAGAATGCGGGGTGATCACATGCAGAAACATGACAACTATGAAATGTTTGATCTTGCTGATGTACCGTAGTGGCCCCCAGCTGCAGCTGAAGGTCTAAAACCCAGGACTCAAGCTGCTTCGGTTGACCACATTTTCTGCACATCTGTTGTCCTGGACACAAGAAGCATCTTGGAGTTCCAGACAGAACAGAAGCTGCATTCCACGGGCCTGAGATGCCCCCATTTATTAGACTATTAACTGACTTAATAGAAAGAAACTTACACTTAAATAAATACATTTACCAGCTGCCATCAATCAATCAACTGCTTCCCTTGTTGTTGACATCCCTTTATTTTCCATTTATTTGCAATGTTAACTAGTTAAACTGCAACGTTAGAAGTTTCTCAGCCTGAGGTTAAGCCATTGTCTGAGTTTAGAGATTTTAAAAAAACCTTACTACTCGCAACCAATCATCTACCTACTGTCATATGATGTGGAGATGCCGGCGTTGGACTGGGGTGGGCACAGTAAAAAGTTTCACAACACCAGGTTAAAGTCCAACAGATTTATTTGGCATCACGAGCTTTCGGAGCGCTGAGTCAACTGATGAAGGAGCAGCACTCCTAAAGCTTGTGATACCAAATAAACCTATTGGACTTTAACCTGGTGTTGTGACACTTCTTACTGTACTGTCTTATGAAGTCACTTCTTAATTTTTTTTGATGATTTGTTCTCAATTTATTTCTTTCTCACTCTCACTACTTTTAACCTACTTATTCTCAGACCTCCTGCTGTTCTCGCAGTGAGTACTTCTCTTCTCCAAAGACATGCATCAAGACCCAGCTACTAGTCAGAGGGAATGTACTGATGAGGAGAGATTGAGTAGAGTGGTTCTATTTTCTCCAGAATTTAAAAGAATGAAGGGTGGTCTCACTAAATTGTATAATATTCTTACAGAGCTTGACAGATTAGATGCTGAAAAATTATTTCCCCTGGCTGTAGAATTTAGAACTACTAGTGGTCATAGTCTCAGGATAAGGATTCAGTCAATCAGTGTTGTGGATCCTCAGAATTTTTAACCTTAAAAAAGAGTGCTCAATGAAGACTGAGATTGATAGGTGTTTGGGCACTTGGAGAGACATGGGATATGGGGTTAGGTGAGAAAGTGGAATTGATATAAAGAGCAACCATAATCTTCTTGAAAAGCATAGAAGATTTGAGGGTCCATATATTCAACGCCTGCTCCTATTCTGATCTTATGTCCCGTGGCAAATCATGACAAAGGTCTGAAGTGGGGATATTCACTGATAATTGCACAGTGTTCCACTCCATTTGCAATTCCTCAGATAATGAAGCAGTCCATACCCACATATGACAAACCCAGAAAGAAAGTAACATCCATGCTATGTGAAGCCAGGCAATGAACGAGAGAATCTAACCACCTCCCTTTGACAGTCAATAAGCTGAAAAGTAGGACCTCAAAGATAGTGATCTCAGGATCACTACCTATGCCGGTCAGAATAGAAATGTGGAGATGCCGGCATTGGACTGGGGTGAACACAGTAAGAGTTTTAACAACACCAGGTTAAAGTCATGGATGAATAGATGGGTGAGGGGGAGGGTTTCGGATTCCTAGGGTATTGGGACCGGTTCTGGGGGAGGTGTACAAACTAAACAGATTACACCTGGGCAGCATTGGGACTGATATGCTTGGCGGGCGGGCGGTGGGGGGGGGGGGGGGGGGGGGGGGGGTGTACTTGTGAGAGTGGTTGGGGAGGTTTTAAACAAATATGGCAGGGGGATGGGAACCTTTGCAAGGATTCAGAGCAGGGGGAATTAAGAACAAGAGGAAAAGGCAGTAAGGAGAATAAGGAAAGTGATGGGCAGAGAAATCAAGGGTTAAAGACAGATAAGGACCAAGATAAAACTAGTAAGAAAGGGAAAAGAAATCAAAAGAGAAAATGAAAACCCTTTTGTCATCTGGACTCAAAACAACAGCTCTTTTCTCTCCTTACAGATGCTGCCAGACCTGCTGAGATTTTCTAGCATTCTCTCTTTTGGTTTCAGATTCCAGCATCCGCAGTAATTTGTTTTTATCAAAGGAAAACCTTGAGGTTTTGTTTCGAATGCTCGAAGCATTCAAAACAAAATGGATGAATTAATTGCGCAGATAGATGTAAAGGGATATGATATAGTTGGCATAATGGAGATGTGGCTCCATGGTGAGCAAGGATGGGAACTAAATATTGAGGACTATTCAGTGTTTAGGAAGGACAGACAAAGGAAAAGGTGGTGGAGTTGCATTGTTGATTTAAAGATGATATTGATACGATATTGAGGAAAGATATTAGCATAGATGATGTGGAATCTGTATGGGTTGAGTTATGAAGCAACAAGGGGCAAAAAACATTGATGGGGGTGGTATACAAACCACCAAACTATAGTGTTAATGTTGGGAAAAGCAATAGACAGGAAACCAGAGATGCATGTGTTAAAGGGACATCTGTGATTTTGGGCGACTTTAATCTGCATATAGATTGGGAGGGTCAAATTATTCACAGTACACTAGAGGAGGAATTTCTGGAGTGCATACAGGGTGGTTTTCTGGAGCAATATGTTGAGGAACCAACAAGGGAGCAGGCCATCTTAGACAGGGTGTTATACAATGAGAAAGCATTAGTTGGCAATCGAGTTGAGAGAGAACCCTTGGGGATGAGTGACCATAATATGATAGAATTCTTTGTCAAAATGGATAATGATGTAGTTGATTCTGAGACCAGGGTCCTCAACCTCAATAAAAGGTAACTAT
Source organism: Mustelus asterias (assembly GCF_964213995.1). Classification (NCBI taxonomy): domain Eukaryota; kingdom Metazoa; phylum Chordata; class Chondrichthyes; order Carcharhiniformes; family Triakidae; genus Mustelus; species Mustelus asterias. Next base: position 86,533,932 of record NC_135808.1, on the reverse strand, counting down.
GATGGCATGAGGCATGAATTGGTCATGATGGACTGGGAAACATTACTGAAAGGAAAAACAGTGGACAGACATTTCCAGAACAAATAGTGAACTCTAGAAGTTGTTTATTCCTGTTTGGCGCAAGAGTGGTAAAGGAATTTTGGCCAAACCATGGCTTACAAGGGAAATTAGTGATAGTATCAGATTTAAGGAAGAAGCATACAAATTGGCAAGAAAAAAAAAAAGGCTTGAGGAGTAGGAGCAGTTTAAAATTCAGCAAAGGAGGACCAAGGGATTGATTAAGAAGGGAAAAATACAGTAAGAAAGAAAGCTAATGGGGAACATAAAAACTGACTGTAAAAGTTTCTATAGATACGTAAAGAGAAAAAGATTGACAGAAACGAATGTCGGTCCCTTACAGTCAGAAATGGGAGAATTCATAACCGGGAATGAAGAAATGGCTGAAGAATTAAATTTGTACTTTGCTTCAGTCTTCACAAAGGAACATGAATAATGTAACAGAAGTGCTGAGAGAAACATGTTTTAGTGAGGAGCTGAAGGAAATCAGCATTAGTAGAGAAATGGCTTTGGGGAAATTGATGGGATTGAAGGTGGATAAATCTTCAGGTCCTGATAGTCTTCATCCCAGAATACTTAAGGAAGTGACCCTGGAAATAGTAGATCCATTGATTATTTTCCAAAATTCTTCGGACTCTGGAATAGTTCCTACAGAATGGAAGGTAGCCAATGTAAGCCCGCTATTCAAAAAGGGAGGTAGAGAGAAAGCAGTCAATTATAGACCAGTGAGCCTAACGTCGGTACTGGGGAAGTTGCTAGAGTCTATTATCAAGGATTTCATAATTCGATATTTGGAAGGCAGTGGTATAATCGGGCAAAGTCAGCATGCGTTTACAGAAGGGAAATGGTAGAAGTGCTCACTTCTATCAACCCATACAGATTCCACATGTTTGATGAATTTATTGGAATTTTTTGAGGATGTAACTAGTAGAGTTGACTGAGGAGAACCAGTGGATGTGGTTTATTTAGACTTTCAGAAGGCTTTTGACAAGGTTTCACATAACCGACTACTATGTAAAGTTAAAGCACATGGGATTGCAGTAATGTCTTGAGATGGGTAGAAAGCTGGTTAGCAGATAGAAAGCAAAGAGTTGGCATAAATGGGTCTTTTTCTGATTGGCAGTCAGTGCGAAGAGGTTTCCCAGGGATCTGTGCTTGGACCCCAATTGTCCACATTATATAGTAAGCATTTGGAAGAGAGAACTGAATATATTATCACCAAATTTTCAGATGATCAAAAGTTGGGTGGGAGGGTGAGCTGTGAAGAGAATGGAGAGATGCTTCAGCGTGATTTGGCAGGCTGAGTATGTGGGCATCTGCATGGCAGATGCAGTATAATGTGGATAAATGAGAGATTATTTGAATGTATGTAAATTGAGAGAGGTGGATACTCAACAAGACCTTGGAGTCCTTGTGCATCAGTCGCTGAAAATAAGCATGCAGGTACAGCATGCAGTAAAGAAGGCAAATGATATGTTGGCCTTCATAGTGAGAGGATTTGAGTATAGGGATGTTTTGCTGCAATTGTATAGGCCGTTGGTGAGGCCACGCCTGGAGTATTGTGAGCAGTTTTGGCGTCCTTATCTGAGGAAGGATGTCCTTGCTATAGAGGGAGTAGAGCAAAAATTTACCAGGCTAAATCCTAGGATTACAAAGGTTTACCAGGCTAATTCCTGAGAGACTAAGTCAGTTAGGATTATATTCACTGGAATTTTGAAGAGTGAGAGGGGATCTCATAGAAACTTACAAAATTTTAAACAGGATTAGACAGGATAGAAAGAATGTTCCAGATAGTGGGGGAGCCCAGAACCAGGGATCATAATTTGAGCATAATTTGGGTTTTAGAACTGAAGGGAGGAAAAAAAATTTCAACCAGAGGGTGGTGAATGTGTAGAATTCACTACCACAGAATGTAGGTGAGGCCAAAACGTTGTCCGATTAAGAAAAAATTAAATATAGCTCTTGGGGCGAAAGGGATCAAGGGATATGGGAGGAAGGGGGGGGGGGGGATCAGGATATTGAATTCGATGATCAGCCATGATCAAAATGAATGGCGAGCACACTTGAAGGGCTGAATGGCATCAGAGATTATATATTTTGCAGTGAGTGGCTCACCTCCTGTCTCTCCAAAGCTGTCCTCTCACACAATCCCAGCATGCTTGCATTCCCACTACTCACTCTGTCAGTGCCCTTTCTGCTGCCATGTTGCCTGCTGGCCTAAACTGCCACACCCAGACCAAGATAATGCAGATAATGCAATCTGCAACAGGGTTCTGTAGGCCCAGAATTGCTTAAGGTAGGCCTGCAAAGCAATTTGGAGTATCCTCCATGGAAGCTCAACAGCCTTTCACATCCCAAGGTATAACTTGATTTGATTTATTATTATTGTCGCATATATTACTAGTCATAGAGGTTCAACTTGTCCATGCTGCCCTTTTTTTAAACCACCAAACGAATCCCAATTGCCCATGTTTGGCCCATATCCCTCTATATACCAATCTTATCCATGTAACTGTCCAAATGCTTTTTAAAAGACAAAATTGTACCTGCCTCTACTACTACCTCGAGCAGCTTGTTCCAGACACTCACCACCCTCTGTGAAAAAATTGCTCCTCTGGACCTTTTTGTATCTCTCCCCTCTCTCCTTAAACATATGCCCTCCAGTTTTAGATTCCTCTACCTTTTGGAAAATATGTTGACTATCTTGCTGACCTATGCCCCTCATTATTTTATAGACCTTTATAAGATTACCCCTAACCCTCCTATGCTGCAGGGAAAAAAATTGCAGTCTATCCAGCCTCTCCTTATAACTATCAAGTCTCAGTAGCACCCTAGTTAATCTTTTCTGCACTCTTTCTAGTTTAATAATCTGGGAGGCTGGAATTGATTTGTGCCATGACTAACCTTTCAAAGCACTTCATAATGATAGATGTCAGAGCCACCGCCTGGTAAATGTTTGCCCTACTCCCTCTATAGCAAGGACATCCTTCCTCAGATAAGGACACCAAAACTGCTCACAATACTCCAGGCGTGGCCTCACCAACGGCCTATACAATTGCAGCAATAAGGCACGCTGTTTGGCTTTTGTTTGGTACCGGGATGATGGTCATCTTCTTGAAGCAGATAGGGATCTCAGTTTGTGGTAAAGAGAGGTTGAAGATGTCTGCGCATACACCCACCAGCTGATCCACGCAGGATCTGAGTGCTCATCTGGGTACCCCATCCAGGCCAATCACTTTCCGTGAGTTGACCTGTCAGAAGGCTGCTCTGACATCTGCAATGGTGACCTCAGATACAGTTTCATCCGAAGCATCCGGGGTGGAGGGTATGCTCTCACTGACCTCATGCTCAAAACGGGCATGCAATGCACTGGGCTCATCAGGGAAGGGTGTGTTGGAGCTGGCGATGTTACATGCCTCATCTTGTAGCCTGTTATGTCTTGCAGACCTTACCATAGTCAGCGGGGGCCTGTATGGCTAGTCTGGGACTCCAGCTTGGTCCAGTACTGTCTTTTGGATCTTTGATGGATCTCCTTAGATCATATCTGGGTTTCTTAAATGGCACAGTAAGAAGTCTCACAACCCCAGGTTAAAGTCCAACAGGTTTATTTGGCAGCACTAGCTTTCGGAGTCTCAGGCTCCTTCATTAGGTGAGTGAAGAGCTGTGCTCACAAACTCAATTTACAAGATAATGGTTGGAACCATTATCCAGCCATTATCTTGTAAATTGAGTTTGTGTCTATGTATTCCCTGTTTGTGAACACAGCTCTTCACTCACCTGATGAAGGAGCCTGAGACTCCGAAAGCTAGTGCTGCCAAATAAACCTGTTGGACTTTAACCTGGGGTTGTGAGACATCTTACTGTGCTTACCCCAGTCCAACGCTGGTATCTCCACATCATTTCTTGTATAGGTCAGTGATAGCCACTGGGCTATCACAGATCTTCCTTTTATTCTTGTTCCATTCAACCCTTGCTCAAAGCCTATTTCATCTCTAACTTTTCCCAGTTCTGATGAAAGTTCACCAACCTGAAATGTTAACTGTTCCCCTCCACAGATGTTGCCTGACCTGCTGAGTATTCCAGCATGTGTTTTTATTTCAGATTTCCAAAATCCACAATATTCTTCTTTTCCTGGTAATTCAGCCTTTGAAGTGTAGACAATTTAATTATCGCAATCTGGCAATTTGTTCCCTGCTAGTTTGTCTTGCTTGAATTTTGTAGATCTGGAGATTTCAGAAAGTCTGTCTTCAGGATGAAAAGAAAACAAATCAACAACATCCTGGGTCTAACCCATTATACCACCGATTTCCCATTTAAAATGTTCTATTTTGAAGGTGTTGTCAGGCTTGTAGGAAATGTTTTGGAAATTCTACAGCTATGTCATTGACAGTGTCACTAATCCATTTCCTTTTGAAACCTGTCACTCATCCTTCCCATTCGTGTGCAGTAATTATATTTTCACTTTGTTTTCTATTTGCATTTTCTCTTGGATTTCCTTCTCATTTTCATTGTAAAATTCCTAAAGGATAAAGTAATATTACGTGGACAATGTTCTTGTTATATATCAATTTTTTTCGAGTATTTAAATTTAATTTATTGTTTTCCCCCATTTTCTATGCCACGCTTTGTTCATGGTATCTGCAGAATCTGCTTTACAATTTACATCTTGATCTTATCCCATTGTTCAGAGCAGCCCATTCAAGGAACAGGAGAGGCAGACTTGGGTACAAAATGCAAGGGCAAAGGCTGTACTTAAGACTGGAGTATTTTCTAAGGGTCAATGTTTAACTTGTGGCAATTAAAATTGAAGCTCTCTTGTACCGATTCATGTTCTAAATGAACGTTTATTTTTCCTGCTAATCTCCAGGTCCACTTTTGAAAGTAGCAGTATCTCCCGATCAAGTCGTACCTTTTCCGATTCATTGGAAGACATTGGAGATACTAGTATTCAACATGATGTCCCAGGTGTACAATGTAAGATTTATCACGTTGTATCATAACTGAATACTTTGTATAGTGTTATAGTATTTTGGTATTTGAATCATTTTTGTTTCTTTATTCTTCAATGGGATGTGGGCATCATTGACAAGGCCAGCATTTTTGCCTCGCCTATAATTGCCCCTGGACCGAGAGGCTTGCCAGGTCATTGCTGCGAGTCTGAGTCACATGTAGGCCAGACCAGGTAAGGACAGCAGATTTCCTTCCCTAAAGGACATTAGTGAACCACAGTGGTTAACATTGCTGCCTCACAGCGGCAGGGACCCGGATACGATTCCCGGCTTGGGTCACTGTCTGTGTGGAGTGTAATAACTCCATGGAGGCGAAAGTCCCGTCACCAAGTTACTTTATTTACACCATACATCTGTACACAGCCAGCTCTCCAGTTGCTCCCTGCAGAATGCAGGCTGGGAGTCTGACACACCTGCTTGAAATAGGGAGCATGAGGCTCCCTGATTTAACCATCAATTAGGACTCAATTAGGTATTTCTTTCGACACCAATCAAGTAAACGAACTCAAATTAACTTAGGGACAAAGTAAAAGGGGCAGCTCCCCAAAAGGAAGGGGGGAACAGCCCGAACCAAAAACAAAGTCGAAAGGAAACTTAAAACGTCAAACCAAAAAGGTGATTATCAGGGTCGATAATACACCCCAGCGGTGCCCAGCGGTCGCGGAAGGCATCAACTGCGCCCGTGGACACCACATGCTCCCTTTCCAGGGACACCTGGCCACGAATGTAGCCGTGGTAGAGGGGCAGACAGTCAGGATGGACGGCCCCATCGATCGCCCGCTGCCTGGACCTATTGATGGCGCGTCTAGGACTCAATAGGTACTTCATACTCTAGCAAGCCAACCCCATTAGCCTGGCTAAAGTCACCTCACTTCTCCCCTCCAAAGTCTGAGAAATCCCCTCGGTTTGCTTCCCTCAGGGATCTTTTCCTCTGCTTGAGCGCCGGGTCAGGATCCTCCAACTTGGCCTCCGATGTCAGCGGTGTGTAATGGTTGGGCGTCCGTTTCTTCCACTGTGAATGCCGGAGCTCTGGTTCCTTGCCCATTTCACCTGGTAGGGGAAATCGCTGCAGCTTCGTCCCGTGTCCATTTCGGACCCCGAGGTCCCCATCAAGGGTGCAGGGGAGGCGGTACTGGCTTGTCGAGGGGGACTCTGCTGGTTCCCAAGGCTGCAGGGCAGACTCAGCTCTGGAACGGGTGGAGAGCCTGAGGCCCGGACCTGGTCCAGGTGTTTCCTTACCACTGCCTCACCTATGCATTCTTGGTAGGATACAGGTCCGGTCCTTGACTGTTCCAGTTACCCAGGTGGGTCCATTTGCATAATTTCTGACCCAAACTCTCTCTCTCTCCCGCTTCAAAGTGCCTCTCTTGGCGAATGTTGTTATGGCCCCTGCATTGGGCTTCCTGGTGTCTTTCCACCTTTCCTCCCAGGTTTGGCAACAACAGGCTCAGTCTGGTGCGGGCGTCTGCCCATCAGTAACTCTGCTGGCGTAGCTCCCATGGTGTCGTGTGGAGTGGTCCTGTAGGCAAATAACCACCTTGAGAGTTTTGTCTCTAATGAGGCCGCTGGCTGTTTTTTCAACCCGGCCTTTAACGTCTGGACTGCTCTCTCTGCTAGCCCATTTGATGCCGTGTGATAGGGTGCTGTCTTGACGTGCCGCATCCCATTTGATTTAATAAATTTTGTGAACTGTAGGCTGGTGAACATTGAACCATTAATCAGAAACTAATACCTCTGGGATCCAGTGCGTTGCGAACGAGGTGTGCAGTTTCTCAACGGTTGCTGTCGTGTTTGCCGAGTTTAGTTTATAGACGTCTAACCACTTGGAATGGGCATCTATTATCAGAAACATGGACCCCATAAATGGGCCTGCAAAAGTGACATGGAGTTGCGACCATGGTCTGCCTGGCCATTCCCACGGGTGCAACAGGGCTGCTGGTGGTGTCTTCTGCCCCTGTCCTACCAGTTTTGCTATGTCTGCGTTCAGACCTGGCCACCAGACATAGCTCCTGGCCTCTTTTTAGGTCAAACCAAATAAACAAACTCAAATTAAGTCAGGACAAAGTAAAAGGGGCAGCTCCCCAAAAGGAGGGGGACCAGCCCGAACAAAAATCTAAGTACAAAGGAAACCTAAAGACATCAAATTAGAATGTGATTATCAGGGTCAATAACTCACCCCAACCCCTGCGGTGCCCAACGGGCACGGGAGGCGTCAATCGTGCCCGTGGACACCGCATGCTCCCTCTCCAGGGAAAAAATTGAATTCTAATTTCACTATCTGCCGTGGTGGGATTTGAACCTGGGGGGTCGCTGGATTACTAGTCCAGAGACAATACCACTACGCCAATGCCTCAAATCACTTAACATCTTCATTTTTGATACTCCAGGGTGCCCATAGTGTAGTTCGGCCAGTATGTCCCGATGGCACTGCCTTTGGACGATGACCCGTGCTCCCCACAGCAGCATCCCGTCTTCCACCGTGATTTACTCCCTCCTGCTCCGGTATGCGTGGAACTGTGGATGGACCGGTCTTTCCAGCTGCCCTGTTAGCACCAGGTGCTTTACCTTCACCAATACAGGGTCTTTCTGCATCCACCCACCGGGAGGATATCCATAAAGTTTAACGTCATCACGGGCTCCTCCATTCTAGGTACCAATGGTGGGATGTCCGGTAACGGTAGTCGGCTTAAGGCATCGGCATTTGCCACTCTAGTCTCTGGTTGGTGCTCCAATTGATACTGATATGCCGCCAGCAATAATGCCCAACGCTGGATCTGGGCCGACGTTATCAGCAGCACTGCTTTGTCTTCCTTCAGTAGGCCCAGTAAGGGTTTAAGATCTGTCACGATCGTGAATTTTCACCCTTATGAATACTGGTGAAATTTTGTGACTGCGAACATTACCGCCAGTCCTTCCTTTTCAATCTGGGCATATCTTCGCTCCTGGTGGTATACGCTATTGGCCGCTCTTGTCCATTCTGCCACCTGTGTGCCAGGACTGCACCCACTCCATATGGGGATGTGTCACAGGTGAGTACCAATTCCTTCTTGGGGTCATAATGTACCAATACATTTTCGGATGAGAGTTGCTGTTTAATTTTCTTGAATGGAGGAGCCCGTGATGACGTTAAACTTTACGGATATCCTCCCGGTGGATGGATGCAGAAAGACCCTGTATTGGTGAAGGTAAAGCACCTGGTGCTAACAGGGCAGCTGGAAAGACCGGTCCATCCACAGTTCCACGCATACCGGAGCAGGAGGGAGTAAATCACGGTGGAAGACGGGATGCTGCTGTGGGGAGCACGGGTCATTGTCCAAAGGCAGTGCCATCGGGACATACTGGCCGATCTACACTATGGGCACCCTGGAGTATCAAAAATGAAGATGTTAAGTGATTTGAGGCATTGGCATAGTGGTATTGTCTCTTGAAGACCCTGTCCTAGTGGGCTGTCCATTCCCAAGTTTGTCCTTTTTTTAAGCAACTGGTGGAGGGGATCCAGAATGGAGGCCCTATTCTGTATGAATTTCTTCTAGTATGTTACCAGTCCTAAAAATGACCATAGTTCCTGGATGGTTGTGGGAGCCGGAGTGTCTTTTATTGCTCGCACCCGATCCTCCAGAAGATGTAGGCCCGACTTATCCACTTTGTACCCGAGGTAGGTTAGCTGTGGTGCTAAAAAGACGCATTTCTCCCTTTTCAGATGCACTCCCACTGCTGCAAATCTCCTGAGAACTTCCTCCAGGTTCTGCAGCTGTTCCGCCCTTGTTTTACCTGCAATGAGGACATCGTCTGGGTAAATGGCAACCTGTAGTAACCCCTGTAGGATGCTCCCCATGGTCCTTTGGAATATGGCACAAGCTGATGAAACCCCGAAGGGCAATCTTTTTTACTGGAAGAGGTCTTTCAGCGTATTTATTGTGGCGAATGTTTGCAAATCCTCATCCAGCTGTAGTTGCAGATATGGGTGGCTCATGTCCAGTTTTGTGAATAGGAGTCCTCCTGCCAGATTTGCATACAGGCCCTCAATCCTGGGAATTCGGTATTTGTCTAGCTGAGTGTAACAATTTATCGTCTGTTTGAAATTGCCACAAGGCGCACCAAGCCATCCGGCTTTAAGATAGGAACATGGGTGCCGCCCATTCTGCAAACTGGACCGGTTTTATTATTCCTTCGTACTGTAGTCTTTTGATTTCTGCATCTACCTTTTTCCTTAACGCAAATGGTACCGGTCGGTCTTTGCAAAACTTTGGGACAGCCTCCGGGTCGACGTGCAATTTTGCGTTGACTCCTTTGATTGTCCCTAGGCCTTCCCAAAACACCTCTGGATATTTGCTCAGGGCCTCACTCAGGCGACCATTTTCCAGCTGGAAGACATTTGTCCAATCTAGCTGGATCTCTTTTAGCCAATTTCACCCTAATAGGCTCGGTCCCGAACCTTCCACTACCATTAATGGGAGCCTAACTAATTGTTTCCCATAAGCAACTGGCACATGGGTTGTACCCATCACTTTCAGTGGTTCCCCCGTATAGGTCCTTAGGCTTGCCGAAGTTTTGGTCAGGACTAAGGGTTGGAGTCCAGTCCGTAACTTGTTAAACACTGTCTCCCCTGTGACTGATATGGCTGCGCCTGTGTCGACCTCCATTAAAATTGGACGTACATTCAGTCTCACTGACAATTTGATGGGTTCTGATTTTGTCATCGCTATGCACAGTAGCTGTTCCTCATCAGACATAGGGGAAGCTTCCAGATTGTGCATTCTCTTGTCCCTCGACCTACGTGTTCTTTTCGGCCATGTTGATTTAGGAGACTTGCTTTTCCTCTGTGCATTCTGACACTGGCAACTATAGCAATGTCGTGTTGGGCGGGGCTCTACAGGAACCGCTGTCACTCTGGACTTAACCTGACCTTGTCTAGGTGCGGTTTTATAGGTGGACTTAGGCTCCCTTATATTCGAATCCTTCCGGAGGGCTGCTATATAGTGGCCTGCCCCGTAGTGGTAGTCCCCTAACCCAGTCTCCCTGGTGTTGGCCTCGACCCCCATCGGGATACCTTGGAGCTCATGCGCTCCGCTTGTCACTTTTTCTAACAACAAGGCCATCTGTAATGAGGAGGCCAAGTGGGTGACAGTCAGGAAGGGTAAAGCTCGGGTGATTGAGAGCACCCCGGTGGATGTGCCCCTACACAACAAGTACTCCTGCCCGAGTACTGCTTGAGGGGACAGCCCGCCTGGGGGAAGCAGCAGTGGCCGTGTCTCCGGAGTAGATTCCGGCCCTGTAACTCACAGGGCTAAGGAAAAGAGGAGGAAGGCGGTGTTAATTGGGGACTCGACAGTAAAGGGGTCGGACAGGCGTTTTTGGAGGCAGACGGGAGTCTCGGATGGTGGTCTGCCTCCCTGGGGCCGGGATCCAGGATGTCGCTGATCGAGTCCCAGAGATCCTGAGGTGGGAGGGAGAGGAACCAGAGGTAGCGGTACATATTGGTACCGCTGATGTGGGTAGGAAGGGGGAAGGGGTCATGAAAAGGAGAGTATAGGGAATTAGGGAGACAGCTGAGAAAGAGGAAAGCAAAAGGTAGTAATCTCAGGATTGCTGCCTGTGCCACGGGAAGGTGAGGGCAGGAATGGAGTGAGGTGGAGGATGAATGTGTGGCTGAGGGACTGGTGCAGGGGGGCAGGGATTCAGGTTCCTGGACCATTGGGACCTCTTTAGGGGCAGGTGTGACCTGTACACAAAAAACGGGTGGCACTTGAATCCCAGGGGGACCAATATCCTGGCGGGAAGGTTGGCTAAGGCTACTGGGGAGAGTTTAAACTAGATAGGTTGGGGGGAGGGGATCGAGACGAGGAGTCTGGGAGCGAGGAAGTTCGCTCGCAAACAGAGAAGAGTTATAGTCAGTGCAAGAGGGAGGATGGACGGGGGATAGAGAAGGGGAGAGCTCAGACCAAAGGATTGAGATGTGTTTATTTTAATGCCAGGAGTATAGTGAAAAAAGGGGATGAGCTCAGAGCGTGGATTGATGCCTGGAAGTGTGATGTGGTGGCTATTACGGAGTCTTGGATGTCTCAGGGTCAGTATTGGATACTCTTGGTGCCGGGATTCAGATGTTTCAGGAAGGACAGGGAGGGAGGCGAGAGAGAGGGTGGAGTGGCACTGTTGATCAGGGATAGTACCACAGCTGTAGAGAAGGTGTATGCTGTGGAGGGATTGTCTACAGAGTCTCTGTGGGTGGAAGTTCAGAGTGGGAAGGGGTCGATCACTTTGCTGGGAGTTTTCTATAGGCCGCCCAATAGTAACAGGGAGGTGGAGGAGCAGATAGAGAAACAGATCCTGGAGAGATGCAGTAATAGCAGAGTTTGTTGTGATGGGAGACTTTAATTTCCCCAAACATAGATTGGAATATCCCTAGGGTAAGGGGATTGGTTGGGGAGGAGTTCGTTAGGTGTGTTCAGGAGGGTTTCCTGACACAGCATGTGGACAAGCCTACAAGAGGAGAGGCTGTACTTGATCTGATACTGACCAATGAACCTGGACAGGTGTCAGATCTCTCAGTGGGAGAGCATCTTGGGGATAGCGATCATAACTCTATCTCCTTTATGCTTGCATTGGAAAAAGAGAGGATCAGGCAAGCTAGGAAAGCGTTTATATGGAGTAAGGGGAAATATGAAGACATAAGGCAGCAAATTAGACAAGTAAATTGGAAGGAGGTATTCTTGGGGAAATATACTGAAGAGAGGTGGCAGCTTTTCAAGGAATGTCTGTCTAGAGTTCTACAGGACAACGTTCCGAGCAGGCAGGGAGGAGTTGGTAGGTTAAAGGAACCGTGGTGTATGAAAGCTGTGCGGGACCTAGTTGCGAAGAAAAGGAAAGCGTACAAAAGGTTCAGAGAGCTTGGCGAAGATAGGGATCTAGATGAGTATACGGCTTGTAGGAAGGGACTAAAGAAAATTAGGAGAGCCAGAAGGAGTCGCGAGAAGGCCTTGGCAGGTAGGATTAAGGAGAACCCCAAGGTGTTCTATAAATATGTGAAAAGTAAAAGGATGAGACGTGAAGGATTAGGGCCTATAAAAGGTGAAGGTGGGAAAGTCTGTACGGAACCAGTAGAAATGGCAGAGGTGCTTAATGAGTATTTTGCCTTGGTTTTCACAGAGGAAAAGGACCTGGGTGGATATACTGCGGGCTTGCGGTGGACTGAAAAGATTGAGTATGTGGACTTTAACAAAGAGGTTGTGCTGGAATCTTTGAATGGCATCAAGATAGATAAGCCGCCGGGTCCGGATGGGATGTACCCCAGGTTACTGTGGGAGGCGAGGGAAGAGATTGCAGAGCCTCTGGCGATGATCTTTGCGTCGTCGATGGAGACGGGAGAGGTGCCGGAGGATTGCGGATGTGGTTCCTATTTTCAAGAAGGGGAATAGGGATAGCCCAGGAAATTACCGACCGGTGAGTCTAACCTCAGTGGTCGGTAAGCTGATGGAGAAGATCCTGAGTGACAAGATTTATGAGCATTTAGAGAGGTTTAGTATGCTCAAGAATACTCAGCACAGCTTTGTCAAAGGCAGATCGTGCCTTACGAGCCTGGTGGAGTTCTTCGAAAATGTGACTAAACACATTGACGAAGGGAAAGCAGTAGATGTGGTTTATTTGGATTTTAGCAAGGCGTTCGATAAGGTCCCCCATGCAAGGCTTCTAGAAAAAAGAGAGGGCATGGGATCCAAGGTGCTGCTGCCCTGTGGATCCAGAACTGGCTTGCCCAAAGGAGGCAGAGAGTGGGTATAGATGGGTCTTTTTCTAAATGGAGGTCGGTCACCAGTGGTGTGACCAGGGATCTGTTCTGGGACCCTTGCTGTTTGTCATTTTCATAAATGACCTGGATGAGGAAGTGGAGGGATGGGTTGGTAAGTTTGCCGACGACACGAAGGTTGGTGGGGTTGTGGATAGTCTGGAGGGATGTCAGAAGTTACAGAGGGACATAGATAGGATGCAAGACTGGGCGGAGAAGTGGCAGATGGACTTCAACCCAGATAAATGCGTAGTGGTCCTTTTTGGCAGGTCAAATGGGATGAAGGAGTACAATATAAAGGGAAAGACTCTTAGTACTGTAGAGGATCAGAAGGATACTATCAGATTTTGTTATAATCGCTCCTGAGACGCACTTTGGGACATTTCAGCACATAAAGATTCGATATAAGATGTTGTTGTGAATGATGCAACACCTACATTCATTCATTGAATTAAGCTGGGGACAGATTCATGGAGACCACTTGTCTGGAAGAGTAGAGCAACGAAAGGAATGAAGGTGCTAAATACACATTTGTAAAAAAGTTAGGGTTAAGTTGCTTTATAAGTGAATAAAGTTTAAAGATTTGCATTAGGAGATAGTAAGGGACTTGTTTTTTCAGCTGATAAATTTCAAAGTGTAGTAAAATGTTTTTACAGTTTGCAGAGGTTCGACAAGTAAACAAGAAAAGGTTATTGAAGACATGAATATTCTTATATTTTGATGACGTTATGTTCAGGGCACTGCTGAGAATAATGGATTTGAAGATGAAAGGGAATAAAGAATGGGTGGAATTTTCCAAAGAAATGGCAATATTTCAGGTTCTGACAGAAACGCGGCAAGTTTCTCCGCAGATCTTCTGACATTCTGTCGAAAAGAAATTGGGGGGAACGGGGTTTGCACCATCACTTTGGCAGAACAGGGGCTGTTAGAGCTGGTGAGGTTGACCCCACGGAGACTAGGCGCCATTTTTAAAGGGCAAAAATAATAGATTCCCTCCCACCCTCCATATTTAAATTGATGTAAATTGATACAAATCAGTTTCACGCCCACCTGATTACATCACCAGCATTCCTCTATTGCAAGCAATTGGCACTCGCTTAGTGGTAAAAACTGGGCGGCATGGACAAGTTGGGCCGAAGGGCCTGTTTCCATGCTGTAAACCTCTATGACTCTATGACCTTGGGGTCTGGGTCCATAGGACTCTAAAATCGGCCCCGCATGAGGAGGAGGTGGTTAAGAAGGCGTATGGTGTGCTGGCCTTTATCTATCGAGGGATTGAGTTTAGGAGTCCGGGGATAATGGTGCAGCTATATAAGACCCTCGTCAGACCACATTTGGAGTAGTGTGCTCAGTTCTGGTCGCCTCATTACAGGAAGGATGTGGAAGAGATTGAAAGGGTGCAGAGGAGATTTACAAGGATGTTGCCTGGATTGAGTGGCATGCCTTATGAGGATAGGCTGAGGGAGCTTGGTCTTTTCTCCTTGGAGAGACGTAGGATGAGAGGAGACCCAATAGAGGTATATAAGATGTTGAGAGGCATAGATCAGGTGGACTCTCAGAGGCTTTTTCCCCAGGGTGGAAATGGCTGCTACGAGAGGACACGGGTTTAAGGTGCTGGGGGGTAGGTACAGGGGAAATTTTTCACAGAGGGTGGTGGGCGAGTGGAATCGGCTGCCGTCAGTGGTGGTGGAGGCAAACTCAATAGGGTCTTTTAAGGGACTCCTGGATGAGTACATAGAGCTTAATAGGATGGAGGTTATAGGTAGGTCTAGAAGGTAGGGATGTGTTCGGCACAACTTGTGGGCCGAAGGGCCTGTTTGTGCTGTAGTTTTTCTATGTAATGCCTGTTTACAGTCCAGCTGGGCCTCCGCCAACAGGCGTTTCTGTATAGTCATATCGTTAATTCCACACACCAGCCGTCTCAGAGCATCTCATTTAGTGTCCCGCCGAATTCGCAAGCCTCCACCAGACGTCTTAGCCTTGTTAGGAAACTGGTGATTGACTCCCCCGCATCTCTTAATGTGGAGTAAAAACGGTACTTCCACAGGATCAGGGGTGGTTTTGGGTCATAATACTCTTGAACTAAGTTTTGACAACTCTTGGAAGGACTTTGTGCCTAGTGCCTCCAGGAAAGTTAAACTGCGCATAATTGCAAAAGTTGCTGGTCCACACACAGTCAGCAGGATAACTCTTTGCTTCTCATCTGAGGTTATGTTGTTTGCCCTGAAGCAATACTTCATCCTTTCCACATATTGGGCCCAGTCCTCCACTGTGGGGTCAAACGAGTCCAATTTCCCAAACAGCTGCATGTTTTCTCAACAATGGCTTACCCTCAATATGTGCGGTGGTCCAGCAAGTTCCTTCAGATCCCATCCTTGTTGTCACAGTAATAACTCCACGGAAGCAAAAGTCCCGTCACCAAGTTACTTTATTTACACCATATATCTGTACACAGCCAGCTCTCCAGTTGCTCCCTGCAGAATGCAGGCTGGGAGTCTGACACACCTGCTTTAAATAGGGAGCACGAGGCTCCCTAATTTAACCATCAATTAGGACTCAACAGGTATTTCTTTTGATACCAACCAAGTAAACGAACTCAAACTAACTTAGGGACAAAGTAAAAGGGGCAGCTCCCCAAAAGGAAGGGGGAACAGCCCAAACCAAAAACAAAGTCGAAAGGAAACTTAAAACATCAAACCAAAAGGTGATTATCGGGGTTGATAATACACCCCAGCCCCTGCGGTGCCCAGCAGGCACGGAAGGCGTCAACTGTGCCCGTGGACACCGCATGCTCCCTCTCTAGGGACACCTGGCTGCGAATGTAGCTGCGGTAGAGGGGCAGACAGTCCGGATGGACGACCCCATCGATCACCAGCTGCCTGGACCTATTGATAGCACACCTCGCTAGGCCCAGGAACAGGTTCACGAGGAGATCCTCCTCCCAACCCGCCCCCCCCCCCCCTCCGCACCAGGCACTCGTAGATCAGGAGCGTGGGGCTGAAGTGCAACCAAAACATCAATAAAAGGTTTTTCAGGAAACTGAAAAGGGTGCGCAACCTAAGACATAGAACATAGACATGGTCCATGGACTCCACAAGGTTACAAAAAGTAGAACTCACCAGGTGGTTCATACTCTAGCAAGCCAACCTCATTAGCCTGGCTGAAGTCATCACATGGAGTTTGCACATTCTCCCCGTGTCTGTGTGGGTTTCCTCCGAGTGCTCCGGTTTCCTCCCACAGTCCAAAGATGTGCAGGTTAGGTGGATTGGCCAAGCTAAATTGCCCCTAAAGTGTCAGGGGGACTAGTTAGGGTAAGTGCATGGGGTTAAGGGGGAGGGCCTGGGTGGGATTACAGTCGGCATAGTCTTGATGGGCCAAATGGCCTCCTTCTGCACTGTATGATTCTAACCAGATGGATTTTTACAACAACCAATGATAGTTCCATTGCAGAGATCATTACTGACACTAGCTTTTCAATTCCTGATTTATTAACTGAATTCAGCCTTAGCTGAATCTCTGTATTACAACTATTGTCACCATTTCATCAAAGTATCAGGATAACTGGGAAGTGCTGATGCAGCTGAAAAGCAGACTATATCAATATCAAATCCATTAACTGACATGTTCCTGAATCAAAAGAATTTGCCATATTTACTCGTAGTAAGGTGAAAACATTCATTACAAATACACAAGTTGTTATTATTCTGTCCCTGAATGAAATTGGCTAATGTGTTAATTCAGACAAACTGAAGCAAGAATTTCCCAGGCCCTTTGGGAACGGGCTGAGAAATGGGAAGTCTAGCAAAATAGTGCAGGAAAGTGACTGGAGGTTGGCTACTTGGGTGCCCACTGGGAGGCTAATTGAGTCACTTAAGGGGCCAATTGAGGACCATTTCCAGCCACCGTGGGCATTTTTCTGTGTTGGAGGGCCCACTACTTGGTGGGGGGGATCACCAATTGAAACTTATGAGCCTCCCGGTGGGTTTTGGCAGGGGGAGGGTCTTCCATGTTGGGCACTGCAGAGCCCTTGGTGGGTTCCTCCCTCCCATCCCAGTGACAATGTGCACCCTTGTTGCAATGGTACTGCTCTTGGCAAAACCCCTTCTTCTCTGCTGGTCACTGCAGCTTTCCGGGCTCCAGCATCCCCCAATCCTACTTTTCTGTCTTTGAGGGCACCCATCAATTGAGGAACTTTCTTATTGCTGTTGCAATCTCAATAATGGCCACTGCAATGGCTGAGCTGCTGGCTCTCTGATTATGCTGCTGCTCTTAGGGGTAAGCTTCCATTCTCCATTGGATGGTGGCTTTTAAATAGGTTGCCGCCAGCAATATGTCATAGCGGTTCCGTTGTCAGCCAAAGCAGAGTCTCCTCATGCTTTTGGGACAGTGGTGGAACTCCCCCTTTAATGGCAAAATTCAGCCCTGAGAATCAATTTTGCAATAAACTTGCATCTACTTTGAATTGGATTAAGAGTTCACTAATTTCAGAGTTAAAATAAGATTGATCTTTCTCAACAGGAATCTAATGGCTTGATAATTTAGCAATTTAATTAATTGTCTCAAGGATTGATAGTGTGAAAATAAAAATCTTGCATTTTCACAATAGGATTAGAGGAAAATTAGTATTACTTTAGACTAAAATGCCTCTATCCTTCTAATCAGTATCACCTGCCAGCTTTTTGTCATAGGCCACAAATTGTTTGATAATCACTCTCAGAAACACTCCAAAACACATCACAGAGTAAAGGCAAGTGGATTTACAATTGTGATTACTCATTCAATGAGCTTCTGATTTGCAATTGAATGTTGAATGTAGGTTAATTTTTCCTTACTGTTACATTTATTTGAACTAAGAGTTATGGGGTTCTGTTGTTTTCAATAACTCCTGAATTGTAAATCACACCAGGTCTACAGACATAACCACATGGCAGGTAAGAACACTTTAAATGGTAAATTCAGAAAGTTTATTAACTATTAAAAAGGTAAAAGTCCAAATGACGAAAGGAAAAATGTCAATTAATAGTTATTAGCAATAATTTACAGTGAGAGGAGAAAGCTTAACTTTAACAATTGAACAGACTTCTCAGACCAGGACATGATAACATGTTAAAACAATACACCTCAACACCTCTCATTGTGGCTTCTTGAGACTCCTTTTTATACCTTAAAGTTGTTGAAAGCCCACTTTGACAATTGACTAAATTGGACTATAATTTGCCGATAATGAAAGAGTTTTGTTTCAGCTAATTACACACATTGTCTCAACTTTAAGACAATGGCTTCTCTTAGGCTAACTCAAGGTTCAAGATATAGCTTAAGTGTCGACCAATAATTGATTGACATAATTGACCATCATTTGTAATTGAGATATCTTGAATAAAAGCCTATTCATTCCTACAGTCAATATTAAAACAAGTTCATATTATCTTTTTAGCCTAAAAGGGAAGGGGCATCTTACAATTCCCACAACTTTTTAAGAATTTGTATTAATAATCAAGTGTTAATTATATAATGTGTTTATAATTATATAAATTATAAACTTTTTGCGTTGCAGATTATATTAACAGCCTTACTAATTCATCTATTAATGAATTCCTTATTCTTTAATTGTCTCACAATTAAGTCTGTCTATTTAACTAATTGGCTGGTTTTCAATAATACAGGTTTAGATTTTTTTTAATGGCTTCTGTCAATTCAGCTCAAAATGCTAAATAACATATTAATTCAGACTACAAAACGATAATCACACTAAAATTATTGGTTTTGAAACTACCAGCATTAAGTAAAGAGAAATTACATTTCTATCAATTTTGTAATTTAATTATATCCTTTCACTTGAAGGATGGCAACTTGCTCAACTTGACTTTCACTTGGCTTTTTTTGGAGATTCAGAAACTGAGGGGTTACAGCACTGATTCTTAGCTCATCAATGTTTCACAGCTGGTTAACAGTGTGAATATAGACCCAAATGTAATAGTAGAAAGGATACAAATTAATACATGTGATGGAAGTGGGCTACACAAGGCAACAGACATGAGCAAAATGTGTACACTACTGCTATAAATACATAGTTCGGCTGACTACAGTGTTCTTGGTCTGGATCATGGAAAAATCATTGAACCATAAATTTTTACAGCATAGGAGGCCTTTTGATCTTTTCTCTGGTGGAAATTCTGCCATATATTTGAATTTTCCATTTCTCTTTTAAAAGTCTTATCGTTTCTTCTTTCAGCACTGCATCTGGTAGGATATTTCCTTTCTAAATTATTCTTGGCATAAGAATATTTATCCTAATTGCTCCCTTTTATTGATGATCTTAAATAAATCCCCTCTACTTACCAAACAAAGGAACAGATTTTTCCAACTTGCTTATTTGAACATGCCTATTGGTCTTTGATTCCATTCCTGATTACTATCCGGTGTCTCCTCATACCATGCTTATGGTTTCAGATGTCCAACTCCGAAGAGAAGATGTACGAGAACAGCTGAACGAGGATGATCTTAATAAGATTGTAGATGTGTTTCTGACAGAGACTGAAACATTTACCTTTCTGGATCTTCCCGTTGAAATGATTTCAGTGGATTCAGTAGAAGCGGATGCTGTCAAGTAAGACTTCATTATGTATTTCATTATATCATCATATTAAATGGCTTGATTAATATATAATTTATAGAGCTGATCTGCTTTCACTGGAAACAGTTTCTCAAAGTATTGTGCCTGCTGGTCTTGAAATTTCTCTTGCTTATATTGCAGAACAATTCTACAAAGGGTAAAAATTTGCATTTGGAATATAATGATTTTGTTTGCAAGTTTCTCATGTGGGTTTACCCCACTTGTAGCTCATACAGAATGTAAGTCATAGCATAATGCATTGCTGGTGGTGAGTATTTGCCATTATTACCAGCAAAACTTTGCCTTTGAAATTCCAGAGCCTGTGCTCTTTGTCGTCATATGGAATCATGGAATAGTTCCAGCTAGAAGGAGGCCATTCAGCCAATCATGTCTGTGCTGGCTCTCTGCAAGAGCAATTCATCTAGTCTGACCCCCAGCTCCACCTTCTCCCCATAACTTTCCTCTTCAGATAATGAATCTCTTTTGAATCTGCATCCACCATACTCTCAAACCAGAATCTAACCACTCACTGCAAAAAAAAATGTTTTTCCTCATGTCGCCGTTACTTTTTTTAATCAATCACCCTAAATCGGTGTCCTCTGGTTCTTGATTCTTCCACCACTGGCAACAGTTTTTCCCTATCTATTCGATCCAGATCCCTTATGTACAAAGTGCAAAGTCATATTTTAAGTTGTGTAATAAAGACAAATTAAAATTCAAAATGTCAGAGTGCTGGAATTTGTTCTGACAGGTAAAGAAATTGTTATGATGATTTTTTAAAAATATGCAATATGTTACCAGCAGAAATAGAACCAAAGAGTCCCTACAGTGCCGAATGAGGCCTTCCGGCCCATCGAGTCTGCACCAACTCTCCAAAAAAGCACCTTACTCACCCCCCCCCCCTTTCCCTGTGCATTTACCGGGTCTTTGGGGTTGTGAGGCAGCAGTGCCAAAGTAATAAAAGACTCTGTTGCGGAATTCTACACCCATTCTGGCATATATCTGCCATAAATTTAGTGAAAGTTAGTTGAAATGACTGTATACTTGACTGGAATTTAGACATTGAGTCCTTGTCTAAAACCAAAGTGTCCTTGATGGCCTTGTGTCCTCCATATATTCATTATCAAGCTGTTGCTGAGAGATGGGCATGGCAGGGGTCTAGGCTGGTACTGGCAGTGGGTGATGCAACAATGCAAACAGTTGCACTAGTCCATCTGGGTGTTTGGATCCTTAAATTTGATGAGTGAACTTCCAGCTCTTAATGTTCTGTTTATTCGTAGCTTGCCATTTGGAGGATGGGAAATCCAGTGGACTTGCTCCTTCTAAAACTAGTTTGTGGCTCTTAAATAGAAGGTAGGTTTTAATACAGGAGTGTGGTACAACTGGCACAATGTTTATGGCCAGGAGGTGCTCATTAAACAAATCAAAGCCTTGAAATAGGCCAGCCTTCAGATGTTGGATGGTGCCACGTCAAATAAATCAGCAAGCATGGAGAAGTAGGCTGAGAATTTCAGTGTCATCCATATTGCTGCAGGAACTTAGCTATGTTTTGTTTAATGACGTTATAAAGACAGACATATTAAGGCTCTTCTTCATGCCTATCTTTGAACGTGGCTTTACAATGGCACAGTTTCTCGACACTACCATTAATTTCCTCGCTGGTGTACAACAGTCTCATCTAATTAGAATGGGAAACTTCAATACACATCTTCCGCTTATCCTCACCCACTCAACAGTTGCTTCTGCCCCCAAAACTAATGGAAAAATATTCATATTTATGGAGAAAAATATTCATTCTTTGTTTCATAAGTGCTTTGATATTTAACACTGTGCATGCTCATTTAAATGATTTCCTGCTTTTAAATATACTTGATGCTTGTCAGGTAAGATCCTGTTCTCTTCCTGCAGGTTTTGATTTTATCTTACTCCACCAAGCAGGCGGGAAGGTCCTTCTTTAAATATCTAGATGGGCTCCAATTAAACCATTTGGGCCTGACAGCTACAGTATTTCAATCAGTGACCTGCGTGGGGAAGTTGCTGTGACGTTCTCATCATGCCAATCCACTGGGGAGAAAATGAACCTGAAGCATAAGAGACCTAAATTTCAGTGTTAGTTATTTTCCTTATGAGGTCAGGGAAGCAGGGTGCATCCCCAGCTTTCAAGAGAAGTTTAGGCCTGCAGTGTCCCAGGATTTCCCCCTCCCCCAGGAACATGAGACTCTCAGAAAATCTCTTGCCATGACTTACCTGAGTGCAGGGTACAATTCCTGTGGTCCCTAGCGCAGGTTCCTGCTGTCCAATATTCTGTGCTACTATCAAGTGACCGCCTCCTGACAGTTTTGAGCAGGAACCTGACTGAGGCTAAGCAGATGATATCCAGTTAAAATCTCTGCCGGGGTTGAGATGGGTTTGAGAAATCCAATTCTGGCATTTCATTCTGACCAGAAGTTGAGGAGCAGCATGAAAAGCAGAAAGGACCGCATAGGGCTGCAGTTTCAGGGACATATAGAGGAGCAAGAGGAGCAACCTTGGTCTCTAGCTGCCCAACTTCCACCCCCAAGTTAAAAGTGAGCTCCTGCCAAAACATTTTGGCCACAGGCTGGTAGCCCTCTCGCTTCATCTGAGTCCTCATTGTCACCTGTGACATTCTTTGTCATTTGCTCAATGAGTGCTCTAGTTAACTCCTGAATGAGTCAGTGCAGTGTGAGAATTATTTTTAATTAAATTATTTTGGGGCATATTGCATTATTTTGTATAGAAATCTGTAGGTAGAATTCTACCACCTACCTACGGCGGACTTGCTGATGGCCAGGTGTAGAGAATTTGGCAGGAGCCAAAATGTCAGAAGTACACTGGCAGGAAATTACATTGCAATTCTCCCAATGGTAGGTCAATGTCAGATTAGTCGTTTTGCAGGCAGGTGGTACAAAGGCCATTTGCATTCATTTGCATCCCATAAATGCTCATCAAAGCATTAAAGGCCTACCTAGTGTCCCATCAGGCCTTCCAATTGTGCATCACGCCAGAGGGAAACCATGCTGGTGTCAAACCCGATTGCTAAAGAGTAGCATGTACAAGGAAGCCCTCAGTTGTCAAGAGACTTTAAGTTGAGTGTAACAACTTTTCTGCCATATTAGTGCCTGTTCCTGATGTGCTATTCACCACTCAAAGGGGAAGACCAGTTCCTGCCCATTCATGCGGATCTGGTCTTTATGGATAGCACTGCGCTGCTGGACACACGGACCCTCCCATGTCACTGAATTGGATCAGTTCAGTACCTGGGGTTGAGAAGTACAGAGGTCGCCTTCTCCCCTGGTGCCACACACCAATGCTTATTTGTGCTGCTGGACTCATGCAGCCACCAAAACAAAGCTCCTAAGTTTGAACGGTAGCGGAGTGTGAAGTGAAGAGGGAGGGGATGGTGGCTGGTGAAGACAGAGGGGCAACGTGGAAGGAGGGTTGTGCAAAGGAGGGGTAGCGTGAGGGCTCACGATGGCAGACAGAAGAGCAAGAGGTGGATGAAGAAGGCAAATAATAGAAGGCAGAGGGAAGATCAAGAGGTGGGAAGCTGGACCCAAATAAGCCTGCATAAAAAGCTCACCTTTTGGGATTGTGGTCAATACAGACTCAATGGGTCGAATGGCCTCCTTCTGCACTGTAGATATTCTATGATTTCCTTTTGATTCATGAACATAATGGACTTGTTTGTAGGAGTCCTTATGATGATGTGTATGCAGTCAATATCACATGGACTTGTGGACGGTTTTCAAAATCTACACAACTCTAGAGCACTATCCTACAATGTTGGTTGTCTGTGATGAATGTGATGAACTTATTTGATTTGGCAAACATGGAATCAGTCACATGCTTCATACAAGCATGAGCTGATGATGCATTACCAACGTGTCAGAGGTTTGAAGTTTGTTTGAAAGAGGCAGCATGGTCAGTGACAGCTTCCCTGGAGAAGCACAGCCTCCAAATGCACTGCACTTCTGTGAATTGCAGATATGTCACTCTGGGTCTACACATTATTTTGGAATGGTTAGGGTGTCTGCAAATTCTCTTGCTCCTCTATATGTCCCTGAAACTGCAGCCCTATGTGGTCCTTTCTGCTTTTCATGCTGCTCCTCAACTTCTGGTCAGAATGAAATGCCAGAATTGGATTTCCAGTTCAGACTTGTACCCACAGTACTACAGGCCAAAATAAAAACACAGTATCCCCTGCTGACCTGGTAGCTGTGGTCAGTTTATGTTATGAATTTTCAATTTGTCAGAAGACACCTCCATGTTGGGACACATGGTGGTGTCCAACCTGCCTCAGTAGTGCTCTCCTCTCCAGGTGAAACTGCCAAAGCTTCTGAGCCACTAGCGTCAAGATTCTACTCAATACCCTCAGTTGGATGGTAAACTTCAAGGAAGCCAATTAGGAGGCTACCTCCAAGAAGATCTCTGAGCCTGCCTTACTGCTGGCAAGTGTGGGATTGGGACTTCCATTTGATATTGGAAAATCGAGCCCATGAGAGCGAGAAAGTGGTGTTTGACAGAATATTTAGTTCAAATTTTCTTAAGGTGTGGCCAGGTCCTGTTACATTGCCTGGTAAGGCACACTTTTTGCAGCATTGATAGGATGTGTGCTGAATAGTGGAATGAGAACTCATTGTTCGGGTTATTTTTTTCTAATTGTTTACTGCAACTCTTCTTGGGGCTCTGCTTTTGTCTGTTCCAAAAAGGTCTTATTCTTGAACATGACTTCCAACATCACAAAGAGAAAGGATCTGCCATAGCCTTCTCAAATACTTAATGGCAAAAACATTTATTATCTGTAAAGTAGCCATTTAAACTGATGTAAACCATATTGCAGCAGCACACTATTTTCTGTCCCATTAGCACAAACATTTTCTATGTCTGGAGATCATCCTGATCCTGCAAATCATA
The DNA here is from genome assembly GCF_964213995.1 of Mustelus asterias. NCBI lineage: Eukaryota > Metazoa > Chordata > Chondrichthyes > Carcharhiniformes > Triakidae > Mustelus > Mustelus asterias. The sequence goes on along the minus strand of NC_135808.1, from coordinate 86,509,538 downwards.
TTGCTACATGAAATTAATGCTGGGTCAGCACCTCGCATTCTTTATGCAAGTGCAACTTTGTTCATTAACTTGCTTTGTTCTGAAATTAGTCATTGAAAGTAAGGAAATTTGGGCTCTGGCTGGAATTAATATTGTCTATGACCAAAGCCACATGCTGCTTTTCCTGTGGACTGACAAACCAAAATAATAATCAGAACTGGCATAGAGTGGTAGACTTATCACAGGTAAGGGTCTACAAGCTGCCTCAGTGGAGGAGATGGCTGACATCTCTGTACCTAAGCAGAACTGAATCACAGAAGCCTTCTAGAGCTCTTCAGTTCGTCTGAACCTATTGATAGAATTTGGAGATTCTGTGAGGACACACTAAACCTAATGTTATTATGTTTCAACAAACCTTTGAAAAGAGTTTTGAATTCCCAGTGACTGACTCAAAGGACCATATGACAAACTTTCATGTTTTAAGACTTTTACTATAGCAAACATGCTAAAGCAACATTTACTAAATGTTACTTCATAGGCAACTAATAGTTTAAATTCCAGAAAAGATATCAATTATCTGAGAATCTCTGAACTAACTTCCAGCAGCAAGTCCTACTCCAGTACCAGGGCAAATCTTCCAGTGTCTGGAATCCCTACATCTTTTCAATCAGAGGATGAACTCCCATCTGCATTTTGTCTCATAGCTAACAGAGAATAGGCTTTCCCCTGCTTTTCACAGCAGCTGCTGATTTCCTGTGTCTTAAATTTCATGAAGGATGCTCCAAACCTGTAAAGATTCATCAGAGAAAAGGTGTAAAGAGTCATTTATTATTATTATTAGCTATTAATAACATTTATGTAAGGGTTCTGCTGATCTTCCTTTAATCTACACTAGGAGATTTTTGGGACAACTCCATTCTAGGCCTAAGTTTTAGAAACGTTGAGCAACTGGAAATACTAAATAATAATTTCTGATGAAAAGATTAGTACTGTGCTTCCCCTCCACCCTGCTGCTGTGTTGTATCATTTCTCTCCATCTCATATTCTGCAATTAGCACTGACTCACCATTGCCTTTAATTGTTTGCTTTTTCCATGAATACAAAGGGCAGAATTTACACCTGCCATATGGAGGCAGCTTTGGTGGTGGGTGGGAGTTGGGGGCTTTGGCAAGAGTTGGATTCAAGCCCGCAAGTTCATCTGCTTCTGGGTTCCAATGCCACCAGGTGATTGGTAGTGAGGGTGCAGTGTGATTGCACAAAAAACAAAGAAACGTGGCCGGGTGCAAGATGAGATTCCACTCCAGAAGGTTTCCCAGATCGTTTTAGAAATATGGGTCAAAACAATCTCGAGTGGAAACAATATGAGACCCAGGACAATCTGTTAAATTATGGGACAGCTTGGATAGTTGGATCACCTGAATAGACAGGCCTTCCCTAAGGAAGGAGATGTGGGGCTCCTGCTGGCTGACCTCAATTAATTACCGACCTTTAAGAGAGAATTTATGTCAATTTTAGTCATTAGATTTAATTCCCAAGAATAATTAATTACTGGGCAACATTACATTACAAAATATTTCATGAATAAAGTTGCCCTTTGATTTGTAAGAATTATGGGCTTGCCACAAAAGCCTTCAAATTAATTTATTCTTGAGGAGCTCAAAAATATGCCTAAGTTCCTGTTTGTGGAGCAGTGGTATAGACAGCTAACATGAAAAAAATCTTGTATTCTAATAATAGTAGAAGAAACATATTTGGGTTGGTGAAAAATCATCTGATGTTCTCATTCCTGATTAATATCTGGAAAATGCACATATGTTTCAAATCAATAATAATGGGATTTAATTAAATTTTGCATGGTCAAATAGCATGTCAACCCCCAATCCCTAGGCTTAGAGGAACACTTCCAACATGACAATGACCACTTTGACAGGATACATCAAGAACAGCTGACATTCATGGAATTACACCTTAGCCCTTCAAGGAGAGAAAGGATAAAATGACAATTCATTGCTCTGTTTTTCTTTGTCTCCATTCCCCCATCACCCAACAATTGTAGCTACAAGTTATTCATATGAACTTTGGCATCTTTTATTTTAAGGGCAAGAAACCATATGTACATTGAACTCTGCAAAGAACGAGTTGGCAATGATCGATACATTGAAAGGATGGCACAAACATTCAGTGGAGCACAAAAATCCAAAGAGGTTCAATGTGACAAAATTAACACTCAAGAAGCAGGTAAACTGTTAAATAATCCAAATATACTTTTTTTTTAAATTAAGAAAACTAGCTTAATAGCCAAGACACACAATGCAGAACATTTCCAATTATAAAACAGTAGGAGAGAAGATGCAATAAATTAAGTCAGACTTTATGTTCTGCAGGAGAAAAGAACTGAGGAGGTAAAGCACTACTTGTGACTTTGTTCAATAATCTAAAACGGATGACAGCAAATTGGCAGGCCCCTATTGCGAGATTGGTTTGCCCAGCTGCATTCAGGAAAACCAGGGGCAGAATTTTACATTCCCTGTAAAATTCCCTGCTTACAGGCCTGAAGTCACATCATTTGCCACTTGGTAATTAATGCCTCAACAGATGATGAATTCCTGCAGGTTGATAGGACTAAGCAGGAGCAGATGAACTGCCCACGTATGCTTCCGCTCATGGTTGCTACTCACTGGATGTAAAATCCAGCCCCAGGTCTGTTCGGCCAACAAGTAAGCAGGTAACATTTCAAGGTATACTTACCTGAATGTGGAGCTGGAAGGATCAGGAGCAGTGTTCCTTTAAAGATTAACTATACAGACTGCACTCAGGTTATTTCCTTTACAAAACTGTATCGGAGTGTAACTTGTTCTACGTAGACAACCTTTAAAATTGCAACATTTGTAAGACCATTATAAAATGTCTGAAACATTTCCTTTACTGTATTGAAGCATCTCAGAATGTTAGTTGGTGTATTCAAAAGGACTGACTATTTTTTTTGTGTGATGGCCATTTTGGAATATTTGTAATGTACTTGCAGATTTGTTATGAATAAAGTATATTTTTGGAAAAAAAAAGTATCAGTGCATCACTCAGCCTTTTGGATAAGATCATGTGTCAGATCAAGCCCAAGATGGGGTGCAATGCCATATTGTGTCAGCTTGGATCTTGTTTGTCTCTCTTGTGAGGACCATGAATTGGATTCAATTGGATTTTGAATTTGGTTTTTGGAGCAAGCAAGGAATGGATTAGGAACTGCCCGGTCCACTTTGTAACTTTAAGAATGAAGTTAAAAAATGTTTTTAAAGTATCTGCGTGTCACTACATGCTGAGGTTTTCCTGTGCCCAGTGTTGTGAAGGATGAGTCTGGCCATGCTGCTGAGGAACGCTCCGAGCAGTGGGACTGTGCTGTACTACCTGTCCATCATGGAAAAATTTATGCAGAGAATCCCATTTGATCACAAGTCAATCAGACAGTGGTCTGCACGTAATGTCCTAGAGGCCCTATGGGAAAAGGAGGTAGTGGATCCTGTTGGATGGTTCCCTGAGCAGACTACATTTCTTGGAATGTAGACAGCCTTCTATTGATAACGCAGCAAGCGAAGGCAAAACTGTTGAATGCGTAGGCGCATTTTAATGATCTTTGTGGAATTCAAGAGAATAATGAGCAGCAAGTGGTCGTTCTCTATGTGGAAGGGTCAGTCCATGAGGTAGAGAGAGAACCTCTCAACAACCCACGTGACAGCATATAATTCAAAGACACCTCCTGGACTTTCTTTTCAATGGTGACGTAGTGTTGCTCTGTTTCTGTCAATGTTCCAGAGGCAAAGTTTACAGGTTTTCTATTGCCATTTTTCTGGATTTGGATGAGAACAGTGCCAAGCCAGTGGAGGATGCATCAGCAGCCACCATTGTGGGTAGTGTTGGGTTGCAATGTGCCAGCATATCTGAAGGGACCTCCCTTTCTTTATTACATTGTAAGCCTTGGTTTGTTCAATGCCCCAGAACCATTGTTGGCATTTCATAGGAGATCCCTTAAAGTTTCCATGATGGTGATTAGATTTGGGATAAATTTGCCAGCCTGATTTACCATCCTTGAGAACTGCTAGAATTCTATGACAGACTTCAGTTGGGAAAAGTCTCTGATGGCCTTCATTTTCTGAGAGTCTACCAAAATACCCTGGATGGGATTTTCAGGCCATGCTTGCCCCAAAACCAGAAAATCCTGCCCGAGGTCAACGGACCTTTGCATGGTCCGCTCCCTGCCTGCTACGATTCCTGTGGCGGGCAGGATGGGAAAATCCGCCCCCCGCCCCCGTCTTTGAATGATATGCACCAGAAATTTGATGATGGTTTGGTGAACTCACACTTGTCATTGAAAGTGAGACCTGCTGTTTGGAGGGCCTTAAGACTCTTCCAAATCTGTGGTCATGCTTTTCTGTTGCAGACCCATAGATGAGGTTGTCATTGGTGTCACAAATGTCGTCTTGTTTACTGTCTAAGATTTTGGACACGGTGTGTTGGAATATCTTTGGAGCTGACGCGATGCCAAAGAGAAGGCAGTTAAAACAAATTTGTCCACATGGTACAATAAAGTTTGTTAGCAGCCAGGACATATGGTTGAGTAGTATTTGCCAAAACCCACTATTTGGTGAAGGACATTGTTGGCAAGCTTCACCAGGTGGTCATCCACAGATGCCATGAGGTGGATTTCCTTTTGGACTGTTGTATAATTGTGTGAGGTCAACACATAGCCTGAGTTGACTGTTTGGTTTGAGAACCATTATCAACCCAGAACATCACTGGGTTGGTTCTGTGACAAGTGATATGACATCTCTGTGTAGCATGCGCTCAAGTTCCTCTTTGATTTTCGGCAGCAGAGGTGTGTTACCCTCCTGGGAATGAATGGCACACTGGAATGGCATCTAGTAGCAGTGAAATGTGGTGTTTGTTTTTTAGCTTACCAAGCCCCTGGAAGAGTTACGGGAATTCTTGGCGGAATTCAGTCCTGTTGTCTGGTTAAAGAACTTCATCCGTTTTTTGTAGAATGCCCAGTTGCATTCATGCATTCCTACTGAGTAAAGAGAAACTGATTTTTTGCAGAAAATAAAGGTTCTCTGTGATCTCTTACATCTTGTGGCATAAGAGGCTGTGATCTGACCTTTCACCTGCTAATTCATGCCTCCTGGACCTTGAAGTTTATTGGCTGGACAGGGATAATGTTGAGCCATGCTAAATAATTAACTAGTATGGAAATCCAACACCAGTATCAAGCTTAAAATGAGCTTTACATCCTTTAACTTCGAAAGTGACAGAGTAGAAGTCTTGCTGATGGTCTTGTAAAAGGTAAAGTCAACATAGTCCCAGTTGACCATAGGCTGCCCTCCCCTTTGACGGGGAGAGCTGACTGTGGTGATTTAATCTGAGGATCACCACACCTCAGGTAAGGTTGAGAAGGAGGACCTTCCTGAATAACCTCAGCCAGTATGAAAATTGAATCCGTGCTGTTGGCATCATTCTGCATCACAAACCAGCCATCCAGCCAACTGAACCTCTCCCAGGAAGACAGGAATGACTTTCATTTGTTTATGGTCCATGTTCTGGGTGAGCTGTGAGTTGCATTTATTTTTGTTGTTTTGTCCCCTTAGTGAAGGCTTTGAATGAACAGCACCATTGCAAATCCCCTGTCCTCTCATATTCGAAGAACTCCGTGCCCCAAGCTGGGCAATGTTGCCATCTGTACTGGTTCTTTGCTTAGTAGCATTGCACTTCAAGATGGCTGCTGTAGAGTTTACTGCCCTTTTGGCTAGTTTAACAAGCTTTCATGTGGGTGGGACTACTACATTTGGGCCTAAATAGTGAGTGGGCCTAAATATGTCAGCAGATGAGAGGCCGATTTCGCTTACTTGGTTTGGTTTGACGAGCATCAGAAAATCATGATCAATTGAGTGTGCAATTGTCTTACAAGGAGTCATGTTTGCAACAACTAGCTACGGTATAATGGTTTGGTAAGAAGCAATTTGACAGATTCTTTTAGTTTATGGGACCAATGCTTGAAGCATGTTTGCCCAACACAGATTTCCCGTTTTGGAGTTAAAAAGCATGTTGAAAGCATTTAAAACAGATTCAAAGTCTGTGGAGGTCTCTTCCACCAGTTTCTGAGAAGGACCTCATCAACACAATCATTGACGTCACTGTTGCATCATCGCCTATATCTCTCATTAACATAAATATTTTATTAATCCATTACACTATGGGTGTATCTTCACAATTCTTTGCAGGTGGCAGGGCAAGTTGTCCGGCAATTAAGAAAGCAAATGGGATACTTATATTTGTAAATTGGAGCGCAAAAGCAAGAAAGCTTTGGTAAACCTTTCCAGGCCGCTGGTTAGGCTGGACTGAAGGATTTCAGTTATGTGGAGAGATTGGAGAAACTATGGTTGCTCTCCGTAGAGCAGAGAATGTTATAAAGAGACCAAATAGAAATATTCACAATTATAAAGGTTTTTGTACAGCAAGCACAGAAATAATGTTTCCTCTAGTAAGTGGGTTGGTAACCAGAGGTGATAGATTTGAAATAAATTGCATAAGAACTAGATAGGAAATGAGAAAAAAATTTCATCATCCAGAGGGTTAAGAACTCCCAACTAAAAGTGTGGTGGTATCAGGTCCCATAGAAGCTTTTAAAAGGCAATTGGACAAGCACTTGAAGAGGACTAATCTGCAGGGTTCTGAGGAAAAAGCTGGGGGGGTGGGGTGGGAGTAAATTCAACAACTCTTTCAAAGAGTTGGTCATGCCATTCATAGTGTAATCCTTTGCCTTGTTAGCCCTCCCCAAGTGCATTACCATACATTTTTCTGAATTGAATTCCACTGCTCTTCCCACCTGATCAGTCCATTGATATACTCCTGCGGTCTACCGTGATCCTCCTCACTATTTACCACCCTACCAATCTTCGTATCTTCTGTGAACGTCTTGATCATACCCCATACGTTTAAGTCCAAATCATTAATGTACACCACAAATAGCAAGGGCCCCAGCACCAAGTCCTATGGAACTCCACTGGAGACACACTTCCAGCTACATCCCTCTACCATCACTGTGCTTCCTTCCTCTCAGCCAATTTTGGATCCAATGAGCCACTTTGCCTTGGATCCCATGGGCCCTTACTTTCTTGACCAGTCTGTCATGAGGCTCTGATCAAAAGCCTTGCTAAAATGCATATAGAGTACATCAAATGCATTAGCCTCATCAATACTCCTGGTTATCTCCTTAAAACATTTGATTAAATAAGACCATAAGACATAGGAGCGGAAGTAAGGCCATTCGGCCCATCGAGTCCACTCCACCATTCAATCATGGTTGATTTCAACTCCATTTACCCGCTCTCTCCCCATAGCCCTTAATTCCTCGAGAAATCAAGAATTTATCAATTTCTGTCTTGAAGACGCTCAACGTCTCGGCCTCCACAGCCCTCTGTGGCAATGAATTCCACAGACCCACCACTCTCTGGCTGAAGAAATTTCTCCTTATCTCTGTTCTAAAGTGACTCCCTTTTATTCTAAGGCTGTGCCCCCGCGTCCTAGTCTCCCCTGTTAATGGAAACAACTTCCCTACGTCCATCCTATCTAAGCCGTTCATTATCTTGTAAGTTTCTATCAGATCTCCCCTCAACCTCCTAAACTCCAATGAATATAATCCCACGATCCTCAGACGTTCATCGTATGTCAGGCCTACCATTCCTGGGATCATCCGTGTGAATCTCCGCTGGACCCGCTCCAGTGTCAGTATGTCCTTCCTGAGGTGTGGGGCCCAAAATTGCTCACAGTACTCCAAATGGGGCCTAACCAGTGCTTTATAAAGCCTCAGAAGTACATCCCTGCTTTTGTATTCCAAGCCTCTTGAGATAAATGACAACATTACATTTGCTTTCTTAATTACGGACTCAACCTGCAAGTTTACCTTTAGAGAATCCTGGACTAGGACTCCCAAGTCCCTTTGCACTTTAGCATTATGAATTTTGTCACCGTTTAGAAAATAGTCCATGCCTCTATTCTTTTTTCCAAAGTGTACGACCTCGCACTTGCCCACGTTGAATTTCATCAGCCACTTCTTGGACCACTCTCCTAAACTGTCTAAATCTTTCTGCAGCCTCCCCACCTCCTCAATACTACCTGCCCCTCCACCTATCTTTGTATCATCGGCAAACTTGGCCAGAATGCTCCCAGTCCCGTCATCTAGATCGTTAATATATAAAGAGAACAGCTGTGGCCCCAACACTGAACCCTGCAGGACACCACTTGTCACCGGTTGCCATTCTGAGAAAGAACCTTTTATCCCAACTCTCTGCCTTCTGTCTGACAGCCAATCGTCAATCCATGTTAGTACCTTGCCTCGAATACCATGGGCCCTTATTTTACTCAGCAGTCTCCCGTGAGGCACCTTGTCAAAGGCCTTTTGGAAGTCAAGATAGATAACATCCATTGGCTCTCCTTGGTCTAACCTATTTGTTATCTCTTCAAAGAACTCTAACAGGTTTGTCAGGCACGACCTCCCCTTACTAAATCCATGCTGACTTGTCTTAATCCGACCCTGCACTTCCAAGAATTTAGAAATCTCATCCTTAACGATGGATTCTAGAATTTTGCCAACAACTGAGGTTAGGCTAATTGGCCTATAATTTTCCATCTTTTTTCTTGTTCCCTTCTTGAACTGTGGGGTTACAACAGCGATTTTCCAATCCTCTGGGACTTTCCCTGACTCCAGTGACTTTTGAAAGATCATAACTAACGCCTCCACTATTTCTTCAGCTATCTCCTTTAGAACTCTAGGATGTAGCCCATCTGGGCCCGGAGATTTATCAATTTTCAGACCTTTTAGTTTCTCTAGCACTTTCTCCTTTGTGATGGCAACCATATTCAACTCTGCCCCCTGACTTTCCTGAATTGTTGGGATATTACTCATGTCTTCTACTGTGAAGACTGACGCAAAGTACTTATTAAGTTCCTCAGCTATTTCCTTGTCTCCCATCACTAGATTACCAGCGTCATTTTGGAGCGGCCCAATGTCTACTTTTGCCTCCCGTTTGTTTTTAATGTATTTAAAGAAACTGTCAGGGCACACTGTATAGAATGCCCTATCAGTGATGGAGGCTGCCCAGTGAAGCTATGTTGTGGCTCACAGAGGACTCAATCTGGTGGCAAGGGTTAGGTTCCACCCCCACCTTGATTTGGTCAACAAGTTCAAACCCCTCTGACTCACAATCTAATGAATCTCTGTGCTAGTGCTTAGGAAATTTGCAGTACATGATATTTCCTTATCAGAAAAATCCTATTCTAATGTATCTTCAGGATAGTTTTGCAACTGAAATAGACTTAGAGGAATAAAAGGACAAAAATGTATAGCACTGTGAAGTAGCACAATAGCAGTTTTGAGGCTGTATTAATGTAGATTGAAGTTGTCAAGCTGTGTAAATATGTAATTGTTTTTTAGATACACAAACCGAACAAGTAATAATCAGACCTTGCAAACAATAATCAGATTTTGTTTAGATAAGCCACCAGCCTCTACAAAGAACAAAGAAAAAAGAAAATTACAGCACAGGAACAGGCCCTTCGGCCCTCCAAGCCTGCACTGACCATGCTGCCCGACTTAACTAAAACCCCCTACCCTTCCGGGGACCATATCCCTCTGTTCCCATCTTATTCATGTACTTGTCGAGACGCCCCTTAAAAGTCACTACCGTATCCGCTTCCACTACCTTCCTCGGTAACGAGTTCCAAGCACCCACTATTCTCTGTGTAAAAAATCTGCCTCTCCTTTAAACCTTGCCCCTCACACCTTAAACCTATGCCCCCTAGTAACTGACTCTTCCACCCTGGGAAAAAGCTTCTGACTATCCACTCTGTCCATGCCTCTCATAATCTTGTAGACTTCTATCAGGCCTCCCCTCAACCTCCGTCGCTCCAGTGAGGACAAACCACGTTTTTCCAACCTCTCCTCTTAGCTAATGCCCTCCATACCAGGCAACACCCTGGTAAATCTTTTCTGTACCCTCTCCAAAGTCTCCACATCCTTCTGGTAGTGTGGCGACCAGAATTAGAAACATAGAAGAAACATAGAAAAACTACAGCACAAACAGGCCCTTCGGCCCACAAGTTGTGCCGAACACATCCCTACCTTCTAGACCTACCTATAACCCTCCATCCTATTACGCTCCATGTACTCATCCAGGAGTCTCTTAAAAGACCCTATTGAGTTCGCCTCCACCACCACTGACGGCAGCCGATTCCACTCGTCCACCACCCTCTGTGTGAAAAACTTACCCCTAACATCTCCCCTGTACCTACCCCCCAGCACCCTAAACCTGTGTCCTCTCGTAGCAGCCATTTCCACCCTGGGAAAAAGCCTCTGAGAGTCCACCCGATCTATGCCTCTCAACATCTTATACACCTCTATTAGGTCTCCTCTCATCCTTCGTCTCTCCAAGGAGAAAAGACCGAGCTCCCTCAGCCTATCCTCATAAGGCATGCCACTCAATCCAGGCAGCATCCTTGTAAATCTCCTCTGCACCCTTTCAATCTTTTCCACATCCTTCCTATAGTGAGGCGACCAGAACTGAGCACAGTACTCCAAGTGGGGTCTGACGAGGGTCTTATATAGCTGCATCATTATCCCCGGACTCCTAAACTCAATCCCTCGATTGATAAAGGCCAGCATACCATACGCCTTCTTAACCACCTCCTCCACCTGTGGGGCCGATTTTAGAGTCCTATGGACCCGGACCCCAAGGTCCTTCTGATCCTCTACAGTACTAAGAGTCTTTCCTCTAATATTGTACTCCTTCATCCCATTTGACCTACCAAAATGGACCACGACGCATTTATCTGGGTTGAAGTCCATCTGCCACTTGTCTGCCCAGTCTTGCATCCTATCTAAGTCCCTCTGTAACTTCTGACATCCCTCCAGACTATCCACAACCCCACCAACCTTCGTGTCGTCGGCAAACTTACCAACCCATCCCTCCGCTTCCTCATCCAGGTCATTTATGAAAATGACAAACAGCAAGGGTCCCAGAACAGATCCCTGGGGCACACCACTGGTGACCGACCTCCATTTAGACCCATCTATACCCACTCTCTGCCTCCTTTGGGCAAGCCAGTTCTGGATCCACCGGGCAGCAGCCCCTTGGATCCCATGCCCTCTCACTTTTTCTAGAAGCCTTGCATGGGGGACCTTATCGAACACCTTGCTAAAATCCATATAAACCACATCTACCACCTTCCCTTCGTCAATGTGTTTAGTCACATTTTCAAAGAACTCCACCAGGCTCGTAAGGCACGATCTGCCCTTGACAAAGCCACGCTGAGTATTCTTGAGCATACTAAACCTCTATATTCCAAGTGCGGCCTAACTAAGGTTCTATAAAGCTGCAACCTATCTTCATTCACAAAATTAATCTATTAGAAATAAATGTGAACTCGCATTAGAGGTATATTCATACCTCCTGGAATATCATTGCAAATTCAGTCCAGAAAGTGGGCAAGCTGTCTGTTCCTGTTGTGAGTGGGTGGGCAGCCAAATGCACATGAGGCTCGATAGTTAAAATAATGTAAGTTTCAGTGGGCGGCACAGTGGGTAGAACTGCTGCCTCACAGCGACAGGGACCAGGTTAGATTCCCAGCTCGGACACTGTCTGTGCGGAGTTTGCATGTTTTCCCCATGTCTGCGTGGGTTTCCTCTAGGTGCTCCGGTTTCCTCCCACATTCCAAAAGTCGTGGTGGTTAAGTGCATCGGCCATGCTAAGTTCTCCCTTAGTGTACCCGAACAGGCGTCGGAGTGTGGCGACTGAGGGATTTTCACCGTAACTTCATTGTAGCGTTAATGTAAGCCTACTTGTGACACTAATAAATAAACTTAAATCTTAAAAAAAGTGATGAGTTCAGATATGTTTGATGCTTACCCTGCACTCTGCCAAAACTCACTCCATTTAAAATAACACCCACATCTTATTTCTGTTGGAGGTCAAAGACCTTTTCCAGAGTTGGAAAAGCTAATTGCGGTATGCACATAAGTGTTTGGCAAACTATAACTGTTTCTTTTCTTTCTAGGTGTTATGGCTACAACATGGGACATGTATGATAGTTTTAAAGAAGGGGAAGTTCATGAAGATACTTCCTCTGATCAACTGAATCAGCAAAAGGATTTGTCACAAATTAACTTTGACAAAACTGTCCTTCGAACTTTATCAGCTCTAAGTTCTATAGGGCTAGGTAAGAATGTAATATAAATTGTCTACCAAAGATAGGTTAATTCAAATGAACTCCAGAACTATTTCTAAAAGGGATAAGCAGAAAACTGAATTACGGATTGATGATACAGTAAGAAGTCTCACAACACCAGGTAAAGTCCAACAGGTTTATTTGGTAGCATGAGCTTTTGGAGCACTGCCCCTTCATCGGATGAATGCAGGATTTGTTTCACAAACAGGGCATATATAGATACAAACTCAATTACAAGATAATACTTGGAATGCGAGTCTTAACAGGGAATCAAATCTTTACAGGTACAGACAATGTGAGTGGAGAGAGGGTTAAGCACAGGTTAAAGAGGTGTGAATTGTCTCCAGATAGTCCAGTTAGTGAGATTTTGCAAACCCAGGCAAGTCGTGGGGGTTACCGATAGTGTGACATGAACCCAAGATTCCGGATGAGGCCGTCCTCATGTATGCGGAACTTGGCTATCAGTTTCTGCTCAGCGATTCTGCGTTGTCATGTGTCGTGAAGGCCGCCTTGGAGAACACTTACCTGAAGATCAGAGGCTGAATGCCCTTGACTGCTGAAGTGTTCCCCGACAGGAAGGGAACACTCCTGCCTGGTGATTGTCGAGCGGAGTCTATTCGCCTGTTGTCGTAGCATCTACATGGTCTCGTCAATGTACCATGTCTCGGGACACCCTTTCCTGCAGCGTATCAGGTAGACAATGTTGGCCGAGTCACAAGAGTATGTACCATGTACCTGGTGGATGGTGTTCTCACATGAGATGATGGCATCTGTGTCGATGATCCGGCACGTCTTGCAGAGGTTGTTGTGGCAGGGTTGTGTGATGTCGTCACTGTTCTCCTGAAGGCTGGGAACAATGGTCTGTTTGAGGTTGCGCGGTTGTTTGAAGGCAAGTAGTGGGGGTGTGGGGATGGCCTTGGCGAGATGTTCGTCTTCATCGATGACATGTTGAAGGCTCCGGAGAAGATGGCGTAGCTTCTCTGCTCCGGGGAAGTACTGGACGACGAAGGGTACTCTGTCCGCCGTGTCCCGTGTTTGTCTTCTGAGGAGGTCGGTGCGGTTTTTCCCTGTGGCGCATTGGAGCTGTCGATTGATGAGTTGAGCGCCATATCCTGTTCTTACGAGGGCATCTTTCAGCGTCTGTAGGTGTCTGTTGCGATCCTCCTTATTTGAGCAGATCCTGTGTATACGGAGGGTTTGGCCGTAGGCAATGGCTTCTTTAATGTGTTTAGGGTGGAAGCTGGAGAAGTGGAGCATCGTGAGGTTATCCATGGGCTTGCAGTACAGCAGTTCACTTCAGACCATTGTACGCAGCAAATCTGTTTGTGAAACAAATCCTGCACTCACCTGATGATGGGGCAACGCGCCAAAAGCTCATGCTACCAAATAAACCTGTTGGACTTTAACCTGGTGTTGTGAGACTACTTACTGTGCTTACCCCAGTCCAATGCCGGCAACTCCACATCATGGATTGATGGTGACAGTGTACCTGGAAAATTTGTTTTCATCTGAACCATAATTTGAGGTTATTTTCATTTTCATCACTCAACACCATTTAGTTTCTGTAATGTAACTGACCACTTTTTTATTTAGGATTTAGTTATTTAAAAAAACACGCAAAAATAATGGAACCTACTGTTACACAGTTACCCTGTCAATGCAAGTCACTTTTGAATATGCATCAAAGCAAAACAAATAGTTTCAAAGGGGTCTGAGGTTGGCATTCTGACTGGATTGTGGAGGAAGCAAGAAATAGCCATGTACTAAAATAAAGCCACACTTAAATAATTCCACCAATATTTTTTGAGGGCATTCCCAATTATCTGTTAGAATTTTGGCATAAAATTGATAACCTAGGGAAATGACATGTCTCTGATTTACTGCTGATCTTCTACTGAAGTTACAGTAGGAGCCCCCTGCAGAAGTTCTACCCCTTCAACTTAATTTGAATATTTGTGCAGCAAAAAGCCAATGATCATATCCACTACCTCCAACATTTATAGTTTAACCTGCCATTGGCAACCAGTAAGTGAAGTTCTGTGCAGAGAGGGAGACGTTGGTGAAATACTAATGTCACAGGACTAATAATCCAGAGGCCCAGTTTATATTGCTCTGGGGAAATAGGTTTAAATCCCACTACAACAGCTGGTGAAATATAAAGCTAGTCTCAGCTGTGGTAACCAAGGTAACTATCATTGACAAAAAAGAAATCAGCTTTAAGGAATGAAAATCTGCTTTTTTACCTGCTTGGCCTACGTGCAACTCCAGCAACATGGTTCCCTTAACTGCCCTCTGAAATGGTCACTCAGTTCAAGGGCAATTAGGGATGGGCAACAACTGTTGTTCTTGTCATGAAAAAATAATAAAATGTTGTTTAAATTAGTACCATCAGGTGGAAGGGGTTGCTGGTATTCACAATTAGTTGTTAAATGTCTGAATAGAAGACAACCTAGAATTTTTGTCTTCGGCAAGCTTCATATGCTTCGTCAAGATAGCGATGTCTGGCGGATTGCCACTCTGAATAGACTTACCCACGTTGAAGTTGCAAAGCCCCCCTGTCTTGCCCAACCTTCCTCACTCAGGCTGGGGCGCAGGAAACAAAGGAACAATTTATGGCACTAGCTGGCATAAAGAAGATGTTTGAAGGCAGAAGGTAACTTTCAAAGGTAAGTGGTTCAGACAGTCAAGGGGACTGCAGGAGGGAGATGGGGGAGCAGTGGGGGGGGAGGGAATTCAGACCAGGAGGGATGTCAGACTGGGAAGGGGGGGTTGGGACCGGGATGGAAGTGTCAGAGAGGGGGACTCGGACTAGGATGGGAGAGTCAGGTCAGATTGGACTGGGAGGGGTGTTTGGACAGAGAAGGGGTCAGGTCTGGTCGGGGTCCCAGCACAGAGGAAGTTAGCGCTTCTGGACAATTGTAAAGTAAACCCTTACTTGGGAACTTCCCAGAGGGATTCCCCAGCGCATCATTTGGATACCCCCCAAATGCGACGCTGGTGAATCAGGAAGTTATGGGCCATTTTGTTTATAATGAAATAAATTAAGCCTATTGAAATTGTCTGTAAAACCTAATCAGCAAAATGTGTGGTTTTATAACTCATTAGAACTACATTAATATTAATACATAAGTTCCTGGAAATAATTGGGGGTGATTCTCCGACCGCACCACGCCAAACCTGGAGAATAGTGTGCAAGCCTAAAAATCGCTTTCACGCCTGGCGTCAAACAGTTTGCGATTCTCTCAGCCTCTTTCTAATGACACAAACCGGATCATGCCCAGAAAGGGCCCAGAAACTCCCAACTCTCCAAAAAAGTAACTGAGTATGGGAGGATTGCGGTGTGGAGCGTGCCTGAGAGATCGGCATGGATCACTCCATTATTCTTGCCATTATGTCACTTACAAAGTTTTGGGGAGAATTCCACCCAATGAGTGAGTTATGCCATTATTTAGGTTTGATCATAATTTGCCACCACTTGTGTGCCACTCCACTCTAGTCTCACTTAAAATGATAAAAATATGTTATTGTCGTTCAGCCCATCTTTGTAGTTGATGGTGATTATTAATCTGCTGAATTTATGTGGCATTATTTGTGCTGCAGCCAGTTAGACTGAAAATAATGATGTGGGTGACTTGATACTGAAATAATTTACAGCCCTCATAGCACTCATGGGATGGGAATTTATGGCCTCGTTCATCCCGAAACCATATAGTCCTGCTCAAGGACAATGGACCTTTCCATTGTCTGCCCCTCTCCCGTTCCGACTCCCGTGGCAGGTGGGGTGGTACAGTTCCGGCCATAGAGTCATACAGCGCACAAAAGGCCCTTCGGCCCATCGAGTCTGCACTGACAATAACTACAACAAAAGGCGTGCTAATCACATTTTCCTACACTTAGCCCATATCCTTGAGTATTATGATATTTCAATGCTCATCCAAATATCTTTTTTTAAAGATTTCCGGGCTCCACTCCCTTCCCAGGCATTGCATTCCACATTCGTTTGAGTGAAAAATGTTTTTCTAAAATCCCCCTGAATCTCCTGCCCCTTCCTGAAAACTACGCCCCCATGTGATTGACACCTCAACCAAGTGGAACAGCTACTCCCTACTCACCCTGTCCATACCCCTCATAATCTTATAAACCTCAATCATGTCTCCCCCCTCAGCCTTCTCTGCTCCGGAGAAAACAATCCATCCCTATCTAGTCTCTTCTTATAGCTCAAATGCTTCATCCCAGGCAACATCCTGGTGAATCTCTTCTGTACCTCCTCTCACACTATCACATCCTTCCTATAGTGAGGTGACCAGAACTGCACACCTCCAGCTGTGGCCTAACCAACGCTATGTACAGCTCCAACACTACCCTTGCTCTTATACTCTATGATGTGGAGATGCTGGCATTGGACTGGGGTAAACACAGTAAGAAGTCTCACAACACCAGGTTAAAGTCCAACAGGTTTATTTGGTAGCAAAAGCCACACAAGCTTTCGGAGCGCTCGCTGCTCCTTCGCCAGGTGAGTGGATTTCTGTTCACAAACAGGGCATATAAAGACACAAATTTAATTTACAAAATAATGGTTGGAATGCGAGTCTTTACAGGTAATCAACCTGTAAAGACTTGATTACCTGTAAAAACTCACATTCCAACCATTATTTTGTAAATTGAGTTTGTGTCTTTATCTGCCCTGTTTGTGAACTGAAATCCCACTCACCTGACGAAGGAGCAGCGAGCGCTCCGAAAGCTAGTGGCTTTTGCTACCAAATAAACCTGTTGGACTTTAACCTGGTGTTGTGAGACTTCTTACTGCTTATACTCTATGCCATGACTGATAAAAACAAGTGTCCCATATGCCTTCTTAACTAAGCTATTCACCTGCTCTGTTGAATTCGGGATCTGTGAATAAGTACCCCAAGATCCATATGTTTCTCTGAGCTTCCCAGTGTCCTGTCATTCATTAAATACTCTCTCATCTTGTTTCTTCTTCCAAAGTGTATCACCTCGCACTTATCAGTGTTAAATACCACCTGCCACTGCTGTGCCCAGCTGACCAATCCATCTATATTTTCCTGTAACCTACGACTATCTTCTAAACTATTAATCACCCTACCAATCTCGGTGTCATCTGCTTAACATTCCCCCGGCCTCCAGTCACTCAAACAGCCTTCTACTACAACTCTCTGTGTCCTAGTACTAAGCTAGTTTCTGATCCATCTTGCATAGTTTCCCTGAATTCCTTTCACCTTCTCAATCGGTCTCCCATGTGGAACTTTGACAAAGTTTTGCTAAAGTCCACATAAACTACATCAACTGGAATTCCCTCATCCATTCAGCATAGGAAGTCAGAAAGGAACTGTTAAAGCTGTGGACCCCCATCCCAGCAATCTGGACAAGCTTTGGAAGTATTAAAATTCACTTTTTGTCAACTTTGCCATCCATGGTCCTGTCCTGTTGAAGATTGTACGCAATTGCTTTCACAATTCCCACCTAGACATTAGGGAGGTGAAAATAGTGTAATGTCCTATTCCCCTTTAAAATAATTGTGTGCTGAAGCAGGTTAACAATTATAATTTGACACATATAATCCTGTTGTAATTGTAGAAAGTCGATCCTCCACTTCGGCGGAGTCGGAGAGCATTGCTACTATCCAGGCATCTGAAGAATTAGAGCACGATCCAGAAGAGCTCCTGAAAAATGAGAAACTAAAGCATGATTTATTCATCATGGAACGTGTCATTATGGAGAACATTTTCCAACCTAAACTTGCTGCTTATCGACAACTACCAATTTTACCTGGTAATTAATAACCATTAAGGACCTGAAAAGAGTAGAAATTTACAACAAGAGGATATTTACTTTATCATGTCTGTCAGCTGTTTGCTCAAGCAACTCAAAAGTAATCCCAACATCTTGCAATGTTTCTGAGCTCCCATTCATCTTGTGCTTCTAATACTTGTCTGGTTGTCTATTTAGTGATGTAGAGTTCTCTGACTTAAAATATTTTGTTGCAAAAAAGGATTTATGCTGCAGGGGCCTTTTGCAAAATGCATTTTCTCCTATTCTTCTTGCCCCACTCTCTTAATGACCATTTTAGATTAATGACCACCCACCACTGGTTCTGCAAATCTTGGAAATTGATACAGCTGTCATCATTTGACATGTATGTGAAAGTAGAACATTGGGCAAAATTTTACGAGAAAAATTTGAAGTGCTCAGCTGACGTGAAAATGGGACAGTTGCAGATCCATTTTTTGGGCGAGTTTTTACTCCCAATCCTATGCACATAGTGCTTGAAAAAGTGGGCTAGACTGTTTCTAGCTACTAGATGCAGTGGGCAGGGCTTAATTCACCAGTCAGCTTGCTCCAGCAGCAGAGGGAGCTACTGCACATGTGCAGACCTCTGGTTGCATATGTGCAATTCCAACAGCAGAGGTCTGACAGAGAGAGAGCTGCCAGGTCTCTGCTGCAGCCATAGAATCCTCCCACAATTACGGAGGCTCGCAGCTGACCGCGAGCTCCACACAGCTCGTAAATATAGCCCCCACCGTCCAGACTGATCATGCAACCCCCCGATGATCGCAGGCAGAGTGGTAGTGGGCCCCCCTCCCTCCCCATTCCAATCACACACACATTGCGCAGCTGCCCTCTTTCCTCTCTGATTTGGTTGCGCCTCCATATGCCCCATCCCCATATGCCCTGTGCAATTCGAGCCCTGCCCCATAGGCCCCGCCCCCTTCAGGCCCCGCCACTTCAGGCCCCACCCCTGACACTGCCCAGTGGACAGTGTCAAGGTGCCAGGATGGCACTGCCTAAGGGGCACCCCCTTGCCCTCGACCTCTCCGGGATGCCTCAGTGGCCTCTGATTCTACCAGCAAGGTCAACACGACTGTTCCCCATTCATGGGGAGCAGGTGTTTTCCTCGCTGGAGAGAACCTCTCTTGGCGAGGCCATAAAGGCAAGTGAGCCCGAACAATTGAGCACCGGGCTCACTAAACAGATGAAATGATGTTTATCATAAATTTAATTAGTTTAGTTAGCCTATCTCTGGAAATGGGCGAGAGGCTGATGGTGCCAGAAACCCAGAACCGGTAAGATTGCGAGAGCCAAGAAATTGGGCATGATCCTGATTTCCCGGCTCTTGCGCAATTTTACCGGCTCGCTCCTCCCATCAATGGGCGGGGCAAGCCGGTAAAATCACAGCCATCAGGAGTCAAAAAAAAAGCTTACAAAGTAAAGTTCCCAAAGAGTAACTAAAAAAGAAATGAAGAGAATTCTGGGAATCATTTTAATTAAGCAGCTTAAATTAGGTCACTGTTTCACATGTGATTCCTCAATGGAACTGCTTTATTGAAGCATTCCTCCTGAGATGTTGAGTGATTGAAACATTTCAGCATGTTTTAAGATTCAGGTTTCAAGCATTCATTTTTTTTCCTTATTATTTCCTCACTGGGAAATGTCTACAGTATTGCAATATTTAACTCTTGATGTTACCTAGATCCAGATGGTATACCTAATGCTGAGGAAGAGGTGGTAGACAGCCTAATGCTACTCGATCTCATGAGTCCAAGATTGCATCCACTATGGTCTTTTACCTGTCATCTCACCAAGGGACGCAATGTTAGCTGCATGGTTTGGAACAAACATAACGTGGTAAGTAAATTTAAGGAGACAACAAATTAAAATCATAACAAAGATTAACTAATACAACAGTGATGTTAAATGGTCATTTTATGTGTGTTCAGATGATACCGAGAAATTTGATTGCAGCAAAAAATTGGCCCCAGGGAACAGTGATTTACTCACCTGTTTACATGGACGATCTGGAGGAGAGGACCGAGTGTAGGGTAACAAAGTTTGCGGCTGACACAAAGATGAGTGGGAAAGCAAATTGTGTGGGGGACACAGAGAGTCTGCAGAGAGATTTGGATAGGCTAAGTGAGTGGGCAAGGATCTGGCAGATGGAATATAACGTTGGTAAGTGTGAGGTTATCCACTTTGGAAGGAATAATAGTACAATGGACTATTATTTAAATGGTGAAAAATTACAACATGCTACTGTGCAGAGGGACCTGGGGGTCCTTGTGCATGAATCACAAAAACTCAGTTTGCAGGTGCAGCAGGTAATCAAGAAGGCAAATGGAATGTTGGCCTTTATCGCGAGGGGGATGGAGTATAAAAGCAGGGAGGTCTTGCTACAATTGTACAGGGTACTGGTGAGGCCGCACCTAGAGTACTGTGTACAATTTTGTCCCCTTATTTAAGAAAGAATATATTAGCTTTGGGGGGGGGGGGTACAGAGAAGGTTCACCAGGTTGATTCCAGAGATGAGGGGGTTAGCTTATGAGGAGAGATTGAGTGGACTGGGCCTGTACTCATTGGAGTTCAGAAGGTTGAGGGGAGATCTTATAGAGACATATAAGATAATGAAGGGGCTAGACAGGGTAGAAGCAGCGAGATTATTTCCATTTACAATGGAAACAAGAACTAGGGGGCATAGCCTCAAAATACCAGAGGGTAGTGAATCTTTGGAATTCTCTGCCCAGTGAAGCAGTAGAGGCTACCTCGTTAAATGTGTTTAAGTCACAGATAGATAGATTTTTAACCATTAAGGGAATTAAGGGTTATGGGGAGTGGGCGGTAAGTGGAACTGAACCCACTATCAGATCAGCCATGATCTTATTGAATGGCAGAGCAGGCTTGAGAGGCTCGATGGCCTACTCCTGCTCCTATTTCTTATGTTCTTATGACAAAGGGACCACATAAAATTGGTAGTGGTGGCTTATTATGGTGGGTTAGCCATGCATCCAGTTCTACTCTAGCTATTAATTGGTGCTTTTGCGGTTAGGGGAGGGGAGAAACCAGGCATCTCTAATGCCACTTCAAAGCTGTCTACCCCTCTTAAAAATGCTGATGCAAAATGGCTGCTGACAGGAGGAATACCTGTGAAGGAAGAAATGGATGAAATATTTGTAGGATTGCCCCGGAGGCTGCTTTGGAGATTGTGGTCTAGGTGGTGGGAGAGGAAGGTGTGGTTTTCCCCAGGAATGAGGGGAGGTGGTGTGTGCAGTAGTGTTGGTGGGGAGGATGCAAGTGGAAATTGGTTGCAAAAAGGAGGTCAATTCAAGGAGCTTAATTCCCAGCTGCAAAGTTGAAAGAAGCTGAATGATCTCAGCAGAGTTGTCAAGTTAAGAGTCCCATCCCTCGCCTCAGTTGCTTTCACCTCACACTTGCTGCAACACCAATAGCTCCACGATTCATAGTGCTCCCTTCCCCCAGTTTCCTTTACTCTTCTGCAGTCACTGCACCTCACTTCACTTCATTTTCGTCTTCTCCCATTTAGAAACTGCACCTTCTATTTTCATCATTATTGTAATCCTTATCTGCACATGTAATATCTTGCAGACAATATCTGTACTTTTAATCATGATAGGAAGAATCTCAAAACAATCCAGAAAGAAAGCAGTAGCATATAATGATTATGTTACTCGATTGGTAAAGTAGAGGCCTTAACCAATGATCCAGAGGCATGAGTTCAACTTCCACTAAGGCAGTTGTGGAATTTAAATTCAATCAATTAAAATAAACAGAATCTAAAAAGCTAGCATGAGTATGAAATTTCCAGATTGTCATTAAGAACCCACCTGGTTCATGCGTATCCTCTACGTCCTTAGTTAGTCTGGTCTGTATGTGACTCCTGACCTACATGTAATTGATTCTTAACTGCCCTATGAAACAGCCACAGAGTTGTGTCCAAGAAGGTGGCCCATCACCAACATATTTTCATTGGTAATTAGGAATGGACAATAAATGCTGACCTTACCAGTGACACCCACATCCTGTGAATGAATAAATAAAATGAGGCTGCCAGTTGTACTCCACCTATTCCTTTCCAGAGAAAGTTGTAGGCAACATGAGACAGCAAACGTCCTGTTCAGACTTCAGGAGCAGGTGTTGAACATCATGTGCAATGTCTGAGGAGTTATTGTGCAGGGTCACTTCACACTTTTGCCCTTATCATCTCATTATTTTTGAAGTTCATCCTGAGTGTGGCCATTGTTAACAAACCTAGCATTCACTTCCCATCCTTGAGAAATTGGTGACTAGTCTTCTTCTTGAACCATTAGATTTGGTGTGCTGAAAATGCTGCCAAAATGATATTGGTTGTCTCACATTCATACTCTATATGCTTTCAAAAGTACTCATCTCCCTTTGCACTCACAAGAAAAACTGACTTTTGTCCCCTTCCTTTATTTCACATACTGAAATTGTCACGGTTCCTGTCAGTGCAGGAAGAGGAGAACAACCTTCCTAAAAATCTAATCTTAGCAAGCACCAGTTCAGAGACTGGCATCATGTGCATTTTAGAGGGTACACTAGAGAAACAGTATTGCATAGTGCATCTCTGGACACATTTGCTTTTATTTGGGATATGAACATCGCTGACAAGGCTAACAGTTGTTGCTCATCCTAACTGTCCTTAAGAAATGATGCTGAGCCACCTTCTTGAATCACTGCAGTCCATCTGGTGTTGGGGCACCTAAATTGCTGTTACAAATGTGTAGAAAAGATAGCAGAGGAAATAGGACACTACATGTGCCAGCTTGGTAAAGAGTGAAATCACAGCCTGGCTTTGTTGCTGTCTTTGAAAGCTGAGACTACTGAAGAAGTTTGCCAGTGAACTTTTGCACAATGTCTGAGAGCATGAAGAAATCCAGCCCCATTTTGTGGCTGCATTTCATGTACAGCAGGGAGATCATTCTGTCAAGTTTGGAGCAAGTGCTTAGCTCCATGAATACAAATTGACCCCACCATATTGGATCCTCTAATGACATCTCTGGCAGCTGCCATGGCACATCATACTACTGCATGGAAGGTCACATTGCTACTATTTTGGTTCTGGGGTTTAGTATTATCAGAAGCTTCCAGAACATCAGCCCACTAAGACTATATGAGGTGTCCTCAGTGGAACCTCAGCACATGCATTCTGTAGCTACAAGGAATACACCTTATAGATGTACTTTGATGAATAATTGAGCATAAAGACAAGCTTTCACAATGGTGATTCTTAATTATTTCCACCAACTATTGCTCAGATCTCTTAAGTTATTTAATAAAATCTCTGATTTGTGTGTTTACTTTTAATGTCTCTAGTCAGTCAAGGGAAAGACCCAAGAAGCTGGTGATGGATAACACACAGAGCAAAATCTCTGGCACCTTTTTGATGCAGCAATACACAGCAAACTAATATATTGGTGATGGAATGACCCAGTGGCATAAATGGCTAGGGATAAAATATATTTGACAGGAATCAGCAGTGCTAGCCTTCTTGTTTTGGGGCTCCACTTTCAACTGCAATAATAACCTTGCGCTGTGACAGCCTCCTTGGTGAAGGTGCGATATGAGAAATACTCCCTTAAGACGCTACTTGGATGCGGCATCCTGCATAGTGGTCTCTCTCTCTCACAATTGTCTCAAATATTCCTGCTCAGTCCTGCCTTGCTGCTTCTCCCCCCTCCTCCAGTCCCAAAAGCAACCCAGCAGACCACCCACAACTGGAACAAACGGTTTGCTAACCACAAGAACAAAATTGTTCCCATAACTCAAAATTCGCTTCTGTAACACAGAAAATAGACAAAACAAAACCCAGGAGTTGTCTAGTACCCTGGCAAAACAGCAATTAATTTGTATGCTTTAGCAAGCTTCAGATGGCTGACATTGTGAGTTGCTGCGTGAGTCAGGCACTGGGGAAGATCAATTTCACATAAGGGTGCTACAATTAGGGTAGGATCCTGATTTAAACATTATAACGTGCTACTTGAATTGTTCCAAAGTGCAATCCAATATGGTGGGCAGCATACTTTTAGCACAAGATGGGCATGTTACGCCTCCTATATTGAATCCTTAAGCATATGTTTTACACCTGCTAAATAGGTGTGGTGCAATCAAAATTCTACACCATAGTAGTTCATTCATTCCTAATACCTCACCGTGTTATAATCCAATCATTGAATTTAAAAGTGGCAGACTATTTTCTCATCATTTCTGCATTTGTGTCTTTTGCATTACTGTCTTGCCCTTTGAAACGATACGTTGAATAATAGTACTGAACAAGCTCCAACATCTGGAGCTATAAGAAGTGGTAAGTGAGATCAATGATAGGTAAAAGCACAGTATAGCTGCATTACTAAAATGACATTTTATAAAACAGGAGTGTACATCAAACTGATATGAAAGGATAAATGACCTGTTAAGTATTTCAATCCTTAAATTAAAACAAATGAACTAGTTTTCATATTCTATAGGTTATAAATGTGAGTTAAAGAATGGAGCAAGATTGTCAGGGTTTTGGTGTGGGTCCGTGGCGGTTGGCTGAACCAAATTACTTGGTGGCAAGCTCATAAATCCAGCTAATATGGGTTTGCCATTGGATCATGTGGTGGGAGGTTGGCTCTGATGTCAAGAAGCCTGCATGACCTGTTGGCCTTGCAGCATCTGGTGCTATATTTAAAGGGCAAGCAGTCTTGTGTTAGAGCTGGAAATCGCTTGCAGGCTTTTAAGAAAGCTTTGCAGCTCAGAATTCCAGTATCTAAATTTTTGTTCCTCCAGCACAAAAATACATCCCAAAGTCCTGGGAGAAGATTCCTCCACCGTCACATAAGATAATTCAGTGGCACCAATGGGTTCAACTGAGGACTGAGATGTCACATTCTAGCCAGCACATCTCCTCCAGTGCTTGAGGATGAAGAAGGACAGGATGGATGATCCCCATGCGGCCATTGCCTCTTCCTTTCCTTGCAGGCAGCCTCCTAAGTATCCTCCCCCTTAGGAGCTCAGGTGTATAATGCCACTTTAAGCGCCTGCCCCTCAGTTGTGTGCTGTTCCTTTAAATTTTGGCCTATTAATTCTGGATTCCAAATTTTCTGTCAGACACTTTGCCCCTGAACAATATCAGCTCAGCAGATTTTTACAGAGAAAATGTTTCCAAGATCAATCCAGTGCCCTGTAACTCAGTCTGCTGGAAGTCCAAAGGAGTCTCAACACTGAGTCCAGAAAGCCGCATGTAAATGACCAGCTTTCACTGTGCAGGTTACTGAAGCATGAGAGACGTGTGAGTTTTGCTAAATTGGGGAGGCAGGATTAAATCATGTCAAATTGCACTTAAATTATATATAAGTGAGCAATTAAGCAAATCAATTAATTTCCTGCTTCTTATGGGTGAATTTCCCATTTTGTTATTTTTCCCACCTCTGACTTAATTGCTTACAGTTTTCTCTATCAGAAGTCTAACTCGCAGACTCCTGCCCAATTCTCTATGGCTACCCACCATCTTGCATACTCTAGCAGACTCCACAAAATCCATCCCATGAATTCTGAAAATCGCATTGATATTGAGGTTCTTTTGGCTAATGCTTTATCAAATTTCAGGTTAGTGGACTGAACTTCCAGTAAATAGACATTGATTAGGTAAGTGTTAAAGTATGCTGTTCAGTAGCAACTTATAATAATTGTTTAGGATAACTTCATAATAGAAATTTATTATGATGACCATAAATTATTTTATTGTGTTGGCATACAGGATCTACTGGCGGTGGGTTATGGGCAATTTGGATATAAGGAACAGAGAGGAGGATTGATTTGCTGTTGGTCACTGAAAAATCCTATGGTGGGTTGAACAAGAGCGTAAGTAGGATTTGAAGCTAATTGTCAAAAAACGCAATTGGATGCAACATTTTTAATTGGGCCTAGAATTACGTTGAAATGACTAACCACCACAGCTGAGCATTAAAAACAAAGTTGCATCTGTCAGTGCTATAAGCATTATAGAGTTAATGATGTAAAACCAAAGTACACCTGCCCCTTAGATCTACTTTTTGCACACCTTCTCTTGTAAGATCTTCTCTTTGCACTTGTCCATTATCCACCATTGCTAACTGTGCCTGCAGGGAGAAAAACAGAATTTTCCATTTGCTGTTGTGATTCAGATTGCTCCCAACAGTTGTCATTTCTAGGTACCAAATTCTGTAACAGACTGAAGCTCCTGTGAACTAAAACTGATGAATAGTCACTGCCATGCTTATTTTTACACTAAACTGAGAATATGTAGGATGTCCACCAATGTTTCCAGGCACAATTGCTGATTGAGATAACATCACCAGATTAATGCATACTAACTAAAACCACTTGACCAAATTTAGCGATAAAAAATAATACATGGATGCAGAAAAACAGTTAAACATCCTGTGCATTGAGATAATAGAATTGGAATCAGTTCCCAAATCTGGAATATTGTGAGCAATTTTGGGTCCCATATCGAAGGAAGGTTGTGCTGGCCTTCGAGAGGGTCCAGAGGAGATTCACGAGAATGATCCCAGGAACTAAAAGCTTGATGTATGAGGAGCGTTTGATGACTTTGGGCCCGATTTTACCATTGCGTCACGCCCGTTTTCAGGCGTGAAAACTTGGTAAAGTTGGGCGTGAGGTGATTAACGTGATCCGCGCCTGCGCAGATGCCCACTTTACCAAGGCCCAAAAATGGCTGCGATCCGATTTGCGCCCGAAAATGGGCGCAATGGCGATTTAAATGCATTTGCATGCATTTAAATTAAATTATTGGACTGCCCGCCCAACTTTACCAACATTTCCTCCTTTACCATCGCGTACGCCCGTCCAGATTCGGCACGAAACTGACATGCTCGGCAAAAGGTCTGTTTCGGGTGCTCCAGCTTCTGAAGACGTAAGTTTAAAGCTTCCAACGGCTCTCTGACTCAGATTGGTGGCAGGGCGTGAGGGAGGCGGGCCAGATCATTCTCTGGTGAGGCGGGGTGGGGGGGAGGGAGAAGGGAGGCCAGATCATTCTCTGGTGGGGGAGGGGAGGGGGGAGGGAGGCCCAACTGTTCTCTGGTGGGGAGGGGGGTGGGGGGAGGCCAGATGGTTTTCTGGCGGGGTGGGGGGGGAGGGAGGCCAGATGGATCTCTGGTGGGGGGGCGGGGGGGACCACTGCCACTCTGCAGGCCATCAGTGGGGGGGAAGGGGGGCAGGGGTCACTATCGGTCTGGGTAACGGGGGGGTGGATGGATAAGGGGGACAGTTATGTTGTGAGGGTGGGGCAATATCTGTGGGGGCCATCGCTCCCGCTTTTTGCTCCCAGGCCGCTTTATCCGCTTTTTGCAGGAGTGATGTGACGGGCGCGTTTTTCAAATTTTTTTCACTGTGCATGCGCAGTTCAAAGCTCCGATTGGAGCTGCAGCATTTTGGACGCGATAAGCCCCGCCCACAGCGCGATTCAGACTCGCGATTTTTTTTCAGGCTAAGTGCGTATGGGGGCGCCTGAGAGCAGTTTTCCAAGTCGGATCTGAATTGCGCCCAGATTTAGCACTTAGAATCAATTATGGTAAAATCGGGTCCTCTGGGTCTGTACTAGATGGAACTTAGAAGGATGAGGGGGAATCTCATTGAAACTTTTAGAATACTGAAAGGCCTGGATAGAATGGACGTGGGAAAGATGTTTCTATTAGTAGGTGAGACTCGGATCTGAAGGCACAACCTCAGAATAAAGGGACGACCCTTTATAACCAGTAAGAAGTCTCACAACACCAGGTTAAAGTCCAACACATTTATTTGGAATCATGAGCTTTCAAAGCACTGTCCTTCATCACCTGGAGAGGGATAAAAGAGGGATAAAACAATGGTGCAGATTACGTGCCACCACTGGTCATTAAAAACTTTTTAATTTTAATAACCTACTGATACGTCTAGGTACAGTCCCAACAACCGCAGCAGAGATGGAGGCAGCCTGCTGACTGCTATGTCCTGTCGTCTGTGATGACTTTGGCAGGTATCATTTGGAGGCAAGAGAGGCCTGGGTGGCCCTGGACTGCTAAGGCTCTCCTGCTCTGGGGCAGGTGCACTCTCCTCAGCCTGACCTGCTGGAGTTGATGAGGTCGCAAGGGGAGAAGATTTGGAGTGACAGGACATCTTTAGAGTGTCATAAGTGGACCACCCCAGGGTGCCTGGAAGGTACTCACTTTGGGTAACCAAGCGTCCCTCCCTGACAAGAAGGGACACCAGGATGACGATAATTCCTCCCTCATCTAACCACTACTGGAATTCATCCGTAGCTGGACAATGGTGTGCATATCCAAGCACAAATCCATCAAACTCTGCTGAACCTGGATGGTTTCCAAGGTCAGGTCCACCCTTCCCAAGGAGACCTCAATGCATTTGCATGCTGGAGCGATGACATCAAACAAAATGGACTCCTCCATCTTTCTTTTTAGTGTGGTGACAGCCTCAGATAACTTTGTCTGATGTTCCCCTATCTGTTTCTGCATCTCCAACATATCTTTTAGGACTGATTGTAGAGGCTCTTCATTGGACTAAAACTCTACTGGGGCCTAATCTCCAGCAGTACTCAGATGGTCAGAGACCTCAGCTGCACTGCCTCTGCCCGCTGTGGGCATGTGTCCATGAGGTGGTCACCAGATAGTGACCCCAAACCTATTCTGGAATTGGGACCTACCAGGGTGTGTGTATCTGGATTGGGTGGAGAGTGCAGGTGAACACAGTAATGGATCTTCATCTGATGGTTCCTCACTTGAGATTGACTGGGGACTGGGGCTGAGGCACTTGCTCAAACTCTTCTACTGCCTTTTCTTGCTGGTAGCTGGAATAGGGAAAGGATAATTAGTGATTGATTGAGCAGGCTCCTACACTCGGTCACTCACCATCATTGTCCGCATATGACTGATGTATACTGGTTGGACACTTGTTGTGGGAGGCCAAACTCACCTTCTGCACAGGAAGGATCTCTGTACTCTCCAGTCAGCTCTGTAGCTTGCTCCAAGAAGAGTATCCTCAGCCCCAAGGTATCCTCTTCGGTCTTGGCTCTCTTCTGTTGAGTATGAGTGAACTTGTCCAGCACAAAAACAGAAGAATTGACTGAGCACTTTGGATGAAAGAACATTTTAGAAGCATGCATGGCTGCTGAATGTGTTGAGCTCACTTAGGATCTTGCACAAGATGGTGATCTTAAAGTGGTTGGCAGACCATCAGCGCTGATGTCCTACCTATTGACAGTGACATCCTTGTTGACGCTAAGCCTTAGACTGCCTGAGGGCCTTCTGAGAGTGTGAGTTTACAGTGAGTAGAAGGTTCCCTTATGCTGGTGGACTGTTTCAGATCATTCATTTGTTTCCTGCACTGCAGAGTGATCCTTTCTGGGTGCTACAGGCACTGACCTACCTGGTGACCGCCTCCAAGGCCTGTGTGGTCAGATGGGAGGACCTCCTGCTCCCATCCTGAGAAAAGAGGACTTCCCACCTTTCCTGGACAACCTGGAGGGGAATCTAAAGGGGGGCCTTGCTGAACCGTGGAGCAGATGGTTTGGCACGTTTGGTTGGCATACAAGTTTAGACCTTCAGTACACACTTAGCCTGCAATGAGTAAATGTCTGTGCAGGTCCCTTATAAATATGGCACCAGGACCTTTAACCCATGAGGTAACAGTGGGGTGGCTGAATCACTACTCGCTCCACCATGAGATTTGGCGAGCTATTCACTGATGCATAATTAATTAGCTGAAAAACAGAAAATGTGTGTGAAATCCATCCCACCATTCAGCGGGAATCATGCTGACTTTCCCACCTGTCACAGCTCTTAATTCCACCCGAGGTTTTAATTTGTCTTACACTTCCTGGATAAGTACCACTGAATTGTCCAATAGAGTCAGAGATTTCTGTGGAAGGTCACGGGAGCAGGGGAATTGTCTGTTGGAAATTCAAACTTCCTGGGTAATTCCCATATAGATCTGCATGTCAGGATTTCCACAGGGTATCAAACATGCACCTTCTGTCATAACCCTTGGTCCTCAAGGGTTTCTATCTTGTAATATATTTTCCTAATGCCTTTACAAAGAGAGAAAATGCATTTGTCTCCATCCCCACCTGTCAACCTGTAGACTTATCCCCAGCTCAAAGAAATTGCAGACTTTTTTTTATCAGCAATCTGTCTTCAGGCAGCACCAGGAACTGAGTGATAGTCTCCATTTCAGGCCTGGTTTAAAAGGAAACATAACATAGTCAAGGCAGTTTTTTATTTGCCACATTTATATTTTAACATTCATGTATGATGAAATATGTAGACATATTCTGTTACCTAGGACAGAAATTGTGAACATGAAATTAAACGAAGGATTGGAATGACCAAAGATGCATTTCAAAAAAGTTAAAATGATTATAATCAACACAAAATTAGTCATGAAAACAAAGCTAAAAATCCTGTTATGCTACATGACACCAGCTTTGACATAGGAAGTGAGTGTTGAACAATGAGTGAAGCAATGTAGAGAAGAATTGAAATTGTGGAGTTGTGGTTTTATTTTTGAGGCAAACAATGAAGATATTATGGACAAGTCACACTAACAATGAAGAGTAAAATTTGAGACCAAAAGAACTCTGCTGACCAAAATCAGGAAAAGATGGTTGGAATTTCTTGGCCTTGTCATAATTTATAATTAAAAGTCATAATTTAGAAAGTCTATCAGAAAGATAAGTAGTAAAAGAGATTGAGATAGATGAAGAATTATCTATTTAAAAGCCTTACAAGCTGTATCATCAATGTAGATGATCACACCTCTAGTGCAAAAATAACATGGAGATTCATGGTTGCCAATGCTCTCGTAGTGCATGATGATGAAGAGAGAGAGACTGTTTGAGGGTTCTTGCAAATATGGAACAAATAAGTATTAGCTATTCTTTTGATCCCAGAGCATTTTTGTGACTCTACATATCTATAATAATCCTTCTTCATTTATCCTTCTTTGCATGATATGAGCATTTCCAAAAGCCGACAAAATTATTTCTATTTGTTTACCTCTTTAAGAATGAGCAATTGCATCCCACATTTCCTTTTTTTAAAGTTCCAAATACATGAAATCATTGAAAGTGAGTCGGCAGCCTATTTTACATCTCTGGATTTTTATTTATGTTGTCTCAGATTTCATTAGAAGAACAATCTTTTCAGTAAAAATGTGACTTTAATAGATTTAATTCTACTTTCCTCACTAAAGAAAAACTTTTGTATTTACATTAGTGGCCTGAACGCGTTTATTACTGTGACAGTGGTGTTTCAGCCCTGGAGTTCTCTGCAGATAGCCCCAATCTGCTGGCAGTGGGCCACTATGATGGAACTGTGGCAATCTACAATATACGCAACCCTGAAAATGGGCTAGTTCTGGACAGTAGGTGAGGTCATTGGATGATCATTGTCATTACTTTAGCATAGTACCAGCCATGTTGCATTACTTCTTATTGAAATTGAGACTAATTTGCGGATAGTGATGAGGACTATCAGAGGATACAGCAGGACATAGATCGCTTGGAGACTTGGGCGGAGAGATGGCAGATGGAATTTAATCCGGACAAATGTGAGGTAATGCATTTTGGAAGGGCTATTAAAGATAGGAAATATACAGTAAATGGCAGAACCCTTAAGAGTATTGATAGGCAGAGGGATCTGGGTGTACAGGTACACAGGTCACTGAATGTGGCAATGCAGGTGGAGAAGGTAGTCAAGAAGGCATACAGCATGCTTGCCTTCATTGGGTTTAAAGTTTAAAAATTGGCAAGTCATGTTGCAGCTTTGTAGAACCTTAGTTAGGCTGCACTTGGAATATAGTGTTCAATCTGGTCGCCACACGACCAGAAGGCTGTGAGGGCTTTGGAGAGGGTACAGAAAAGATTTACCAGGATATTGCCTGGTGTAGAGGGCATTAGCTATGAGGAGAGGTTGGAGAAAATTGGTTTGTTCTCACTGGATCGACGGAGGCTGAGGGGTGACCTAAGAGAAGTCTACAAGATTATGGGGGCATGGACAGAGTGGATAGTCAGAAGCTTTTTCCCAGGGTGGAAGAGTCAATTACTAGGGGGCATAGGTTTAAAGGAGATGTACAAGGCAAGTTTTTTACACAGAGGGTGGTGGGTGCCTGGAACTCGCTGCCGGGGGAGGTAGGGGAAGCAGATGCAATAGTGACTTTTAAGGGGTGTTGTGACAAATACATGAATAGGATGGAAATAGAGGGATATGGTCCCCAGAAGGGTAGGGGGTTTTAGTTCAGTCGGGCAGCATGGTTGGCGCAGGTTGGAGGGCCAAAGGGCTTGTTCCTGTGCTGTAATGTTCTTTGTTCTTAATCAACACAATCACCTATTAGACATAAGCAATAGGAGCAGGAGTAGACCATATATCCTCTCAAGCCTGCTTCACCATTCAATATGATTATGGCTGAACTTTTGCCTCAATTCTACTTTCACACACACTCCCCATTTTGCTTGATTCCCTGAGAGACCAAAAATATGTCTTAGCTCAGTCTTGAATAAACTCATCCTTAATCCTCTTCGTCTATACTAATGTAGATTATAAGTAGCCAGGTCCCCATCAATACTCCCTGTGGCATTCTTCTAGTCAATCTGCCAACTTGCAAATACCCTGTTTATTCCTATTTTGCTCCTCTCTGTTAACCAATCTTCCATTCATGCCAGTATGCTATCCACAATGCCATCAGCCCTTCCCTTCAATATTAATCTTTTATGTGGCACTTTTGGAAATCCAAGTATATTAAATATATCGGCTTCTCATTATCCGCCCTACTATTAAGACCTCAAAAATCACCAATAAATTTGTCAAACACAATTTACCTTTCACAGAACTATGTTGCCTCTGTCTGATCATACTATGACCTTCTTAAGCATATTGCTAAGATTTTCTTAATAATAGATTCTGACATTTTCCCAACACCTGTCCCTACTCTTATTAACTTGTTAGTTATCTTTTATTTCTCTGATGGAATTTGTGTCTTCTACTGTGAATGCAGACACAAAATATTTGTTCAACATCTCTGCCATTTCCTCATTCTCATGATAATATTCATATTTCTGCTTCTATGAGTTGAACGTTTACTTTAGCTACTCTCATTTTCATATATTTCTAAGAGCTTTTATTTATATTCCTGGTTCATTTACTCTTATTTTAATGATATATGGTATCACTACTGTTCAGGAGCCTATAGACTATTCCCACCAGCATTTACTGAGCCATGTTAGTCCTAATTTCCACACTTTTTGAATCTTTTTCCTGGTATTCTGAGCCAAGATCTTTTCTTGCTCTTTTCCTTGTGGCATTCTTTATTAACAGGATTATTGCTCCCCCTTTTTCATCTGTCAGGCTTTTTTGAAATATTGTGAACTCTGGAATATTTATTTTTCCAACCTTGGTCACATTGCACTATGGATGGGATTTTCGGGCCTTTTTGAAGGTGGCCTATTAAGGTGAGGGGGAGGGAGACGTGAAGTCTTGTTGGGGGGCAGGTGGGGGTTGTGAACTTGTTTGGGATTCGACAGGTTCTGATTTTATGAAGGGTGAATGGCATGCCTAGTAGGAATTCTGTTCAGCCATTCAAAACTGAAAACAAGGTACTTCAGACGACACTTGGCCAGGATGTTACTGGTCTAATCCAACTTTGCACAAAGTGCATAGAGCCATGGGATATCAGAGTCATATAGCAGGTACAGTAGGGAAGCAATCAAGTGGGGGGGGTCAGGTCAGTGCTGAAGTCAGCAGACATCAAGTGAGGCAACATGCCTTCACAGCAAGACTGGAGAAACACAGCCACAATATATTGCAGCTGGAGGGGAGTTCAGGTGCCAGAGCTTTGGGCTGAAACTCAGTTGAGCCATCTGGCTCCTTACTTGAGGACAATGAAAATGAGCTCAGTAAGAGTGGGTGGGTGGTTGGAAGAATGGCCCTAGAGACCAGGAGTTCCCACCTGCCATTGGCATTGTCCACTGAGGAGCAGGCCCTTCAGCCGGGAACACCTGAAAGGAAGGGAGCTGCAGTCACAGGGATCTCTATAGTTGCAACCTTAAAGCCAGCTGCAGAGGCAGCCTCTGGGTGGTTAAGCGGGAGATGGATGGAAGCAGAACCACGAGCAGGTTCTTGTAACAAGGGCATACAGTCAGAGATGTACTTCTTCTAGTTGTCAAAGTGGCAGTGTTGCACCTCTCCTGAGAGGCTGTCACAGATCCTTGTGCAACGATGACAGCTGAACTGAGCCTTATTGACAATGCCAATGCTGAGGAAGGCCCTTAATTTATATGCCTCCAGTATATTCCAAGATTCCACTTGATACATTTGTGGCATTTCTTGATCAGTGTCATAATCACTGTATCAAGGTGGTGACCAATGTTGTCTTCAAGAGGACCAATAAATACATCCATTATCACAGGCAGGTAGTCTGAGAGAGACATAGGATTCCCCCAGGTGCAAGTTGTGATACACTTCAGCCATTTTGTAAAATAAGCCTGCTACATTAGATTATCTCCAGCAAAACATGCATACCTGTTTAGATTCAGGAAGACAAATCCAAGTTTAATATTGATTACATTAATCTTTCAAGCTCAGAATGAAAATGTCCATTGGGCGATGTTTATTTAATTGCATTTTGATTCCAGTCTGCAAATACTGACAAACTAATATCCTAATGAAATGTTTGATATAATATTTTCAGATAGATGCTCCAAAATTACAATTTTTAATTTGAGAATTTGCATTGTGACCTCTTTAACCATTTACAGTAATGATCTAAATAAACATATTGGCCCAGTCTGGCAGCTGAAGTGGACTGCACAGGACAGAAACTCAAAAGGAGATGAAAAGGAGGGGACCTTGATCTCCATTGCTGCAGATGGCAGGGTTGCCAAATGGACTCTTGCAAAAGGACTGGAATCATCAGGTAGGTGTGTGGCGGCTAGAGCATTTAACAGCTGTTTAATTTGCCACATGTAAGCAACCATAAAAGTACATCTAACTGATAGCCTGATGATTCAGCCGGTTAAATACTGGCCTTCAGTTTTAGATCAAATCTATATTCCATACAGTTTACTACAACATGTTATGTGCTCAAATTGCCTCAGTGTTTCTAGGTTGATAAAGGGGAAATCAATCACCATTCCTAATCACTGTCAAGTAACCCTGACTATAAAGTGCCTACATGCAGAAAGCAAAAGGAACGATTAGGCATGGTTCTAAAGAATAAGCCAAGCACTCACTATAGACTGACACCTGAACAATTTTCCATTGAACGAGGTACTAGTACCTTGGCACAGTGGCAAGTGGTTAGCACTGCTGTCTCACAGCGCCAGAGACGCGGGTTCGATTCGCGGCTTGGGTCACTTTCTGTCTGCAGGTTCTACCCGTGTCTGCATGGGTTTCCTCCGGGTGCTCTGGTTTCCTCCCTCAGTCTGAAAGACATGCTGGTTCGGTGGAATGGCCATGATAAATTCTCTCTCAGTGTACCCGAATAGCGCTGGAGTGTGGTGACTCAGGGATTTTCACAGTAACTTCATTGCAGTGTTAATGTAAGCCTACTTGTGATTAATAAATAAACTTTAACTTTACTTTAGTAGTGGTGAAATCTCTGGATCTGAGAAAAATATCCCCTACCAATTTACTATCTACTCTCCCTCCTGTCCTGAAGTCTCTAACAGTACAATGGAACTAAGAATCAAGAACTCCAATTTATAGAATGTGTTGCCATCACTGTTTGCATAGTCCTAAATCTCAGTTGTGCACCTTTGTACTTTAAGGCTTGAATTATTCTGCAAATTTACCTGAAATGCCTATGTATAGGGGTTTCATAGCTCTCAGATTTTAAGTGCTTGATTGTCCTGCAACTCATATTGCTACCTTTACCTGATGGGCTGCAAATTGGCATAGTGTGGGAATGAATGCTATTCTTTTAAATAGTTTTGAGGAATGTTGGGCTTTTCTATAAGGAAGGTTGTGTATCTGTGTGTGTGTAAATGATTTAATTAAGCTGGGGAAAATTTAGTGGAAAAGCAAAATACTGCAGACGCTGGAATCTGAAAGAAGAACAGAGGATGCTGGCAATGGATGTGGGCGGCACAGTAGCACAGTGGTAAGCACTGCTGCTTCACAGCTCCAGGGACCTGGGTTTGAATCCCGGCTCGGGTCACTGTCTGTGTGGAGTTTGCTCATTCTCCCTGTGTCTGCGTGGGTTTCCTCCAGGTGCTCCGGTTTCCTCCCACAGTCCAAAGATGTGCGGGCTAGGTTGATTGGCCATTCTAAATTGCCCCTTAGTGTCCCGGGATGCATAGGTTAGAGGGGTTAGTAGGTAAATATGTAGGGATATGTGGATAGGGCCTGGGTGGGATTGTGGTTGGTGCAGACTCGATGGGCCGAATGGCCTCTTTCTGCACTGTAGGATTCTATGAAAACTCAGCAGGCCTGGCAGCATTTGTAAGAAGAGAAAGCAGAGTCCTTTGGCTCTTCATTAGAACTAAAGGGTGGGAGAATGTGTTGGACCTGCGAAAGAGTGGGACGCAGAGGGGTGGTGGGGGATTTGCATTGAGGCAATACATGTAAGGGATATTTATAAAAAGAGTTTTAAGATGGAGGAGAATGGTCTTCCAGCTTGGGCCGGGCTTCACTGAAGCATTACAGCTGACCCAGGACACACATGTGGGTGAGTATGGGTGACCGTTTTGTGGACCACCTTTGTTCAGTCCACAAAGAGGGCCTCAACCTTCCTGATGCTTGCCATTTTAACTTAGCACCTTCCTCTCATGCCCACATGTTCATCCTTGGCCTTCAGTGAAGCCTGGCGCAAGCTGGAAGAGCAGCATCTCATCTTCCAGTTGGGCATGTTGCAACCCTCAGGACTCAACGCTGAGATCAGCAGCTTTAGATTGTGACCTTTCTCCTCCATCCTAAACCCCTTTTTTGAATATCTCATACATGTATTGTCTCAATGCAAACACCCCTTTCCCCCTCCAAAGCAGGCCACCTGTCTTTTGTTTTTAAAGTTGTTACCTTTTGTTGCAATCTCTCACATTCTCCCTCCCTTTAGTTCTGATGAAGAGTTAAATGACTCAAAATGTTAACTCTACTTTCTCTCCCTACAGATGCCGCCAGGTTGGCTGAGTTCTTCCGGCACTTTTTCTGTTCTTGTTTGTGAAAGGTTAATGGAGAACATTTGTCCTGAAGAGTTGAGGATTGAAAGGAGTGAAAATCCAGAATGCATACATTTGTAAAAAAGCTACAGTCAATGGTCTTATAAGTAAACAAATAAAGTTTAAAAATTTGTATTAGGAGTTAGAAGGGGGTTTAATTTTTTTTCACCTGTTAAATTTCAAAGGGGAGCGGAGTCCCTTTACAGTTTGCAACAGTTCCATCAATAAACAAGAGAAGGTTATTAAATTGTAGTTGATCCCAAAAATGTGAACAATAAGAAAAGACATAAAAGATTTGTATGTTTTGGAAAAATTAAGTTTAAAGAAGTATTGAGAACAATGATGGCGTGAACCCTGCCCACTTAGTTTTTTTTTCTTCGGAGAGGCTTCAGATCTGTACTAAAATCTCAGCTGTGTAGCTGGAGAGCTACATGCTAGTTTTCAGTTTGAGCCTGACACTTTGAAAAAATATGGGAAAATTCACCCCTTGTGTGCAGTTTTGGTCTTCTTATTTAAGAAAGGATACTAATGCATTGGA
Source organism: Mustelus asterias (assembly GCF_964213995.1). Lineage (NCBI taxonomy): Eukaryota > Metazoa > Chordata > Chondrichthyes > Carcharhiniformes > Triakidae > Mustelus > Mustelus asterias. The sequence goes on along the minus strand of NC_135808.1, from coordinate 86,471,736 downwards.
GGTGGTTCAGAGGAAGTTTGTTGTTTTCTGAGGAAAGGTTAGACCAACTGGGCTTGTTTCCACTGGAGTTTAAAAAGAGCGGTGACTTTATTGAAGTATATAAGGGCTTGAATGGTCTTGACAATGTGAATGTGGAAAGGATGCTTCTTCTTGTGGATGAGCCCAGAACTCGGGGGCACCGTTTCCAAATCACGAGTCGCTCTTTTAGGACAGAGGTGAGGAGAAATATTTTCTTTCAGAGGATTGTGCAACTTTGAAATTCTCTGCCTAAGAAGGTGATGGAGGTGGGATTATTGAATATTTTTAAGGCAGAAATAGATAGATTCTTGTTAGGCAAGGGAATCACAGGTTATCAGGGGTAGATGGGAACCTAGAACATGTAACAGAAACAAATCAGCCATGATCTTATTGTTTGGTGGAGCATGCTCAAGGGGCTGAATGGCCTACTTCTGTTTTTACTTCGTATGGTCTGTCTTGTTTTAAGAGAGCTTTTTCGAGTAGTTCAATATAACTGAGTAGCTTGCTGATCAATTTCAGAGGGCAATTAAGAGTCAACCATATTAATGTATTTCTGCATTCACATATAAGTCGGACCATTTAAAATATGCCAGATTTCTTTCTGTAAAGGATATTATGACCCAGATTGGATTTTACACCAATCTGATACTTCCATGGGCACTAGTACTGAAACAAATTGTTTATTAAATGGATTTAAATTCTCCAGCTGCATGTAAACATTTGAATTCATGTTTCCTGAACAGTAGCCCAGGCCTCTGGTTTACTGGTCCAGTAACATAACCACTATGCTACCCTTCCCTGATAATTTAATATTCCTTTTGTTGTACAGATTTAATGAGATTAAAACGAACAGGAATGCAGACATCCAGGAAAGTAACATCTGATAAAGAAAAGAAGAGTGAAGCCTTCATTTCTCGCCAAGCACCAGGAATGTGTTTTTCCTTCCACCAAAAGGTATATTTAATGAAATCCATTTTTGTGTTGCCAATTGCCCTGAACTATTCTTTTTGGTTACTTGAGGACTTGTATTAGATATTACTCTGCAAGACTGCAGATTTTGAATTTTCATTGTCCTATCATTTGTTAAGGAAATTGACTACAATTCTGGTTCCTTATCACTGTTCATTGAATCCCATTGCAAACTGAGTGTATCTAGATATTGGGGCAAGGCCAGAAAAAACTTCAGCTCTTATTTTTCGTGCAGAAAGAAGCCATTGAGTCTGCACTGATTCTCCGAAAAAGCATCCTACGCAGGCTCTCTCCTCTGCCCTATCCCCACAATCCACCTAACCTACAAATCTTTGGACACTAAGGGGTAATTTACCATGGCCAATCCACCTAACCTGCATAACTTTGGACTGTGGGAGAATGTGCAAACATCCACACAGTCACCCAAGGCCGGAATTGAACCCAGGTCCCTGGCGTTGTGAGGCAGCAGTGCTAACCACTATGCCACCATGCTGCCCACACACAAAAGGGTAATGCAAGACTTTAAAGGAATAAAAACCTCAAGAAAGAGGCAATGCTGGAGCTCAGAGGAGATAATAAGCTCTCAAGCAAGAGGCAATGCCAATCTCAGTGTAGGCAGTGGGAGTAGGAGTTTTTTGAAGAAGTGACTAGAATGGTTGACGAGGGAAGGGCCGTGGATGTCGTCTATATGGGCTTTAGTAAAGCATTTGACAAAGTCCCTCATGGTAGGCTGGTGCAAAAGGTTGGATCTCATGGGATAAAGGGGGAGGTGGCTAGATGGGTGGAGAACTGGCTTGGTCACAGAAGACAGAGGGTGGTAGTGGAAGGGTCTTTTTCCGGCTGGAGGCCTGTGACTAGTGGTGTTGATGTGGAGATGCCGGCGTTGGACTGGGGTAAACATAGTAAGAAGTTTAACAACACCAGGTTAAAGTCCAACAGGTTTATTTGGTAGCAAAAGCCACACAAGCTTTCGAAGCTCTAAGCCCCTTCTTCAGGTGAGTGGGAATTCTGTTCACAAACAGAGTTTATAAAGACACAGACTCAATTTACATGAATAATGGTTGGAATGCGAATACTTACAACTAATCAAGTCTTTAAGAAACAAAACAATGGGAGTGGAGAGAGCATCAAGACAGGCTAAAAAGATGTGTATTGTCTCCAGACAAGACAGCCAGTGAAACTCTGCAGGTCCACGCAACTGTGGGCGTTACAAATAGTGTGACATGAACCCAATATCCCGGTTGAGGCCGTCCTTGTGTGTGCGGAACTTGGCTATCAGTTTCTGCTCAGCGACTCTGCGCTGTCGTGTGTCGCGAAGGCCGCCTTGGAGAACGCTTACCCGAATATCAGAGGCCGAATGCCCGTGACCGCTGAAGTGCTCCCCAACAGGAAGAGAACAGTCTTGCCTGGTGATTGTCGAGCGGTGTTCATTCATCCGTTGTCGCAGCGTCTGCATAGTTTCCCCAATGTACCATGCCTCGGGACATCCTTTCTTGCTGTTTGTTTTGTTTCTTAAAGACTTGATTAGTTGTAAGTATTCGCATTCCAACCATTATTCATGTAAATTGAGTCTGTGTCTTTATAAACTCTGTTTGTGAACAGAATTCCCACTCACCTGAAGAAGGGGCTTAGAGCTTCGAAAGCTTGTGTGGCTTTTGCTACCAAATAAACCTGTTGGACTTTAACCTGGTGTTGTTAAACTAGTGGTGTTCCGCAGGGCTCTGTATTGGGACCTCTGCTGTTTGTGATTTATATAAACGATCTGGAAGAAGATGTAACTGGGGTGATCAGTAAGTTTGCGGACGACACAAAATTGGCAGGACTTGCAGATAGTGAGGAGCATTGTCAGAGGCTACAGAAGGATATAGATAGGCTGGAAATTTGGGCAAAGAAATGGCAGATGGAGTTCAATCCTGATAAATGTGAAGTGATGCATTTTGGTAGAAATAATGTAGGGAGGAGCTATACGATAAATGGCGGAACCATAAAGGGTGTAGATACGCAGAGGGACCTGGGTGTGCAAGTCCACAGATCCTTGAAGATGACGTCACAGGTGGAGAAGGTGGTGAAGAAGGCATATGGCATGCTTGCCTTTATAGGACGGGGCATAGAGTATAAAAGTTGGGGTCTGATGTTGCAGATGTATAGAATGTTGGTTCGGCCGCATTTGGAATACTGCGTCCAGTTCTGGTCGCCACACTACCAGAAGGACGTGGAGGCTTTGGAGAGAGTATAGAGGAGGTTTACCAGGATGTTGCCTGGTATGGAGGGGCTTAGTTATGAGGAGAGATTGGGTAAACTGGGGTTGTTCTCCCTGGAAAGACGGAGGATGAGGGGAGACTTAATAGAGGTGTATAAAATTATGAAAGGCATAGATAGGGTGAACGGTGGGAAGCTTTTCCCCAGGTCGGTGGTGACGTTCACGAGGGGTCATAGGTTCAAGGTGAAGGGGGGGAGGTTTAACACAGGTATCAGAAGGACATATTTTACACAGAGGGTGGTGGGGGCCTGGAATGCGCTGCCAGGCAAGGTGGTGGAGGCGGACACACTGGGAACGTTTAAGACTTATCTAGATAGCCACATGAACAGAGTGGGAATGGAGGGATACAAAAGAATGGTCTAGTTTGGACCAGGGAGCGGCACGGGCTTGGAGGGCCGAAGGGCCTGATCCTGTGCTGTATTGTTCTTTGTTCTTTGTTTTGTTCTAATACTGAGAAATCCCAGAGAGGGGGAGGACCAGAAGGAGGGCAACGAAAGACCCCGGAAGGAGAATACTGATGAGCCTTAGAAGGAGGGCAAAGGAGGACCCTAAATGACTAAATGAAAAGCTGTAGCAACAAGACCCAGTTGTGCCCATCTTTTTGTATTGTAATGAGAAGTTCTTTGAAAGTTTTAGCAATAAACTACAAGCAAACAATAAAACTTAATCAATCTTAAAGTAAGACAAGCCACAGAAAAAGAAGTAGCAAGAGTGAAGAAAAAAAGATTTGGATAAACTTAACCGAGAACTATAGAAAATGAAGTAAATGTTTGTGACCCCTAATCTAATGATTGAAGTGATATATCGCTATATCAAAGCTTAGAAAAAAGAACAAGCATTCTGAATAAGGTGGAAGTTGTTAGAAATTCTAGTAGGGCCAGTAAGAAACAGTACAACATTTACCAGCAAGCAGGGAAGGAATTAGAGTTAGAGCATGAAGATGTAAGTAAAAAGGTGAAAACAATTGAGAGAAAAAGCCACAAGCAGAACTCAACGACAGAGGTCATAGCATGGAACTCGAGAAGAATCAAGGAAATCCCATGTAATGGATGCTATCAGTTTCATGATCAGTGAGAGAACTGCTTGTCTCAGAGTGAAGCACCTCAAGGATTTGATCCATGGCATTCGTGTACGATATCCTGTATCATCTACTACAAGACCATACTGTTGAAGCAGAAATTGGACCAGGGCCACTGTTGGGAAATCTCTAGAGATCCAATTGAATGATTGAACTACCAGTCATGTGGAAAACACAAATGAGCTGGAGAAATTGACATGCTGCAGAGAGGTGGAAACTGTCTGGTGTTTGGCGGTGCTGAGGAGCGCTTAGCAATGGGGGGGACAATCCCAAAGAGAGAACAGAACCATTTGAACAAGTTAGCAATTCAGGAGAATTGTCTAATTAAAAAAAGACAAGAAGGAAGAAATGTCGAATGTAGAAGTAGAGTTTGATGCAACTACAACAAAAGAAAGAATAGCCGTTGACTGAAAATATGTACAGCATGAGAAGGGAGAGATTGTTATCAAATGTTGTTGGAGGGAATTATGGATTCACCTTAGAAGAAACTCAGAAATGGATAAACTGCATGAATTGCGAAAGTGGATGCATGAAATAAAGAACTACTCAGGTTCAAACAGAAGATTGCTTGATGCAGAAGACGAAAGGAAGAGTTTGGAAAATTAAGTCACTCAACTGAATGAGATGTACTGGAGAGAACTAGGCAAAGCAGCAATTCAGGCAGAGAAAGAAACTGAGATTACATGCCAGAACAAGATTGCTGAAATAAAAACAGAAAATTCTGGAAAATCTCAGCAGGTCTGACAGCATTTGTGGAAGGAAAATAGAGCCAATGTTTCGAGTCAGGATGATCCTTCGTCTGGATGCAAACACATGTCAAGCCAAAAAGGAAGAGATTTGGAAAGATGGCTGAAGCTCAGACATGAGTTTTTTAAAGGTTTTAGCAGAGGGGAGCGAGGTCAAGTCAACAACATTTGACTACCAAAGTATAATGTCCTGCCACATTTGGGAGGGGATAAAGGGCTAGCAAGAATTGCAGACATAAGGTGGGAAAAGCCACGGAGAAACTTATACATGAAAAAAAATTCTAAAGGTAATTCATTGAGAATTGATGCCACTGTCAGTCAACAAACAGGGAGTAATGGCATGATGGATAAATGTCACAGCATGTGTTGCAGATTTTGGACTGGAATTATAGAAGGATGGAGGCTGGAAGGAAAGCATCAGAATAGCTGAGTCTAAAAGTGACAGAGGGTTTCAACAATGATGGGCTGAGGTAGAAATGGTGGCAGGCATTTTCATGGGGCTGGAAGTAAGTGGCCTCCACAGTTGTTAATTCAGGACACATCCACTATCCAGAACAATTTCAGCCTCAGCAATCCCTCAAAACTGACAATTAGATTTTATCTGTGCTTTAAAGCTAATGCACATGCACATATTGCATAATTTGTCTTAATCTGGGCAATAATCTGGTTTAACACAAATTAACACACAAACTTGAAATTAGACTCTGTTTTGAACACTATTGATATGTATCAATTAAAGATGAATGTGCAAATTTGCACACATTCATCTTTGCATCAACATTTTGTTACAGCCACATGAGGAGGGGAAAGTGTGACTCCTTTGTCCTACCATTCCAAGTCTGACTGTAATAAGTTTCCTTGTGATTTAGTAAAAAAAGTTTTGCTCAGTGTCTGTGTTTAACCATTTACGTACTGATTACAAAAACAAGTCTGACAGGCTTTCTTGAGGTTCAAAACAAAAAGGGTTTATTTTATTTGAATTAAAGATGATAGAGATAGCAAAATATTAAAGATAAATCCGCACTTCTCGAACTTTTGTGACCCACAGTCACATACACAAGCATGTAAAATTTACAAGTTATTCTGTGGGCAGTTACCTTCTTAGCTAGTTCAATGATGAAAATTAAAATATAATTTGAGGGTTTACAGTTTGAGTCCTTGGCTGGTTTAGTGGCTTTTTCCAGGTTCAGTTAGATTCCGGGAGTGGAGCTGAAGCCTGTGTAACTGCAATTTCAGTAACTTTTAATTCATAATCTGTTTCTTCCAAAACTTGATGGTTTTTGCGCAATGGAAAATTCACTATTCCTGGGCTGTATTTCAGTCACATGACCTCCATCTCCCCATAATAATTTCTGAAGGTATTTGTTTCTCTGATGTTTGGGCTGGCAGTGCTTTTGCTTCATGGGCGGGTGTCAACGGATCAGTGCTGGGACCTCAACTGTTTACAATTTATAGAAATGACTTGGATGAAGGAATCAAAGGGATGGTTTCCAAATTTCCCGATGACACAGATAGGAAAGTAAGTAGTGAAGAAAACATAAGGAGGTTCCAAAAAAAATGGATACTTTACGTGAGTGGGCAAAGAACTGGCAACTGGAATATAATGTGGGAAAATGTGAAACTGCCCATTTTGGCAAGATGAATAAAAAAAGCATATTATCTAAATGGTGAAAGATTGCAGACCTCAGATGCCAAGGAATCTCTTCACACTCTTGAGTATCTACCTATCTTTTCCTTACATGGGGCGGGGCGGGGGGGGGGGGCTTCTGAGCAGAGGCTAAGTGATTCCTTGCAAGGAAGGAAAGTGCCATTTCAAGCTTGTGATATCTGCTTTTGACAACTTTGCAGAGATCTGATTACAGCAAGCTACCTGTTCAACCTCTCAAACATAGATTTTGCATGGCCTACAGAGAAAAGTTAAAGGATAAAAATTAGCACTGCATCAAAAATTCTTTAATGTTAACCCAATTTTGCTAGGTTAGTTATGCAACATATAGCTCTGTAAATTGTATTTCACTTCATTATGTGACTCTTGAACTTGATGATTTGATTCATGGCAGGAATCTTATATTTACCTGGCTGGCACAGAAGAGGGTTATATTCATAAATGTTCATGCTCCTATAATGAACAGTTCCTAGAAACCTATGGAGTCCACAAGGTATGTGATATTTGAAATACAAACTTCAACTTAGCTCTACTAATGATTTAATTAATAAAGAGATAGAAACATAGAAAATTGGTGCAGGAGGAGGCCATTCAGCCATTCAACCTTGCTCGGCCATTCATTATGGTCATGGCTAATCATTCAACTCAATAGCCTGATCCTGCCTTCACCTAATATCCTTTGCTTCCTTTCACCTTAACTGCTATATCTAACTACTTGGAAACATACAATGTTTTGACCACTCTCTGAGTGAAGAAATTTCTCCTCTGTCCTAAAAGGTCTTGGACAACCCCACCATTAGGAACATCTTTCTTGCATCTACCATGTCTAGTCCTGTTAGAATTTTATAGGTTTCTATGAGATCCCTCCCTCATTCTTCTGAACTCTAGCAAATATAATCCTAACTGACTCAATCTCTCCTCATACGTCAGTCCTGCCATCCCAGGGATCAGTCTGGTAAACCTTCTCTGCACTCTCTAGAGCAAGAACATCCTTGCTCAGATTAGGAGACCAAAACTGCACACAATATTCTAGGTGTGGTCTCACCAAGGCCCTGTATAATTGCATCAAAACATCCCTGCTTCTGAACTCAAATCCTCTCGTTTTGGAGGCCAACATACCGTTTGCCTTTTTTACTGCCTGCTGTGATTAGTGTATGCAGACACCCAGGTCTTGTTGCACATTTCCCTCTCCTTAAACACTGTTAACGTGGTCCCAGCTCTACTTACCGTGCTAACCCAAAAAAGGTGGCAGGAGGTGCTATGCTTTGTATCTCAAAAAAAAAGTTTAGGTAATATACTCCCAGACCAACCCCCACCACCACAACATTCAGCTGGAATTCGGCCTTTTGGCTAAGATCAAATGTAGGATCAAGTGTCAGATCAGGTGTAATACATGTTCTTGTCAGCTTCATTCTAGTATGTACCTTTTATGGGGACCATGGATTTGGAGTTAGTTTGATTTGAATTGATTTTGGAGCAAGCAAAGGGATGGATTAAGGGCCCTGTCCACTCTGCCCATCTGCTTTGTAACTCTGAGAAAGGAATAAAATTAAAAAAGCCACAACTGGAATTCCCTTCTGTCACATTTATCTGAATGCTGACTGGTGGCTGACGGATTTTATATTCTGAAGGCAATCAATTCCATCACACCCAACTTTAGTCAGAACAGGCAGGAAGTGTACGAGCATCATTCCAATGAGGCCTGATGGTTTAATGTGGCCTCATACTAGGGTAGGAGAACAGCAACTGAGCATAGCTGAAACCAACAGTAGCCAACTGGAAACAGGCTGTTATTCACTAGTATTCATGATGTGGAGATGCCGGCGTTGGACTGGGGTAAACACAGTAAGAAGTTTAACAACACCAGGTTAAAGTCCAACAGGTTTATTTGGTAGCAAAAGCCACACAAGCTTTCGAGGCTCTGAGCCCCTTCTTCAGGTGAGTGGGAATTCTGTTCACAAACAGAACTTATAAAGACACAGACTCAATTTACATGAATAATGGTTGGAATGCGAATACTTACAACTAATCCAGTCTTTAAGAAACAAAACAATGGGAGTGGAGAGAGCATCAAGACAGGCTAAAAAGATGTGTATTGTCTCCAGACAAGACAGCCAGTGAAACTCTGCAGGTCCACGCAACTGTGGGAGTTACAAATAGTGTGACATAAACCCAATATCCCGGTTGAGGCCGTCCTTGTGTGTGCGGAACTTGGCTATCAGTTTCTGCTCAGCGACTCTGCGCTGTCGTGTGTCGCGAAGGCCGCCTTGGAGAACGCTTACCCGAATATCAGAGGCCGAATGCCCGTGACCGCTGAAGTGCTCCCCAACAGGAAGAGAACAGTCTTGCCTGGTGATTGTCGAGCGGTGTTCATTCATCCGTTGTCGCAGCGTCTGCATAGTTTCCCCAATGTACCATGCCTCGGGACATGCCGGATCATCGACACAGATGCCATCATCTCACGTGAGAACACCATCCACCAGGTACACGGTACATACTCTTGCAACTCGGCCAACGTTGTCTACCTGATACGCTGCAAGAAAGGATGTCCCGAGGCATGGTACATTGGGGAAACTATGCAGACGCTGCGACAACGGATGAATGAACACCGCTCGACAATCACCAGGCAAGACTGTTCTCTTCCTGTTGGGGAGCACTTCAGCGGTCACGGGCATTCGGCCTCTGATATTCGGGTAAGCGTTCTCCAAGGCGGCCTTCGCGACACACGACAGCGCAGAGTCGCTGAGCAGAAACTGATAGCCAAGTTCCGCACACACAAGGACGGCCTCAACCGGGATATTGGGTTTATGTCACACTATTTGTAACTCCCACAGTTGCGTGGACCTGCAGAGTTTCACTGGCTGTCTTGTCTGGAGACAATACACATCTTTTTAGCCTGTCTTGATGCTCTCTCCACTCCCATTGTTTTGTTTCTTAAAGACTGGATTAGTTGTAAGTATTCGCATTCCAACCATTATTCATGTAAATTGAGTCTGTGTCTTTATAAGTTCTGTTTGTGAACAGAATTCCCACTCACCTGAAGAAGGGGCTCAGAGCCTCGAAAGCTTGTGTGGCTTTTGCTACCAAATAAACCTGTTGGACTTTAACCTGGTGTTGTTAAACTTCTTACTGTATTCACTAGTATTGCCAGCAGAATCTTTTGCAGATATCTCTGTTCTGTTATTAATACGTGATGTGGAGATGCCGACGTTGGACTGGGGTGAACACAGTAAGAGTTTTAACAACACCAGGTTAAAGTCCAACAGGTTTATTAACTTTAACCTGGTGTTGTTAAAACTCATACTCTGTTATTAATACTGCATGGTTTTTGCCATATGGTTTATGTCAATTTGGAATTCTGTGTAAATGACAATAATATCCAGATTCCACTTCTAAATGAACAGCAGCAATGAATTTATGGCAGGGTTTCCCACAGGATCCCAGTGCAGAAGGTGACCATTCAGCCCATCAAGTCTGCACCAACACTCCAAAAGAGCACCTTACCAAGGACCTCCCCCCCCCCCCCCCCCCCCCCCCCCCCCGCAAACAGTGTAACTCCACGTATTTACCATGGCTAATTCACCTAACCTACTTGGACATAATGGGGCAATTTAACAGGGCCAATCCACTTAACCTGCGCATCTTTGGACTGTAGGAGGAAACCAGAGCACCCAGAGGAAACCTACACAAACATAGGGAGAACATGCAAACTCCACACAGACACTCAAGGCTGGAATTGAACCCGGGTCCCTGGTACTGTGAGGCAGCAGTGCTAACCACTGTGCTGTCCACAAACAGAAAGAGGGATTTCATCAATCTCCCACCAGAACACCTAAAAAGATGATAGAACCCCAAGGAAAATGGTGCAAATGTCCATTTTCAGTCACTTAAGCTATTTCCATGTAGTTTTATCTGTTCTCTCATCAGAGTTGCAAAGGGAGATCAGTTGTGAATATCAAATTCTAGTTTTTTCTGAAACTGAAGTGCTGTTAATTGCCAGATTGTGATTCTGAATGTTATCATGGCTACATCGCAAAGTGAAGTGCAATTGCAGTAATTACCACAGCTATTTCCTATTGATTAGTTCTGCATCAAAAACTAGATAGAACAATGAGCAATGTTCTAGTTAACGATGCTAAAAAGCTATAATGCAAAAAGACAATATAATAAATTATAAGTACAACAACAGGCAAATCATCCTATGGCTCATTGGGTATATGCTCCTGTGCTCCCAGCAACTGGGCCATATAAATTAAGAGGGTCTCGGGCTAAGAGCACAACATGTGATTATAAGCTCAGCCAGGAAACATTACAATTGGGCGGCACGGTAGCACAGTGGTTAGCACTGCTGCTCCACAGCTCCAGGGTCCTGGGTTCGATTCCCGGCTTGGGTCACTGTCTGTGTGGAGTTTGCACATTCTCCTCGTGTCTGTGTGGGTGTGCTCCGGTTTCCTCCCACAGTCCAAAGATGTGCGGGTTAGGTTGATTGGCCATGCTAAAGTTGCCCCTTAGTGTCCTGAGATGTGTAGGTTAGAGGGATTAGCGGGTGAATGTGTAGGGATATGGGGGTAGGGCCTGGGTGGGATTGTGGTCGGTGCAGACTCGATGGGCTGAATGGCCTGTTTCTGCACTGTAGGGTTTCTATGATTCCTATGATCTTAACATTGCTAGGCAAATGAGAAAAACATTTTCGTGGATAATGTCCTAATTGTTGTTCAGTAAAGCTTTACAATCAGTCTCTCTAGGTGGATATTAGGCAAGGACTAGATTGGATTCAGCTGTGATGCTCTCACAGTCAAAAGCCTCCGACACTTGTTATCTAGGCTCACGTATAAAAAATTATCTTTGCCCTAATGGGAGTTATTGCCTCCAGGAATAGGGGGATAAGAAGAAAATTCAACTTTTAAAGATTACAGCTTCTTCATTCCTTCAATTCTTCTTAAATTCACTGGTGCTGTTTCTCAGTTGAGAGAGAAGGAAACTGCGCATAAGTACATTTCCTCAAATGTAGAAAAACCTGAATTGCGATACATTAGGAAGACCTCACTTGGAGTTGTCAAGTTATGGGACTGTTGATCATAGTTCATAGGAAGCATTGTCTTTGATTTGATTTATTATTGTCACATGTATGAGTATACAGTGAAAAGTATTGTTTCTTGCGCACTATACAAAGTATACCGTTCATAGAGAAGGAAAGGAGAGAGTGCAGAATGTAATGTTACAGTCATAGCTAGGGTGTAGAGAAAGGTCTCCAGGGTCCTAAGGATTGCCAAATCTGTAAGAGATTGAATTATTAGAGAGTTTAAAAGAATTAGAATTAAGTTTTAGAAGCATAGAACGAGAGTAAAAGATTGAATTAGAAGGTATGCCGAGCACAGCTTGCAAGAAGTCGCCTCGCTCCGGCGCCATCTTGTGAATAACTCACTGAGAGTTCATTTCAGTAAATGAAATATGACCTATTTTCAGGGGAAATCTGGGTGAAGAGCCAAAGCCTGTAATGCAGGAACAACCAAGGATGAAAAAGTAGCAGAGAGGAATTGATTGGTTGGTATTACCAGTCTTAAATTTAGAAATCTTTAAATTATAAAAGGAAAAGAGGACAGGGAAGTAAGAAACTGCGCATTTTTTTAAATCCTGGAAACAACACAATTAGAGCTAAAAATTATATAATAAATCCTGATTTGAATATGGAGAGTGGAGAAAGAAGGAAGAGTGATTAGAATTATGTTTTTATAAACCTGAAGAGGAAAATGGATAGAATGTTCAGAATAATAATCAACATCAATATGTCAAGTTTATTAACTAGTTTTCATGATGTGTAAGATTATCTCTTTTATATTTCCATTCAAGGGCCCAGTGTATAAAGTAGCATGGTCACCATTTTCTTTGGAAACTTTTCTGAGCTGCTCTGCTGATTGGTCCATTCATGTATGGAGTCAGGAAGTCCTGAAACCAGTTCTCCGCTTTTCTTCGACTATCACAAAGGCTGTGCATGACATCATGTGGTCACCAAAGTCTGCCACTGTGTTTGGAGCAGTGAATGAGGACAGAGTGGAAATCTGGGACCTTGCTGTTAGCATGTCAGTATTTATCTTACCTGTTCAAATATTGTTGATTAAGAGCTGTGCTGTTAATCTTGGAAACATATGTTTCTCAGTTGATAAAGGTGGCCTCTGGTATCTTTACAAAGACAGCCCATCGAGAAGGTCTTAGTTTTGATATTTAGTCTGTGCTGAGTTAATTAACCCACCCAAGAAAGCATTTGAAGTTCTGCAATTAGTCTTAGCTGCCATTTGACTAGGGCACATTGGGGCATGGGAAGGCAGGAAGATAGTTTAAATCAGCCAGAATTGCCATTTTTGACCAAATAATTCCTTTAGTACAGATAGGGGAAGAAAGATAATTTGATACTCCCAATGATTCCACTTTCTGTCTGCAATTAGTGTGATTTTTTTAAAGTGATATATGTCTGTATTTCTAAATCCCCATTCGTTTTACCACCACCATTAGTACCAGCAGATTAAAGATGGAGTGCACTTCGACATGTATTAACCACAAAGAATTGTTAACAGTTCACATATCATTGTGAATCCAGTGAAGCAGGAAACATTTTCCCATTCTTAAATTGTAGTTCTGATAAATTCAAATGGCTAGCGGGTAGGACATCAGATTACTTTGAAGATAAGGATGTTCAGCGGGTCGTGAAGTTATGCATTTGCAATTATTGTATTAGCAGGTCAAATTTCCTTACAAATGAACATGGAGCTTTGGAATGAGCGTGGAAGGCTTTTAAAAACCTCCCAGCCTGATGGTTCTTAAAAGGCAAAGGTGGTATAGCCTTTCTCTGTAGGTGCTGCCTTGCGAGTGTTACTCTGCAGACTGCCATCAGGTCTCTTCGGAGGTTTGGAATAAAAGGATTTCAGTATCAGATAACCAGTTTCAGACTCATGGCTAACAGGCATTGATATACAAGAGCAAGTAGATGGTGGTCTTTCACATTAAACTTGTAGATAACTGACCTCATCAACTTTCCTTTGTTGCATTGCAAATCTGGAGACATAAAGTCCAGCTATCCATTGGCTTGGTGTTTTGAAGTAAGTTTTGAACAATGCAGGTGTGAATTCCACAAAGGAGTGCTGTCTCAGCATGTTTATTCAAGGAGAAGATCTCCTATCCATTATGATTCAATTTACAACTTCCCTGAAGCTTGATAGACTGAGTTGAACCTGACTCTCTGGCTGCCATCTTAACAGTTAATCAGTGTCCATTTTTAAATGAAGAACGGCAATTCTAGAAGCTTCCATATGAGCAGTCCATGTTTAAAGGACTTGACTGTAATGTCTGCCATCGTCAAAAATACTGTTAATATTCACTATCTAGGATCACATAATAGCCTTTGCTTAAGTGAATGTGATAACCTCCACGAAGTTCATGGGGAATCATTGATTGATCTCCCTTTAGGGATTGTTGAGTATGAGTTCCCCTGGTAGTATGCAGTGGCAACCCAGCTGGAACTTATTACCTGAACCTTTTATAAGGCAGGCCCATGACTGTACTGCAGTCCCAGGTAGAGACTGGTGTATGTACACCACGGTAGTAGTTTTACTTTGCATTCTGTAATAAACTATATTCCTTTTCAGTCGGTCATCCTGACTCATTACATTGGCGACGGAGAACAAGAAAAGTTTCCGACAGTCTTGCCTTTCAACGAAGCCACTAAAACAGTGACAGGGAAATATTGAAAATGCTGCTATTTGGGAAATTGGAAACTTATGATGCAGATGTAGAAGATTGGCCCCAGTATTTTGATTTGATTTATTATTGTCACATGTATTAGTATACAGTGAAAAGTATTGTTTCTTGCGCACTATACGGACAAGGCATACTGTTCATAGGAAAGGAGAGAGTGCAGAATGTAGTGTTACAGTCATAGCTAGGGTGTAGAGAAAGATCAACTTAATGCGAGGTAGGTCCATTCAAAAGTCAGATGGCAGCAGGGAAGAAACTGTTCTTGAGTCGGTTGGTACGTGACCTCAGACTTTTGTATCTTTTTCCCAACGGAAGAAGCTGGAAGAGAGAATGTCCGGGGTGCATGGGATCCTTAATTATGCTGGCTGCTTTGCTGAGGCAGTGGGAAGTGTAGACAGAGCCAGTGGATGGGAGGCTGGTTTGCGTGATGGATTGGGCTACATCCACGACCTTTTGTTCTTGTGGTCTTGGGCAGAGCAGGAGCCATACCAAACTGTGATGCAACCAGAAAGAATGCTTTCTAAGGTGCATCGGTAAAAGTTGGTGAGAGTCATAGCTGACATGCCAAATTTCCTTAGTCTTCTGAGAAAATAGAGGCATTGGTGGGCTTTCTTAATTATAGTGTCAGCATGGGGAGACCAGGATAGATTGTTGATGATTGGACACCTAAAAACTTGAAGCTATCGACCATTTCTACTTCGTCCTCATTGATGTAGACAGGGACATGTTCTCCACTACGCTTCCTGAAGTCGATGACAATCTCCTTTGTTTTGTTGACATTGAGGGAGAGATTATTGTCGCCGCACCAGTTCATCAGATTCTCTATCTCATTCCTATTCATTCATACCGAACTTGGTGACCCTACTGGCATCCCTCCACGCCCATGCCTAGAACTGGGCTTACTGACGGGTAGTCCAAGGCAGGAACTAGTGTGTGTATATACCATGGTAGTGGTTTTACTTTGCATTGTGTAATAAACTATGTTCCTTTACAGTCGGGCTTCCTGAGTCATTACAGTCAAGTACTGGAAAACTGCAAGCATCAGTGGAACCCTATTCTAGCAAAAGGTTTCAGCACATTCAGGAGAGGAGGGAAGAAATTGGAGAATAAACAACCTGTAGTAGATAGCATTATACAATGTGATCAGGTTCTCACCTGATCCCAAGGGAACCTGTCATATGAGGGAGTAACATGGAGGAAGATTCTTTTTGCTACAGGTCTGCTGGTGGAATAGCTTAAATTGCCACCTGGGCATCAAGACACGTGGAAAGCGCTGGCCTAAAACTACACATGGAGGAGAGTACATTGATCACGCTGTGATCCATTGCTCTTACTGGGGAGGAACCTTTGGAATTTAAACTCGATTTTTCAGCCCATGCGTTGCTGGATGTCAATAAAATGCTGCCAGTAGTAGTATCTACTGCAGTAATTTGAGCCAATCATAGTGAGTGGATAGTGATAAGTGCAAGGCAGTGGGGCTCCTAAACTGTGTGAAGACAAAAAGGTGCCTGACGTTCCAAATCATATTTGGGATGGGCAGCTCACACCTGTATGATGCAACAGAGGAATGGATCCTAATTAGCTCTTACAGATGGTCATGCTGTCTTCCTGAACTTTCTTTATTGTTACATTTATGTAATGCCTTTCATATTTTTGGAACATCAGTTATCCTGAAGTGTAAGTGCTGTTGTTAAGTAGGTGAATATAACAGCAAGGTTCATCTTATCTTTATGAAGCTCTATACGGTTTTAAATCTCACATCCTAAAGTGTGATTCAGCATTTGCTTTGAGATTTGGGAAAGATTGAACAGAGACTTCACTCACTTTCATTTCTGATTGTTCAACTTAATCTGAATATTGGGATGGTGGTCAGTGATTAAAAATCCATGAAATACAGATGTGATCGGACATATTTTGTAAAAATAGATTGCAAAATTCATCTACAAGTTTTAAGTGCAGAATTACCAGAGTAAATAATCAAAGTATTCATTCTTGTACTCGTTTTGCCATTGCATCCTTTGGTAGATTGGATCCTGTTATTATCTGCCCAGCTAATGAAGGGTTAAGTTTGTCTACTATACTTTTTGCTGAAAACACAGACTGTATTCTCGTTGGTGACAGCAATGGAGAGGTCGTCATATATGAGATCCATAATATGCTCCACCAAGATAATTCTGTAAGTTACCTTTTGGACACAGCACTTAACATCATCACATAAATTTTTGTCTTCTAACTAATCCCCAATATTGTTAGTTTCTATGTGTTGTGCACATCTTTCTCTTACATAAAGATGTGCACACGTAATCAAGTCTTAAAGATGCAGACAATGTGAGTGAAGAGAGGGTTAAGCACAGGTTAAAGAGATGTGTATTGTCTCCAGCCAGGATAGTTAGTGAGATTTTGCAAGTCCAGGCAAGTCGTGGGAGTTACAGATAATCTCCAGCCAGGACAGTTAGTGAGATTTTCTCTAGATTCTCCAAATAATGGAGTTACAGATAGTAGAAATCTATTATTTGGAGAATCTAGAGAAAATCTCACTAACTGTCCTGGTTGGAGATTATCTGTAACTCCCATGACTTGCCTGGACTTGCAAAATCTCACTAACTATCCTGGCTGAAGACAATACACATCTCTTTAACCTGTGCTTAACCCTCTCTCCACTCACATTGTCTGTACCTTTAAGACTTGATTACCTGTGAAGACTCGCATTCCAACCATTATCTTGTAAATTGAGTTTGTGTCCATATATGCCCTGTTTGTGAACACAATTCCCACTCACCTGATGAAGGGGCAGTGCTCCGCAAGTTTGTGGCTTGTGCTACCAAATAAACCTGTTGGACTTTAATCTGGTGTTGTGAGACTTCTTATTGTGCTGTCCAACATGCTCAGAGCAGTGGCATGGTGAGGCCCTTATTGGGCATTAATTGCCTACGTAAGGGCCTCAGTTAGGTCATTGGTGCATAGCCTACCTAATGTCTCCACCACCACTCATAAAATCATGGCCAATGGCGCAGCACTCATCTGTTTACCCACCCCCAGATGGCTTGTAAAATTCAGCTCATGGAACCTCCATGCAGCTGCTGTCCTTCTCAACAGCGAAGTGGCTCTTCCGCAACTGGTAAAATGCTGGAAGCCTGGGAGGATGACCCTCAAACTATGCCTTTCATTGGCTAAAATAACCATCCACCTTCTGTATACAAGCAGCTGAAGGTGGTTGGGCCTTGGACAATACCCTGAGAGACTGCTGTCACCAATAAAATTCTTGCCACCTAGAACTCGGCAAAATCTCACCCTTACTCTCACAACAAAACATAAATCTAGGCGAAAGTAGTAATCTGAATTGTCACATGGATATAAAGAACAAATGGCATTAACATATTGATGATTCCGCATCCTTGCACTGACTTGGTAATGTCCCTCACCAAGGCCCTGTATAATTGCATCAAGACATCTCTGCTCTAATCTTCTTGCTATGAAGGCCAGCATACTATTTACCTTTTTGAAATCTGCTGCACCTGCATGCTTACCTCCAGTGACTGGTATACGAGGACACCCAGGTCTCGTTGCACATTTCCCTCTCCTAATTTATGGCCATTCAGATAGTAATCTGCCTTCCTGTTTTTGCTACCAAAATGGCTAACCTTACATTTATCCAAGTTATATTGCATCTGCCAATCATTTACCCACTCCTTCAACTTGTCCAAATCACACTGAAGGATCTCTGCGTCCTCCTCACAGCTCGTTCTCCCACCCAGCTTTGTGCCATCTGCAAATTTGGAGATATTACATTTAGTTCCCTTATTTAAATCATTAATATACATAGTGGATAGCTGGGATCCCAGCAATGATCCATGCGGTGCTCACAAGTCACTGCCTGCCATTTGAAAAAAGATCCGTTCATTCCTACTCTTTGCTTCCTGTCTGCCAACCAGTTTTCTATCCATCTCAATACACTGCCCCCAATCCCATGTGCTTTATTTTTACATGCTAAGCTCTTATGTGGAGCTTTGTCTAAAGACTTCTGAAAGTCTAAATAAACCACATCCACTGACCCCACCCTCCCCAATCAACCATCAACTCTACTAATTACATCCTCGAAGAATTCCAGTAGATTAGTCATAAATCCGTGATGACTCTGCCCAATCCTGCCACTGTTTTCCAAGTGTTTTGCTGTAAAATCTTTGATAATGGATTCAAGAATTTTCCCAATTATCGACATCAGGCTTATTGGTCTGTAAGTCCCTGTTTTCTCTCTACCTCCCTTTTTAAATAGTGGGCTTACATTAGCTACCCTCCAATCTGTAGGAACTTACAAGAATCTATAGAATCTTGTAAGTTGACCACCAATGCATCCACTATTTCTCAGGCCACTTCCTTAAGTACTCTGGGGTGTAAATTATCAGTCCCTGGGGATCTATCAGCCTTCAGTTCCATCAGTTTCCCCTACTAGTTTTCCCTCCAGTTTTCTCTACTAATACTGATCTCCTTCAGTTCCTCCCACTCACACTCCCATGTGTTCCCTGACATTTCCTGCTATCTTATTTGTGTCTTCCTTTATGAAGACAGAACCAGAGTATGTATTCAGTTGGCCAGCCGTTTCTTTGTTCTGCATTGTAAATTCGCCTGTTTCTAACATATATAGTTCCTCGCAAGCTTACTCTCATACTCTGTTTTCCCCTTCTTAATCAGTTCCTTGGTCCTCCTCCTTTGCTGAATTCTAAACTGCTCCCAATCCTCAAGTCTGTTGTTTCTCTTGACCAATTTGTATGGCTCTCCCTTGGATTTAATACTATATCTAATTTCCTTGTAAGCCATGGTTTGGCCACCTTTCCACTTTTACTTTTGTGACCGACAGGAATAAACAATTTCACCCATGTGTGAAATGTTTGCCATTTCATATCCACCATCATATCTTCAAGTAATGTTTCCCAATCTATCATTGCCAACTCATGCCTCATATCATTGCAGTTTCCTTCAGGACCCTAGTTTCAGAATCAACTATGTCTCTCTCCATCTTGATGAAAAATTCTATCATGTTATGGTCGCTCATTCCCAAGAAGTCTTGTACAACTAGATTGCCAATTATTCCCTTCTCATTACACAATATCCAGTCTAGAATAGCCTGCTCTCTAGTTGGTTTCTCAACGTATTGGTCCAGAAAACAATTCCATCTATAGGCACTCCAGGAATTCCTCCTCTATGGTATTGTGACTAACTTCATTTGCCTATTCTGTATGCAGATTAAAATCACCCATAATTACAGATGTTCCTTTATCATATGCATCTCTAATTTCCTATTTAATATCATTACCAATAGCACCACTACACTTTAGTAGGGGCTGCATATAGACCCCCAATGTTTTTTTGCCCTTGGTGTTTCTCAGCTCCACCCATATAATATCCTTCTTCAGTATGGTGCTAATTTCCTCTTCTACCAGCAATAAAACTCCACTTCCTTTACCTTTTTGTCTGTCCTTCCTAAATACTGAATACCCCTGGATGTTCAGTACCCAACCCTGGTCACCCTGCAGCCATGTCTCCATAATCCCAACTATATCATACCCGTTTATATCCATTTGTGCAATTAATTCATCCACTTCATTGCGAATGCTCCACTCAATGAGGCACAAAGCCTTTAGGCTCATCTTTTTAACATTATTGGGCCCATTCCCACTATTCTTTACTGAGGCCCTGTTTGAATCTGGCTCTTTGTTTCACTGCTGATCACTTTTCTTATTCCCCTTTCTGTCCTTAGTTTTTGTCCTTGATTCCCCCTCTCTAACTCCTTCCATAGGTTGCCATTCCCCTGTCATTGTAGTTTAAACCCTCCCCAAACACTCCAGCAAATAGTCTCCCTCAGACATAAGTCCCAGTCTTGTCCAGGTCTAACCCATCCAGTTTGTACTGGTCCCACCTCCCCCAGAACCAGTCCCAGTGCCCCAAGAATCTGAAACCCTCCCCCCTCACACCATCGCTTCAGTCACATATTCATCCGAAATATCTGACAATTTCTACTCTGACTAGCATATGGCACTGGTAGTAATCCTGGGATCACTATCTTCGAGGTCCGACTTCTCAACTTTCTTCCCAACTCCCTATATTCTGCTTGTACGACCTCATCCCTTTCTTTACTTATGTCATTGGTATTGATGTATACCACAACCACTGGCTGTTCACCCTCCCACTCCAAAATATGCTGTAACTGCTCCGAGACATCCTGACCCTAGCACCAGGGAAGCAACATACTATCCTGAAGTCTCGTTTGCAGCCACAGAAACATCTATCTGTTCCCCTTACAATTGGATTCCCTATAACTATTGCACTGTCACACCTTTTACTCCTCCCCTCTGCGCAGAACCAACCATGGTGCAATAAAATTGGCTGTTGGGGCTTTTCCCCTCAATAGTATCCAAAAGCAGTGTATCTGTTTTTCAGGGGAATGGCCACAGGGGCATTGTCTACCTCGTCCTCTTGCTCTGCCTGGTGGTCACCCATTCCCTTCCTGCCTGGGGAATCTTAGCCTATGTTGTGACCACCCCTCTAAATGTGCTATCCACGATACTTGCCACCTCACGGATTCTCCAGTGTCCCTATCCGCCACTCCAGCTCCCAAACCCAGGCTTTCAGGAGTTGTAGCTGGAGACACTTCCTGCACATGCTGGCCTCAGGTACTAGAAAGACTCCCAACTTCCCACATGGAGCATGACACACATACCACAGCATGGAGCTCTCCTACCATGACTTTCCCCCTATAAATTAAACTTTTAATATCAGACCTATCCAATATCAGACTATATCCAATTCTCATAGGCCCTTCTTTCCTGCTCCTTGTTATTACTGAATATACCCTTACAAACTATCAACCACAAAAAAGACCTTTGAAACTATAAGTGATAAACATTTTAAATACTTTACCTGACCTTACCAACTACTTGCGAATCAGCCCTTTCCCTTGTGTCCTCTACTACTGCAGCAGGGCAAGACCACTCTCTGAAAATTTACAAGTTGGAAAGCGAGGGGAGAAAAAGCAAGAAGCTCCACTTTCCCCTCTGCATCCAATTCCGACTCAGCTCCAAATTCCTGATACCCACACTCACTCTGGCTGTGTCTCATTCCGGATGGGTGTTTTCTCCCGCAGTTGGTGCAGAAAGCTCACTGGTATTCAACTGATTCACTAATAATAAGCATCAGCGTTCACAAATTTCATAGTTCCTTTCTTAGCAATCTGAGATAAGTATAATCCAGCTGTGGGGATTTTGAAGTTTTGAACCTTTCTAACTGTTCAGGACTTCAATTACATTTATATCACGGTGGTTAATGATATCTTGTTTTCTTTGGCATTTACAGTTGGCTGTACTCGATGACATCATTACAGCCACGTTGGCTAGCCAGATGATCAGTGATTCTTACAAATCTTCAGCAGAAGAGCCAGCTGCTGCTGCAGCTACTAACATTTGTGATCCAGTTGAGTGATTTAAAAAAAAATTAAGATAAAACTAAAAGTGATCTTACAAAAGTTAAATTCATTATTTTGAACATTATTTCTTATATTATTGTAATAATGATTAACTATAATGTTAGAAGTATTTATGTAACATAACTAATTATATTTCCTAAGAATATCTTGTCGCACTTCTTCAGCTTGGTATTACTCTACAATACTTGTAATCTGTTCTTTTCACATCATATAAACTGCTTGAAAAAGAACTTTTAACTTGTACGTTGGTGCCAGGTACTTTGGTCAATTTGGAAAGGTTGTATGAATTTGACATATATATGAATTAACAATATTTGATATTAGTTATTGCTGCAGATACTCCTTGATATTTAGAAATAAATAAGTGACAGAAGCAATTTATCTGAGTAAATTATTGGGGAGGATTCTTCGAGATAGGATTTACTCCCACTTTGAAATAAGTGGACATATTAGCGAGAGGCAATATGGTTTTGTGAAAGTCTCACTAACTTAAAAGATTGAATTTTTTGAGGAAGTGACGACGATGATCGATGAGGGTAGGGCAATGGGTGTTGTCTACATGGACTTCACTAAGGCCTTTGACAAGATCCCTCATGGTAGACTGGTGCAGAAGGTGAAGTCGCACAGGATCAAAGGTGAGCTGGCAAGGTGGGTACAGAGTTGGCTCAGTCATAGAAGACAGAGGGTAGCAGTGTGCGTTTCTGAATGGAAGGCTGTGACTAGTGGCATTCCTCATGGATCAGTATTGGGATCATTGCTGTGTGTAATAAAGATAAATGATTTGAAGGAAAATGTAAGTGGTTTGATGAGTAAGTTTACGGACGACACAAAGGTTGGTGGAATTGCGGATAGTGATGAGGACTATCAGAGGATACAGCAGAATATAGATCAGTTGGAGACTTGGGCAGAGAGATGACAGATGGAGTTTAATCCGGACAAATGATGTGGTTTATATGGATTTTAGCAAGGCGTTCGATAAGGTCCCCCATGCAAGGCTTCTCGAAAAAGTGAGAGGGCATGGGATCCAAGGGGCTGCTGTCCTGTGGATCCAGAACTGGCTTGCCCAAAGGATATTTGATATTTAGAAATAAATAAGTGACAGAAGCAATTTATCTGAGTAAATTATTGGAGAGGATTCTTCAAGAAAGGATTTACTCCCACTTTGAAATAAGTGGACATATTAGCGAGAGGCAATATGGTTTTGTGAAAGGGAGGTCGTGTCTCACTAACTTAAAAGATTGAATTTTTTGAGGAAGTGTGTGGCTTTTGCTACCAAATAAACCTGTTGGACTTTAACCTGGTGTTGTTAAACTTCTTACTGTGTTTGCCCAAAGGAGCAGAGAGTGGGTATAGATGGGTCTTTTTCTAAATGGAGGTCGGTCACCAGTGGTGTGCCCCAGGGATCTGTTCTGGGACCCTTGCTGTTTGTCATTTTCATAAATGACCTGGATGAGGAAGCGGAGGGATGGGTTGGTAAGTTTGCCGACGACACGAAGGTTGGTGGGGTTGTGGATAGTCTGGAGGGATGTCAGAAGTTACAGAGGGACATAGATAGGATGCAAGACTGGGCGGACAAGTGGCAGATGGACTTCAACCCAGATAAATGCGTAGTGGTCCATTTTGGTAGGTCAAGTGGGATGAAGGAGTACAATATAAAGGGAAAGACTCTTAGTACTGTAGAGGATCAGAAGGACCTTGGGGTCCGGGTCCATAGGACTCTAAAATCGGCCCCACAGGTGGAGGAGGTGGTTAAGAAGGCGTATGGTGTGCTGGCCTTTATCAATCGAGGGATTGAGTTTAGGAGTCCGGGGAATATGATGCAGCTATATAAGACCCTCGTCAGACCCCACTTGGAGTACTGTGCTCAGTTCTGGTCGCCTCACTATAGGAAGGATGTGGAAAAGATTGAAAGGGTGCAGAGGAGATTTACAAGGACGTTGCCTGGATTGAGTGGCATGCCTTATGAGGATAGGCTGAGGGAGCTCGGTCTTTTCTCCTTGGAGAGACGAAGGATGAGAGGAGACCTAATAGAGGTGTATAAGATGTTGAGAGGCATAGATCGGGTGGACTCTCAGAGGCTTTTTCCCAGGGTGGAAATGTCTGCTACGAGAGGACACAGGTTTAGGGTGCTGGGGGATAGGTACAGGGGAGATGTTAGGGGTAAGTTTTTCACACAGAGGGTGGTGGGCGAGTGGAATCGGCTGCCGTCAGTGGTGGTGGAGGCGTACTCAATAGGGTCTTTTAAGAGACTCCTGGATGAGTACATGGAGCTTAATAGGATGGAGGGTTGTAGGTAGGTCTAGAAGGTAGGGATGTGTTCGGCACAACTTGTGGGCCGAAGGGCCTGTTTGTGCTGTAGTTCTTCTATGTTCTATGTTCTAAATGTGAGATAATGCATTTTGGAAGGTCTAATATAGATGGGAA
Organism: Mustelus asterias; assembly: GCF_964213995.1. Taxonomy (NCBI): domain Eukaryota; kingdom Metazoa; phylum Chordata; class Chondrichthyes; order Carcharhiniformes; family Triakidae; genus Mustelus; species Mustelus asterias. Next base: position 86,447,349 of record NC_135808.1, on the reverse strand, counting down.
ATATACAGTAAATGGCAGAACCCTTAAGAGCATTGATGGGCAGAGGGATCTGGGTGTACAGGTACACAGGTCACTGAAAGTGGCAACGCAGGTGGAGAAGGTAGTCAAGAAGGCATACGGCATGCTTACCTTCATCGGCCTGGGCATTGACAAGTCATACTGCAGCTTTATAGAACTTTATAGTTGGGCTGCACTTGGAATATAGTGTTAAATTCTGGTCGCTGCACTACCAGAAGGATGTGGAGGCTGTGGAGAGGGTACAGAAAACATTTACCAGGATGTTGCCCGGTATGGAGGGCATTAGCTATGAGGAGAGGTTGGAGAAACTTGGTTTATTCTCACTGGAACGACGGAGGTTGAAGGACGACCTAATAGATGTCCACAAAATTATGAGGGGCAAGGACAGAGTGGATAGTCAGAAGCTTTTTCCCAGGGTGGAAAAGTCAATTACTAGGGGCATAGGTTTAAAATGCAAGGGGCAAGGTTTAAAGGAGATGTACGAGGCAAGTTTTTTATACAGAGGGCGGTGGGTGCCTGGAACTCGCTGCCAGGAGAGGTAGTGGAAGAAGATATGATAGTGATTTTTAAGGGGCGTCTGGACAAATACAGCAATAGGATGGGAATGGAGGGATATGGTCCCCGGAAGGGTAGGGGGTTTTAGTTCAGAGGGGCAGCATGGTCGGTGCAGGCTTGGAGGACCTAAGGGCCTGTTCCTGTGCTGCAATTTTCTTTGTTCATTGTATTTAGTTTTAATGTTATCACTGTTTGCTTCAGATGAGATTAAAGTCAGCAGTCTTGGGAAGAAACTGTATTGAATATACTATGGCAACTCTATCTTTGTGTGAATTGTTTCATCTATCCCAAACAAACACACATTCGCTCATGGAAATCCTCTTGATCAATTGAAAGATAAAGAGGGAATTTAGCAGAATTATTGACACACAGCATTGATAAAGTACAGGAGAACATACAGATTGAAATCAGCGCCAAACATTTTTCAGGGCTTCCCTGTGAGCTGCAAACCAAACAAGGTCCATACTGTGTAAGTCTCAGCACTAAAAGGCTCCCAGAGCTTTTCTGACGCCCAACAACCTGGAGCCTTTTGGAAGGAGCCTCTTACCCTGCTGCGGAAAAGTTAGATAAATTAAAACCAAAGGAGTTTCTTAAGCCCTATCCATCTCCATAATCATGCAGAATTTTAGGGCTCGCGGAATGCTTTTAAACTAATTTAGCTCTAACTCTGAAAGCATATGAACATATACACAAACATAAATTAGGAGTAGGCCACTCAGCGCCTTAAATTTGCTTCACCATTTAGTAAGATCATGGCTGAACTGATTGTAACCTCAACTCCATATGCCTGCCTACTCCGACAATGTTTCACCCCCCCCTCCCCCCCCTTATCAAGAATCTATCTACCATACTTTTGGTTGTGCCCTTAGGCCCCAACACTGATCCCTGTATCACTCCATTCGTTACATCTTGTCAAATAGAAAATTATCAATTTATTCCTTCCCTCTGTTTCCTGTTATCAAACCTACCTTTTATCCATGTCAATATATTACCCCCGTACACTTTAATAATAGTTTCTAATATTTTCCTTATGACAGATGTTAGGCTAACTGGCCTGTAGTTTCCTGTTTTTGGTTTCTCTCCTTTTTTGAACAAAGGAGTTACATTAACTATTTCCCAATCTAATGGAAAACTTTATAACTCCCTGTAGCAAGTGAATAGACATTAACCGAAGTTCATAAACTCTTAATAGTGGAGATGCAAATCTAGGCAAAGCTCAATTAAACGTTTTTGGCTTAAACTACCAAACAAAGGTATAAAGCTTTGCTGGACATACACAACCACTGTGTGGATCAGTATTCATTGAACTTATGAATTCGGCAATTCGTGCAGTGGAGTTCAATTTTAACAACACCATGTATGTCCAAATTGATGGTGTTGCCATGTGTTCCCCTGTGGGCCCAGCTCTCCCAAACATCTTTGTTGGGTTCTCTGATGGAATGGCACCTAACTCTTTCTGGATATTTGCAACATGTACCAACGACTTTTCTTTTCTTCCACCAGATTTCTGCAATTTTTTGATTGTTAGGAGTGTGAATCAACCACCTTGCCGCCAGTTTTCTTTGTGGTATTTTTAAAGAATAGGCTTGCAGACCACGAAGGTACAAACAAGCGCTTTATTGGAAAGGTGTCTACTCTACAGGCTGTTAGGACAGACTGCTTGTTTGCCTGCATGAACAGCCGATGATGACATCAGGATGTCACATGATTGGTCTCTTAAAGTGCCCTTGCTCCAACTGGAACAGCGTGAATACACAACACTAACCTCCTACCCCTTATATATTTCCAATATGTGGATGGTATGTTTGCTATATTTAAATCTGCAGCTGCATGTAATAATTTCATTACATGTCTTAATGGGCTCCATCCTGTGCTCAAATTCACCTTTCAAATGAAGCCGTTGAATTAACTCCCTTTTCTTGACATGTTAGTTGAGAAATCTGCCATGGAGTTGTCGACCACAGTCATTGAATGGCAGAACACACTCGATGGTCCAAATGGTCTACTTCTGCTCCTACGTCTTATGGTCTACCATAAGCCTACTTTCACTGGTCTATATGCATTTGGATTCTTAAAAGTTGCATACATTATAAAATTGGCATTATCGACAACCTTGTAAATAGAGCCCAAGCTACTTCTCACCATGCAAGCTTGATGCTGAAATAGGGCGCATCAAAAGCATCTTGCAGGATGGATACCCTGATCAGATCATTTTGCACCGTATAGTGTGCAAACTCATGAATGGACCTAAGGCTGTCACTTTTGGTGTTGAAAAGTGCCCAGTCTTCTTCAGAATTACCCTGGTAGGGCAAGGTATATCAAACATTGGAGCAACGGGAGAAGCTAGCAGTTTCACACTGTTACTATGCCGTACCTACATGAATGGTATTTGTCACTAACAGAATGCTGCCATCAAGCCAAGAAGGCATTCTGCCTATCAAATGAGTAATGTAGTACATGATATGCTAGGTAATATCTGACCAAGTGTGGCACCAGGAGCCCTAGTAAAATTGGAGCTAGTGGGAATTGGGGGAAAATTCTCCACTGGTTGGAGTCATACCTAGTACAAATGAAGACAGTTGTGGTTTTTGCAGGTTCATCATCTCAGTCCCAGTACATCACTGCAGGAATTCCTCAGGCCAGTGTTATGCTAGGTATGTAGGCTGTGCAAATGAAAGACTGGAGGATTGCATCAAACAGCATGTCCCAGTCACTGTTCGCAAAAAGCAAGGTACAGAACGCTGTGTGATCAACAGCGAACATCTCCACTTCTGGGCCGGAATTCTCTGGCCGTTCACGTCACAGGGATTCTCCAGTCTTGCTGCAGTGAATGAAGATTTGGCTTGCAGCGGTGGCAGGGCCCTGGCCTTATGATGAAGGGAAGGACATTGATGAAACTACTGAAGATGTTTGGGCCTTGAACACTATCCTGAGGAATTCCTGAAGTGATGTACTGGGACTGAGATGATTAACCTGCAAAAACCACAACTGTCTTCATTTGTACTAGGTATGACTCCAACCAGTGGAGAATTTTCCCCCAATTCCCACTAGCTCCAATTTTACTAGGGCTCCTGGTGCCACACTTGGTCAGATATTACCTTGATGTCAAGGAAAGTCACTTGCGCCTCATCTCATGTTTGGATTAAGACTGTAATGAGGTCAGGAGATGAGTGGACCTAGTGGAAACTCAACTGAAAGTCAATGAGGAGGTTGTTTCTGAGTAAGTGTTGCTTGATAAACAATTGATGACCCCTTTCATCATTTTGCTGATGATTGAGAGTAAAATAGGGCAATAATTGGTCAGGTTGGATTTATCCTGCTTTTAATGGACAGGATATACCAGGGCAGTTTTCCACGTTGCCAGGTAGATGCCATTGTTGTAGATGTTCTGGAACAGCTTGACTAAGGGTGCAGTTAGTTCTGGCATATAAATCTTCATTTTCATCTTCTATTGCTGGAATAGCCTTTGCAGAATCCATTGCCTTCATTAATATAATGTGGAGTGAATCACCATTAGCTGAAGACTGGCATTTGTGATGCTGTGGACATCAGGAGGAGGCGAGATGGATCATCCACACATCACTTCTGGCTGAAAGTTGTTGCAAATGCTTCAGCCTTATCTTTTGCATGTGCTGGGCTCCCCCATTATTGAGGATAGGAAATTTGTGAAGCCTCTGCCTCCATTAAAATTGTCCGCAACCACTCAAAATTGTCAGACTGCAGAGCTTATCTGTTGGCTATGGGATCAGTTGGCTCTGTCTATTGAATGCTGCTTCTGCTGTTTGGCATGCAAGTATTCCTGTGCTGTAGGTTCACCAAGTTGACACCTTATTTTTAGGTATGCCTGGTGTTTTTTCTAAAATGCCCTCCTAAACACTTCATTAAACTTGGGTTGATCCCCAGCTTGATGATAATGATAGAGTTGGAGATATGCCAGCCATGAGTTTATGGATTGTGGTTGAATACAGTTCTGCTGCTGATGATGATCTACAGAGCCTTATGGATACCCAACTTTGAGTTGTTCTGTTCAAAATCTACCCATCCTCAATCTGAAGGTGGGACTTCATCTTCACAAGTACTGTGCGGTACCGGGTCACTCCTTCCAATACCCATCATGGACAGATAGAGTAGTGAGGATGAGGTCAAGCATGTTCTTCCCTCTTGTTGGTTCCCACACATGTCACAGACCCAGTCTAGCAGCTATGTTCTTTAAGATTCATCCAGCTCAGACATTAGTGGTTCTACTGTACTCCTGGTGATGGATATTGAAGTCCCCCACCCAGAGTACACTCTATGCCCAAGCTAGTCTCTGTGCATCCTCCAAGTGGTGTTCAAATGGAGGAGTATTGATTGTTCAGCTGGGGCGGGGGGGAGGGGGGGGGGGCAGTAGGTGGATCATAGAATCTTTGCAATGCAGAAGGAGGCCATTTGGCTCATTGAACCTGCACTGACCACAAGTGCACCCAGACCCTATCCCCATAACCCCCTTATTTACCCTGTTAATCCCCCTGACACTAAGGGGAAATTTACAATGGCCAATCAATCTAACCCACACATCTTTGGACTGTGGGAGGAAACTGGAGCACCTGGAGGAAACCCACGCAGACATGGGGAGAATGTGCAAACTCCACACAGACAGTCACCCGAGACCGGAATTGAACCCGGGTCCCTGGCACTGTGAGGCAGCAGTGCTAACCACTGTGCTTCTGTGCCGCCCTGGAAATCAGCTGGTTTCCTTCCCCATGTTTGACCTGATGCCCATGAGACTGCGTGTAGTCCAGTCAATGTTGAGAACACCCAGGGCAACTTCCTGTCCCTCCCAACTGTATACCACTGTGCCACCATCTTTGATGGCAGAGGACATACCCAGGGACTGTGATTGTCGTGTCTGCTACATTGTTTGCAAGGGTCTGATTCTGTGAAAATGACTATGTCAAGCTTTTGCTTGACAATCCCAATTTTGGCACAAGCCCTGTTGAGCCGGTGTATGGTTTGCTTTATTTATGCAAAGACTTCATTTTAAGATATTTCTGTCTATGCAATTACATTTACATGCAAAGCTTAAAAAATTAACCAACTCAACTTTAACTTGACTGCATTTTAAAACTCAGAAGGCATGCTGGGTTAGCTAGAAAATTCACTGCATTTTTGAAAAGTACAATGCCAGCAAAACAGTTTTTTTTATAAGCCAAACTTTTTCATAAACAACATTTGCAAGGCTTTGCCTGTTTCTCCAAGTTAGAGACAGCATGTGCCAAATAATTTCGATAACAAGATGACGAATCACATATATTGTAGTTTCAGCTCTATGTGCAGCCTTGTTCACTTTATGATGTGGAGATGCCGGCGTTGGACTGGGGTGGGCACAGTAATAAGTCTCACAACACCAGGTTAAAGTCCAACAGGTTTATTTGGAATCACAAGCTTTTGGAGCGCTGCTCCTTCATCAGGTGAGTGAGAAACTGAGGAACACTCACCTGAGGAAGGTGCAGCACTTCGAAAGCTCATGATTCCAAATAAACCTGTTGGACATTAATCCCTGGTGTTGTGAGACTTCTTATTGTTCAGTTTAGTTCAGTCTGTTTTGGAGTTCAATGTGTGATCAGTACAGGGCTGGCAGGAAAGGCCAGTCTCTCTCTCTCTCTAGCTTTTTTCTCTTTCTGTTTGTTTTTGTAATGATTTAATTTTAAATTCTGTTCAATAAAAGAAATTCATCGTACCAGTACCGTCTTTGTCTATTCAAAGGAATGAATGGATCCTACAAGCCCCCAGATGCTCGTAAGGAAGACTTTGCAAGGTCTAGGTCAATGCCAGATGGTCTGTCCGGTATCATTCCATTTTGTAGCAAGACCATTTTGCTTGCTAGGCCATTAAAGAGTCAACCACCAATGGTTTTTTATGACTATGGTTTCAAGGTTACTATTACTGAGACTGGTTTTTAATTCCAGATTCCCACCAGCTGCTGCTGTGGGATTTGGAGCTGTGCCTCAAGAGCATTAGACTGGGATTTTGCATTATTAGTTCAGTGACTTTACCACTACACTGCACCATCGGCTCCCCTCAAAGAACATTAGTGTTTTTACAACAATTGATGATAGTTGTCATGGTCACCGTCATTGATACTGGCTTTATATTCCAGATTTATTAATTGAATTTAAATTCCACCTGCTGCCATGTTAGTATTTGAGCCGATGTGCCCATAGTATTTGCTTGGGCTTCTGGTTTACTAGTCCAGTGACATTACTGTTAAATCACTCTGAGGATGCCATCAAAGGATACTATTTGCGTCCTCCCTAATTATTGAATTCCCTACACTACACATTATGATTTTTCTCCTGTTCCATCTCCCTTTGGACAGAATCCTGCACCAAGGTGCCATGGTTGGCAATCAGGCTGCCCTTCCAACGGTTTTTTTCTTTAACCTCACAGTAGCAAATATGTTATACCTGTTTAAAGACTGCATTGTGGTTCACTGTCTTACATGTTTGCTTAAAATTTTTAATGGAATTCAGAAGAAGTGAAAAATTAACTTCCCAATCTATTCTGAAAAGGACATACCTGCAAAATTATAAGTCATTACATCAGGAGCTGTCCAATAACTTACCTAAGTGGAGGTAACTCATCGATTAAAATTTTTGAGGCCACATGCCCGCAGCAGGACCTGGTATACAGTTGGCATATAAAATTGTTACTGCTTTAAATATTCCACCTAATGATTTCTATTTACCCTCAGGTGTTATTGTAGACTGAATCACCAGGCAATTCAAGGGTGAAAGGAATTACTGCTGAGCCCAATTCAACTTTCTTCAAAATCCACGCATATGCACATTACCATCAAGTGGATCAGGAAATGGATGCCACTGGACTTTATTTTTCACTTTATAGCCCAGAATTCTTCATATCCCAACTATCGCCCTGGTTTTGATTAACTCAATGTATGTTTTTTTTCACTGAGTCTTCAAGAAATTGCAGAAAATGGATATCTGTTCAGAATTATAGCACAACACTATTATTATTATTAGTCTGAAGAAACAGAATGACATCACTTTGAGTAAATAAAATAATTTGCACCCAAAATTGCTTTTTATAGTTAGTACAGTCATATCAAATTAGTTTAGTACAATAAATCTATCAGAGGTTAAGTCAAAAAGAAATCCATTTAGACTAAAATAGACTACTAGCAGTAGATTTATTTCTCTACTGAAATATGAAGATTTTACATCAAACAGTCCCAGATTAAAAATGTTGGCATAGTTATATAACTTCAAGATAAAATTTTAAATTAAGTATTAATATCTGGCATTTTAAATATGTTAAATGAATAGATCTCACACAAAATAAGTTATTAAAGTAAAATTTGCTAATTTTTTGTCGAAGAAGTGAAAGTTGTTTAATCAGTTCTGCATTCATTATCTGATATAAACCAGAAGTATCACTTCCAGGGCTTCTGTAAATAAATCATATATGCAGCACAAAACTCCATTTTTGATGTCAGAGTATGTATTGATCAAATGATGTGTGAAAATGTGAAGGTCTGTTGGGGTCAAATTAAATCATTTTTTTAATGCAAAAATATTCAGTGACGTTTTTCTTTTTTGTGATTCTGTCCTCTTTCTGCCCCCCCTCTCCCGAAGATGCTAATTCTTTCTTAGGAATGTTTCATCAATTGGTACCTCCCTCTTATACAATGGGTAATACCAGATTTTTGATCAGTGGGCACATCAGTCAATTCCACTTCTGACAAAAAGCAATAAATAGGCACAACAGGATTTTCAGACATGAACCATGGGCTTGAAAACTGTACTTGATAACTTTTAAAAATTCAATAATGGAGTATGAGCGTCACTGGCAAGGCTAATACATTGTATATATTGCTGAAGCTTTGCGCTGGTGAAGAGGGGAGTGAGTCAGAGGTATACATTTCAGAAAAAGGCCCTTCGGCACATCAAAGACAAACCACCCAACTATTCTAATCCCATTTTCCAGCACTTGATCCATAGCCTTGTATGCCTTGACATCACAAGAGCACATCTAAATACTTCTTAAATATTATGAAGGTCTCTGCCTCCACCACCCTTTCAAGAAGTGAGTTCCAGACTCACAATACCCTTTGGGTGAAAAGGTTTTCCTCATATCCCCTCTAAACCTCCTACCCCTTACCTTAAATCTATGCCCCCTAGTCATTGATCCCTCCACCAAGGGGAAATGTTTCTCCCTGTCTTTCTGTGCCCCTCATAATTTTGTATTTTTCAATCCTGTCCCCCCTCAGTTTCCTCTGCTCCAAGGAAAACAACCCCAGTCTATCCGATCTCTCTTCATAACTAAAACTCTCCAGGCCAGGCAACATCCTGGTAAATCTTCTTTGCACCCTTTCCAATGCTGTTACATCCCTCCTATAATGTGGATTCCAGAACTGCAGCCAATACATTGGCTGTGGCCTTAACAACATTTTATATAATTCTATGATGTGGAGATGTCAGCATTGGATTGGGGTGGGCACAATAAGCAGTGTCACAACACAAGTCCAACAGGTTTATTTAGTATCACAAGCTGCTCCTTCATCAGGTGAGTGGAGAATTGGGTTCACAAGCAGGGCATATATAGACACAGACCCAATTGCAAGATAATGGTTGGAATGTGAGTCTTTACAGGTAATCACATCTTTACAGGTACAGACAATGCAAGTGGAGAGAGAGATATGCACAGGTTAGTGGTCTGAATTGTCTCAGGCCAGGACAGTTAGTGAGATTTTGCAAGCCCAGGCCAAATGGTGGGGGTTACACGTAGTGTGACATGAACCCAAGATCCCGGTTGAGGCCGTCCTCGTGTGCAGAACTTGGCTATCTGCTCGCCGATTCTACGTTGTCATGAGTCTTGAAGGCCACCTTGGAGAACGCTTACCTGAAGATTGGAGGCTGAATGCCCATCACTGCTGAAGTGTTCCCCGACAGGAAGGGAAGGGAATACTCCTGCCTACTGATGGTTGAGCGGTGTCCATTCATCCAGGTTATCGTAGTGTCTGCATGGTTTCGCCAATGTACCATGCCTTGGGACATCCTTTCCTGCAGTGTATCAGGTAGACAACGTTGGCTGACTCACATGAGTATGTACTGTGTACTTGTGCACTCATTCAGGCAAGTGCTGGAAATTCTATCACACTCCTGACTTGTGCCTTCTAGAGGGTGAACAGGCTTGGGAGGTTCGGTGGTGAGTTACTTGCTGCAGAATTCCCAGCCTCTGTAGCCTTTTATATGGCTGATCTAACAAAGCATCTGGTCATCCAATATGCTGATAGTGGAGGAATCAGTGATGGCAATGTCATTGAACATTAAGGGAAGATGGTTAGAATCTTTCTTGTTGGACACAATGCTATCCTTGCACTTGTGTGGCCCAAATGTTACTTGTCATTTATCAGCCCAAGCCTGAATGTTGCCTTGGTCTTGCTACAAGTGGGCATGCACTGCTTTGGGATCTAAGGAGTTGTAAATTATAGTACACACTGTGCAATTATCAGCAAACATCCCCACTTCTGATCTTACGGTGGATGGAAGGTCATTGAAACAGCTGAAGGTGGGTGATCCTGAGGAACCCTTGCAAAGATGTCCTGGAGCTATGATTGGCCTCCAACAGCAAAACCATCTTACTTTGTGCTATAGGTATGACTCCCCCAACCAATGGAAAGTTTTCCCCATAATTCCCCTTGACTTCAATTTTGCAAGGGCTTACTTGATACTTCACTCGGTCAAATTTGCCTTGATGGCAAGGACAGCTGCTTGCACCTCACATCTGGAATTCAGTTCTTTGGACCAAGGCTGTATACTTTTCACAATACATTTCACTGTATACTAATACATGTGACAATAATAAATCAAATCAAATCAAATGTAATGGGTTCTGGAACCAAGCTCTGGTGGAACTAGGCTGTGAAGCATTTTACCAACTGTGACAATCTAGAAACAAAACAGCAAAACAGCTCATCACTGTGCTTATCCTGCCATTTCTGATCTTTCATTGCTACTGTCTCTACCTTCTTGTTGCACCTCACTATTTGCTGTTTATTACAGAAGTGTAATCGGAGACAGCTCTGGGCATACATGGCTTCAGAACATCTCTGATTAGTCAGGGCCCTTAGTCCTGACTTAGTCCTAAATACTACTGCCCCAAGCTATTATTACTGGTACAAGTACAGTCGATACTAGCATTCATTATACCTGATAGGAAACTTTATCAAGTTTAAGTTTCTCTATTAATAATGCCTTGTGCAACCATTCAGACCGCCATCATTAACAAATAAAACACACAGAAATCTATTACAAGTGGTTCATAATGTACATGTACCATCCTAGGAGAACATGTATTCTCTGAAGATACATCTCCAATTCACAATTTATAACCATAGCTTGTTCAAGCGACAGAAAATACCTGCTGCTTACATTGGTGCAGCTGCTAGCTAAGAAAATCAATGAAACAACCTGGTCTAGGATGAAATAATCCCTTTTAGTCTTTTGAACTGGAGCTACCAGCTAAGAACATAAAGGATAGAAGCTGGAGTAGGCTATGCAATTATTTGAAACTGCTCTACTGTAGCTAATCTTTGACCATCAAAGACAAAGCTGGCTCTGATCAACATCCCATCATAACCTGGTGTTGTGAGACTTCTTACTGAACATCCCACCAGCCACCTTAAACCTTCAATAATTAAAACAAAATGCTGGAAAACTTTAGCAGGTCAGGCAGGCAACATTTGTGCAGGGAAATAGAGTAAATGGGAGGGATTTTATGGCCTCGCTCATCCCGGAACTGTAAAATCCCACTCAAGGTCAACGGACCTTCCCATTGTCTGCCCCTCGCCTGCTTCAATTCCCATGGAAGACAAGACGATAGAATTTCAGCCAATGTTTCAGGTTGAGTGACCTGAGTTATTTTTATTTCAGATTTCCAGCATTTGCAGTATTTTGCTTTTGATCTCACCCTCCTCGCCACCAACCTAAGTTTCAGGAGTGAATACAATCTACAAGGCACACTGTAACAATTCAGCAAACGTTCTTCGATAGCACTTTCCAAGTCTTCGACCTCTGTCATTTAGAATGACAAGATAAGCAGATGCATGGGAACACCAGCATCTACACAATCCCCTCCAAGCCACCCACTATCATCACTTGTTCCTTCACTGTCATTGGGTCAAATATCTGATACTTCACTTTCCTGGATGAGTGCAACTCTAGCAACATTCAGGAAGCTTGACATCATCCAGAACAAAACGGCCTGCTTGATTTGCACCTCATCCACTGCCTTAAACATTTACTTACTCCACAACTGACACACAGTGGCAACAGTGTATACCATTTACAAGATGCACTTCTGCAACTCGCCAAGGCTCCTTCAACTCTACCTTCCAAATCCGTGATATCTACCACCAAAAATAGAACCAAGGGAAGAACAAGGGTAACAGGTGCATGAGACACCATCATGTGCAAGTTCCCCTCCAATTCACACATCATGCTGACTATATCTTCATTCCTTCACTATTACTGGGTTAAAATTCTGGTACTCCTCCCAAACAGTATTTTGGATGTACTCACACTACATGGACTGCAGTGGTTCAAGGCAGTGGTGCACCACCACCGTCTCAAGGGCAATTAGGTATGGGTAATAAATGCTGTCTCTAGCCTGGCCCACGTCCATTGAAAGAATAAACAAAAACACTTCCTCCCCAACAACTGTGGGTATACATACATACATTACATGAACTGCAACAATTCAAGAAGACAGCTCACAACTACCTTCTTGGGGGCAAGTATGTATTGGTAATAATAATTCTGGTCTTGCCAGCAAAACTTATAATACATGGATGAATAAAAATAAAAGACCCAGCACTATATATCAACAATGTCTGTTGCACTGGAAATTGATCTGCTGATTTTTGGATGCAGGGGTTAAGATTCATGAACTGCTCAGCTAGCCTCTACTTCTTAAAGATGGTCGATCCCTTTTTAAGGAAAGCTGTACAGGATTATAAAAGTCTGCTCTTGAACAATACAGCAGCAAATTCACAAAAGGAATGTGGTCAGGGAAAGGGTTCATAGCTGTATCACTGGTGGCATTGATGACCAAGGTGCACCTTGGAGAGGGCATGCTTCGCAGGGATCCCTAAAGGCAGATCCTCCAAAGGCAATGGGAGAAAGTGGTAGGGGAGCTCCTGTGCATTCCTTTGAGGTTGTGTAACATTGGGATATGCCTGTGATGAGCCACTGGACACATGTGAATAGCTGCCAAACCAGAGGGAAAAGATTCAAAAACAAGAATGAGATATTCATCTCCAATTCTGTCTCGGTGTTTTCTCTCATAGTGTGACTCTCCTTCACAAAAGGTGATATCGTGTAACCATGAAAGAGACAGGAAAATTAATAATAATAAAAAGATATGGTGGGGGGGGTGGTGTGCTGGTGTGGGGGGGGGGGGGGGGTGTGCTGGTGTGGGGGGGGGGGGGGGCGGAATTTTCCAGCATCTGAGGAATTGTGAATGGTGCTGAACATTGTGCAGTCATCAGCAAACATCCCCATTTTTAATCGTATAATGGAAGGAAGGTCACTGATGAAGCAGCTGAAGATGGTTGGGCCTAGAACACTACTCTGAGGAACTCCTACAGCATTGTCCTGGGGCTGAGATAATTGGCCTCCAACAACCACTATCATCTTCCTTTCGCTAGGCATGACTCCAACCAGTGGAGATTTTCCCAATTCCCACTGACTTCAATTTTGCTTGGACTCCGTGTCACTCAGTCAAATGATGCCTTTATGTCCAAGGCAGTCACTCTCACCTCATCTCCTGAGGTCAGCTCTTTTATTCATGTTTGGGCCAATTGCTGTAATGAGGTCAAGAGCCAAGTGACCCTGGTGGAACTCAAACTGAAAACCTGTGAGCAAAGCATTGCTCTATAAATATGGCTTGATAGCACTATCAGTAACACTGACGTGAGGTACAACACGGACACCGGATGACCTAATTTTTACAGAGGGAGGCTGAACAGAAATGAGCTGGAATAGTCAAATCTAGAGGTAGCAAAGGCAAGGATGAGGGTTTCAGCAGCAGATGAGCTGTGGCAAAGAGGTGAAATCAGTTGATGTCACAAGAGTTGAAGTGATGATCTTAGTGATGGTACAATTTCTTTCTAAATTGGAGAAATTATTTACAGTTTATTTGCATCAACTTAAACAAACAGAAGTTAGATAAATGCAGCATATCACAAATGCTGTAAGAAGTCTCACAACACCAGGCTAAAGCTCAACAGGTTTATTTGGTAGCACGAGCTTTCCAGGTACAGATAGTGCACATTGTCTGTACCTGTAAAGACTTGATTACCTGTTAAGACTTGCATTCCAACCATTATCTTGAGTCTGTGTCTATATATGCCCTGTTTGTGAGCCCAACTCTCCACTCACCTGATGAAGGAGCAGCTGTTGGACTTTAACCTGGTGTTGTGAGACTTCTTACTGTGCCCATCCCAGTCCAACGCCGGCATCTCCATATCATTATTACAAATGCAACCTTTACCTTATGCAACAGTTCAATAATTACACCTTTCAGCAAGAACACAAAGATTGTGCACAATGTTTCCTTGTCATTTGGGGAATTTTAGACTCTGCTGAGACATTTAAACAATATAGTAAAATAAAAACAGCAGTATTATAGCTTTAAAATGACTGGACTACATAGCAACATAAAACAGTAAATGGATAATGACAGGCCCAATGATTTTATTGTTGATTTTTACAGACTATGATCTGCTCTTTCACTTTGTCTTTAGTTTCTCCAGTTTTTCTGTGCCAGTGTGTTATCGGTATGCACAACATTTTACTGTTTGTCAATAGATTAAAGTGTCATTTTTCCAATGTCAGAAACCAACTTGAAAGATGGCCAATTTTTCTACAACTGGGTAGGTGCTTTATAAGATAATCAATGTTGACTTACAGCTTATTACATTTTGAATTTTTGGTACCATAAATTGCAAAATTTATTTTGGGGTCACCTCAAGTTTTTATGTGAAGCAAATGTACAATTTACTCTAGCTTTTAAATTGATTACTAAGAGCCGCATGATGGTTTAGATGGTTATATTTTCCATAATGTAAAATATAGGCCAGCAAGGTCCCAGGTTTGATCTCCAGTCTGTTTTGAATTAGTGATAGAATATTATGATTGGCTTTATAGACCTTCAGCAAAGGGAGAGAGAGAGAAAATGTCACTCAGCCATTCCACCATTGTGATGACTGCAATGTCCTTGTTGGAAGTCCAAAGCTTATACCTCCAAGTTCCCACAAGAGCAGAAGACAAATACACTTTGGGATTTGTGGACTCAGCTTTAACTCTGTGTAAATGACTGGGTTTTGACTGAGGTAAAATCTCACCAGACGATTCAGTTAGAATCGTTCTCTTCCAGTAGAAAGGGATAATTTTGAATGTAAAAAGGTCCAGTGTGATTTAATAAGCTGTTTTTGAGAAATTAAAATGTGATCTAAATTAAAGAATGAACAAACAAAATGTGCTAATGTCTGAAATCAAATGAAAATATTTGATTTCTGTTTTGGAAATATTTTATTGGGCTGTGAAGTTTCTCCAGGACTCCTGGGTAAAATAGAATGGTAAGTAATGGGAAAACATTTAGCAGATAGAGACAGAAAATACACTGAATTTGAATTGGAATAACCAACGTTGAATGTAATTCAAATGGATACATTAATCTGGTGTTAAAGTATATTTTATTGAAAGGTAAGCATAGATGAGATTAGTAAATTAATAGATTCTTTTTGGAGATATTTGTGCCCTAGTCTAGGAACCTTTTTTTAAGAGAACTGAATTTGATAGTCTGGCCACTACCCGAAGCATTGGGACTATGCAGGGAGAGATGAGAAAAGTCTTCAAGACCTTTTGATAAGAGTCAAGAATGTATGACCAGGTATTGGGACACCGCGTGCATGCAGATGTGTTACGTGTGAAGTAACTAACAGAATATGCAAGAAATCAGTTCAAAAATGGGCTGGTTCAAAGGTCAGGAGATAGTTAGTAAAATGCACTGAAGAACAGATCTCAGTCTTGTGCAACTACTTGAAAAACAACATGAAATGTGGCCAGTAGTGTGAGACAACATCCTTAAACTGTCAAGCAAAGACACATACTCCATACAGAAACTGACTTTAAAACATTCAGGATAGAATTAAACATGCTATTTATCAAATGAGTAGAATTAAAGTATAAGCAATAAAATTTGGATTGGAATCGTTAAGGATCTGGGAGTAATGATCCTTAGTGAGAAATATCTGCAAATTGGATACAGGTTTTTTAAAAAGAGAGAGCAATATTTAAAAAGTTCTATACAGATTGGGCGGCATGGTGGCACAGTGGTTAGCACTCTGCCTCACAGCGCCAGGCACCCGGGTTCAATTCCCGGCTTGGGTTACTGTCGGTGTGGAGTTTGCACATTCTCCCCGTGTTTGTGTGGGTTTCCCCCGAGTGCTCCGGTTTCTTCCCACAGTCCAAAGATGTGCGGGTTAGGTGGATTGGCCATGCTAAATTGCCCCTTAGTGTCAGGGGGACGAGCTAGGGTAAATGCATGGATTTATGGGGATAGGGCCTGGGTGGGATTGTGGTTGGTGCAGACACGATGGGCCAAATGGTCTCCTTCTGCACTGTAGGATTCTATAATTCTATGATTCTATTACCTCATTCAAATGGCTATAAAATCAAATCCTCACAGAACTGCAGGAATTTCTCCTTATCAGGCAATGACAGAAAGACTCACGAGAACACCAGGCCATTTGACACTGACACTGACAGCAACAGGTCCTACAACATAGGAACCATTCAGTTCAAATTGGCTGGAACGAACAGCCCCAGTAAATGAGCATGTGGCAAAAAAATTGCAAAAATACAATTGAAAGGACTGAGGCTTCACTAATGCATGAAGTTAGGATGCAACAAGAGATTAGAAAAAGTGAATAAAAGTTAGATGGAAAAGCACTGATGGCAGAAAGTTGTTAAAGTAAGTGAACATCCTTGGTTTAGAAATATTTCAACTATTTTCCTGTTAGTGCAATTGATAACCACAATTGTCATTATTTTCACCCTTTGCTGCTTGAGGGTCCTCACTAGACTCCAAAGACTGATTTGAATTGGAGGCAAATTATCATGCCTCAAAAATGTACAGAAAAAGAGATCAAATAAGTAGCAAGGGATCAATGTTTTGGCAATATGTCTCACCCTGAACCCCAGGAGATGTAAATAAGCCTAGATTGTAGTGTAATTCAGCCATTTTTAGATTAATCTCATTATATATATATTGCAATAAGCTAACAAAGTCAAATGCATTTTGTGCTAAGAAGCTATTTTGTGTTCTGTACTTTATAATCACTCACATGTGATTATAATTAAAAATTATTATACAATTAGGAACCAGCCAAAAACAGATGACTGACCAAATAGTCAATCAAGTTACAATTGAAGGAATAGTAATTAATCAAGTAATTAAGTTAAAGTTGGACTTAAAACCTTGTAAGTTTAAATGCTATTTTGATATGTCTGCTCGGACATGTTGTGTTAAGCTTAGCAAAAGTCATGATCAAATTGGCAAAGTCAAATAACAAGACACTGGTTAAGAAACATTGTCCATTCAAACACCAACTAAAAAAAAATCAACATTTAAATTAACCAATTGTGAATTTACACAGATATGGGGTGGAATTTTCCCGTCCCGCCTGCCACGGGAATCTCAATGGGCAGGGACTGACCATGCAAAGGTCTGTTGACCTTGGGCGGGAATTTCTGGCCATGGAGTGAGCGCGGCCAGAAAATCCCACCCATGGTCTGAGGTGAGGTATTGATAATTTAGGGATTAAAAGTAAAGGCTTTGAATGACATTTTTCCCAACTGGCCATGGCTATTGTCTTCCTTTATGGTTCTGTCTTATTCAAACCGAACAATTTATTGGGTTAATCTGAAGTCAAGTAATTACATAATTAAGGATTGAGTTAAATTAAAATAATCTTTTTCGGGAAAGGCGTACATCATTTCACATCTGGATTTCAGCCACTTTGTCCTTGTTTGGACTCAGGTTGTAATAAGGTCTGGAGTCTGAGAATTCCTGACAGAAATCAAACCGAGCATTGGTGAACAGATGATTGGTGAGTAAATACTGCTTGATAACACTGCCGCAGACAATGTCCATCACTTTGCTGATCATTATGTATAGACAGATGGAATGGGAATTGACAGGATTGGATTTGTCCTGCTTTTGGCTGACAGGGGTCATACCTGGAAAAGCTTCCACATTGTTGTCTGGATGCCAATGTTGTAGCAGAACTGGAACAGTTTGGCTAGCAGAGCTACTAGTTATGGAGCAAACATCTTCAATACTACCATATAAATACAACACTGTCAGTGCTGCACATCTGAAATAAAAAGAGAAAATGATGGCAAAACTCAGCCGGTCTGGCAGCATCTGTGGAAAGAGAAACAGAGTTAACAGGTGGAATTTTCCCATCCTGCCTGCTGCAGAAATCAAAGCAGGTGGGATAGAAAATTTGGTGGACCACATAGAGGTCCATTGATCTCAGGTGAGAATTTCTGGTCTTTGGGGCGCATGTGGCTGGAAAATCCCTCCCAACATTTCAAGTCCATATGACTCTTGTTCAATGTTCTGAAATGTTAACTTTGTTTCTGTCTCCTGCTAACTTTTTCTGTTTTTATTTATCTTCCAGTCTACAGCTAGGATATTATCAAGGTCAATAGCTTTTGCTATATCAACTGTTCTCAACTGTGTCTTAATATCGTGTCAAATGAATTGAAGTTTATTAATTAGTCACAAGTAAGGCTTACATTAACACAGCAATGAAGTTACTGTGAAATTCCCCTAGTCGCCCCACTCCGGCGCCTGTTCGGGTCAATGCACCTAACCAGCACGTCTTTCAGACTATGGGAGGAAACCAGAGCACCGGGAGGCAATCCATGCAGACATGGGGAGTATGTGCAAACTCCACACAGACAGTGACCCAAGCCGGGAATCGAACCTGGGTCCCTGGCACTGTGAGGCAGCAGTGCTAACCACCGTTTTTTGATGGTGAGAATCTGAGGAAGAAGCTGAGATGGATCATCCACTCAGCATCTCTGGCTGTTGCTTATTATAAACAAATTCATTTTGACCTGATAGAAGTCTACAGAATTATGAGGGGCATGGACAGAGTGGATAGTCAGAAGCTTTTTCCCAGGGTGGAAGAGTCAATTACTAGAGGGCATAGTTTTAAAGTGCGAGGGGCAAGATTTAAAGGAAATATACGAGGCAAGTGTTTTATTCACATCATTGAGGACGTGGCTGCTCAGTGAGTCTCCTCCTGTTGGTTAAGTATCCCCTTCACAACTGGATGTGGCAGGCCTGTAGAGCTTTGGTTTAAACTATTTGTTGCAGATTGCTTAGCTCTGTGCATAGCATGCTGCTTCTGCTATTTAGTGTGTACCCTGTGTCATAGCTTCACATGGTGCTACCTCATTTATAATCATTCATGGTGCTGCTTCTGGAATGTGCTCCTAAACTCTTGATTCAACTAGCCTTGGTGCCCTCACTTGGTAAGGGTAGTGTGAGGAACATCCTTTGACAGCACTTTTCAAACCCATGACATCTACCACCTAGAAAATCAAAGGAAGAAGCACATGGGAGCACCATCACCCACAAGCTCTGTTCCAGATCACACACCATCCTGCCTTGAAAATGTACCTTTGTTGTCACTGAATTAACATTGTGGCTATAGGTTCCAGCAGTAGTGCCTGGGAGATTCATTTGGGACGGCACGGTGGCACAATGGCTAGCACTGCTGCCTCACAGTGCCAGGGACCCAGGTTCAATTCCCAGCTTGGGTCACTGTCTGTGTGGAGTTTGCACATTCTCCCCGTGTCTGCATGGGTTTCCTCCAGGTGCTCCAGTTTCCTCCCACAGTCCAAAGGTTAGGTGAATTAGCCATGCTAAATTCTCCCTCTGTGTACCCGAACAGACGCCGGAGTGTGGTAACTAAGGGATTTTCACAGTAACTACATTGCAGTGTGAATGTAAGCCTACTTGTGACACTAATAAATAAACTTTTACTTTACTTTTCTTCATTCTTGTGAAACTCCAGAGCAATCTGGAATCGTTGGGAATCTAATTCGTTTACATGACAGTAGATTATTACCAATGGAGTTGAATGGTTTAAGGTGCTGTTCAGAATAATGCTAAGAGCATTATTCAATTCCATTATTCAATTCAAGACAGAGGTCATTCTCAGGGCCTGCCGTCTAGTCTTGCTCCTTGAAGCAACCCTTGAACAAAACAAGGATGCTACATGGAAGGAGATTACTTTGAAAGTAATCCATTTACTGTGAGGCACTTTGACAATGCCTCAGGTTAAAATAAAGCACTTTGTAAATGCAAGATCTTTGTCTCATTCATGTATTTACCTTTCACTACATTTACTGTAATATCCTCGTTAGCCTTCCTCAGACCCTCATCTCTCACTCATATCTCAGTGTTTTTCATGCTGCACTATTTGTCACTCGTCATTTAACAATCTTTATATGTTTGTCATGCCATCTGTGTGTCTCTTAAGTATTTTTTATATCATGTCTTCGTTACTTTATCTTAACACAAATGATGCTGGCGCCTGGGGAAGTGTTTCACCTCGTGAACGGCGGATTAATGAGCCGTGATAACTGACTGGAACCGAGGACTCGGGGGTGGTGTGTCTGACCAAGCCGCTATAAAATAAAGCTCTGCAGCCTGGTACCGGAGCTCCAAGTGAAGGTTTTGCTCCACGCAGCACAGAGTGGCTGATACAGTGAGTGACTAACCAGGGAGAAGATGCGCTCTGTGCCAGTGGCGGCGTTGTTCACCCTGCTTTTGTTCCTCGCTCTATCTGGGCTCAGAGCAGAGCGGGCGGTCAGGCTGTGTGGCCAAGAGTTTCACAGGGCGCTCCTCCACCAATGCGGCGCCTCTCGCTGGAGAAGAGAACCCGCTTCAGAGGCAGCCCCCAGAGGTGAGTGAGAGCTAAAAATAAAACCAGCCGAAGGGACACAGTGGGCTATTTCCCACTTTTAAAAAGCCTAGCATAATAGATACTTTAATAGTATCTGCATTAAGTAATATCTGAGCAGGGTTGGCATTTACAGGGTTGGCATTTGCATGAGGCAGCACAGTGGCAGCACGGTGGCACAGTGGTTAGCACTGATGCCTCACGGTGCCAGAGATCTGGGTTCGATTCCTGGCTTGGGTCACTGTCTGTGCGGAGTCTGCATGTTCTCCCCGTGTCTGCGTGGGTTTCCTCCGGGTGCTCCGATTTCCTCCCACAGTCTGAAAGACGTGCTGATTAGGTGCATTGGCCATGCTAAATTCTTCCTCAGTGTACCCGAACAGCCTCCGGAGTGTGGCAACTAGGGGATTTTCACAGTAACTTCATTACAGTGTTAATATCAGCCTACTTGTGACACTAATAAATAAACTAAACTACTGGCTACAGTTTGAAATGAACTGTTGCCGACACATTCAGTTACTGTTTCATTGCATGTTTTCATCAGAATGTACCCTCCACGCCTGGAATATAGTGACAATTAGATGGACAAATTATGTACTGCGCTACATTGTTTAAAGATCAGAACAAGATTTTGTGCTGGAACAATTGATTAGCAACTAAATGAACCAAAGGGCCACAGAAAACTCAACATGTACCTTTCAGATAGCTTTCCGTTTAGAATATATATTCAGAACAAAGATAAATGATCATTTCTGGCGTTTTGAATTTGATGTTTGGATGGACCTACCGTTATTCATGCAAGCAAAAATGTCTTTTGTCTCCAAATCTCTTTTAATATTCTTTTCTGCCGTGAAGCACCAGCAAGGAATTGGGAGTCTTCGTCAATGGAAAACTCAGATTTCAACAGATTTCCCGGAGACTCCAACCCGAGATGGGGATGGTCCAGCGAGGATTTCACTGACCATTCAGACTTGCTGGGAGGCGACCAAAATCCGTACCGCCCAAAGTTTAAACGGAATCTGAACAAAATTGCTGACCTTTGCTGCAAGAACGGTTGCAGCAAAAAGCACCTGAATTCCATCTGCTGAATCACAGAAGAAGAGCATAAAGTCAATGTCACACTCTCATCCCCGGAGGATTAAGTGCAATCAATAAATCTTGCTGCCAGCTTCTGCAAATGGCAAAATGCCAAAATATAATCCCTATTCATTGTAAGTGGTGAAAATGTGTTGTACATGTGTTAAACATTGACTGTAACTGAATAAAGTTATTGATCAACTTGATGGAGATGTCAGTGACATGATTTAAATTTTATCATATTTTAACTTTAAATTGGAATTTTTGATTACATATCAATTTTATTGAAATATAGAAATCGCTCTTTTGAACTCTCAAATAATTTAAGTTTTTCCCACCATCATGAAATTAGGACCAATAACTAACTCATGGCTCAAGTGAGTTATAAACAGCACAAAGCTGTGACAGGTAGCTAGGATAGGAGTAAATAGCACCATTGGATGAAGTTGTTGAAGGATGGAGGTTGGTTAGAGGAGCCCTGGGTTAGATTCCTCTGTTTTATCTGGGTGCTGATCAGGGTTCAAGTGCACTACCCTGCTTACCCTCCCTTCTTTTTGAATCATAGTTAAATCAATGGTAAAACAACCAATAAGCACTCCTTTAAGCAAATGTACGTAATAGGAGCAGAAGTAGGCTTCTCGAGCCTGCTCTGCCATTTGATAAGATCATGGTTGATCTGTTTGTGTTTTAAGTTCTACATTTCCTGGTAATTCTACTACCCCTGGTAATCTTTGATTCCCTTGCCTAATAAGAATCTATCTACTTCCACCTTAAAAATATTCAATGACCCCGCTCCTCCGCTACCTTCTGAGGTGAAGACTTCAAAATCACACAACCCTCTGAGAGAAAAAAATCTCCTCATCTCTGTCCTAAAAGGGCAACACCCTAATTTGAAAACAGTGCCCCCTAGTTCCGTACTCACCCACAAGAGGAAACATCCTTTCCGCATTCACATTGTCAAGACCATTCAAAATCTCATATACTTCAGTCAAGTCACCCCTCTTCTAAACTCCAGTCGAAACAAGTTCAGTCTATCTGACCTTTCCTCATAAAATAACCCATTCATTCCAGGTAGCAATTCTAGTAAACCTCCTCTGAACCACCTCCAATGTATTAACATTCTTTCTTAAATAAGGAGACCAAACTGCACAAAGTATTCAAGATATGTGCCTGAATTTTACCGCCTTGCCCACCCTGGGCTCGGAAGATCCCACCTGTGGCCAACGGAGAATGTCGTTCTGGAAATCGGGGCGGGCATGTCAGTAAAATTCCAGTAATGGTCTCACCAATATCCTTTATAAATGATGCATACATCTTCTATGTTCAATTTTTCTTGTTAATAAAATATAGCATTCCATTAGTGTACTTAATTACTTGCTGTACCTGCATACTAGCTTTTTTTTGACTCATGCATTTGAACATCTAGATCCCCCTGCACCTTGGAGTTCTGCAGCCATTCTCCAGTTAAGTAATACTCTACTATTTTATTCTTTCTGCCGAGGTGAATGACTTCACATTTTCCCATGTTATATTGTATTTGTCAGATTTTTGCCCACTCATTCAACCTATTTATATCCGTCTGCAGCCTCCTTATGTCATCTTCATAACATACTTTCTTACCTATCTTTATGTCATCTGCAAATTTAGCTACCATGCCTGCAACTCCTCTCATATAAGTAATTGAAATAAATTGTTAAACATTGATGTCAGCCAGCCAAACTTCTAGCCATGCTAGTATGTTACCCCCTACATCATGAGCTTTTATTTACCCTGTAACCTTGATGTGGCACCTTATCAAATACCTTCTAGAAATCTAAGCGCAGCACATCTACAGACTCCCCTTGAAGGAGTTACAATGCATGTTACTCCTTCAAAGCTCTCCATTGAATTGGTTACACAATTTCCTTTCCACAATACCATGCCGACTCTTCCTAATTACCTTGAGATTTTCTAAGTGTCCAGCTATAACCTCCTTAATGATTGATTCCAACACTTTCCCCACAACGGACATCAACCTAACTGGACTATACTTTCTTGGTTCTGTCCCCTCCCATCTTAAATAGAGAGGTTATATTTGCTATGTTCCATATTCTACTGAATTTTGAACAATTAGCAGCAACGGATCTACTATTTCATTAGCCATTTGTTTTAAGACCTGAGGAGACTTGTCAACCCACAGCTCCATCTGCTTACACAGTACAGCTTTTGTATGATTGTAATTTCACCAAGTTGCCCTCCCTTCCACCTTTTTATTTGCAGCTATTACTGGAATGTCCTTTACATCCTCCATAGTGAAGACAGAAGCAAAATATTTTCCATCATTTCCTTATTGTCTCTCCATTGTCACTCTCCAGATAACCAACACTCACTTATTTACTTTTTTCATTTTTAAATACCTGTCAAAACTCTTGCTATCTGTTTTTACACTTCTAGCTAGATTCCTCTCACATTCTAATTTCTTTCTCACGATTAACCTTTTAGTCATTCTCTGTTCTTTCTATTTCGACCAATCATCTGACCTGCCATTCACCTTTGCACAGTTGTATGCTTTTCCCTTAAGTTTGATGCTTTCCTTAACTTCTTTGGTTAACTATGGAGTGTGGGTCATTCTCTGAGAATTTTTCTTTAGAGTTGGAATATACTTATTCTGAGTATTCTGAAATATACCCCTAAATGTCTGCCACTACTTCTCTATTGATGTATTTCCAATCCAATATCCCAATTCACTTCAGCTCAGCTTTCGTACCCACATAGTTGCCCTTATTTAAGTTTATAACGCTAGTATCAGACCCATTCATTTCATTTTCAGATATTTCTTTTTATGTATTTTCAATGTTTTAAAAATAACTCCTTACCATTTTCTTATTACAATCTACAGGTTTTCAGAACCTGAGATTGGCACCTTTTCCATTGTCATACACTAAGTGGTCTTATGCTAAGGAATATTTGACCTCACTTAAGTTCCTTAATAATCAAAACATGTCAAAACATTAGACAGAATGCAGAAAAAAAATTCTGAGAATGGTTCCAGGGATGAGAAACATCAGTTATGTCGATAAATTGGAAAATTTGGGATTGTTTAGCTTGGAGAAAAGAAGGTTGAGTGGCGAGTTGATAGAAATATTCAAAATTATGAGGGGTCTGAACAGGATAGATAGGGAAAGCTTGTTTCCACTCAGGATGTTTGTGAACAAGAGGGCACTAATTTGAGAAGGAATAAGCTATGAGGAGAAACTTTTTCACACAATGAGTGGTTTAAATCTGAAATGCATTGCCTGAGAGTGTGCTGAAGGCAGGTTCAATTGGGACATTCAAGAGGGAATTGGATTATTAAAGAAGTGCAGGGTTACAGGGAGAAGATGGAGAAATGACACGAGGTGAACTGTTCATTCAGGGAGCCGACGTTGAATGGTTTCCTTCTCTGTTGTAATAATTCTGTGATAAAACAAATTAAAATATCACAGCTTAATATTTACATGTGAACTATCTCATAGGTTGCTAGGACTATATGATATATCTTATGCAGTGACCATAAATCTGTGTTGAAATTGTTCCCTATTCAGAATCATTAGGAGAACCAATTTCACTATAAATGAATTTATGATGAAAACAGACATATAATACTGCTTACGACAAAACTGCACAAACACACACTACTCAAACCTGGAACAGAGTACATGCATATAATTCAATACTAGATAAGTCAATTTAAATGGCATTGTTCATTAGATGGTACTTAATGACCTATAGGTTGTTAATGGGGTGATAGAACCATGCTACAATATACAGTGGCTGTCTGGAAGAGGCACTTTATGACTTGCTTAATTGTCAAAATTCCAAGCATTTAACAATTTTGCTGTACTCAGCTGTTCTCATATGTTCTAACCTCTGTAAATGTGGAAGTCATCCAAATATATGCTGCCCAAGTCTTAACTTGCTCACCATCCCTGTGCATGCATACCTACACTGAATGCTGGTTAATGCAACGTCTCTATTTTAAAAATTATTACTCTTGTTTTCAAATCCCCCCATGGCCTTGCACCTCTTTATTTCTGTAATCTTCTCCAGCTTCAGAGCCATCCAAAATCCCTGAACTCCTCTAGCTCCCTCTTGAGCATCCTCGATTTTAATGTTGAGAACTGTGGTTGGGAGTGAAATGTGGTGCCTCTTGGAGTCAGTTGTGTGAGACAGAGTGGCTACCAACAGCTCTAGATTATAGGAAATTAGTTTTAAATCAACTAACTGGTTATAAGCCAGGGAAGCCTTGGGGCTGCAAAGTAGTCTGGTGCCTGAAGTTTTGAAGTTCCATGACAGAATGGGAGTGAGGAATGATAGATCGTGCACTAAAGTGACAGTAGCTTTGCTTTTGCGTTAATATCACTGTAATTTTTATAGTTAAACACCTATCAGGGGTTGTTGCCCAGTTGGGTCTGTATTTATGAATCTGACCAAGTAGGAAGTCTTTTTGGGGGAATGTTTTGTAAGAGTAAATTTAACTGTATAAATGTAATTTTACATATTTGTTTTTTTTGTTAGTAACTATTTTAATTTAATGTTTAAAATCCCAAATATGTCACTTGAATTTTTGACTTCTGAATTCAGTAAACTTATCAAAACCAAAAAAAATAGGCCAGTAGAGATGCAGTGGTTGTTATTTAGAAACACATAGAATTGACACTTGTAATGAGAAAGAAGAGGAACCACCATCTCGGGTGAACCAAAAAAGAGATCATATCAAACTTACAGAAAAAGCAAACACTTGTGAAAAAATAGGTGACCAGTCAAAAAACTGGACAGAATATAAAAACAGCAAAGAGTGATTGAAAGGTTGATAAGGAAGGGAAAATTAAAGTAGGAAGGAAAGCTAGCTGGAAATATAAAGACACATAGTAAGAGCTTCTATAGATATTTAAAAAGAAGAGTGAATAAAATGAGTTTTGGTCCAAAGAAAAGTGAGTCTGGCCAGAGACAGTTGATGCATTGGTTTTAATTTTCTAAAATTCCCTAGCTTCGGGGCAGGTTCCATTAGATTGGAAAATAACAAATGTAATTCCTTTGTTCAAAAAGTGGGGAGATGAAAGCAGGAAGCTACAGGCCAGTTAGTCGTGTAAATGTAAATGTGAGTGCTTAAGTTTGCTTGCTAAGTGGGCCAAGTTTCCCTTTGGGATATGATTTGTGCGGAAATTAACATCTGCCAGATCATAATAATTGATCATAGGGAAAATTTCAAAAGCTATTATTAAGGATGTTACAGCAGCAAACTTGGAAAAAATCAGGGTCATCAGCCAGAATCAACATGGTTTTGTGAAAGGGAAGTCATGTTTAACCAATTTATTGGAAATTTCTTTGAAGGAGTAACAAATGTTGTAGATAAAAGGGAACTGTTGGATGTACTGTACTTAAATTTCCAGAAGGCATTTGATAACGTGCCACATCAAATGCTATTGCAAAAAATAAAAGCTCATGGTGTAGTGGATAACATGTTGACATGGGTAGATGATTGGCTAACTAACAGTACACAAACGGTATACAAAAATGGGGCTTTTTTCTGGCTGGCAAGATGTAATGAGTGGTGTACCAAAGGGATCAGTGCTGGGATCGCAACTCTTTACAATTTTTATAAATGACTTGGATGAAAGGACTGAAGGTATGGTTGCTAAATTTGCTGATGACAAATATAGGTAGGAGAGTAAGATGTGAAGAGGATACTAGGAGGCTACAAAGGGAAATAGCTAGGTCAATTGAATGGGCAAATACCTGGCAAATGGAGTATAATGTGGGTAAATGTGCGAAATCGTCAGTTTTGGCAGGAAAATAAAAAAGGAGCATGTTAGCTAAATTGTGAGAAATTGCAGAACTCTGAGATGCAGAGGAATCTAGGTGACTCAATGCATGAACCACAAAAGGCTAGTCATTAGCTAGTAATTAGGAAAGTCAATAGAATGTAATAATTTATTGCAAGGGGAATTAAATACAAAAGTAGGGAAGTTGTGCTTCAGTTATACAGGGCATTTTGTGAGAACATATCAGTAGTACTGTGGACTGTATTGGTCACCTTTTTTAAGGAAGGATGTAAAGGAAGCAGTTCAAAGAAGGTTTACTAAACTGATACCTGCAATGGGCAGGTTGTCTTGTGAGGAAAGGTTGAATAGGCTAGGCTTGTATCCATTGGAGTTTAGAAGAGTAATAGACGACTTGATGAAACATAAATGGTCCTGAGGGGTCTTGATCTGAAGAGGACCTTTCCTCTTGTGGGGTATCTAGAACTAGGGGACCACTGTTTAAAATAAGGGGTGGCCCATTTAGGACAGAAATGAGGAGAAATATCTTTCAGAGAATCGTGTGTCTTTGGTACTCTCTTCCTCAAAGGTGATGGAAGTAGAATCTTTGAATATTTTTAATGTAGGGCTAGATACGTTATTGATAAGTGGTGCTGGGGGAGGGGGGTGAAAGATTATCGGAGGTAGGCAGGAATGTGGAGTTGAGCTCACAATCAGATCAGTCACGATTGCATTGAATGGCTGAGCAGGATTGAAGGGCTGAGTGGGTTACTTCCATTCCTAATTCATATGTTTGAATGAACAACTTGTAACATGCTATCCTCCTGTCCTCTCGTACCTCCCCTGTATCACAGGAGGATTGGAAGATTATGGCCAGTGCATCTTCAATTTCCACTTTTAATTCCTTCAGCAACTGAGAATGTATCACTTTTGGACCCAGTGATATTGCACTTTAAGTACCAGTCTTTCTTATAACTCCTCTTTAAGAATTTATAGCTCATTCTGTACCTCAACTGCCAAATCTTCTCTTTTACAATGACTTTGGCAATCATAGAAATCATAGAAACCCTACAGTACAGAAAGAGGCCATTTGGCCCATCGAGTCTGCACCGACCACAATCCCACCCAGGCCGTACCCCCATATCCCTACATATTTTACCCACTAATCCCTCTAACCTACGCATCTCAGGACACTAAGGGCAATTTTTAGCATGGCCAATCAACCTAACCCGCACATCTTTGGACTGTGGGAGGAAACCGGAGCACCCGAAGGAAACCCACGCAGACACGAGGAGAATGTGCAAACTCCACACAGACGGTGACCCAAGCCGGGAATCGAACCTAGGTCCCTGGAGCTGTGAAGCAGCAGTGCTAACCACTGTGCTACTGTGCCGCCCCTTCTTCTTTGGCAATATCTTCTTCCTTGGCAGAAACAGATGCAAAGTACTCATTTGGTACCTCAGCCATATCCTCCTGCCTCCATGTGTAGATCTCTTTAAAGTTCCCAATCAGCCCCATCCCTCCTTTTACTACGTCTGATTACCCTTTCATGTTAGTTGCTTGTCCATTTTGTAATTATTGTCTCTCTTATTTCTCTTTACATGTCCCCTCTGAAGTTCTATATTCAGCCCAGCTTTTACTTGTATTATCAACCTGTCATCTTTTAGACACCCACCTTTTTTACTTCACCTTACTCCCTCCGTCTCTCGTTCATTGTCCAGCTCTAGTCTTTGCTGCCCTGCCTCTCCCCCATGTTCTAGGTCACAACCTCCTCCTCTCCTGCATCCAGGGAGGCAATATACTATCCTGGGATCATGTTCTGTGGCCGCAGAAATAGCTGCGAGTTCCTGTAACTGTTGAGTTCCTTATAAATATTGCATTCTCAATCCTCTTCCTCCTACCACCGTACAGCTGCTCCATGGTGGCACAGTGGTTAGCACTGCTGCCTCTTAGCACCAGGGTCCTGGGTTCAATTCCAGCCTCAGGCCACTGTCTGTGTGAAAGTTGTACATTCTTCCAGTGTCTGTGTGGGTTTCCTCTGGGTGCTCTGGTTTTCTCCCATAATCCAAAGATGTGCGCGTTATGCTAAATTGACCCTAGTGTCAGGGGGATTAGCAGGGTACATGTGTGGGGTCTGGGTGGGACTTTGGTTGGTGCAGACTCGATGGGCTGAATGGCCTCCTTCTGCACTGTAGGGATTCTGTGATTCAATGCTGTGGACATGGTTGCATTTTCCAGAGGAATCTGCACCCTTGCCGGTATACAGAATGCACGATGCACTCATAGAACTCTTAAACCACCTTGCCTGCCTGGCAGTCATCCATTCCCATTTTGCCTGCACACTCTTCAGCTGTGTGTGAGCAACTCCAAAAAGTGCTAGATCAGCCTCAGGAATGCACTGCGGTAATGCCAGCTGTTGTGGAATTCCAGCTCCTCCAGGTGACAGCACTTGCTTCACATTTTGTTGCCTACAAGGCTATTCCACGAGACCGAAATGCCCCCCCCCATTCCTCTAATTAATTAGAGTACTTTCTAAACTTATCTGAAATAAAATTTAAGGCTTAAAAAACTTCAAATTTAAAACTTAAAACCTTACACTTTCTAAGCCCAGTTTAGTTATTCTAGCTCCTTATCTGGGTTCCTAACCTCAATAATCACCTTTGATCACCATCTCAGACCCTTGGACTCAATTCTGGCTCCTCGATTGTAACATTACGTTTTGCACTCTGTAGTTGTTTTATATTATTCTATACTTTTATAATTTTTCAATTCACCCGCCTATCTGGCCATGTTTAAAAAGGACCATGCCGTAATGCTGGGAAGGAAACAGTTCTGGTTATCTTGAGAAACCCTGTTGTTTGGATGGTAAACTTGTGCCATTTTGTCAATTTCAACAGATACACAGGGTTACCCACAATTCCATCTCATTTACCTGCCTAAAAATTACATGTTCACTGTAAACTATAATTAAACACACCCATTTTGGATGCAGCAAAGTTTTAATTTGTTTTTTTTAGACACAATTGCATCTACATTGCATTAGAAAATAGGTTGAGTTTCTTGGCTGTGTTGTTTCCGTACACCTTTTATAATTTATCTTTGTTAGATTAATTATTCCCTTATGTTTCAAATATCTCAATTCTTCTTTAATCTATTTACCCACAAAATGCCCATGTTTACTCCTTGTCTGAATGTATCTTTTTTTTATTCATACGTGGGACCTGGGCGTTGCTGGCTGGCCAACATTCATTGCCCATCCCTAGTTGCCCTTGTGAAGGTGGTGGTGAGCTCCATCCTTGAATCGCTGCAGTCCATGTTCTGTGGGTTGACCCACAATGCCAGTAGGGAGAGAATTCCAGAATTTTGATCCAGTGACTGCGAAGGAACGGCAATATATTTCCAAGTCAGGATGGTGAGTGGCTCGGAGGGGAACTTGCAGGTGGCAGTGTTCCCATTTATCTGCTGCCCTTGCCCTTCTAAATGGAAGTGGTTGTGGATTTGGAAGGTGCTGTCTAAGGATGTTTGATGAATTGCTGCAGTGCATCTTGTAGATAGTACGCACTGCTGCTACTGAGTTTCAGTGGTGAAGGGATTGAATGTTTGTAGACATGGTGCCAATCAAGCGGGCTGCTGTCCTGGATTATGTCAACCTTCTTGAGTGTTGTTGGGGCTGCACCCATCCAGGCAAGTGGGGAGTATTCCATCACATTCCTGACTTGTGTCTTGTAGATGGTGGATAGGCTCTGGGGAGTCAGGAGTTGAGTTACTCACCTCAGTATTCCTGGCCTCTGACCTGCTCTTGTAGCCACTGTGTTTATGTGGTGAGTCCAGTTGAGTTTCTGGTCAATGGTAACCCCAAGGATGTTGACAGTGGAGGATTCAGTGATGGTTACACCATTGAATGTTAAAGGACGGTGTTTAGGGTGTCTCTTATTGGTGATGGTCATTGCCTGGCATTTGTGTGGCGCGAATGTTACTTGCCATTTGTCAGTCCAAGCCTGGATATTGTCTAGATCATGTTGCATTTGAACATGGACTGCTTCAGTATCTGAGGAGTTGCGAATGGGTGCTGAAAATTGTGCAATCATTGACAAACATCCCCACTTCTGACCTTGTGATGGAGGGAAGGTCATTGATGAAGCAGCAGAAGATTGTTGGGCCGAGGACACTATCCTGAGGGACTCCTGCAGAGATGTCTTGGAGCTGAGATGACTAACCCTCCACAACCACAACCATCTTCCTATGTACCAGGTATGACTCCAACCAGCGGAGAGTTTGCCCCCTGATACCCATTGATTCCAGTTTCGCTTGGGCTCCTTGATGCCACTCGGTCGAATGCAGCCTTGATGTCAAGGGCTGTCACTCTCATCTCATCTCTGGAATTCAGTTCTTTTGTCCATGTTTGAACCAAGGCTGTAATGAGCTCAGGAGCTGAGTGACCCTGGCAAAACCCAAACTGGGTGTCACTGAGCAAGTTATTGCTGAGCAGGTGCTGCTTGATAGCACTGTTGATGACCCCTTCCATCACTATACTGATGATCGAGAGTAGACTGATTGGGCAGTAATTGGCCGGGTTGGATTTGTCCTGCTCTTTGTGTACAGGACATACCTGGGCAATTTTCCACATTGTTGGGTAGATCCAGTGTTGTAACTGTACTGGAAGAGCTTGGCTAGGGGAGCAGCAAGTTCTGGAGCACAAGTCTTCAGTACTATTGCCGGACTGTTATCAGGGCCCATTGCCTTTGCAGAATACAGTGCCCCCAACCGTTTCTTGATATCATGTGGAGTGAATCGAATTGGCTGGAGACCGGCATCTGAGATGCTGGGGACCACTGGAGGAGGCCAAGATGGATCATCCACTCGGCACTTCTGGCTGAAGATTGCTGTGAATACTTCAGCCTTACCTTTTGCACTGATGTGCTGGGCTCCTCCATCATTAAGGATGGGGATATTTGTGGAGCCTCCTCCTCCAGTGAGTTGTTTACTTGTCCACTACCAGTCACAACTGGATGTGGTAGGACTGCAGGGCTTAGATCTGATCCGTTGGTTGTGGGATCACTTAGCTCTGTCCATCACTTGCTGTTTTTGCCATTTGACATGCAAGTAGTCCTGTTTGGTAGCTTCACCAGGTTGACACCTCATTTTTAGGTATGCCTGGTGCTGCTCCTGGCATGCCCTCCTGCACTCTCCATTGAACCAGGGTTGATCCCCTGGCTTGATGGTAATGGTTGAGCGGGGGATATGCCGGGTCATGAGGTTGCAGATTGTGTTGGAGTACAATTCCGCTGCTGTTGATGGCCCGCAGCGTCTCATGGATGCCCAGTCTTGAGTTGCTAGATCGGTTCAAAGTCTGTCCCATTTAGCATGGTGATAGTGCCACACAACACAATGGAGGTTATTCTCAATGTGAAGGCGGGACTTTGTCTCCACAAGGACTGGGCGGTGGTCACTCTTACCGATAATATCATGGACAGACGCATCTGCAGCCGGCAGATTGGTAAGGATAAGGTCAAGTATGTTATTTCCTCTTGTTGGTTCCTTCACCACCTGCTGCAGACCCAGTTTAGCAGTTATATCCTTTCCGACCCGACCAGCTCGATCAATAGTGCGGCTGTTGAGCCACTCTTGTTGGTGGGCATTGAAATCCCTCACCCAGAGTACATTTTGCATCCTTGCCACCCTCAGTGCTTCCTCTAAGTGTTGTTCAACATGGAGAAGTATTGATTGATCAGCTGAAGGAGGATGGTACGTGCTAACCAGTAAGAGGTTTCCTTGCCCATGTTTAACCTGAAGCTATGAGACTTCATGGATTCCAGAGTCAATGTTAAGGACTCCCAGGGCAACTCCCTCCCGAGCATATACCTTAACAATATCATATCTAAATGATATCTACTGTTTAATTCATCATTCCTCATTTGAAGGTATTATCTTGGTTCAACAAGTGCCAGATGGAGATCAGGAGCAAGAACTACAGCTTAGTTTCCTTCCATTCCACAAAGTTTTGGCTAATTTTAGTATCCTGGCTTTCCCAGCCATGATCTATGAATTCAGCACGGGCCACAAATCAAACATGGGTCTATATAGCTAAGTGTCATATCACATAGTGCATTGATCTTTAGGGGAAATCAATATACAAAGTACTGATTTGGGGGATTGGGAGAGTTGGGGATTGGGGGAGCTGTGGATAGCGAGGATTGCCAGGATATAGATAGGCAGGAGACTTGGGCGGAGAAATGGCAGATGGAATTTAATCCAGACAAATGTAAGGTGATGCATTTTGTAAGTTTAATGCAGCAGGAAAGTATACAATAAATGGCAGCATCCTTAGAAGCATTAACACACAAAAGGGTCAAGGTGTACAGATCCACAGTTCCCTGAAAGTGGCAACACAACTGGATAAGGTAGTCAAGAAGACATATGGAATGCTTGACTTCATCGGTCGGGACACAGAGTATAAATATTGACAAGCAATGTTTCAGCTGTATAGAACTTTAGTTAGGCCACATTTGGAATACTGCATACAGTTCTGACCGCCACACAACCTGAAGGATGTGGAGGCTTTGGAGAGGGTACAGAAAAGTTTTACCAGGATGTTGTCTGGTTTGGAGGATATTAACTACGAGGAGATATTGGACAAACTTGCTTTGTTTTCACTTGGACGTCAGAGGCTGAGGGGCAACCTGATAGAAGTTTGCAAAATTATGAGAGGTATGGATAGAATGGATAGTCGGAGTCTTTTTTCCCAGAAATGTCAATTACTAGGGGACACCGGTTTAAGGTAAAAGGGAGAAAGTTTAAAGGAGATGTGAGAAGCAAGTTTTTTTACACAGGGGATGATAAGTGCCTGGAATACACTGCCAGAGGAGGTGGTAGAAGCAGATACAATAGCAATGTTTAAGAGGCATCTTGACAGATACATGAAAGGCAGGAAATAGAGGGATATGGACCATGTAGGGACAAAGGGTCTTTAGTTTAGCGCAGGCTTGGTGGGCCGAAGGGCCTGTTCCTTTGCTGTACTGTTCTTTGTTCTACTTTGCCTCTTCCCCTGTCTCCCCACAGCAGCCATGTCCAGTCTGAGAAAATAGACAAACTACTCCTAGGCTGCCTTAACTTCCCTTTGAAGGCCCAAGGTCTGCAGCCACTAATTATTGCAATTTTGTATTTTGCATTTTATTTCTGCTTTGCTCTTGATTTTTAAGCCTATAGTGAATACCTAAAGTCATTTTAATATCAGGTTGTAGACATTGATCCTAACTCAGCTACGACTGTGCTTTGATTACTCTATAATAATTCGTAGTGATCTGTTTGCTTTCTTTACATCCTGGTCATGCGGCTGATATTTATCTTTGTTTTCCATCTTTCAAGCCAAAATGTTAAATGAATCATCCTTTGTTTCTCAGAAAACCTCTTTTACTGCATTCAGTGGCCAGGACGCTGAGTAATCTTATATGATGTGGTCGCCTGAAGCATCAGAAGAGGATGTTTGATTGATAGCAGATGAGAAGACAAGAGCCGCATCAACAACTTGCATATTACAAAGTCTGCATGGCCTTGCAGTCCCTGTGAGAAGAACTGATAAGAGCTGAGTTTAGTTTTGGAGACAACCTGTACTAGGCCTCGAACGGTTGGAATGCAGCCAGGAATTTGGCTTAAAAGGGATGTTTCTTCAGGGATTGGGTGCTGCAGCTGTAGTGGAATAGTCACCACTGGGGCCAGGAGGAAAGAACAGGAATGGAGTGACTGGCTGTTGCGCCCACCTGTTCAGGTTACTCAGCAACTTGGTAATGTCTGTACCAATTTGGGTGGCTGTCATGGAACAGACCAATTTGGGGTTGTTTGTGTTATCCGAACATCTGTCTTTCTTCTTTCTTACTGTTTCTTCTTTTCTTCAGTTATATATAAAATGCTTCCTCCTTTCAATAAAGGTGTCTTCGTTCCTCTTTACTTATTTTTCCTTTTTAACATTATCAATTATACTTGTAAATATTATCAATTATATTATAATCATTATTCAATAAAATTGTTTTAACACAATACCTGTCATAGTCACTCATTCCTATTACGTTAAGCACAGAGCTCCAAACGTAGCTGAGATTCTGAAAGGGACTTACACACCTCCTTCCACCATTAAAGCTGCCTGATAATAGCAGAGGTATAGGGCAGCACGGTGGTTAGCACTGTAGCCTCACAGCACCAGGGACCCGGATTTGATTCCGGCCTTAGATGACCGTCTCTGTGGAGTTTGCAATTCTCTCCATGCCTGCGTGGGTTTCCTCTGGGTGCTCCAGTTTCCTCCCACAATGCAAAGGTACAGGTTTGGTGGATTGGCCGTGATTAATGCGCGGGGTAACGGGGATAGGGTGAGGGGAGTGGGCCTAGGTAGAGTGCTCTTTCAGAGAGTCAATGCAGCATATACTGAATAGTTTCATTTTGCTCAACAATTTTCATCTTCCCGTGCAAAACGTTTGGAATGAAACATCCAATCTTTAAAACAGTATTTTATTGCCCTGGATGCTGGCAATGCTTCATGATGTACAATTTATGTGCTCCAACATTGTAACAATATTAAAACAAAATCATATTTTCAGCTACATACCCAGACTTTGACATTTTGACCTGACTTTTAATATGCTATAGTACAAACCAGGAAATTAGAGTTGGGGAATAGATGCTGGCCTTTTCAGCTATGAATAAGCAAAAACATTTTTTTTCTGTATTTTCTATCCATGGTTAATAAATGAGGCATATTAGGGTCAGTGTGATACAGAAATGGGAATATGGAAGGAAAACATTAGTTTGATTGATGTCTTGGTGGGTACAATCAGTACAGAACTGAACCCAGGAAGGCCCTGGGTTCCATCCCTTGTCTGTGCTGAGTAAGCTGACTTCAGTCAGAGTGACAGGGAAAACTGCACAAACCTCAGCTAAGGATAAAACAAAGTCAGGCCTCACAATCTTCAATGATGCCTGTTGCAAAAATTAGACCTGTGACCCTCAGGTAAGGAAATAACGAGGTTCAGCTAAAATCCCATCAAACTTGGCCAATTTAGCCAGGTAGTGAAGGAAGGACAATATTGTGAAACTGCACCGGGGTAAGTTCCTGCAGAAAAAATGAGAAAATGGAAAAACAAAAGGACTTCCAAATAATCCACTCTGTCTTTGTAAAGCAAAAGTCCTGTGGACCTATCTTACCTGCAGTGGCCTGCCTTCTACTTGATGTCTCCCTCCTGCATTCACTGCAGGTGGAATCTTTTTCCTCCCCAATGGCAAGTTTGGTGGCTGTGGGGTCATTAATCAGTTAGGTGGGTGCAGAGCCCAGCACCTTTCCATCTCTACCTCAATAAAGTCTCTGGCAGGAAAGCCAGTGGACAGCCTTCCTGCCCTGCCACCAATTGATGCCCAGTAACAGGTCTCATTCTGCTACTGGGTGTTAACACAGCAGTTGGCCTTGAGGGAGGGTGGAGAGTGGGGGGGGGGGGGGGGTGTCTCACTGTGAGGGAGCAAAACGAGCAAATCCTACATGTTCACTTCCAGCCTCCCGAAGTGGCTGCCTTCTTCAAAAGCACTCATTGCCTGATCGAGGGACATGGCATCAGCAGGGGTCACCCGCAATTAAACACCCTCCACCCTGCCATTCCCTTTCCCTCCATCACTCACATGCCTGGTTCCCACTTCGATCTGAGGCCTCAGATGGGTGTAGTACTGGCAGCAAACACTGCCGAACTGGTGGCGGTGCCAAATGCAGATATTCCAAACTCTGATTGGCCAGCAGTCCTCAGCAGGCAGGACTTGGGGAAGGCCCAGTGTTAGCCAATGAAGTGTCCGAGTAGCACAGACGTATCACAAGATGTGGCAGGCCTTCTCATAAAGAGGCAAAAAAGTCCAGCTATAGCATCCACCTGCCTTTTTCCTGCTGTCTGACTCTCTCTGCTTGCTAACTCGCTCACCACTTTCTGTTCCTCTTGGTTGCTTTCTCTCTGGCTCTCATTGACCCTCAGAGCTCACTCACAGCAAGAGGGAGAGGGTGAAGCTGCAAGGTTGGGGGGGGGGGTGGAAGAGGGGGTGGCAGCAAATGGGAAAGGGGGGAAAACAGCAAGCGAGGGAGCTGGGGGAGTGGCGAAAGGGAGTGGGGGAAAGCACGAGAGAAGGATTAAAGTAGAAAGAGTTATGGAATGTTAGTAAGTTATGAAACATGGCTAACTGTAGACCTGGTGTACAGTAGAGTTACTAGTGTTTGCATTTTTCATCAGTTTTGTATTTTACGTAGCAAGATATCTCTGAAGAAAAAAAAAACACAAATTCTACTTGTGGTCTGATTAAAATTTTCTAATATCCCAATTTGTCCTCATTTTCTCATGAATACTACTGCTGGACTACAACACCCAAGAGTAGAAGTCAGCCACACAGCCCATCGAGTCTGCTCCAACACTCAGTGAAATCATGATTGACCTGATGTGATAATCCTCAACGCCACTTTCCCACCTTATCCCCATAGTCCTCAATTTGCTTACTTACTAAATTCTGTCCATTGAGAGACATGTTTGGCATTCAGTTTCTTTCACAGAAAGAAACTTAGAATTGAAATGTTTTTAAATGCAAATTCTGAATTCCTAATTAAGTAGTTCATGAAGTAGGGGGTTTTGTTTAATTGCTTACTAACTCTTGCTACTTAAATCATTCTTGCGGCTTCTCCCCTCTCTCCCTCCCTGTCCATGCTTCCTCCCCTACCTATTCTCCTCCCCACACCCTCCCCACACCCCTCCCCCCCATTCTCCCCCCCATTCTCCCCCCCCCCACCCCCCCCCCCCATTCTCCCCCCCCCACCCCCCCCCATTCTCCCCCCCCCACCCCCCCCCATTCTCCCCCCCCCCACCCCCCCCCATTCTCCCCCCCCCCCCACCCCCCCCCCCATTCTCCCCCCCCACCCCCCCCCATTCTCCCCCCCACCCCCCACCTCCTCTTGCTGCTTGTCCCCCTACTTTATTGCCCTTTTCAATTGTAATGGCATTGAAAATTTAGTTTGAGAGGTTGAGGCCACACATTATATTTAACATGAAAATTAAGGTTCTGCACGAGTGGATTATTTGCTGTGTATTATCACGTCACTGATATTATTCTCATGACCCACAATCCCAACTGATAACATCCTTGAAAAATTCGCTCAGAAAAAGCATATATAATCAATTTGTTAGCAATTGGATCTGTTTCCGCTATTCCATACATAATGAATTATCCATTCTAATCATATTGCTACCATTTAAGTTCAGATTCAGCACAACAGCAGAGGAAAGGGAAAAAAAAAATCAAGAGTGGGGTCAATTGAAGAAGGTTGGGTGTTCACAAAAATGAAGAGTGACATTCCACTGCTGTACTGAGAGAGTGTTCCAGTGTTGGGGGTGCTGTTTATTGGATGTGACTTTAAAATTGGACACTATCTGTCATCCCAGGTGGGCAAAGTAGAACACATAGCATAATTAGGAGGAGGACAGGGGGGTTATTCTGACGTCCTCACCAGCATTTATCCTTCAAGCAGCATCACAAAATAGATTTTCTTGATCGTTATCACATTCCTATTGTCGGAGCTTGCTGTGTGCAAATTGGTTGTAGAGTTTCCTACATTACAATGTTTCAAAAGTACTTCATTGACTATAAAGCGCTTTGGGATGTCTGGTTGTCATGAGAGGCACTTGAATTACTTCCTTTATCAGCGAGTGGAAACTTGGACAACGCGGCCTCCCAATATCATTCTCTTGCCTGCCTTTGCCAGCAAGAAATGTGAACAAGGCTAATTCCTAGCTCGATTAACATCCCACAGCTAAGACAAGAATGTAGCAGGTTTTGCTGAAGGCCATTGATGAAGGACTGCCAGATTCCAAATGTTGCCAGACCACGTTGAACACCATGGATGACAAACAGCAGATATATGGGTTTTTTTGCCCTAAAATATCTTAGTGTCTGAGCTTTATGCTCAGCACTATTCTTACAATTTTTCACTATATTGCACAGGTACGTTTCACTCAAAGTACACTGCAAAAACATTAGCAACAGCAAAGAGAGATCGGTTACTGAATGAGAAGGAAGAAAATGTGTCCGTGCTGGAATTCCAGAGACAGCGGCTGCCAATGCGGATGCTCTGTTCATTCAGCTGTCCAATATGGATTAAAACAATAATCTTGTATCGTGGAATCATGAGATCCTTTATTCGAGCTTTTATAACCTAAAACGAGAAGTATTATTTTGCAGCAATTTATTAAACATACGCACATTCAGCTACTCTCCTCAGGCAG
Source organism: Mustelus asterias (assembly GCF_964213995.1). Classification (NCBI taxonomy): domain Eukaryota; kingdom Metazoa; phylum Chordata; class Chondrichthyes; order Carcharhiniformes; family Triakidae; genus Mustelus; species Mustelus asterias. Next base: position 86,407,585 of record NC_135808.1, on the reverse strand, counting down.
TAATCCCCTTCTCAAAAACAGATAATCAAATCCCTTTCTCAAAAACAGATAATCAGCCATTTCTATGGTATATAGAATATCAATTCCTAACGCCAATTCCATTTGCATGTGTGGTTTTGCTGCAAATATGAGGACTTGATGCTCTATCCTCCCACCCATTGTGGATCATGGGACATATCTTTCTTCAAGGTTTTCGTGCTGCCATTAAGTGGAGTATTACCTTTGCCACTGAAGGTGGGCAGAGATAATGTTTTTGTTTGTTCGTCTGTAATCAATATATTGCAAAAACTAACGGATTTCACCAAAATTTAATACAGATAGGTTATGTTCCAAGGAAGAGCTGATGAATTTCTGGAGGAGATACAAATCGTGCAATTTAAAGAAAAATCCATTTGTTAACAGGAAGAGGCCTGAATTTTTTTTTAAAATAGAATAATGTGGAAAGTTGTTTTATATATAATTTTGTTGATTGTCAACTGTCAAATTGTGAGCAGGGTTTTCAGGACAGGTTGTTGGATGTGGATTGGTCTAATGCTTCCTCAGCTAGATGGAAGCTCTTAATGAAAATATTTTATTTTTTCAGCTTTGTACTTGATCATCAAACAGACAGGGAAAAGCCTCAGGGAAGAGCTGTGTAGTTGTAATAGCGTTGAGTTAACACAACGTGATGGAGCTATGCACTCTACTGAGTGCCCTCTTTGTCTGGTTTTCAATGAATTAGTATTGTGACTCTTGATTTTCACTACTATCCTATGGAGCAACACATGGGTTCTGTTTGTCGCTTCCTCTGGTGGTGCAGATAGAGAAATCCAGACGTTAGACAAATGACAAACAATTCTTCAACATTCTGAACTATACCACCTATAAGTCTTCTTCTGTTAAATTCCTAACATCCTGTTTATACACATTTCCCTCTCTCTTTATTGTTTCAAATCAAGAATCATCACTAATGATTCCTACTCCAATTCATTCTTTTCTGGAACTTCAACATTCAACTCATGCATTTTCTTTTCCTGTACATTAAATAGGCTTTCAAAACCCAAGTTTCGTAAACCACTGATGCTGGGTTATGGGGGCGATTCTCCCATCCCGACACGCTAATCTTTTAGCGTGGCAGGCCAGGAGAATTGTGTGCGAGCCGATTCGCGGGATTCGTGCATGCGTTCCCAATGCGCGCACATCTCCAAGCGCCGGATATCTGGCGCGGCCGGGACCACGCTGGAAACCGGCGGGTACAACAGGTAAGTGATTAAAATATTTTAAATCTTATTTTAATGTTATTATCGGTCCTGGGACTGAAGTCTCGGGCCCGCTCGCATCTCCCACCCTGTCAGTGCAATTTCACTCTGGCAGGGTTCAGACTAGCTCCCCACTTTCGGGGAACTAGCGAGAGACTCCGCTGGAGTGAAGGGGGGGTGGCAATCGGGGCTCCCCCAGTGGGTCGAGCAGCAGGGGGTGGTGCCCCCTGGGCATGAGCACCCTGACAGCACCAGCCTGTGCTCCCTGGCACTGCCCAAGGAGCAAATTGCCCATGCCCAGGGGGCACTTTGGCACTGCCTACTGGGGCAAGGCTGGGGGTCTCACTGCCACTTCGCATTTAATTGATTGGAGCTGGAGGGTGGCCAGCGATCGGGACAGGTGGGAAGGGGGGAGATTGGGGCACTCCAGGGCAGGAGGGTGGTTGGGGCTGGCCCGGGAATGGTCATGGGGGCCACAATTGGGCCTTGGAGGAGGACTGGAGAGGCAGCACTGCGGGGGTCCCGGGCTGGCCAGTGATCGAGCTGACAGTGCGGGGCCACTGCGCATGTGCAGAGGCCCGGAACTGTCAAACTCTGGTATGAATAGGCCCCGCCCCTGGGCTTTTAATGATATTCACAATTGTGATCTCTGCATTGCATCGAGTGGGGAGATTCGAGTCTGAAGTCACACCGAAAAAACAATTGTGATTTACACCAGTTATGCCACGAATTCAGCATTTAGAACTTTTTTGGGGGAATCGCCCCCATTGTCTCTTAAATTTTTCAATCATGGTGATGTGACCTGACCTGGGCCTACGCCCCATTTTAATCGACTGTACCAGTGTGGAACAGGTTTGAACCAGAGGTGCATGATGGAAATATATTCTGTAGCTTGGTGTTTAATGGGTAAGGATGGGGAGAAGCATTAGGATTTGAGAGTTATTTCAATAAATGACAGTTTTAAGACAATACTTCACTGATATCTTTAATTTTCTGAATCCCACAATAGATTTTAGTGCAAAAATGTGGCAAAAGATTAGGATGTATAGTGGTATCCACATTTCTTTTCTCTTCAGCAAAGCCTTACCAAATACCAATTGCATCTCCTAGAAGAGGCTGTACCTTAATTTTCTCCAAGATATGTAAAGATTGAGCAGGCAACAAATAATGCTCAGAAATCCCCAACATGACTTTCTGAAGGTGCAATTACCTGCAGCCCCCAAACATCGCCCTCTGTAGGGGGCCAGTGTACGAGACTGTCAGTTTAATGCCACATTATGCTGTGCTTCTGAATGTTGTACTATGGGTTCAAAATGCTCCTGTGGGGGTTCCATGTGAAATGAGTTTGAAATACAGTGGAGGCTTTCATCTCCACTGAGATGGAAGCAAAGGCTGGACAGAAACCTAGTTCATAGAATCCCTATCGTGCAGAAGGAGGCCCATCAAGTCGCAGATATGAACATATGGTGAACTAACTGAGCTACTTAGTTTCTCCAACATACAATTTAGTCAAAAAGAACTGGTCTTATTTGTAGAAAATTGTCAATGTACAGTAATAAATGCATGGACCTTCAGTGACTGAATGACTTGGAGTTGCGATGACCCATCCATAGATATTGGAAATATTAACAACCATTTGAGCCAGAAAAGATAACAGACAGCATTAAGGTGAAGTGTTTACAGTTCCAGTAATAAATGTACAGTTTAATATGAATTTTTAGGGTTTATTACTAAAGCTTAAAATAATTAATTTTGATTACTGACAGGGAAGAATAGGTGTTCACAAAAATCATCCACAACATAGAGAATTTTCAGCTCAACAAATCTGTTCATTTTTCAGATTAATTCTGTCTACCATAATTATATATTTTCATCCAGCTACGTCCTGAACCCATCTATAAAATTTACTTGGTGACCCTTCCCCAAGACCTTATTCCATAAATTGTTATTGTTTTACTTCTGACTTCCTAATTTTATACTTTGTCAACACCATGCCTAAAAATTCCTAATTTTTTCTTCAGTTTTAACAGTTCTCATATCCAGAAACATCTTTGTCATTTGCCGCAATACCCATTCAAAGGTCAATAAAATGGTATCTAGGACTGCAAACAGTTATCCAGATAGTGTCTGACTGATGGAGAACACACAGGCAGAAATTCTCCCATCTTGCTCGCCGTGGGAATCATAGCAGGCGAGACAGAAAATTCGGTGGACCATTTAAAGGTCTGTTGAGCTCGGGCGGAATTTCCAGTCTTGGGGAATGCGCGGCTGGAGAATCCCGCCCACATTTTCATTATTTTCCATAGGCAAGCAAATGCAAACCTTTTGAAACATCACACCTCAGGGTGATGTCTCTTTTTTTCTCACCATTTAACAAAGATTGAGGGTGGAGACGAGGGGGAGAGGTTAGGCAGAAAAGCAAATTTTAAAATTCCACTTACTTCCGAGATGGTCTTAGTCATCTGCCTGCAGAGTTCAGGCTCATATTTCTCCTCCTGTAAGTAGCTTGCCAGGACATCTTTGAGAATATTGTCCACAGTGGCCCCTGGAAAACACTTTGCCGGATCTAGGAACAGGTTTAAAATAATGAACAAACTAGTTTGGAAAGCACCATTATTATATTCATTATTGATTTAAAAGTATAAAGATGACGAAAGGTCTTGGGAACAAAACCTTGTTCAAAGTATCCCTAAAACATCTGTGTAAAACACAAGTTATGATAATAAAAGTATTATTGAACTTCCATGCAGAATTTGAGGCACAACTCAAATCTATGTTTTCTTGTTACATCCTTAGCAGTATTAAATGTTCGTACCCATAAAGATATTAGAGTCAATAAAAAATATATATTAATAATTTAAGCCTAAAAAGATGTTTGAATTTTATTTAAAGTCTTTCAGGGAGCTCAAAAGACCGTAATATAGGAAATCACATGAAAATATTGCAGATTGTGATTTTCCAATATTGTAAATGCTTGTACCAAAATGTGGCAATTGTCAATTATCTTCCTTGAACAAGCATAAGGAGGAATTACACTTTCCTTTCAAAATTTGCTGGAGCATTTGCAACCCAAGGTTTTCCTCACACATGGTAAGGTTTGTGGTAAAATTCCTCCCTCTCCCTGCAGAGACAGGTATCTCAGATGCATTTGGAAACGAATAACAACCACAATTTTGGTAGCTGTCAGTAGATGGGTATAAGTTCCACTTTGCATCCATGGCCTCACCAGGAGTCTCAGGGCCAAGATCACTGCAGAAAGTGGACAATTCCCTTCACTAAGCTAATGTAGTATATGAAAATGTCAAGGGCAATAATGGCACAGAACTTGGTCTTGGTTGCATGAGGTGGATTTATGTTTCTATTTATTAATATAAAATTTTAATACATTTTGATACTTTGCATATAAAAACTAAAGGCATCTGAAACAAAGACAGGTGATTCAGACAATAAAACATATTTCTGAGAGAAAGAAGACTACAGTATTGATACATTTCCCATAGCACATACCCAAGAACCCTAACTCAAGAATGATCTCCACACCTAACATTCAGAGAGAATGTTCCAGATGGCCACAGACCTGTGAAAAGGAACTTTCTGACAAAGAAGCATTATCACCAGACCTTGTAGTCAATATTCTATTGATATACACAGGCCTGGCTTAAGTGCAAAGAACTTTTGTGGTTGTACTTGGTTTATGAACTTACACAGGATTTAAGGAACAACTACTTTAAACTGGTAACAATTCTGAGTTTGCTGAATGAAATACTGTTGAAAAAATGCTGCACAATTCAGTGTGATAGTCATCTCTCAATTTTCCCAATGCATAACTAATGGTTTGTAGACTTCACAATCTAGTAGGAACAGAGTTGCAACATAAATGCAAGAAGAAAGAAAGTGAGGTGTTCATCAAGTATTTCAGTTTGTGATCATTTACTGCTTTTTGTGTCATTAATTTTATTTATTAATGTCACAAGTAGGCTTACATTAACACTGCAATGAAGTTGCTGTGAAAATCATCTAGCCACCATGCTCCGATGCCTGTTCAAGAACACTGAGGGAGAATTTAGCATGGCCAATGCACCTAACCAGCACGTCTTTCAGACTGTGGGAGGAAACTGGAGCATCCGGAGGAAACTCACGCAGACACGGGGAGACTCTGCACAGACAGTGACCCAAGCCGGGAATTGAACCTGGGTCTGTGAGGCAGCAGTGCTACTTATGAAAAGAAAAAGGTTGACAAGCCTCAACTCACCCAACTGATATGTGTTTTCCATTTGTGGCATGGGGCGTGGAATGTCATCATGATGCCCTGGATCGTCCATATAGGACACGGTACTCATGGAGCTGTTATAAAAAAATAACAATATGAGTGGAAGGAACAAATATTTTATTGAAAATACATGGATGAAGTTAACTTCTCTATTTTAAATTATATTCCTCAAAAACAAACTGAAGATATTTTGAACTCTTTGGCCAGTACAGCAACAACAAAAAAATCAAATGAGACCAATAATTCACTTCTGGTACAGGAGGATTGAATGCTCAGAACTGAAGGTGGAAATGCCTAGGGTGCTAGAATCATACACATAAACTGTGCACAAGGCACTGTGCACAAGGCGCTGTGCATCAAGACACAGGTCACTAAATGCCAATTGTAGATGCATGCTGCTTCTTCATATTGTGCTCATTTTTCCTGATACACTGACACATGGGGTGGGATTATATGGCCCTGTCAGGCCCGGGGCAGGAAATGCAGCGAACCACTCAAAATTCCATTGACATCAGCGGGAATGAAAGATTCCACCGATGGGACAGGCTGTAAAATTCAGCCAATGGGCGCGTTTGTAAAGGCTTTGCCTTAACAAAACGTTAGACACCAATTGAACTATTAAATGACTAAGTATAGTCATTTCCGTAGAGTCGAGTTTTACAGCACAAAACAGAAAGAGGCTCTTCAGCCCATCATGTCTGCACCGGCCTTTTGAATCAGATTACTCACAGCTGAAAACCTGGTTTCTAAATTTAATGAAAACAGCACCGGGGTACCACTTAACTACACTATACTGAAAAAAAAAGAGAGAAACAATATCTTCTGTTGCAACAACCAGCACATTTGAACAGTATAAGATTTTAAGCATGTTTGGGCAGTTTCGCAATTGCATACAAAGCAGAAACTCTCCTTGCAAGTTTTCTTTGCCCTTGTGTTACCTGGTGATACCTTGTTCCTCCTTGGGGACTCTTACAACGATACATGCCATCATTATCATTGCCTGTTTGTTTACCATTAACTTGCTTGTACTTTTTCATTCTCTGAAACAAGGGCTCCCATGTATTTCACCAGCACTTATTGTCAAAATAATTGACTACAGCATCCCATAAAATAATCAGTATTCCTCTCTACCAATTTAATGTCAGGAAAGCAGCAAGAGGGCTATTTATACCCTGAACATATCCCAAGGAGATGTAAAGGCAAGGATCTCCCACGATTTATGGTAATAGGATCCTCAACGTACATTCACCCATGGCCTTGGAGCACATGAGGCCAGAAAGGTCAGTGCAAGTGCTTGAAACCTCCCTCGCAAAGGTGCTTTAGGTGTTTCTAGCAGACAGCTGGGATTTAGAGATGGTGAGAGAGGAAAAAAGAGGTGGAGAGCTACAGGGGTTTCAGCAAAACATTCCAGAGAACTTAGGTGCCTGAACATATGGCTGGAAATGTTGCAGCAGGAGGATGCCGATGATGTCAGAGTCAGACAACCAAAAGCGTTGGGGAGGGTTGTAGCTGATAGTGTTTAAAAGATGGAGAGAGCCTATGGAAGACTAGAAATTTTAAAATGGAGGCATTGGTGGATAGAAACCAAACATACATCATTGGGGACATTGTGAAAGATGGGAGACCAGCATGGATGTGGAAGAATTTAGTTTGGACATGACAAAACATACATCAGGGTCTCAGGAGTGCGCGGGCTGAGGCAGGGTTGGAAGTTGGCAATGTTACAGCTGGAAGTAGATGGTTTTTATTATCGAAGTGAAACAAGGACTGAGGCTCAATTCAGAGTCAAACAGAATGTTGAAAGAGAAACAGAAAATGCTGGAGAATCTCAGCAGGTCTGAAGCATCTGTGGAGAGAGAGTAGAGCCAACGTTTCGAGTCTCGATGATGCTTCATCAGAGCTTTGACGAAGGGTCATCCAGACTCAAAATGTTGGCTCTATTCTCTCCCCACAGATGCTGTCAGACCTGCTGAGATTTTCCAGCATTTTCTGTTTTTGTTTCAGATTCCAGCATCCGCAGTATTTTGCTTTTATCAGGATGTTGAAGGTGCGATTCGATCAGAGGCAGTGACCAGGGAGGGCAATAGAGTCGTGTTAAAGGCACAGGATTTGGGGTAGGGTCAAAGATAACAGCTATAGACTTTCCAATGTTTAACATGACAATTTTAAAGCCACATGGCAGATCAATAGGATGAGAGAGTTTTGAGAGATAAAGATGGGCAATGTCACTGTACATTGTGAAGTTGATCCAATGACTGTGGATATTTTCACATAAGGAGCAACATGAGAAAGGACAATAAGTCCTTGGGCAACTCAGGGAGGAGGAGAAACATTGCTAGAGATGCTTTGGCTGCAAATGGAACCACTTTCTCCCATTTCAAATCTAATTTACCCATTTGATGTTCTAATATATTTCAGATAACTGTTACAGTACATTATGCTTGCATCCCAGTTAGGAAAGTCACTGCAATGGATACCAAATACGGTTTAAGCTAACACTTGAAGATAATTGAGAAATGGTTTGGATCTACTGAGGAAATTAGGACAATATTGCGATAGAGATGACCTTCATACGGGATGTGCAAAGGCAATTCAGCACTGCCTAGCACATGCCTCCAGTACATTAACACCCACATCACCACATCAAATTGTAATCTGCTTCCATTATCTTTCTTGGTAAATATTTACAACAGGTTTTATGCTCGAGGATATTGTTTCAGACATCCATTCTAAATTTACTACCATTTATGTCTTCTGTTGATACAGTTGACATGGTAACGTCCCAAAGAGGTTTACAGTAAAACAAAGAAAATGCAGGTTACTAGAATTATCAGGGGTTGCTTTCATCTGCTAAAGGTATTTCAATAAACAAGAGGCTTACATTTTCTATTTAAAATAGCTCTGAGAGGGGGCAATACTGTGAAGTGGTGACAGGTTAGCTGTTTATAATGTGTAGCATGTGCTGTGGGAGAAATCAGCTGACTTTCCAAGATAATGCAAAGTTACTCCATTTGTACATGTTGGTGGTAATTCTGACACGTAATACATAATGCATTGGAAGACCCATAGCAGCCAAGGGACAGAATGTCAGGGAGTAACAAAATAAACAAACTGTCCATTTGGAGCCAACTCTTCTTTTGTCCAACTATCAGCCAAGTACCAACAAAGACAGATGCCATGGCCAAATGCAGAAAGCTTAGCAACAGTTAAAGACTATGTGCAAAAGATTTTGTGTAAAAATAAACCCCACAAATCGTCAGATCAGACATCAATGAACAGAAGAAAACTATCTAGAATCCCTCGATTAGCAGCTCAATACATTATTCTGGGAGCTACAAAATCAGTGCAAGACAGAATCCTTCAGCAATGCCAGTGAAATGTCACTCCTTTTGGAGAGAACTTGTAGGTCGAGTTTAAAAACAATTATTCATGTAATTTTACATTCACATAAAGATGTGTGCCCTTGGTGAGGCACACACCACAATGTGAGTAGCTGTAGGTGCTCGAGACAGGGTCTACAGTGAACAGTCACTGACAGAGCACAGAATGCTCCAAGCTCTGCTCCTCATTTCTTTTTAAATGGTAAATTACTCAATCCTACTGAGCTTCAATGCAGTTGAAAGTGTTTTGAACATTTTCTTTGGAGATATTTGATTTGTTCAAGTTTCACTTTGCTTTATAGATAGATTTTGATTGCTCTTCTTAGTTGCTGAGCTGTAATTTGGTGAATATAGAATAAGAGAATTAAAAAATACAATAAAAAGTTGGATCACTAAAGAATTGAGGCTGAAGCCAGATGCAGAAATCCATGTGATTGTATTACTTTTATATTACACATAAAGTAGAAGTGAAGTACTTCCTTATTCTCATTCCTTCACATAGTAAACATGCCCCATGACAGCTGAAAAGTCCCAAAATTTCTAGTATTTGCCACCCCATTCCTAATGCTCCCGTAACGAAAGACCATTGCCTCACACCAACTACTTCTAAGCTCCAACTCATCACAACCTGTAGTCTCAATACCTGGCATTCCCTGGTCAGTACTCCTTGGCCCAAGGATCTTCTAGTCTGATGGCTCACATTTGCTATTTTACTGCTGGTACACCCACCAAACAGTCCAAACCACCCAATATCAGTATTGCTATGTGACTCCTGTCTAGCAGCTATCTGTAATATTTCCCTATCATCTTTGTGTGGACTGTGGGATTTACAAACAAATCCAATAAATGAAAACTGACAATTGTGTAATTCAAGCCCCAAAATGCACAAAAAGAAAATGTGGGTGTGTTAAGAAATTTGACTTATTTAATGACTAACATTATCTAAGACACTGATTTATCTTGTATAAATAGCTCATTCCTCAATTCACCATGAGCAACACCATGGGAGATTGGCTTCCATTGGTACAATGATCAATCTACTTTCCTCTGCCATTCCTATCTGTCACAAATGTTACATTGAAATTTCTGTATCACACTTCAAAAAGTAACAAAGGAATTCTCTATGAAGAAATCCAATATTTATTTAATATTATTTAGATAACCATACTGTTATGCTGACATACTTTTAAAGTTAAAGTTTATTTATCAGTCACAAGTAGGCTTACATTAACACGGCAATGAAGTTACTGTGAAAATCCTCTAGTTGCCACACTCCAGCGCCTGTTCGGGCACACTAAGGGTGAATTTAGCATGGCCAATAACATTTTGAAAAGTTTGATGCCTTTTCTGATGACAAGCTTCAAGTAACTTACTGTCAAAGATTGAAAGGATGCTATTCCACAAAAGTGAGCAAAGAGTGACCTAAATAAGGATGCAGAAGAAAGGGCAAAAATACCGTTAAAAGTAAATACTCATCATCAACAAATACTTTAAACAGACGACTCACTCCTTTTGCTTTTTCATGTTTTCCTTTACTTTAACGTCATAGCTGCTCAGCGATGAAAAGCTGCCCGTCTTTTTCAGTAAGCGAGCTGCCTTGTCTTTTGCAATGTCAGACATGATGATGTTTACCTACAAGTACAAGACACACAATGTATTACATATTAAAAACATGAATTGCTTTGAGACAGGCTACAGTTCAGAAGCCCAAAAACCACGATGAAACTGGATGGCTGAATTTAGCCCACTTAAAGGGGTCAAAATAAAATGGGTGACAAAATACACAGAAAGAACTACAAAAATGGGAATATGAAAAAAAATTGCACCAAAAAAAACACACAATAATGGAACCTTTGAAAATTGATAACGGTGAAATTGTTAATGAAAATAAGGAAATGGTGAACATGTGTGTGTCAGTATTTACAGTACATAAGAACATAAGAAATAGGAGCAGGAGTAGACCATCTAGCCCTTCGAGCCTGCCCCGCCATTCAATAAGATCATGGCTGATCTGATAGTGGTTTAGTTCCACTTACCCGCCCACTCCCCATAACCCTTAATTCCCTTATTGATCAGAAATCTATCTACCTGTGACTTAAACATATTTAACGAGGTAGCCTCCGCTGCTTCAATGGGCAGAGAATTCCAGAGATTCACTACCCTCTGAGAGAAGAAGTTCCTCCTCAACTCTGTCCTAAACTGACTCCCCCTTATTTTGAGGCTGTGTCCTCTAGTTCTTGTTTCCTTTCTAAGTGGAAAGAATCTTTCTGCCTCTACCCTGTCTAGCCCCTTCGTTATCTTAAATATTTCTATAAGATCTCCCCTCAGCCTTCTAAACTCCAACGAGTACAGGCCCAATCTACTCAATCTCTCCTCATAAGCTATCCCCCTCATCTCCGGTAACAACCTGATGAACCTTCTCTGTACTCCCTCCAAAGCCAATACATCCTTCCGCAAATAAGGGGATCAAAATTGCACTCAGTACTCCAGTTGTGGCTTCACCAGTACCTTGTACAATTGCAGCAAGACCTCCCTGCTTTTATACTCCATCCCCTTCATGATAAAGGCCAACATTCCATTTGCCTTCTTGATCACCTGCTGCACCTGCAAACTGAGTTTTTGCGATTCATGCACAAGGACCCCCAGGTCCCTCTGCACAGTAGCACGTTGTAATTTTTCACCATTTAAATAATAGGCCATTTTACTATTATTCCTTCCAAAGTGGATCACCTCACACTTGTCAACGTTATACTCCATCTGCCAGATCCTCGCCACTCACTTAGCCTATCCAAATCTCTCTGCAGACTTTCCGCATCCTCCATGCAATTTGCTTTCCCACTCATCTTTGTATCATCTGCAAACTTTGTTACCCTACACTCGGTCCCCTCCTCCAGATCATCTATGTATATGGTAAACAGTTGAGGCCCCAGCACCGATCCCTGCGGCACACCACTAGTCACCAACTGCCAACCAGAAAAGCACCCATTTATTCCAACTCTCTGCTTCCTCAATCCACGCTAACACTTTACCCCCAACTCCGTGTACCTTAATCTTCTGCAGCAACCTTTTGTGAGGCACCTTATCAAACGCCTTCTGGAAATCCAAAAACACCACATCCACTGGTTCCCCTCTGTCAATCGCACTCGTTACATCTTCATAAAAATCCAGTAAATTCGTCAAACACGACTTTCCCTTCATGAATCCATGCTGCGTCTGCTTGATCGAACCATTTTTTTTCAGGTATCCTGCTATTTCTTCTTTAATGATGGATTCCAGCAATTTCCTAACTACGGACGTTAAGCTAACCGGCCTGTAGTTACCCGCCTTTTGTCTACCTCCTTTTTTAAACAGTGGCGTCACATTAGCTGTTTTCCAATCAGCCGGCACTTCCCCAGAGTCCAGCGAATTTTGATAAATTACAACCAACGCTTCCGGTGACTCACCTGATGAAGGAGCAGCGCTCCAAAAGCTTGTGCTACCAAATAAACCTGTCGGACTTTAACCTGGGGTTGTGAGATTTCTTACTGGACCTTAAAATGAACAGGACAGGGTACTTTCCAAAAGATGAAAAGCTAGAAACAGTGAAGGAATGAAGAGACTTGAGGGTTCAGGTAGATAGATCATTAAAATGTCATGAACATGTATCAATAATAATCAAAAAGACTCCTGGAATTATATACCTTTTAAACTGAGAGCCTGGAATACATCAGAGTACAAGTTATGTGGGCTGTATTGCAATTAGTAGCAGGAATATTCGTGGATTTCCGGCCTTCTCACAGGAAGCAATTTATGGACCTAGTGCAATCTTAACAGAGATTAATTAATTTAACACATAGAATCCCTACAGTGCAGAAGGAAACCATTTCAGCCCATCGTGCCTGCACTGACTCTCCAACAAAGTATCCTACCCTGCCCTATCCCTGTAACTCCACTAATCCCCCTATCCTACACATCTTGGGACACTAAGGGGCAATTTAACATGGTCAATTCAGCACATCTTTGGAATATGCGAGGAAGCTAGATCATTTGGAAGAAACTCACACAGATATTGCAAACACAGAAAGGAGACTGTGCAGAATGTAGTGTTACAGACAAAGCTAGAGAAAGATCAACTTAATATGAGGTAGGTCCATTCAAACGTCTGATGGCAGCAGGGAAGAAGCTGTTTGTGAGTCGTTTGATACATGACCTCAGACTTTTGTATCTTTTCCCTGATGGAAGAAGGTGAAAGAGAGTATGTCCGGGGTGTGTGGGATCCTTGATTATACTGGCTGCTTTTCCAAAGCAGGGGGGAGTGTAATCAGAGTCAATGGATGGGAGGCTGGTTTGCGTGATGGACTGGGCTTCGTTCACGACTCTTTGTAGTTTCTTGTGCTCTTGGAAGGAGCAGGAGCCAAACCAAGCTGTGATACAACCAGAAAGAATCCTTTCTCTGGTGCATTTGTAAAAGTTGAGTCATAGCAGATATGCCAAATTTCCTTAGCCTCCTGAGAAAGTAGAGGCATTGGTGGGCTTTTTCAAATATTACGTCAGTGTGGAGGGACCAGAACAGGTTGTTGGTGATCTGGACACCCAGAAACATGAAACTCTCAACCATTTCCACTTCATCCCCATTGATGTAAAGAGGGGCACTACACTTCCTGACTATCTTCTTCATTTTGCTGACATCAAGGGAGAGACTATTGTTGCCGCACCAGTTCACTAGATTCTCTCTTTCCTGTACTCCATCTCATCATTATTTGAGATCCGACCCACTACGGTGGTGTCATCAGCAAACTTGAAAATTGAGTTGGCCACACAGTCATAGGTGTATAAGGAGTATAGTAAGAGGCTGAGGACTCAGCCTTGTGGGGCACCTGTGTTGAGGATGATCATTTTCAATATGAATAATCTCCCTAGTCCTTGAATGTAGCAAAGTTTCCATCTCTGATTAGAGGAAAACAATTTTGACCTACAGTCTCTCAAAAGACCATCATTCTGTATCTAAAAATTGGGAGAAAATTACTTAGATTGACATCAAACCTAAAATAAACATGTTACAAGAATAAGACATCAAATTAGAAAAAGGTGTCTTGATAAGCTTACCATAAGAACATAAAAAATAGGAGCAGGAGTAGGCCATCTGGCCCTTCGAGCCTGCCCCGCCATTCAACAAGATCATGGCTGATCTGAAGCAAATCAGTTCCACTTACCCGCCTGCTCCCCATATCCCCTAATTCCCTTATCGATCAGAAAACTATCTACCCGTGATTTAAACATATTCAACGAGGAAGCCTCCACCACTTCAATGGGCAGAGAATTCCAGAGATTCACTACCCTCTGAGAGAAGTTCCCCCTCAACTCTGTTCTGAACCGGCCCCCCCTTATTTTGAGGCTGTGCCCTCTAGTTCTGGTTTCCCTTCTAAGTGGAAAGAATCTCTCCACCTCTACCCTATCCAGCCCCTTCATTATCTTATATGTCTCTATAAGATCACCCCTCATCCTTCTAAACTCCAACGAGTACAGACCCAATCTGTTTAATCTCTCCTCATAAGCTACACCCCTCATCTCCGGTATCAACCTGGTGAACCTTCTCTGCACTCCCTCCAAGGCCAATATATCCTTTCGCAAATAAGGGGACCAAAACTGCACACAGTACTCCAGTTGCGGCCTCACCAGTGCCTTGTACAGTTGCAGCAAGACCTCCCTGCTTTTATATTCTATCCCCCTCGCGATAAAGGCCAACATTCCATTCGCCTTCTTGATCACCTGCTGCACCTGCAGACTGAGTTTTTGCGATTCGTGCACAAGGACCCCCAGGTCCCTCTGCACAGTCGCACAATGTAATTTTTCTCCATTTAAATAATATTCCAATTTACTATTATTTCTTCCAAAGTGGATAACCTCACATTTGCTAACGTTATATTCCATCTGCCAGATCCTCGCCCACTCGCTCAGCCTATCCAAATCTCTCTGCAGACTTTCCACGTCCTCCACGCAATTCGCTTTCCCACTCACCTTCGTGTCATCAGCAAACTTGAATACCCTAGATTCAGTCCCCTCCTCCAGATCATCTATGTAAATGGTAAACAATTGAGGCCCCAGCACCGATCCCTGCGGCACGCCACTGGTCACCAACTGCCAACCAGAAAAGCACCCATTTATCCCAACTCTCTGCTTCCTGTTAGATAGCCAATCCCCAATCCACGCCAACACCTTACCCCTAACTCCGTGTACCCCAATCTTCTGCAGCAAGCTTTTGTGAGGCACCTTATCGAACGCCTTCTGGAAATCTAAAAACACCACATCCACCGGTTCCCCTCTGTCAACCGCACTAGTGACATCTTCATAAAAGTCCAGTGGTGATTTTTTTTATATAAAGAAGGAAACAGTTTGCAGAAAGCAAGACTGTGTGTATGATTGGACAATTCGCTCCATAAGACTTTGTCTTATTTCTTCAGTTCCCTTGTTGCATATTCTACAGACAAGACTGGGAATATTCCCATTGCAAAAGGCCCATTTTTCAGGATCGTCACAATTATTAACCCATAACTAGAGTGTTAGATTTTCCCCAGAATTAAATGCAGCATTAGCTGTTGAATCACAAAACTTTCAGCTTTCCAGAAAGTCTCAAAGAGCAATGGATTTTTGTGATTAAGGTGGCAACAAAATAAAATCAGACCAGAACTGTTTCTTCTCTCATGGTGGATAATTCCCCCTGGTTTCCACTAAATAGGGGTGTCCTCATTAAAACTGAGAAAATGCAAAAAATAATTCCGTTGCAACACTGTTAAACATTTGGGAAACAGGAGTGGATTACCAAATTCTGAAGATTTGATTATTATTCTCACATGAATTAGTATACAATTAAAAGTATTGTTTATTGCACACTATATAGACAAAGCATACTGTACATAGAGAAGGCAAAGAGAGAGTGCAGAATGTAGTGTCACAGTCATAGCTAGGGTGTAGAGAAAGATCAACTTAATGCGAGGTGGGTCCAGTCAAAAGTCTGATGGCAGCATACGAAGCAGGTCCATTCAAAAGAGACAGCGCCTCTTTAAAATAAAAATATATTTCTGTGAATGCAGCGAAATCTATAAGAATAGTATATAGCACTGTTATCAAAGTATACGTTTCCTAGGGGTTAAGATTCGGAGCTGCTGCTGAGTTAACCATTACAAATGCTGGGATCGTCATCTTTAGTCAATGATAAGCAAAGCAAAATCGTTAAACACAATTGAAACACAAACTCAGAAACAACAGGTTACATTGATACAGAGAAAAAAGGCTGCATGTTATTCTGGCTATGTCCAGTTCTTGTTAAAGTTGATTGCAACTACATCGCTTTACACAATTACTTCGCGTCTAGTTTTTCCGCTCTTGTTGCTAGGGGCAGGTTTGTATGAACTACTTTGTACTTCAATTACTAACATTTAAGCTGCCAGCCTCCAGTTTTACTTCTACTCCTCAAATGCAAAGAAAACTAATGCACTTAAATGTTAATTTTGTCACCAGAAAAAATACAAAAATGTTACCAATAAGCTGAAACTTCTGTTTATTATTCCAAAGCGGTCCCTGGCAACGCGCAGGAATCTCAATAACCGGAAACAACAAAGAAAGCCAACCAGACTCTCATTACTCAACCAATCCTGGCAGCCCCACAGTGAAGTTAATGTGAAATAACCAATAGAATCTGCGCCCACTCTCATCATTAACCAATCCAAGCCGCATTATACTAGTACTTTCACCAATGAGATTTCATTGTTTTCACCTTTCTTTTAATCCCAGCCTCTCTCCAACACAACTGCAGGTCTTCAACATTTGAATCACAGCATTGTAACACGGCACACGAAGGCCATTTGGCCCATTGTGCCTTTACTGGCTCGCCAAAAGAGTAAGAAGTTTAACAACACCAGGTTAAGATCCAACAGGTTTATTTGGCAGCAAATGCCACTAGCTTTCGGAGCGCTGCCCCTTCGTCAGGTGGAGTGGAGATGCGAGTGGAGTGGAGTCCAACGCCGGCATCTCCAAAAGAGTATCATGGTTTAGTGCCCATTTCTCTGTACTCCTGCACATTGTTTCTAATCGTAATCATCTAACGCCCTCTTGAATGCCTCGATTGAAACCACCTCCACCACACTAACAGGCGTTGCATTCCAGACCCGAACCACTGGTTATATGAAAATTCTTTTTTTCATTGGACTCATATATTGCAAAGGAGCTTGCCTTGTCTACTCTGTACATTGGCTTTGTGACCAATAAATTTTTAAAAATCAAGATTAGAAAGACAATGTTGGTAGAAGGGAGTAGAAATGATCTTCAATACCCATACCAAGAGCACAGGAGCATAATATCTCCAGCAGAAATAGCTTATTTAGATGTCATTTTCCTAACATAGATTTGCTATTATCTCTTTAGATACTGATCTGAAACTGAGTTGTTGAGGTGCTTGCTGCATCTAAAGCCTACATTCGCTTTCAATTGATTTTCCTTCGTGTGACCTGCCCATACGACTGCTAAACAGATACTATCAAACAAGTTTAGAAACACAAGGTGATCATTAACCCACCAATTCGTTCTGTTGCAGAATTTGCTGAACATATTTCATATGCTGAGTTTAAATTCTGCAAAATGGAGTTTGCACTTTCTCCCTGCGTCTGCATGGGTTTCCTCCGGGTGCTCCGGTTTCCCCTCACAGTCCAAAGATGTGCACATTAATTGGCCCTGATAAATTGCCCCATAGTGTCAGGGTAAATATGTGAGGTTATGGGAATAGGGCCTGAGAGGGATTGTTGTCGATGCCGACATGATGGGCCGAATGGCATCTTCCTGCACTGTAGGGATTCTATGATTCTAAAATTTCTCCCCAACTTTTGCAATTGAAATGAACAAATATTCAAGGACACCTACTTAACCTTACAATACCCAATTTTCAATTGTTGCTGTTAGTGATGAATCACAGTAGCTCAAGAATTATTATTTATTTATACAATATACATGACACACGTGTATTAAGACATGTTATATGCTTCCTTTAACATTTGTGTACTAATTCTGTGCTACTCTTATCATGGATACATTTATTCTAAAACTCATGATTTGCCCCCATGATTAACCTCCAGCGCTGAATTCACTTTTACAACTTTGGCCTGCCTACCAGATGCCTCGGGCCATTTCACTACACTAAAAACGCTGTATGAATGCAGGTTATTGTATAAATAAACAATTAGACTGTCCTGAACTGTGCCAAAATGAAGAAAAAGTTAATATTTTTGGATAGTGATGATTGACACTTTCTAGAACTTGCTCTTGGTCCTTATTCAGTCAGATACAGTAGTTTCAAAACAATCCTAAATTCAACATGTTTCAGTTTTCTTTGTCCAACAACACATGGGTCTCACAATCTGTAAATTCATATGTGAGCTCTTAGCCCGCGTAAAGCCATGGTTGTGGTCATAGCTGTAACTAATCTGATCGTTAATTATAAGTCACTATACCATCTACCTTTAAAGTGGAATACAACTGCATTCTATTTTACACAGTGTAATGTCCCTGTCCTTAAAAACAATGCACCATCTGATTAACTGTGAATGTTGTGGTACATAACATGTACTAGCGATATATTAAAGGGCTGATTTTGGGAGGCTCTGTTATGGGCCTTTGCAACGTTGGATAATTAAAGTGATTTCAGGTTATTTATAATTATTTGTAACTTATTCTTCTGGTGGCAAGATTTGCATTTAAGTGCAATATTTTTCTTTTCTGGAAAAAGTAAAACTGGAGACAGATCGTTTAAATGTCAATGATTGATTTTCAGACATCTGCCCCTAGCAACAAGAATGGAAATACTGGACGCAAAATAATTTGTGCAGAGATTTAGCAGAAACGTAACAGGATGAAACAACAATGAATTTTAACCAGAAATGTGTTACAGCTACAGTTACTTTCCATGTACAGGTCCTAACCCCCACAACAGATCTGTACAGCACCCAGATTTTCAACTGGTGACATGGGGGGTGACAAAGAAAGCTGCAGTGCCAATGAGGGTAAGTCTTATATAATATTTCAATGAATTGGACATCTTTAAGTGAGTTTTCACCCCCAGTGTGAACGCTTGTCGATTCTTGTTACTTCTCAAGGCAAGTTCCTACAGTTCTCATACCAGCCACACACACACCCTCCCACCACCCCGGCCCCACCACTCACTCTAAGTCCCATATTGCCTTTATTATTCCCCCAGTCCTACTTTGTTAAAAAAAAGTGCTGTCCTGTGTGAAACCTGTGCAAATGATAATATTATTAATAATAAAAATGCTGGAAATATTTAACTGGGCAGGCAGTGTCTATGGGGAGAGAAACAAAGTCAACGTTTCAGTTTGATAACCTTTCATCAGAACTGAAAAAAGAAGAGATGATAACAGGTTTCAAGTAAGTAGAGAGGTAGGGAAAGTGGGGAGGGAAAACAAAATGGTAGGTCCATGCTAGGGTGGAAAGCGGGTGAGATTAAATGACAAAAGGGATGATAGTACAAGGGAAAAGGCAATGTTAATAGGACAAATATAGTAAATTGAGCCCGGCTAAGGGAATAGCAGAATCATTACCAACAGCTGTTTGAGAAAATGGGGACAATGGTCATGATCTGAAATTGTTGAACTCAGTGTTGAAGCTGGAAGGCTGTAAAATGCCTAATTGAAAGATGAGGTGCTGTACCATAAGTCCCCATTAGACCTCATTGGAACAATGTAAGAGGCCGAGGTCAGGGGTAGACTGAGCAAAGGTGTTCTGCCATTTGGTCACCCAACCTGCATTTGTTTATTATTTATTTATTAGTGTCACAAGTAGGCTTACATTAACACTGTGATAAAGTTACTGTGAAAATCTCCCAGTCACCACACTCCGGTGCCTGTTTGGGTACACTGAGGGAGAATTTAGCACAGCCAATCCACCTAACCTGCATGTCTTTCAAACTGTGGGAGGAAATCGGAGCACCCGGAGGGAACCCACACAGACACGGGGAGAACGTGCAAACTCCGCACAGACGGTGACCCAAGCCAGGAATCGAACCCGGGTCCCTGGCGCTGTGAGGCAGCGGTGCTAACCACCGTGCCACCCTCTCTGCAATTTATAGGAATCCACATTGTGAGCATGAATATGATAAATTGAAGGAAGTACAAGAATTGCAAGCAGTTTCACCTGGAAGGACTAAGATAATTAAAACTGATATATGGATGGTATCCAAGGATGTCTTAAGAAATGTTTATATTTCATTGAAAATTGCTACAGGCATTCTCATGTCACAATGTCAGCATGTACTTAATAGAACAATTCCCTACAGTGCC
This sequence comes from Mustelus asterias, assembly GCF_964213995.1. NCBI lineage: Eukaryota > Metazoa > Chordata > Chondrichthyes > Carcharhiniformes > Triakidae > Mustelus > Mustelus asterias. Next base: position 86,387,376 of record NC_135808.1, on the reverse strand, counting down.
AGTAGGTGGGACTTTAATAAGATTTCCAATGTTAATAGTATCAGTAATTTGTAAAGCTTGCCTGCACACAGAAATCATTTTGTGCTTAGCATGTAATTGCAGGTTCTGGTCACAGGGTGGCACTATGGCACAAGTCTCGCAGCCTCTGAATAGTGTTTGTTTATTCCAACCAGTTTTTTTAATCTCTAAATTTCATTGAAGCATCACCCTATGTTTCTAAATTTGTTTAATCTCATTTCCTTTTCTGTTCAATCTCCCCCCATTGTTTTCCTCAGCCTTGAACCTGTGTTTGCTGTTCCTATTGCAGCTCACAGCTTCTCCTGGTTTTGCTCCTTTTTTTTCACAACAAGCTCTAACCCAATGTCAGTCTGAGTGAAGCATCAGGAGACCTGGCCTCGGGTGACTGTGTAGAGTTTGCACATTCTCCCTGTGTCTGCATGGGGTTTCCTCCAGGTGCTCCAGTTTCCTCCCACAGTCTAAAGATGTGCGGGTTCAGTTGATTGGCCATGATAAAATTGACCCATAGTGTCAGTGGGGTTATGGGGATTGGGCCTGGGTGGGATTGTCGGTGCAGGCTTGATGGGCCAAATGGCCCCCTTCTGCACTGTAGGAATTCTATGATTCATTCTATGGTCTCCTGGATAACCTGAGCTAAAGCGAACTGCAGATTTTCATTGCTGAAGTTATAAAGATTTGCAGTGAGTGAACTGGTCAGTGATGAGAAACCTGCCCCTGGATCTAATTGGACTGAACGACTGTCAATGATATGGCTTTCCCTTCAACCCACCCTAATTTGGACTGATTGAATAACCTGCAGAAAGAGGCCTGTTGCATGGGAATAATGTGAGTGAGTCACTGATGAGAAGCCAGTTAGGCCTTCCCCTCTGCTGGTTAGAAAAGTCTTTAGTCCCACCAAAAATCCCTTACAGAATCATTTTGTGCTTAGCATGTATCATTACAGAATCACAGAATTGTTACACTACAGCACAGAAGGAGGCTACCTGGCCCACTGTGACTCACCTGAAGAAGGAGCGACACTCCAAAAGTTTGTGCGACCAAATAAACCTGTTGGACTTTAACCTGGTGTTGTGAGACTTCTCACTGCACTGGGTCTGCACCAGCTCTCCAAATGAACAATTCACTTAGTACCACTTCTTCCCCTAATCCTTCACTTTCTCCCGTTTCAGATAACTAATTCTCTTCTGAATGCCTCGGTTGAACCTGCTTTCCACACTCTCAGTATATTCTAGTTCCCAACCACTTGCTGAGTATTTTTTCTTGATATCATCATTGTTTCTGTTGCCAATTACCTTAAATCTGTGCCCTACTGTTCTCGATTCCTTTATAAGCGGGTGAGTTTCGCTCTATCTATTCTGTCCTAACCCCTCATGATTTTGTATACCTCTATTAAATGTCCTCTCAGCCTTCTCTTCTCAAAGGGAAACAGTCCCAACTTATTCAATCTATATTCATAACAGAATTTCCTTAGCCTTGGAACCATTCTCGTGAAAGTTTTCTGCACACATTGTAATGCCTTCACATCTTCCCTTAATCGCTGCGCCTGGACAGAATATTTCAGTTCAGGTTGAACCAGTGTTTTATCCAAGTTTAACAGGTTAAACAAGTTTAACAAAATCTCCTTGCTCTGATACTCATTGCCGTTATTAATAAATCCTAGGATATTGTATGCTTTATTAACTGTGCTATCAACCTGTCCGACCATCTTAAATGACTTATACACATATACACCCATGTCCCCCTGTCCTTTAGAATTGTGATGTGGAGATGCCGGCGTTGGACTGGGGTAAACACAGTAAGAAGTTTAACAACACCAGGTTAAAGTCCAACAGGTTTATTTGGTAGCAAAAGCCACACAGAATTGTTTAGAATTGTACCCTTCATTTGCACTGTTGTTCCATGTTCTTTCTACCAAAATGTATCATTTCACACCTTCCCCACATTGAACTTCATCTACCACCTGTGTGCCCATTCCATCAACTTGTCTATGTCCTTTTGAAGTTCTACACTGTCCTCTTTGCTGGTAATAATGCTTCCAAGTTTTGTATCATCTGCAAATTTTCAAATTGTGCCCTGCACACCAAGATCCAGGTTATTAATATATATCTGGATATTAGTATATATTAGGAAAAGCAAGGGTACCAAAACTGATCCCTTGGGCACTCCACTACAAACCCTCCTCCAGTCCAAAGAAAATCCATTAACCAGTACTCTGTTTCCTATTACTCAGCTAATTTCATATCCAGGTTGCTACTGTCTCTTTTATTCCATGGGCAGAAGCTTATGTTCCCCCCCGGTGGGTTAGCAGTGGGGAGGGGCCTGTAACATTCCCCGCATAGCCTTCCGACTGACCTCCCACCCACTCCTACTATGCAATCGTGCGTGCCTAGATCAGCACCTCTGCCGTTGCCCTAGTTGAGGCACGTAGGTGACCAATTAATAACACTTAAGGGCAATTACCTATTCAGCCTGGCGGGAGGAGTTTAAGGGTAGGGGCAAGCATGGAAAGTGACTCTGCCCAGGCCTTGGGTGAGAAGGGGGTGAAATGCCTCCATCAACAACCTCCTTTTAACATCAAGTGCCACCACACTTTCCCCCACCCCCAACAGGTCTGGGCCCTGCAGCTGCTCCCTTCCCCGCTCTGGCTTTAAGCAGGTGTTGGTTACAGAATGGTCTTTAGTAATATTCAGTCGGTTAACTGTAAGTCTTTATTGGCGTAGAACTATTTACACATGTACAGGAAAGGCTACAGGCTAGGATCTATCTCTGTTTAGGTCTTTACCACACTGCTCAACACCACACTGACTCCTGAGTCTAGGGTCATGTGCCTTCTGTGTGGGTAGTACTGTACTCAGTCCCACATCAACTCTTATACTACACCTCCCCCACGTCTTTATCCAATGAACATGGAGTTATACTAGTTTATTTCATGTCTTATATTTTTATCAGTCTCTTACATTTACATTGTCGTTATCACCGTATTGCTGTTACTACATTATTGCTGTTATTGTTTAGTATTATTACAACATTGTCACTTCCCATCTACCTCCCACCCCCCCTTCAAATTCTTGAATTTACAGGTTCAGGTGGTCTGAAGGCCTAATCCTTCCATGTCTTGTTTGTAATTCTGTTGGAGGAGTGGTAGTAGGCTCTGTTGTTTCTGGTTCTTCCTATTGGTTTGGAATTTGGACCAGCATTTGGATATACTCTCATTCTTTTCTTCCATTCCTTCCTGTTGAACCACACTTGTTCGGTTTGGCGTTGTGTTCATCAGTGGTTGTTGATGCACTGAGTCATTTCTTGTGGGGTGGACAAACGTTGTACCCATCTCAGTCTCTCTTCTTTCTTTCCTTCTTTCTAAATGCAGGCCATCTCGAGACAGTTTCTGGTGGGGGAAGAGTGCTCCTGTGTTGAGGAGAAGGTTTACTGGTACACTTACCTCTGCTTTTTGATGTTGACGGTGGGAGACTGCTTCTAGGTTCCAGCATCAGTTGGGGTGATGGGATTCTGGCTGGAAGCTGCAGTGTGGTTGCTGTGTTGACCGGATATACCATCGTTGTAATTGGAGGGAGAGGTTTCTCGGACTTCTGATCACTCTTGTATCGTTTCCACTGGAGGCGTAGTTATCTTGTGGACAGTAGGGTAGCCTTACCACTAGAGACTTTCTGGGACCTGCAATGAGAATGGACAAACCTGCTCTGCAAAGAGAGAAGAGAGTTCAGAGCTGAAGTCTGAGTCTGAATAGAATCATTGAATCCCTACAGTGGAGAAGGAAGCTATTCAGCCCATCGAGTCTTCACTGACTCTCCAAAACAGCAACTTACCCAAGCCCAAACCCTTACCCTATCCCCATAATCCCATGCATTTACCATGTTCAATCCACTTAACCTACATATTTTTGGACACTAAAGGGTAATTTAACATGACCAACCTGCACATCTTTGAACTCTGGGAGGAAACCCATGCAGAAATAGGGAGAACGTGCAAATTCCATTCAGACAGTCACCCAAGTGCTAACCACTGAGCCACCATGCTGCCCTTTATGGTATGAGTACTAGAAACCATGCAGTTCTGGTTGGCTAATAACACTGGTTATCTTGACCTCCTCTGCTGTCTGGAGGAAACCCCAAGGCTATGCAGGCATCCCTGATCAGGAGAGAAAAAGGCTGGTTATAGATGACGTGCATCAGGTCAAAAATCCGGAGTTCTGACTGATGAAATTGGGTTTTAGCGATGGGCTTTCAAAGAAACAAAGAACAAAGAAAATTACAGCACAGGAACAGGCCCTTCGGTCCTCCAAGCCTGCACCGACCATGCTGCCCGACTTAACTAAAACCCCCTACCCGTCTGGGGACCATATCCCTCTATTCCCATCCTGTTCATGTACTTGTCAAGACACCCCTTAAAAGTCACTATCGTATCCGCTTCCACTACCTCCCCTGGCAACGAGTTCCAGGCACCCACTACTTTCTCTGTAAAAAATCTGCCTCGTACATCTCCTTTAAACCTTGCCCCTCGCACCTTAAACCTGTGCCCCCCAGTAATTGATTCTTCCACCCTGGGAAAAAGCTTCTGACTATCCACACTGTCCATGCCTCTCATAATCTTGTATCTGAGAATCACAGGTCTCCCCTCAACCTCCGTCGCTCCAGTGAGAACAAACCAAGTTTCTCCAACCTCTCCTCATAGCTAATGCCCTCCATACAAGGCAACATCTTGGTAAATCTTTTCTGTACCCTCTCCAAAGCCTCCACATCCTTCTGGTAGTGTGGCGACCAGAATTGAACACTATATTCCAAGTGCGGCCTTAACTAAGGTTCTAGGAAACTAAGGTTTCCTTCCATGGCACCTCTGACACTGAATTAGGGAAAGGGTTCTCAGGGTTAGCTGTAATATTGAATTTTCTCCAGACTTATCAATTTACTTGTACATGAATTCTCCTTCCCTCATTATTTTAAAGGTTATTCTACCACCTAGCTATTTAATTTGCCAGGAAATTGGTCCCAGCCCAGTTTAATTGGAGCCTGTCCCAACAGAACGGCTCCCTCTTTCCCCTTTATTGGTGCCAGTACTTCATGAATCAAAACCTTTGCCTCCCACACCACTCTTTAGCGACGCATTTAAATCTTGAAGTATAGTGTTCAATCCTGAGGGCAACAGGGAACTCAGTGAAAGTCCTTGGTCTGGGACTGGCAGGTCAGAGTCAGGGAGTAGAGACAGTTCTTAGATATTCAAGGGTGGATTTTATGGCCTCGCTCGGGCGAGACCAGAAATTCCCACCTGAGGTCAACGGAGATTTCCGTTGTCGGACCCTCGCCCACTCCGATTCCATGGCGAGCGAGGTGGTAGAGTTCCAGCCTGTCAGGATCAGAGAGTAGATGTATTTCTGGCGTTTCTGTGGATCTCACAGTCAAGAGTAAGAGGATAGAGACAGTCATGGGCTGTACTAGGCTATGCTAAAGGGCTATGCGTGGCATGCACTTGGTATTCCCACTCCAGTATATGTGACTATGGATTAAAAGACCGAATGCAAATTTGGCAAAACTTGCAGAACCAGGATCTTCATGGTGGTGGCCAACTTTCCCATGGTGTCCTCAAGGCGCTCGCATGTCGGAGCCGCAACATAAGAAAGGCGGTTGGACATCTCCAACCTTCAGTCCAGTCTTTAGAGTGACTGCTGCATCTCTGCCTGATGTTCTGTTGCGATTTGTTGCTTCTCCATCGTGGTGCGCTTCTCGGCCTTTTGGCTAAGATCAAGTGTAGTATGGATTGGATGCTGCACTTGGTTGAGGTCATTGGGTTACATTGAAGCTTCATATGTTTCATATGAAGCAATTTTTAAAAGCTGCATCTCGGCCTTTTGGCTAAGATGCAAATGAGCTCAAGTCATGGAGGAGGTGTTGCTTTGCTCCTCCAATCAACTTGGCTCATGTAGATCAGGCCCAGGACAGGGTGATTTGGTCGCTCGCCATGTCTTGTCAGCCTGGATCTGAAATGTCTCAACTTGTTGAGACTTTGAATTGGATTTGATTTGAATGAATTGGAAAAGTATAAAATAAAAAAAAATTAAAAATCTCCACAAGAGGCCCATCATCTGAACCCATTAGGTAATATCAGAGTGGACAATCATGCCTGCCACATGATTTGGCGAGATAATCGCCTATGGCATAACTGATAAGCTTCCAGGTGCAGAATTGTCATCCTGACCAGCGGGACATCAGTTACCGGAAATTAGTTAGCATTTTGTTTCAATAATGGAAAACTCCACCCAAAGAGTGACACTCTTGAGGCTATACATATTGGATTAATTAAGGCTGGAGTGCCACCTTTTCGTTTCTGTCGCTGCCCTACATCATGACAAGATCTGCCTTCATTTAGGCCACCATAAAGCAATACCAGACATGGCCAAATTTCTCTTTCAGTCATGATCCTGCCTGGATGCAGTGCAGTGTCCCATCAGCACCACCACAAAATGTGGCCTATGTCCTTCAGCTGTTTCCTTCATTAATATATCACTCACCATCTACATTGCTGGCAAAAAAAAACAGTAGCATAAGATGGCAAAGATAGTATCAGATCAAAAAAAGAGATTAGCAGCATATATAGAGAACCACTGACACAAAACCAACAGAAAGAGACCGGAGTTAGACAATGTGGAATAACTTAATATGAGCAACATCATAGGAAATAAACTGTTAATTTAGTATTTTTCTTCCCTTCTGTTTGGAGACCGTTACCCAGCTTGAAGCAACCACAGGAGATTGGCTCCTAGGCCTTTGCTAATGTTGCTGCAGAATTTTCAATCAGGAGATGTGCAGGATTGTCTGATTTTGACTCACTCAAACCTCTTTTGCATGGATTTTCTTCAGGCAGACCGAGCTCGGTTTGGGACGATTCCACAGCACGATATAACCTGTTGGGTATTTAAACATTATGTGCCACTACTATGCTTCACAGTATGAGATTGTCCCAAGACTGCAGAGAATCCTTTCACTTACACCTCTCCTCACTATGTCTCAGCGGAGTGTGGTACAGCTACATGTTTTAAATACAGATGTAGTAGAACACAACTTAATGTGAAGAAATCCAGAAATTCCCAAGACACGTCAAAATCTAAATATGAAGACAACTTTTGAAGCCAACTCATAAGGCAATGGATCTGGGCGCAGAAAGTATTCTGGTTGAGGACAGTAATTAGACTGATCCATTTCCTCTGTGGGTTTGCTGTGCTATTTGTATCCGTTTACTGAATCTGTGCTGGCAGTGAGGTAACAGCTGTCTCCCAGCATTACATTTGCACACGTTCAGGTTTTTTACATTCAGTGAATGTGGCAGCTATATAGCCAGTATATTAAACTGTTACCTTTATCAGCTCCACGGGTTCGGAGTGGGAAATGGAACTGGCCTGAAACTAAAGGCCCAACTAGTACGCTTGTAGGTGTTGCAGCTGGAAGGTATCTTAGAAATTGTAGGTAACGACTGATCACTCTTAGAGACTAAACTAGCTTATACACAAAACATCACCCATGAAATACTTTGTTTAGTATCAAAATTCAATTAATCAGACACACTTATCCCAACAAAGTTTTCTATTTAAACCAGAATTCTGAACTGTGCTGGGACCAGTGTTCTTGCAAGCTGCATAACTGGGGAGATAGAGAGGGCTTTAGTCTAAATAGAGGTGGATGGGTGTGGGGGGTTGGGAGGCGGGGGTGGGGGGGGGGGGTAATCCTGAAGAGGGGATATGTAGGCTTACAAAGCAAATGGATATGACAGCATTACAAGGCAGCTATTTAATGATATCCAGAAGGGACAACGAGTGAACTAGCATTAAAAAAAAGCAAAAAATAGGGTCAAAAAGGGAAAACAAAATGGTAACAAGGCAAAATTAATGACTCTTTACTTAACTGCATGTAGTACTAAAATAAATGAATTAACTGCACAAATTGAGGTTAGTGGGAATGATCTTATAACCATTACAGAATCCTGGTTACAAGGCGATCAAAACCGGGAATTAAATATTCAGGGGTATGTGAATTTTCATAAGAACAGGCAGGAAAGAAAGGGTGATGGGGTAGCTATGTTAGTAAGCGATGAAATAAGTGCAATAGCAAGAAATGATCTTGGATTGGAAGTTGGAGAATCCATATAGGTGGAGATAAGAAATTACAAGGAGAAAATGACACTGGTGGGAGTAGTCTTTAGGCTCCCTAACAGTAGTTATACTGCAGGACAGAAAATAAATCAGAAGATAATAAGGACATGTAAAAAAGGCAATACTTTAATCATGGGCGACTTTAATCTTCATGTAGATTAGGAAAATCAAGTTGGCAGAGGTAGCCATGAGGAAGAATTCATAGACTCTATTCAAGACAGTTTCCTAGAACAATATGTTGTGGATCCAATCAGGGATCAAGCTATTTTGGATCTGGTAATATGTAATGAGGCAGGTTTAATAAACAATCTCAGAGTAAAAGATCCTCTAGGAAACAGTGACCATAACACGGTAAAATTTAGTTTGAGAGCGAGAAACTTGGGTCAGAAACAACTATCCTACACTTAAATAGTCTAGGACCACAGGGCATAATCTCAGAGTAAGGGGTTGCCCATTTAAGGCAGAGATGAGAAGGAATTTCTTCTTTCAGAGGGTAATGAATCTGTGGAATTCTTTAATGCAGAGAGCTGTAGAGACTGGGTCATTAAGTATGCTCGGGGCTGAGATAGATTTTTAAGCAGTAAGGGAATGAAGGGTTATGGGGATAAGGCAGTAAAGTGGAGTTAAGGATTATGTCAGATCAGTCATGATGTCATTGAATGGCAGAGCAGACATGATGGGCTGAATGGCCTACTTCTGCTCCTAGGTTTTATGGTCTCATAGTCTAGTTCAATTTGGAGTAAATCGCTTTCATTGCTGGCTGCTTGATTGTGAAGTATTGTAATGCGTGAAATGTTCAAGTGTTTCACATTCAGCTGAAGCTGACAGGATAAGCTTCTCACTGGTTGTGTACAGGTGATGTGCTCAGTCATGGGGTTGTTTGAATGCACGGCACCTGACAGTGTTTAATGCTGACACTGGATATACAAGATAATAATAAGAATTCAGGTTCTCAACATAGATATTCTTCAATCTGACTTTAAAATAAATCTAAATAATAGGAATTAAAAAGAAAGTGGGAGAAATTATACAGGTGCTACAATTCAGATTTTTTAAACTTTATTTAATTTCAAAGAAAAGCAACATTTAACTTTTTAAACAGTTCTTACAGTTTAATTTCCATACTGTATAGAATTTAGAATTTGATTTATAAATGGCCAGACCATTTCTTTACTACATAATACATTAAAACATAATTGCATATTCATAATTATGTGCAATGAACCGACAGGGAAAACAGTCACTGAGGAAATGACATATATATTTGTATATATGTATATATATATAAAAAGTCAGTATTTACAAAATAGCACGCAAGATGAATGGAGCTGTTTCTTATTTTTGTTCCAGTATTCTCCCTCTCTTCAGGTGTTGACTCCTGCTGAGATATGGTTACACAGGCCCAAAAGCCTTTCAGTTCTTTGTCCCAGATAGCTATCTTTTTGCGTGTGTATGTGTTTGTGCCCTGACAATGAGTGTTGACAAGCTATTCAACTATGAATGGTATGACAGCAAGCATGATCCTGTTCTCACCCAACATCCATATATGTTCTCTTTCCAGTAGGAGCCATTACACAGTAATCAGGAGGGCTACCTGACCAATTTCTCCCTCCTTAGCCCAGGGGATGCTAAGACTAATTGTAGCGCTTCAACTGTGACAATGTGAAATCAACTCTCACAAATCAGGAAGCAAATCTTGGACTTCCTGGTTTGCGCAAAGCACTTTTACAGCCAGCAGTTCCTTTATCCAGGAAGCCATTGAGGTACCAATGGAACTAATGTTATCTATAAGGTAAAAAACATGCCAGAAATGGTCAGATCTAATTATTTTTTCTGAAATCCTTACAATTACATTCACAGTGCACAGCAGATGTGCTGAACAGTGTCATAATACTCCAAAAAGCCAACACAAAGGGCATCTGTTTTACTTTTCATATCTTTTGTTGGACAGCTGGAATAAATCCAAAGTTGATTATTATGCTTGGAGTACCATATGTAAGAGGCCACTAAAGGAGAAACACCTGCTTTATCAATTGCACTGAGGGAATACATCAATGGAAGGAAATAACTCCATATCACACTAAATTATGATTCATTTAAAACCAGCTTCCAGCTCCAAATGTACCAACTCACCCATTTATATGGCAGGACACTTTCTCCCATTGGTGGATTGACTTTAAAAGTAGCACACGTGAAAGCATTTGCACACATGGTTCCTTTAAAGCTGCAAAGGGCTTTTTTTTTAGATCTAACATTGGAGAAGGTGGTCTGCAGACCAGGTGGTCCGGCCATGCGGAGCTGAATTGCTGCTCAGGAAGGTTGCAGACCCTCAGCTGCTCAGTCTGCTGTTCTCTGGCCAGCGTGTAGGTTGAGCCTCTTCCATTCGAGATGGGGTTTCTATCTGAGAAGCGAGTCAAAACCATTTAGGTTTGCTGCTGTTGATTATGAATATAAACTAACGATCAGTATCACCGCTAACGTTTTGCAGCAACCTTAGTTCTGATCCTGTCCTTTTTAAGAAGACTTCACTGTGATTTACATTTTCATTAGTATCCACGACCAGAAGATGGAGATATGTTTCTGAGGCAAGTGTTCAAAAATGTTTGTCACTCTATTATACATCCAGCCACTTCACTGCACCGTAGATGCAAGAACAATTGATATTGAATGTACCAGTTTTAGTCATGCAAAACATTTTTGTTTGCTGGGGCAGTGGGGCGGTAAGATTCATTTAAACATTCCAAGCTATTTCCAGTGGTCAATATCCCCCACATACTAGTCAGATTCCTTTAAAAGCTTCAGACCAATGCTTCACTGACAAATGTGTCAATGCAAGTCGGATTCATAATTGACAACAAAAACAAACCCGCCCACTATGTGTCTGATGGAACTTTGAAATGAAATTCAAGGTGGGAATTTCACATTGGATCTTTCACATTGCATCATTTTTTCCACTTTTAAATTGTTTCATTTTTATTATGCAAACATTGCGACCACATTACCAAAGCAAAATAAATGTTTTGTTTTAAAGAAGCTGCTGGAATCAATGTTCATCTTAGAATGTTATAACTTTCAGCATTGACATGAAACTGACATAACAATCCAGACAGCAAATGTAATATTGGGAATACACAGAGAATTAGCCCGCAGCCAAAAGACATTTTAGGTGGCATTCAAAGCGTAGGGTCCCATCTGAAATGATAACCTTCTTCCATCTGACTGGCTTCTTTTGGATGTTATGTTATAAAATCCAATATTGGTGGACTTTCTTTTCATCTCTGAGAAGTTAACAGCCATCCCTCCCCCCAAGATATTTATCCAATGTCATTGCACACCTCCTCTCTCTCTCTACAGGGCATTCTTCTAAGACATAGCATTGCTTTGCAAAATGATTCTTATTCACTAATCAGGAGATCGGGAAGGTTTTCAACATTAAAAATATATGTATGCAAACAGTTAAAAAAACAATTAAAAAACCATGAAGAATTGGCATCAATACTGGTAGATCAAGGGGCTAAAAATTGAAAGATTGCAATATATTTCTTAGACAATGCTACTCATCTCAAATACAATGCTACATGTTTGAAGAGGCATAGCCTACAGGTTAATTGGGGTATCTCTGAAATGCCTATAACAGCTGAAATACAGATATCGGGAGTGAAGAGTGTGGGGAGAGGTGATTACCAAATTACAAATACAATTATTACACTTTAAAATACGAAATGTTACCAATGTCACATCGATCATTTAATAATACTGCAGGACTGGTCGCCATTTTCTGATGTTACTTTGACTTCTTGTTGTTGGAAATGCTCTGGCCACATGGAATAGAAGTTTGAAATCAGTGAGTAAAAGTTTGTTTACAGGTTCAGTCCTTGACGTTTCCTGTTTGTTTTTAAAAAGCTGTCCGCTGAGTAACACTGAACATTGGGCAAAGTTATGAGAATTCAGTTATCAGCCATGTATTTCCCTGTGAAACAAAATAGAACTAGATTAGAAAAATACTGGAGTCAAACTCAGACAGACCCACAATGATAGCTGGCATGGCACATTTAACACAGACCTTCTGGCAATAGCATTAAATGATTATTATTGAGGCAGAATCATTGTCTGTACACTTGTGCTGTACCTGACATTGCATGATGGCACTGCACCAACTTCCCTGGGAGTTCTCCTGATTAGTTGCTGGAACTGTATTGGAATCTCTGGATAGATGCTTAAATGGAGTTTCTGACAATCTGCTGTTGAATTTATATGATCTATCAGGAGAAATTCCAGGTGGTATATTTGGATTTTTGTGCAATCAATTGTGCATGTCAGCCTCTGGTTCCATCAGTGAAGAGGACCCAATAATTTTGAGGGCATGGTCTTATTTAATTCTACCAGGTGAATTCTGGGACACCAAATGCATGTCTTAGCACAGCTACCAGCAAGTGAAATTGTGCGGGTGAGATGGGGGGAGGTGGGGGGGTTGTCCACAGGCGGTCAAAGCAGGCAGGCAGCTCCTCTGGGATCCACAAAGATAACTTAACACTTACCTTTAATGGACCGCTTTGATTCCACCATCCAAAATATTGGACTTTGTTCAACCCAAGATGCAGTCAAGGTCCTTTTTACATCATAGGGTCAGGATTTCCATATTGTAAAGGACCTGTTTCTGGAAACAGCCAAACTGGTGGTAGGGTTCTTCAAAATGGGGCTGGCTGCATTGCTGGTGTTAAGAAGCTAGAAGGCTACTGGCTGAATTTCAGATTGTGCAATTAATATTCAGTGAAGGCAGTGAAAATTAACCCCAGGAATTGATTCCCTAAATCAGTAACACCTCTGAAAGCAGTGGGCATCCACCATTGTCAGAGGAAAGAGCAAATCTCCAAACAGCCCAGAAAAGCCCACTGGGATCAGCACTGGAACCTCTGGCTGGGTGAGTTTTCAGCATAGCTGCCAGAAATCACTGGCCAACAGCTGTTCAGAGCCAGAGGGGAGTGGGGCTAACTGGATTGCTTTTTTAAGATGTGGAGATGCCGGCGTTGGACTGGGGTAAACACAGTAAGAGTTTTAACAACACCAGGTTAAAGTCCAACAGGTTTATTTGGTAGCAAATGCCATTAGCTTTCGGAGCCCTGCTCCTTCGTCAGATGGAGTGGACATCTGCTCTGATATCTGGTCTGCAGATATCCACTCCATCTGATGAAGGATCAGGGCTCCAAAAGCTAATGGCATTTGCTACCAAATAAACCTGTTGGACTTTAACCTGGTGTTGTTAAAACTCTTATTGCTTTTTTGAGCACAGGTTTGATGGGCTGATTGGCCTCCTTGTGCTTGCAGGGTTTTGTTTTGCACAATGAGGTAATGTAAGTAATTTAAATTATTCTGTGGTCTTTTTGAGAAATACCTGCTGCAAATCTCTTTTTGATGAGTGAAAACCTATATCCTGCTCCAACCAATTCAATATCGACGCCAGACAATGTGCTTCCTTCGCTGGTGAACTGGACAGCCAATGTTGCAGGCTTACTCGGTCCTTCTGATAGCTGAAACCTGGCCAGGAGCGATCCAACACCTAAAAGAAGTCAATGGAAGAAGAAGAAACTGGAACTTTACACTCAAATTTGGATAAAGTCCTTTTGGCAAACAAATCAGGGAAGACGTGTGACATGGGGCTGCACTACATTGGAGATTCAGTGTGTGCATGTGATGTGATGAGATACTGTCCATGATGAGCAGCCCATCCAATCACACTGACTTGCAAATGCATTGAGCAGAGGCCAGGCATCGAGGCAGACCATAAAGGCAGTCACCTCTGGGCCACTCTGCCATGCACACTGATCAATAGCAGTATTGTGATGGAGGGCTGGGAGCAGATCATCAAACTTCCCATTTAGACACAGTTGTTTTGTAGCATTGTAGATCTAAATGCAGGAATGGAGAAATTAGATTTAAATTGTCTTTGTTTGAAGCTATAATATAATTTACAGGGGAGGCTAGACTATTAATCCAGAAACTCAGCTAATGTTCTGGGGACCCTGGTTCGAATCCTGCCACGGCAGACGGTGGAATTTGAATTCGATAAAAAAAATCTGGAATTAAGAATCTATTGATCACCATGAAACCATTGTCGATTGTCGGAAAAAACCCATGTGGTTCACTAATGTCCTTTAGGGAAGGAAATCTGGCGTCCTTACCTGGTCTGGCCTACATATAACTCCAGAGCCACAGCAATGTGGTTGACTCTCAACTATCTTCCAAGGGCAACTAGGGATGGGCAATAAATGTTGGCCAGCCAGCAAAGCCCATGTCCCATGAATGAATAAAAAAATGATTCAAATATCTTCAGCCTGCAGGAGAACCAGCAGTTATGGAGTTAAAGGAGGCATAGTTTTATTTTTGTAAACACTGACTAATTTTAGTTGTGTCGGCTACAGAATAAAGGTGCTATTTGCTTCACTCTGATGTAATGTCTTTGCGCCATTGGAACTTGATGTTGTCACAACATGGGAGTCTTCCAGATTTTCCATTCTAAAAAATAGGGTAAACCCTGTTTCAAAACTCCTATTATTTGTCAACATTTGAATCATATAACAAAAATAGTTAATTACTGGAAACTTGGTTTCAATCCATTTTTAGTTTGTTTCTCAACATACTCTCATTCTTTGACATTCTTATGCCACCGTCCATTATCGATGAGAAATGTGAGCAACTGATCTGCTCTTAAGCTATAATTTAGGCCTTTTGAGTTCCCCTTCCTGTAGAGAGGTGCATTGTCATCACTTGCACTTCTGCTAGTGTGGGGAAAGTTGTCTGTATGAATGAATTTCTAGGTTCTGTACCACGGCTCCAACCCAACCCAAAAGTATTTAATTTGGAACTATAATAGAATTCAGCAAAAGCTGTGGGTGATTGAGTGGGTTAACAAATTGCGTTTCACCTTTGAAATCTCAGTTTGAATGCAGCACTGCCTATAGGAATAAAAGTCCACTATCTTGCTGACTATAAGGACACTATGTGAAATTGCAACTAGTAGTTAGTGGGCATGGATCCAATGCAAACAAATTAGGAAGCAAAATTGAAGGACAGCCTTTGATACATCTCATGCAATTGGAAAAGCCCTGATTCAGTCAGCAACCTTGAGCAGATCTGGTGAAAGTACACCTACACTCCATGAGACACTTCATGAGATACTGCTGTGCAATATTGCAATGTACAATTTATTGAGCATTGTCAGGGGCCCCCAACCCAGTGGTCAATGCTACTGGTTGGCTTGTCACAACACAGGCATGGTGAGTGCTATGTGTATATAGAATAAAGTGCAGATAACTTGCTATTTCTATGTTAATTTTTACACAGCTGGATAAGCAGAAACAGTCTGTAATGAGATCTAAATTAAAGGTTTAGCTCCATAGAAGAATTTCATTCTCCAGTTACCTCCATTTTCAGATTTCTGGGATATATCTGGGATCTTCCAAAGGATCCTATGTTGTTCGGCATTCCTTGAAAAACAAAGGCCAGTCGGGTAGTTACTTATAAAACTTCAAACTATTGAGATGATGAATGTCAAAGTTATTCCTCCTCCCCTGCAGCTGCTGACCAACACTGGGGATGGGAATTTAATCATCTGGAGCACCTTGGCCAAGAGATCATTTCAACATGTGTCCAATCTATAAGGCTATTCCACCATGAGGAGTGTCACAGTGGAGTCAGCATTACCCTACATCAACATGTATGTACACTCTGTCAGGACTTACTGTATAGTAGAAGAAATCAAGTGGAAAAAAGTGTGAAGTAATTTCATTTTGGTAGGAGGAATGAGGAGAGGCAATATGACCTGAGTGCAGGCACAGAGAGACCTGAGGGTATATGTACACCAACTTCTGAAGGTGGCCGAACAAGTTGAGAAGGCTTTACAAAGATATGCAGCAACCTTGACTTTACAAAAAGAGGTGAAAAATACCAGGGCAAGGAAGGAACCTTAATTAATCAGCTGGAATACTGTGGCCAATTGTAGGCACCACACTTGAGGCCCTGGAGAGAGTGTAGAAGTGGTTAACTGGAATGGTATCATGGATTTGGATTATGTGTGGTGTAGTGGAAAACATGGGATTATTCTCCTTAGAACAGAGCAAGAGGAGATTTGGAAGAAGGTTTTAAATCATGAAGGGTTTTGATAGAGCAAATGGGGTGAAACTGTTTGGAGTGGCGGAAGGGTCAGTAACCAGAGGGCAAGGATTTAAGATAATTAGCGAAAGAGCCAGAGGTGATATGAGGGAAACATTTTGTTGCAACAAAATGGAATACCGAAATGGTTGGTGGAAGCAGGTGCAATAGTAACTTTCAAATGGAATTGGGTCAATACATAGAATCATAGAATCACTACGATGCACAAGGAGGCCATTTGGCCCATCACGCCTGCACCAACAACAACCCCACCCAGGGTCTGTCCCTGTAACCCCAGGTATTTACCCTGCTAGTCCCCCTGACACGAAGGGGCAATTTAGCATGGCCAATCTACCAAACCCTCACATCTTTCGACTGTGGGAGGAAACCGGAGCACCCGGAGGAAACCCAATGTGCAAACTCCACACAGACAGTCACCCAAGGCTAGAATTGAACCCCAGTCCCTGGAGCTATGAGGCAGCAGGGCTAACCACTGCACCACCATGCCGTCCCTCGGCCCAAATCTTCTGACCAGCTCTGAACTGCTGTGTCAGACACTGCATCAGGCAGAAAAATGGCCACTTATTTGGAAGATTTTTTTCTGTTCAAATTTCAGATGCAGGATCCTGCAGATATCCCTCAGGGTAGTAATCCATGGAGAGACCTGCGAAGAGGATAGGCGCAGAGGACACGCCACCTTTTCACGACAGCAACTGCTGTGTTCAATAATTGGGCACAAGGATGTCAAGTGACCTCCTTCTGTGTGTATCATTGTATATTCCATTGCAATCAGGAGAGGGAGCCCTGGCTGGCTGAATTCCAGTTTAGAATGCTCAGTATAGAAGGATTACCAGGAAAGATGAGAGTTCTTGTGAAGGGATTGTTTGGTAAAGAGAGAGTGAAGCAGAGTAATCATAGAAGATAGAAAAGCAGAAACATCATTGCTGCAGGTAGAGAACTTGATCAGTTGACTGGTGTGGAGGAGAGATCAGGTCAGCAAATCAATATGGATCAGTGACTGGTGATTGGTACAGAGACTGGAGAAGAGGCCGGTGATTGGTAGGGAGAGTGGAGGAGTGACTAGAGAGAGTGGAGGAGGGTGTGAGCACAGCTAACTGGAGTTGGAAGAGTGGTGACAGGTCTTTCCAGATTTTGTGTATAGAAGGAATTATTGGGCTAAGATACTCAGTGAAGACAGAGGAACCAAATTCTCAGCAAATATGTGGCACAGAGTCAAGGAAAGAACAGAGATATTGTCTTACCATGCAGCAGGTGGAAGGACAGCCTGTACTTTTGTTACTCCTCCATCCACAGGAGTGAGGAACTGAACATTATTGAGAGCGACAGGTGTAACCATTGCCTCTGCATTATATTTATAATCTATTCGAAGATCAGTGCTGGTGGGTTCACAGCGCCAGCTCACTGCTAGATTCAGTGGTGTGGATTGAATGCCCTGTGACGATACCTTCAGAAAAGGAAGATGACGATTAATTCTCTGTGATGTTGGTTTTTTAAAAAAAATGGCCCCTCCAAATACTCTCCCTTTTCTCCTGAGGGTGTGCTGCTGGAATATGTTTGCACAGCTTATCTTCTTCACTAAAATAAAAGCAAAACACTGCAGATGCTGGAATCTGAAACAAAATAGGAAAATGCTGAAGAAACGCAAACTGCTGTCAGACCTGCTGAGTTTTTCCAGCATTTTCTGTTTTATCTTCTATACTACACTGATGTAACTGTCCCTCAAATGCCCTGACAACAAGTGACACTGGGCCAGTTGTTTAAAGGGAACATTACTTAATATCTACTTATGTTCATTTTCCAGCCAGAGTCACTGGATTGGAATTGGCAGCAGAATCAATGGTTGAAATTTTTGTTTTCCAAAGGCTTAAAGGGACATATTATTTGGTTGCTAATATTACAAAGGAGTCTTCAATCAGCCATTAGACTCCCTATCTGCATACGCAAAAGGCACTAATGTCTGCTTCAGGTGTAGAACCTGAATGGTTTTGTTTCTGCCTTTCCAATGTGCAATGAATATGCGCACTGTGACTGTCATAGTGGGTGGTTGGCTCCTATTTGTGTCTCAAAGAAAATGTGCACACGCCATCAGAATTCTAGAACATGACACATTTTGTGGTCTAATAACCAAAGTGCATCCGGAGACAATTGGGGGCGAACTTTAACTTTGGGTGATAGTGTAAAACAGTCAATACTGATTCAGACACATCTCTCCCAATTTTCAATTAATTACCTCCAATTTTAACAAGGACAGATATCTCCTGGATGTGGTTATTGGGTTTGTAGAAGGACAGATGAGTCATAGAAAATCCATTACCTAATGTGTGCTGCAGCGGTACTTGTTTCACCAGGTGATCTGTTAAAGTGTTGCAGTTAGGAAAGTGTGTTTCAGACAATGAGGCTATTTGAGGGTGTGATGATAGTGTGCTGTTGATATATTTTATGTTTAAGGGGAATGTTTTAAGATTCAGATTTTTTCTATAGGTAGTCGGCATGTCAGGAGGGTGAATGCAACTCAGTCTCTGGGAAAGCAGGATAATTAATCATTGTAGCCTTGCAGGTGGTTATGTTAAATAGAGTTAATGGACCTGTGTTTACTTAAATTCCCCTGGGATTTTGCATTGGAGTAACTTACAGGGTCAGATGATGTGTGGTTTCTGTGCAGTCCTGGGTGTGTAGCAGAAAAGAAAGCCTTTTGCAGAAAGGAGAGTTTGGCTGTTCTGCTTGAAGTTAGGATAATTTTGCAAGCTTCTCATAGCTCTATATCTCTCTGAAAACTCGAAGGCTATCTACACTAATTATAGCAAGTATATTTGTAATTGCTAACTATATTTAAAGTGGTCTTTAAGTCCTTAAGAGCAATTTTGCTTATTTGGAACTGAAACAGTGCTAAGTTAGAAATTACAATTGTTTCCTTTCATTTTTAAATATTGTTCAACTGTAAATAGTTAAGCTGCTTCATTTGTTAGAGTTATAGTTATGCTGTGTTATTAAATAAAGTTTGTTTTACTATAAAAGATCCCGAATTTGTCAGTGGAATTACTCCTGAAGTGAAGCATCATATCCTCACTGGAAAGACGGAGGATGAGGGGTGACCTAATAGAGGTGTATAAAATTATGAAAGGCATAGATAGGGTGAATGCTGGGAAGCTTTTTCCCAGGTCGGTGGTGACGTTCACGAGGGGTCATAGGTTCAAGGTGAGGGGGGGGGGGGGGGGGGGGGGAGGTTTAACACGGATATCAGAAGGACGTATTTTACGCAGAGGGTGGTGGGGGCCTGGAATGCGCTGCCGGGCAAGGTGGTGGAGGCGGACACACTGGGAATGTTTAAGACTTATCTAGATAGCCACATGAACGGAGTGGGAATGGAGGGATACAAAAGAATGGTCTAGTTTGGACCAGGGAGCGGCGCGGGCTTGGAGGGCCGAAGGGCCTGTTCCTGTGCTGTATTGTTCTTTGTTCTTTGTTCTCACACTTTTGCCAAAATATAAAGATTGTTGGGGTCTAGTTTGGCCTCATTAGATACCCTGGGGTTCGGGTCTGGAACCTAACAAGGGATAGCTCTGCAGACAGGAGAAATGAAATATGAAGCTTTGCTGCTGATATTTTGAAGTGAATTATCTGAGGCAACGAGCCTCACAACACTGGGCAGGAGTTAAAAATGTGACCACGTGCAACCATTTTTTGCCTACCAATTTCCTGACCATTGAGTTCAAAGTGATGACATACTACGAGAATGTACATTCCATTTATATTCAGTGTCTCACTTAAATAACCAACTTTAGGGACAGCATGCTGCTTTGTCTATTTAAGATGGGGAGGATTCTGGATGTGACATACTTCTTAAAGGTAGTTGTCTGTCTGACGTGTGGAAAAGTTATTTGTATTAAGTGTGGAGGAGGACAACATTGGGAGCAGAAGCATATTGGTTATGTTATTGGACTAGTAATCTAATGCAATGGAGAAATTAGTTTAAAATCACACTGCAACAGTTAGCAAATTCAAATTATTTTAAAAATCTGGAATAAAAAGTAATATCAGTAATGATGACCATGAAACTATCAGATTGTTGTAAAAACCCATCTACAGGTAGTTCACTAATGTTCTTTCAGGAAAGAAATCTGCTGTCTTTACTTCTGTGTGACTCCAGGTATAAAGCAATGTAATTGACCTCCATCTGCCCTCAAGGCCAAACAAGCTACTCAGTTGTACTAACTCATGGTGACAACCTATAAGAAGAATAACATTGGATGAACCACCCAGTGTAACCAAGGGATTGGTTTTGGACATGACAAGGGAAGCCACAGCCCAATCCTCTTTTTTAACTGCTGGATGCAGTTGAGATCCACCACAATGTCCTCTACCCCTGCTCCGGTCCCAGGTCCACCAAGTTGTGAGTTGTGTTGCTGTCGAACGGATGTGCCATTATGGTTCTTCCCTCCACTTACCGCAGATGTCGCTATCTGGCACCTCTTGTCCATGTGCTCTGCTTCCATCGCACAACAGTGTGTGCTCATTCACACATCATTCCTGACAACAATGATGCATCATCTTTCGTGTAAGGTGGTTCATGTGCTTTGCAGAGTTGTGCATTGCTAATTTTTGCCTGTGTAAGATTGAGGCTGATGTGCACTCTCAGCTCACCTGTTTACAGGAAAGGTCAAGGTCGAATGTAGAAGGGGAGATATTGAAATAGATTGAGAAAGATCATATGTACTGGAACTCCAGGTACTCTCTGCAATGCAGCAGTGTATACAAGCTGAGTCCCTCCTCAGAACTCCTGTGTGCCAATCACCTTTCCGAGTTTCCAAATGCACATGGCAGGCTCACCAATAATTATGAGGATCGTGCCATCCCAATGTGCCTAAGCTATGCCTCTCTCAGCCACCTTATCATCTTGCCACCAATACCTACATCCATGAGAGTGTATTACCTTTCGGTTATCTGTACAGTGACCATTCGGCTCTATATACAATGTAGAGATTTAACACAGTGCGTAGCTTAAGCTCAACACTCATCGAGGTTGCAAATGTGGAGACATTGTGCTCAGTGCAGCCTTAGAGTAAACTCTGGAAGCATACATAGTGGAATGAACCCATGCTGAGGGAAGCCATTGGATAGGAGCGAGGATATAATGTGTCAGATATGTGCTCTTTATTGTCAAGTGGAGGAAGCCTCGAGGGCTTCAAGATATTGGAGCCTTCTGTAGATCCCCAGGAACAGCCATGATGGAGACTGTCTTTGCTCAACAGGAGGTACGTGGCAGGCAATTTTTACAAACTTATTATCCTTCGGTAGTTCACATCTATCGAAGGGTGAGGATGAATGCAGGTCAGCTGAGAGTGCTAAATGTCAATGTAATTGAGAACAAGGACAAAGGGAGAATGCAGACATGTCTAAATGGTTCTCTGGAAACCTGCCTTCCATCCTTAGCGGCCTTGGCCTGGGTGGTGCCTCTCAATAGGATCCTTGATGTGACAGAGTATTACACTGTTGCTGCTGTTGGATCTCATGAAGCAGCTTGGTGACATTAGAGGTATGAAGTGATAAGTCCTGAGAGGATAGTAGAGCAGCTGCTGCCTCTTGTAGGCTGCTGTTGTGACTGGGATGGATGAGAGACATTGGAAAAGGCAGCATCCATCTCCGGGACAACCTAGTCCAATTCCATCCCAGTTCAGGAAGGACGTCTTCTCCCGAGGTCCCATCATTCTTCAAAGAATCAGAACAATTTGAGCATCATATGTAAGTACTCACAATCTGAGTGAACTGGATGGTTAAAAAGTGATGACAGCCATGTTGGCGTTCATTTGGGCCCATGATGGAGAGCACTAGCCCAAGAGGATAATCGCTCTGCCATTATCCTCCTCTTCCTGTAATCTGGTGGCAATGAGGGTCTCACATGCACACCTTCCTCACCTGACCTCTCCCCCTGCAGCCTCTTCTTCCTTGACCTCACTGCCCTCATCCCCTCCAATATCCTCCTTATCTGAGATCATCTGCAGCTATTCCATCTCAGCATCTGGCGAATCCTTCCCCCTTTGCATCGTCAGGTTGTGAAGTGCAGAGCCAGCTTTGACGATTTGTGAAACGCTCTTGGACTGTACTGTAGTGTCCAGACATTGGAATCCAATTTTTAAAATGTCTATGGTGTGATCCACCATTATTCGGGTACCGCCATTAGCATCCTCACACTTCTCTCGGAGATGATTTGTGGCCTCTGGATGGACATCATCAGTTGAGCCCTTTGCGGGTAACCCTTATTCCCGAGGAGCTTACCCTGTCCCTCAAAGATGTCTGGGATCTGCGGTCTGCTTAAGATATAAGACCCCACTTGGAGTACTGTGCTCAGTTCTGGTCGCCTCACTATAGGAAGGATGTGGAAAAGATTGAAAGGGTGCAGAGGAGATTTACAAGGATGTTGCCTGGATTGAGTGGCATGCCTTATGAGGATAGGCTGAGGGAGCTCGGTCTTTTCTCCTTGGAGAGACGAAGGATGAGAGGAGACCTAATAGAGGTGTATAAGATTTTGAGAGGCATAGATCGGGTGGATTCGCAGAGGCTTTTTCCCAGGGTGGAAATGTCTGCTACGAGAGGACACAGGTTTAGGGTGCTGGGGGGTAGGTACAGGGGAGATGTTAGGGGTAAGTTTTTCACACAGAGGGTGGTGGGCGAGTGGAATCGGCTGCCGTCAGTGATGGTGGAGGCGAACTCAATAGGGTCTTTTAAGAGACTCCTGGATGAGTACCTGGGACTTAATAGGATGGAGGGTTATAGGTAGGTCTAGAAGGTAGGGATGTGTTCGGCACAACTTGTGGGCCGAAGGGCCTGTTTGTGCTGTAGTTTTTCTATGTTTCTATAAGAATCATGGACACTTCCAGGAAACCTTGCACAAACCTGCAGGATTTGCTTGTTGTGGTCACATGCCAGTGCACATTAGCCAGTGGAAGCCCTTCCTATTGATGTATTGAAGTGCTTGCTGCCATGGAGATTATAGAGCCACATGAGTTCAGCTGATGGCACCTTGCACTTGTGGGAAGTTGAAAATTGCTGTGAAGTCCAGTGCCCTCGTGTCCTAGTTTGCTTAATCTCTCATCAACTGTACGTAACTGTGGGCCCTTGCAAAGAGAAGGTCTGTTATCTCCTGGATTCACTTATGCATGAAAGACTGAGTGATCCCACAGAGTTCCCCAGTTGAGCCCTGGAAAGAGCCACTGGTGTCGAGGTTCAGGGCGGCAGTGACTTTCTCAGCCACTGGCAACAGAAATCTTCCTACTCCCTGTGGTGCCAAATTGTGAAGAATGTGGCATATGTGAGCTACTAATTCCCTGGACATGCAGAGGTGTTGGCAACACTGTCTCTCATTCATTTGCAGAAAAGATGTGTGATGCATGTACTGTACACCCTGGATCTTGCAAGGTGAATGACGCTTCTGGGAGCCCTAATTTTGGTGTATGGATGGGGCCCTGCTTTCCCTTGCTCCTGAGGATGAACCTCCTGTCTTTAGCGTGCCTGGCACTACCTTTGTTATCTTCTTCATCTCATTTCCTGACTACATACAATTATTATTATGTATTGTATGTTTTGACTAGCATGCTGTACTTTGCAAGTCTGTGCATTGTGGGATTGCAGGATCCATTTTCATATTAGTTTGACTGCTGCAGTTGCAATGTTAATCACCTTTTGTATCTACTTGTGTACTGATTGATTCTGAAAGCTATCAGGACGAAACACATAACAATTGTGGTGGTCCTAATCAATGCAGCATCCATCTTCCTGATGGTCTCTCTGCAGCATACCCGAGAGAAAGACCTGAGTCAGCATGAGGCTCCAAAACTCCTGTTTCTTACCATGATGACTAATGAGTCACTGGTTGATAAAGAGCCTGGTAATACTCTAGGCCAGGGCTGCCCAAACTTTCTGAGTCATGGAACCCCTAGTGATCTCCCAAGACCATCAGGAAACCCCAAACTCTCTCATGATGTTGACGTCCCTATTTTGGCTGTGAAATAGGGCCAAAATGTGGAGATGCCGGCATTGGACTGGGGTAAGCACAGTAAGAAGTCTCACAACACCAGGTTAAAGTCCAACAGGTTTATTTGGTAGCAAATACCATAAGCTTTCGGAGCAATGCTCCTTCGTCAGATGGAGTGGTCTCTGTTCTCAAACAGGGCACAGACACAGAAATCAAATTACAGAATACAGAATACAGTATTCTGTAATTTGATTTCTGTGTCTGTGCCCTGTTTGAGAACAGAGACCACTCCATCTGACGAAGGAGCATTGCTCCAAAAGCTTATGGTATTTGCTACCAAATAAACCTGTTGGACTTTAACCTGGTGTTGTGAGACTTCTTAATAGGGCCAAACACAGATATCAAATGTAAACAAGTCTTTTCTAGCTACGTCTAAGAATATATTAATCTGGTAATAATTAAAATGTTCTGATTAAAAATATAAGTATTACCCTTAGTCATTTTTTAATAGGAGGAATGATGATGGAAAGCAGATTCTAATATTAAATGCACACATCTCTCTCTCACATTCACACACATTCACCTTCATACACGAACACACCCTCCTTCACACCCTCACACACACAAACACACACCCACCCTCACACACACAAACACACACCCACCCTCACACACACAAACACACACCCACCCTCACATACACAAACACATACCCACCCTCACATACACAAACACACACCCTCCTTCACACCTTCACATACACAAACACACACCCACCCTCACATACACAAACACACACCCACCCTCATACACACAAACACACACCCACCCTCACATACACAAACACACACCCACCCTCACACCCTCACATACACAAACACATACCCACCCTCACGTACACAAACACACACCCACCCTCACATACACAAACACACACCCACCCTCACATACACAAACACACGCCCTCCTTCACACCCTCACATACACAAACACACACCCTCCTTCACACCCTCACATACACAAACACACACCCACCCTCACATATGCAAACACACGCCCTCCTTCACATCCTTACATACACAAACACACACCCACCTTCACAGCCTCTCACACACATAGAAACATAGAAAATAGAAGGGGGGAGGCGATGGCCTAGTGGTATTATCACTAGACTACTAATCCAGAAACTCAGCTAATGTTCTGGGGACCCAGGTTCAAATCCCACAATGGCAAATGGAGAAATTTGAATTCAAGGAAAAATATTTGGAATTAACAATCTATTGATGACCATGAAATCATTGTTGATTGTGAGGAAAAACCCATCTGGTTCACTGGCTCCAGAGCCACAGCAATGTGGTTGACTCTCAACTGCCCTCCAGTAAATGCTGGCCAGCCAGCGACGCCCATGTCCCACGAAAAAATGAAAATAAAACAAACACACGCCCTTCCTCACATCCACACACATGCACCCTCCCTCACACACACCCTCCATCACATCCTGCTGAGTATTTCCAACATTTTCTGCTTTGAATTCTGATTTCCAGCTTTGCTTTTGTTAACCAAGCAAATTTTTCAGAGAGATTGCATTTCAATCATTCTAAGCGAATTGTGATTGTACGCACAGTAATTATTGCACAAGGCAAAACATAAACCCTCTCCTACACTTGGATCATCATTTTAATTTGTTGAAGGCCAATCTAACAGAGCATATTTTGAGAAATTAATTACTGGTTTGTAATGTGAAAGCCTGAAATCCACGTACCTGATACTTTAGCATATCCACATTATAATAGGTGGCTGATGGTTTCTGCTCAGCCACTTTCTTTAAATGAGTCATTAGATTTGGCATGTTTACCCAGAATTCTTTTGTATTGGCATCACTTTGTGAAGTGTTACTAGACGAGAGAAAGAAGAATTTATCAGCCAACAAGCTTTAGCCAAAATTAAGGGGTGAGGGGTCAAGTGAACAAAAAATGCTGATTGCTATCAAGCCAGCCAGTACTATGAAGAGGTAAGGCAGGATAGGGATATATGTGGTATTGAATTCTTCATCAGAACTGATGTCTGAAAGGTATAAAGGCTTTCTTAGAAAGGGTGGAAAAAAGCCAAGAAAAAGGGGGAGGGAGGGGAACTGAAACAACAGCTAGACAAATCCCAGGGAGGGAGTAAATGGCAGACTGAAATCTAATACAGTTCAATCTTTAGTCTGGCAATGGTTGCAGGGAGTTTTTGATCTCCCTGGGTTTGCAAACTTATGACTTTTTAGTCCGTGCACTGTGATGCTGAAAGAACAAACATGGTTTGCTGAAGACACTGGCACATTGTGGGGTATTGGATCTACAGATTAGTTGGCTTCGGATACCTTAACTAAAATGGTTATTCAAAATGCAGAAGGCTAGGTAGTAAATACCGAAATTACTGAGTCCAATTCTGCCTTCACTCACGCAAGACAACTCCAAATAGTGATCAGGAGTTGGAAACCTGACTGATTGGTGTCTCCCACAGGATAAACAAATCATGGCATCATTTATGATCAGTTAATTCAAAACATCTCTGGATGAACACTGACATTCTTGGTCTCTGTGGTCCTAGTTCCACGCTGCACTGATCAACAGAGCAGCGTGAGGAGGGTTCAGAGATTGTTTGTGCAGCAGGCAAGAGTGTAATGACAGCACCTACTGTACAAATCAATTGTGGCACTGGTGTACACGGATAAGCTGCTTTCTTGTCTCTTGGCTAGTCTGTAGTCTCGCGCTGAAATTACCTGCAGAGAAGTTGGGGATTGGGCAGGATGTGTTCCAACCTGCTGCAGTTTGTTATGCAAAATGTGAGAACTGCGGGGCACTGGTTATTGGCAAAGTGCCTGGTGATCCCAGCTGGAAACGACAGAACCATTTCTCCAGTAATTTTCACAATACATCTGTTAATAAAGAGAAAGCTAAATGTCAGAAATAACAACTTATAGGTGTGAGCCAGGCTCAGTCCTGTCAACACCTGATCTCCTTACATTTTGCAGCAAATAAAGGGTCCTGGACAGTGATTACAAGGCAAAGATCCAATCACATAATTACAAGAGTTAGAAACAATCTTGATCTATTGAATAAAAATATTAAGGCTAATCTAATGAAAACTTAGAGTAGATAGAAAGCACTGTTCACAGTGGTGAAGGGTCAAGAATCAGAGGTGATGTCAGGTGATTGGCAAAAGAATCGTAAGTGGCAAAGTGAAAACCTTTTTAGGCAGAGAGTGATTAACATGCGGATTGCACTGACAGAGCGTGTGGTGGTATTGAGGTAGGCCCAGGGAAAAGGCACCAGCAATACATTTAATTATATATATATATATATATTCTATTTAATGCTAACAATGTATGATACTAATAAAATGGAGTTTAATAGTTTGAGAGGCATCATGGAGCTAGCTGACTCGCTAACTTGACCACATTCTGGGGGATATTCAGTAATACAGACAGAGCAAACAGCTCGTTCAGCACGGCCTCCCACTTTAGCTGCCTCTGAGTAACTGCTAACAGCTCACTAGACAGAGACAAAGGAGCCTATGTCAATGTACAGAGAAGGCCCAAGGACAGTTGATAATGAGGGCGGGAAAACATGAGAAAGGACACCTATCTGTTCATGAGCTGATCACACAGCCTCATGGTGCCCAGTTATTAATTTTATTGGACCTACATGCACTGTATGTAATCTGTAACTTTTATGATTGGATTGTGTGTCCAGCCGGGATGGGCTGAGTTGCTGTTTAAGATTTGATGATTTTCTGTGTTTGGTGGAGTTGCACATGGTCTGACTCTGTGACTTCTCCCC
Organism: Mustelus asterias; assembly: GCF_964213995.1. NCBI lineage: Eukaryota > Metazoa > Chordata > Chondrichthyes > Carcharhiniformes > Triakidae > Mustelus > Mustelus asterias. Next base: position 86,359,241 of record NC_135808.1, on the reverse strand, counting down.
ACCGACATCATTCAATAAACTGTTTGTCGATTGAATCAGGTTTGAGTGTTGGATGATTCTTCTGAGTTCATTCTCCCTCACAATTTGGTGTCGAAACGTGGGAACGGAGGACTTGGACAGCCACCTTGGGATATCCCATTCACCCAGCCTGAGCCTGAAATTAAGAGGGCCCACGTGAGGGCCAGGAATTAAGTGGGCAAAGGGAACAAAGACAACTTAGTATGAATATACTTTGACTCCACATTACACCGAGTTTGGGCAGGAACTCCGTTTCACTGTTTCTGAACTTAGATCTCATCAGTTGACAAGCGGTAGTAGGTAGTTTGTGAGAGGCGTTATCGGCCATTGGTTAAAGTATATCATAAGTTGTACCTATAACCTACTCCAAGTCTCGCAGAACTGTAAAGTGCACCTCAGAGTAGATTCTGACAAATCTAATCCTATCCAGAAATGGCCAATGAAAAGACAGAACTCAAATAGGAACTGGAAGGATACCTTACATGCCACCTGGGATAAAAAACCTTTAGATAGAATGATTAAATCCGGTTGGGAATCCCACCAGACACCTGCTGGTCAGAGAGAGTGGTGGAAAAAGGAAAAGAAAGATAAAGATGAAAAAGCCTGGGTTTTGATTCTCAGAACCCGCATGGAGCACACTACATGAGTACGTCAGTATGAAAGAGATAGGAAACAGGCCGCCATCATGTCTGGACGGACGATATGGCCAGCGGATTCGGGCCTAGTCTCTCTCGGAAACTTACCTTTACAGGAGGGCCTGTTACTATGCCGTACTGTTCTTTGTTCTCTAGACAGTGAACCAAGTGCATCGACTAGTGACAACGAGGTTGACTAGGGGATTCCCTAGATGTGGAGGTGTAAAGATATCACTGTGAGGATTGGGATACCCCTCCCCCACATGAGACTACCGGGGCAGTTAAAGCTGAACCTGTAAAGGTGAAATATATCCCCACATTCCCAGCCCAGCCGGGGGTGCCTGGGGCCCCGGGCACCCAGCACAACCGACCCGATCTGCCCAATCACCAATGACTTATGCCTCACTGTCCCTGGAGATAACCTGAAACTACTGGACAAACCGCCAGTCCTGCAACCTGGGCATAGTAATGAAGCATTCTGGCAAAAGATTGAGATGTCCTAATCTCCATAACTGGGATATTGCCGGGCTAGTTAGGACCAAGGTGCCTGCGAAATACTGGGAAAGTTTGTAGGCCGCCCACCAGGATGGAACCTGGTATGCAGGTGTAGCCACCGATCAACAACAAGAAGAACAAGCTCTCTTAGTTTTTAGAGACACTGTTACAGCGGCTTGGGGGAGGGTTCCAGTAAATTGGAACTTGATAGTGAGAGTGACCCACATAAAGGGAGTATGGGGGCTAAAAATCTGAAGCTTTTTTGGCACAGTGGTACAGTGAAAGCCACCCAACAATGCCCAGCCTTCATCCAAATGTACAAGGGTGGCTTAACCCGGCATACCAGGTTATTCTAAACATGGGAGTGGTAACATACAATAACCACGATGACATAGAAAACTGGGCAACCGCAGTGGATAACCAGCAGAAAGTTAAGGTCGCCCCAGTAGCAGCAAGAGGAAGGAGGTTAGAGAATTGTTTTAATTGTGATAAACCAGGTCATTGCCGTGCTGAGTACAAAGCCCCAAGACGTGATCATAGAAGCCTACAGTGCAGAAGGAGGCCATTCGGCCCATCGAGTCTGCACCAACCACAATCCCACCCAGGCCCTTTCCCCATAACCACATGCATTTACCCTAGCTAGTCCCCCTGACACTCAGGGGAAATTTAGCATGGTCAATCCGCCTGAGCAGCACATCTTTGGACTGTGGGAGAAAGCCGGAGCACTTGGAGGAAACACACGCAGACATGGGAGAATGTGCAGACTCCACACAGACAGTGACTTAAGCCGGGAATTGAACCTGGGTCCCTGACACTGTGAGGCCGCAGTGCTAACTGCAGTGCCACTGTGCTGCCCGTGGTAGTCAGAAAAGGTGTACAAATTGTAATAAGTAAAGTTTTATTAAGTTTATTTATTAGTCACAAGTAAGGCTTACATTAACACTGCAATGAAGTTACTGTGAAATTCCCCTAGTCACCACAGTCCGACCCTGTTCGAGTCAATGCATCTAACCAACACGTCTTTCAGAATGTGGGAGGAAACCCACGCAGACACAGGGAGAACATGCACATGACATAAAGGACTGCAGGTCAAAGGAGGGTAATGGTGCAGCTAGGAAGGATAAGTTTGCTTTACTTCAAAGGGCAAATAGTAGACCTGGACTAGGCTTCCCCAGGGATTTCACAATAGCTCTGATACTTTCCATTGGTTTATAAGTAAAGTCTTAGTGAAGTGTGACCTGACTCCATAGAAGGGCACTATTTTGCTGTATGTGGACAACAGACAGAGCACCTGGGAGCCATAACGGCAATCTTATGAACTCTAGAGAAAGCAAGTTTTAAGATCAACCCCAAAAAGGCACAAATCAGACAGACCCAAGTTTGATACTTAGGGCGCAACAGAAGTCAGGGAAGTAAGAAACTCCCCACTGGTCGCAAAATATTGATCGCTAACATGCAGCGACCTACAACAGGATGATGAGTGAGGTGAGTAATGGGTTTGTTCAATTACTATAGAAACTTTATCCCTCAGTTCACAACTTTAGCCGAACCTATCCAATGATTAGTAAAGGGTGGAAAACCAGGAATGGAATCAGTGGAGTGGGGAATTGAGCAGGAGGAGTTGTACTCAAAACTGAAGACTGGAGTAATGACAGCGCCAGCCCTTAAACTCCCAGACATGTCAAAACCCTTCCACATTTACTATAATATCGACGGGGGATTCTATAATGCTGTCATAACCCAGGAAAAAGGGGGAGCTATGAGACACTGAGTGCATGTTACTCTATCTAGGAATCTCCGGTGGTCAGGGGATTCCACCAATGCATTGCTGCCCTTGACAGTGCCGCATGGGCAGCGAGAGTGTGTGAACCAGTTACTATGTGGAGACAATTGATTATCCACATCTGACACACCATACTGGAGTTACTGAACACCGGGGAGACCGAACACAATGTCTGGTGCACGACAGCCACCTCGGAGGCAGTGTCATTGCCCAAAGAAAAATCCATTAGGATAGTTAGGGACAAAGGACTTAACTTGGAGGAAGGAATGACAGCCAAGGGAGAACTCCACCAGTGTCAGGTGGAGATGGACGAGGAGGTAGCAGGAGAGATAGCAGATGAACCCCTGCAGAACCCAGATTTGATCCGATATATTGACGGATCCAGACGTTACGTAAACGGACAGTTTTGTACCGGATGGGCTGTAGTAGACCACACCGGCACTGCAGTGCTACTGGGAGGGCTAAAAGGAACAGTGTCCACCCAAAATGCAGGAACTGTTGGCACTAACTGAAGCTTTAGCAGAGGGAATGTGTGTGAATATCTTTACGGACAGCCAATATGCATTTGGAGTGGTACATGATTATATGGTTGCTTGGAGTAGACAGAGGTGATTAACATCAGGAGGGGGTCATATAAAACTTGAAAATGTGGTTTGGGAACCAGGTGGAAGTAGCCAGAACATCAGTAGAAGCAGCTGTGATAAAGATCAAGGTCCATCTAAAGGTTGAGAGTGCAGGACAGCAGAGAGATATGTTAGCTGATCAAGCGGCTTATGAAGCTGCTGAAAGGGCGACCCCACAGGCTATACGAATGGCTGCTTTGGAGCCGGAGGAAATAAATACAGTTAGATGGGATATCAATGCTGGAAGCCCATGCTAAAACAATTAATCATCTCATCGATAGGGAGCGGGAGGATGCTGGAGGGCTCAGACAAGGACGGGCATGCGATGTTTACGGTCTGTGGATAGTGGGACAATTAAGGCACAGTCTAGAGCAAATCCAAAGGGGCGAGGGGCCAGACTGGATCGACAGCCCACATTTGGCCTGGTTGGCCAGACAGAAAGGGATACTGGATGACTGCACCCTGAAGAGTCTTACCAGGGTATACCCAGTGATCCCTGACTGTGAAATAGGTGAAGCCTCCAAAGTAAGGGTGGTCCTAATGATCCCTGTAGTCACCCAGGACTCAGGACCATTCCTGCAGGACCAACTAGAAAACATTGGCGTTGTGTTGGCAATACCTCCCTCCGATATTATCCGACCGAAACGTCTGCCATACGTAGGAACAACACACTATATGGGATTTCCCTCACGGGGTGTAAGCAACAGGGTGGTATTACGGTGTGTCCTCACCCAGTGGGGAAGGGGGAACTGGATGAATGTGGATTTAATCGTGCTGAGGGTTGTGTCTTAGAGATTGAACCTGCTCCCATGCATTTTGCCAGGATTGGTTACAGGAACGAGGGAAATTACTGCATCTCTACTCCTGAAGAATCATATTGTTACAGTAATTTCCATTGCCCTATTCCATATCCAAATTTTTGCTTTACACCCCATGACCAGTCAACTTAGGACGAGCCCGATTAGTCCATGTTAAACACCGAGAAATGGAAACTATTAATGCCACGGATCAGCTCCATGACCATTTATGGGATTATGGAGAAGCAGAACAAGCTCCTGTTCCACATTTAGGAGAGGTACTAAGGGAACTGAGACTTTGGATTGGCCAGTCAGTAAAACACAAATTTTATTCAGCAGTTGGCGGTAAAGTCCTTGAGCAGGATACCAACCAGAACTGGTAGGAAAGGGTATGGGACTGGGGAATGAACATGGGGAATAAGCATTCTTGGATTCGGATAATATCACATATATTAATAGAGGTACAGCTGATCTTGGCACTAGCATGGGGTGTGATAGCATATCGATCATGCAGACAATATGCTTTACGAAAGAAGGCTGCAGCGAGGATCAAAGAGAATAGGCAGGTATTTACATCAGAAGGAAATATTAATTTGAAACACATTAATTTGATCTCGACAATCGGGATTCCTGAAATCACGTGGCTGGCCAGCATGTCAGAGGCAGGGAATACCGGACAATTAAGGAAAAGGGGGTTGAGCTAATGGTGTCAGTTACTGGGACTAGGGCTAGTTCATTACTGAAAGGGGGGATTGTTGAGGTGGGCCCAGGGAAAAGGCACCAGCAATACATATCATTACTAGAAATATACATCAGAATGGAGTATAATAGTTTGAGAGGCATCACGAGGTTAGCTGACTGGTTAGCGTGACCAAATTCAAGGGGATATTCAGTAATACAGACAGAGCAAACAGCTCGTTCAGCACGGCCTCCACTTTAGCTGCCTCTAAGTAACTGCTAACAGCTCACTAGACAGAGACAATGTACAGAGAAGGCCCAAGGACAGTTGATTGTGGGGTCTGGAAAACATGAGAAAGGACATCTATCTGTTCATGAGCTGGTCACACAGCCTCATGATGCCCAGTTATTAATTTTATTGGACGTATATGTACTGTATGTAATCTGTAACCTTTATGATTGGATTGTGTGTCCAGCCGGGATGGGCTGAGTTGCTATATAACAATTGATGATTTTCTTTTTTCGATGGAGGTGCACATGGTCTGACTCTGTGACTTCTCCCCACCGACATAATTCAATAAACTGTTTGTCGATTGAATCAGGCTCGAGTGTTGAATGATTCTTCGGAGTTCATTCTTCTAACAGGTGGAAACAGATTCAATCATGGCTTTCAAACGAGAATTGGATTAGTGTCTGAAAAGAAAACAAGATGCTGGGTTATGGGGAAAGGGCAGAGGATGGGGACTAATGAGTTGTTCTTGCAGAGAGCCAGCAAAGATATGATGGGCAGGAAAGCCTCCTTCTGTCCTGGAACCATTCTATGATTCAATAGTTTCGTGAAAAATGGGATGTCAAAAGTTAAAAAAAAAATCAATCACCACACTTTGTACTTAAAGGGAATGACTGCCTCAGAGCAGAAGAAAGGATTCAATTCCTTCAATTGTTTCTTTTTTTCTCATCTCCTGAGGCAACTTACATATCTAAATCTGGACAAGGCTATTCAACCTTGGATCTGCATCGTATTGGTATCAGTTATACCTGCACTTACTAGCAGGAATTATTGGACAGTGATCAGGAGTTCTTGCCTTGGCTAATTTTTATACTCCTATATTCAGGGGCACAAGGACCAATGTGAAATACCTGCTGTTTCCCTAACTAGGATCAGCTAATTGTCTACAGAGTAAAAGGATCAAACCTGGGATCTTCCTTATCTGTGAGAAGCCATTTACTGCTTTTACACAGGATTGAGGTCCATTACATAATGTTTACCATTTCTACTAGAAAGTTCATGAGTTGTTTACTCACTTGCTTGGGTCTGCTCCTTTGAAATAAGCATTGACAGTTTCTGTAAAGGCTGCAGCAACAGGGAGCGTATCCTGTGCACCCATGGTCAAGGGACTGGGTCCTCGGGAAGCCCCTGCAATGGAAGTAAATACATTTCAGCCTTTAGTTACATTGGGCTCATTTGAATAAACAATCCATTCAAATAATACAGTAATGACTTAAGCAGAGCAAAAACAGAAGAGCAGCACATGCGTGAGATAGTTTCGACGTGGTTTAAATCATGCAGGTAGTATTAAAAAGGCAAATTGAAAACTGGTGAAAATACATGAGAAACAAAATGACGGATTACTTATTTGTGTACTCTTTATGTAAAATCTTTAAAAGTCTTGGGGGATAAACTTGGTACTAATAAATTTTACACTTTGCAGATAAACTGGGTCATGGGTCAGTTACAGAGTGAACTTAAATTTGAGTTATGAACTTCTCGTTAGTACTTTTTAAGGATAGTTACTATGATTTTCCATTTGGGAGTTGCACTATTACTCCTTCGGTAACTTTGAGTTCAAATAAACCCTTTGATGATGTCATTGAATAAAAGAGGACTTCATGTTAAACATCAAGACGAATAACATATTTTCATCCCTCCTTTCTTTAAGACATTGATTCTTTCAGGAGTAAATTTCTATTGGTATTAACTACATTCTGATACCTCCTGGAGGTGGTCATTCCTGACGGTGGAGCCTAAAACCAGGCCATCCCCGCCTATCCTTACACAATGTTACACATGCATATTTTCCCACATGGGTCAATGGATTAGCAGTAAGGAACAAGGACGTTGACTAATTGTTGCCTTCCCTACCCCTGAGGCTACTGCAAATGTAGCACCCTCATTGATTAGCTAGCTGAACAACAACCAAAAAGGGAACCTGGGATCTCCATGGTCCAACTTCAAGAGAAACTTTCAATTTTGCTGTGGCCTGGACCAGAGACCTTGACTCTTCAAGAAATCTTTTGAAACAAAATAAATGTAAATAACACTAATGTTTTATGAAGGACTGGCACTGGGGCAGTTTGCAAACTAACCACTTCCAGTGGCAGCAGTTCAATAATATAAAATTGTTATAAAGATCTTGGTGACTTACTGGTCAACAAATTTCCCTGACCCCTTCAGCTTTCTTGAGAATTAACATTCATTCACCACAGGGTTGACAATAATGAAACTAATGTTGCTTCAACATGCCACTTGCTGTTCCAACCCTGAAGTTCTCCTCACCAAGCATGATGGCAGGGGAGAGTCAGTGATCAGGCAGAATGGCCTCCCAGGAGTGAAACCATGATCAGGCAGGGGACGCGGCTAGCGCATTTTACTTGGGGTGCGATGACACCTGGTTTCCCTAAGCTAGGGTAGGGTAAAGGATCAGGGTAGCCAACGAGGTTAAACTGAGGCTTGACCTGATGCAATTTTTCAAAGCCATCTGGGCCTTTTGGCTAAGATGAAGCGTTAGATCAAGCCCAGGAGGGGTTGCAATGCCTCATCCTGTCAGCTTGGATCTTGTTTGATAAAGCCTAAGATGGGATGCAATTTCTTGTCTTGGCGGCTTGGATCTTGTTTGGCCCTCATGTGGGGGCCGTGATTGGACTTAATTTGAATTGGCTTTTTTGATTAGAAATAAAGTACTGAAAGGTACCAAAATAACATGCCACTTAGAGTTTTTACTTTGATATCTCTTCAAGGACTGCATTGATCAAATCATTCTACATTCAATAATAAAATAAGATACCTAATACACTGTAAGATTACATCTTCCCACTAAATCTTTCTGAAGCTTTCATTCAAAAGTTAATATATCACACATGTGAATACTTAGCCTTAGTAATAACAACTGTCCCGTTGTCTCTTCAGCTAGCAATGACACAAAAGGGGCAGGATCTTGTGTTAAAGAATTATTATTCATATGAATGAGAAAAATGACTAACACTCCCACTTGTCTGATTAGAACGCACTGAGACACCTCAATAGGACAGAAGTAAGTGCACTACAAACTCTGGTAACTAAATCAGAAAGGTCTCCCATCTAATTTTTGGTCAATGCTGAATTTGATGACCATAGCCATTCTATTTGGCCTTGAGTGCAGACTGAAAGGAAATCAGTCAGGTTACCCACACCATATCTGGTAACTCCACTGGAAAGTGAGTGTGGGGGTGTTGGGTGAGGACTTGGGTGCGATTACCTTTTTGGTTGAATACTTGCTAATATTTACTCCCTGGACTAATGCTAAGAAAGACCATGTACTGAAGAGATGTTGGTTCTCAAGAAACCACACCCTAGTAGCAATAATCTTCAGCAGTGGAGGGGAGAAATACGACTCTTCACCTTTTAGACATGGCTTGTCGCACTCTTCAGAGGGCATTTCCATTTGTCAGCTTAAAATGATACCGTTTTCTCAGCTGAAATCCCAAATCCATTCTCTTAATTAAAATAAAAATCATCACCACTCTAAATACACTGCATAACGGGAACTCCTGGGGTCACAGGAGATTATGCAGTCATATACTATAGTCTGGAGTGTCTGATTAGCTCACCACAATTTCTATAGGTGCTATTAGTATTGGGGGTTACTACGGAAACTGTAAGTACATATAATACAATATGCCCTTTCACTCTCATTAACAACAATGCTTGCTGTATGAAAAGGAAGGAAAATATGAAATTCAAATACTGTGGACGGAATTCTCCCAAAAAAATTCTAAGTGTAGAATTCACATGAAAACTGGAGTAATTCACGCTGGTTTTTTCAGTGGGCGTTCAGAGAAGAATCTCCCACGTTCTGTGCACTGCTGAGGTCACCAGTGAGAATATCATTAAAAACTAGGAGGCGGAGCCTATTCCCGCTGAAAAGGCTGGAATCAGCACACTGATTCCGCATACTGCGCATGCGCCAATCTGTCAGTGCCAAGTTCGGCACATGCACAGTGGCCCCACACTGATGGCCTCCTGATTGCTGGCCAGCTCGATTGCTGGCCAGCCCCGTGACCCCTGCAGTGCTGGCTTTCCGCTCCCCCCCTCCCCCCCCCACAGCCCGATCGCTGGACCCCCAACCATTCCGGGGTCCAGCCCGACCACACCCCTCCTGGCCCGCTGCGATCTCCAGCCCCTCCCACTGATTTCCCATCTTCAACAGTAATACCTCCCCCCCCCGCCCTACAACCCCCGACTGCTCCACCACAGTGCCTACATCCCCCCAGCAGGCTGACACAACCCCACCCCACCTCTCCAGCCCGCCCCCATCGCTGGTCTCCTTCTTCTCCCGCTGATCCTGTCTGCAGAGTGGCAGCGGGATCCCCCATCCCCACCGGAAATCCAGCACTGGGAGACATAAGCACGGCACACACCTCACGATTCAGCCGATAATAGAATCTCACAGCCCACTGCGCTAATGGGAGAATCGTGGCCATGTAATTTTATAATCTTATTAGCTTTCAGAATATTAATTTAAGTCTTTGTGATTTTGTTCAGTTCATTCATCTGTTTATCTTGTATATAATTATATATTTTATAATCTTATAAAGCCAATTATATTTAGAAGGACAATCTATATATGAATAAGTTAATTATTACTCTAGCCTTGCTGATTCCTCCATAATCAAATATATAATTCAGCTGGGGTCATGATTAATAATCAATGTATTGGCAAAACAAATATTTTTTCTTATTTTGTTGCAGGGATGACATTGCAAGTCTGGTAAAGTGATTGGATGCAATGTGCAAAAATAATATTATGCTGTCCCAGTGGTTTAATTGGTTAATGATCTGACCAGTAGAATACTGAGCCACACAGATCATGAAAACTCAAACTCAACCCTTGCCCTGTGTTGACTTACTTGATCTCAGTTAGAATAGAAATTGGAGTACATTTTGGCATCAGAACATCAGAGTAAGGGGACAGATTAAAGAAAACACTGCCTGGATTCCTGTTAGTGATCATTATCTGGTTCCTGGAAAGTTTGTGTTTACACGCATGTGCATTGGGTTCATCTATGATTGTCCCAGGGATATACTCTGTGGCATAAAACAAAATCTAGGCTCCAGCATAAATATAGCCACTTGGGTGAGGTACTGAAGGCAACTATCCCCCTTGGACAGTACTATAGCAACAGTAAAACAGAGGTAAAGTTTAGTGAATCTGGATTTTTCTGTTAAAGACTTGTGTTAAATATTATTATAGTGAATATTATTTCTAATAAATACTCTAATATATCTGACCAATTTTCTGAATGTATTTTAGAAAATCACACAGGCTCCCATGATTTAGTGACCATCATGACTGCATCTGCAATTTCCTGATGTGTTCCTGGTGGGCGAGGCGCTGAGTTTGGAACTTGCTTGGGTCTAAGAATGACATCATCATTGGGTTAAGGAAGGTTATTTCAATTATTGACCCAAAAGGAGGGAATGGGAAAACTTATTTTTAAAATGTTACCGATAAATGTAAAATTGGCATATCATCCGTCACATTGATTTTACTTTTAAAATAGGCAAATTAGAACATTCAGTCTATAGATTTGTACCTGCAGAACAATTGTATGAATAACATTGATCATGATTTATTTGTGGAATAAGAACAGGAATAAGTATTTCACAGAAAATTATTGAAAATCCAAGCCTTAAACAGCGTGCAAACAGAAAAATCATAATTAGACACAGTGAGCAGAACGGAAACTATATCATCAAGTGACACTTAGGAATGGTCAACATACAGGATTAGAGGCAGCAAGGCCAGAGAAGAAGAAAAAAAAACAGGAACAAATTCATGTAAATTGTTCATTACTTACCATCAAAAGTCAAATAAAACTTTCCTCTATCAAACCATACCAAGGAGGGCTGATCATTCTCTGCATGGTTAGGAGATGAAGCGGGATATGAGGATTGAAGGCAAGGGAGAGAGAAGGACACAGTGTGAGTCACACGGCAAGTCCATCACTCGTAACATAGGGGAAGGCCAGGTGCAGAATCAAAGCACTGAACCGTCACTATGCAAAGAGGAGAGAACCTACAGTGTTACTGAATTGACAAGTTTGCCTTTCATTTCTCTGTGAGCAGCTCAGCTCAACTCTGATCATAAGCAAGTGCAATACTTGTGTTTGACCAGTTTGGTCAGTGGCAGTAAAATGAGAAAATACTGGAAATACTCACTTCGATCTGGCAGGGGGTCATCAACCTGAAACAATAAATGTTTTTTCTCTCTCTAAGGATACTTACTGCCTGACCAACTGAGTATTTCCAGCATTTTCAGTTCTAATTTCGTATTCCAAGCTCCACAGTATTTTGATTTTGTGGCCAGTTGTAAAGTGCATCACTACTGGAAACGTATAATCTGCATAAAAGTTTGGAAGAAGTTGATTGAAGATAATGGTTATGGTAGTTGGAAAACATTTTAAAGAGAACGATTGTAATTGTTTTGTTCATCAGTGCAAAATCTTGTGCCAAGATTGTCTGAAACTCTTCATTTGCCTGAATGTCTTTGAACAGACTTCATCCAATTCATTTTAGAGGTAGTCAATTCAAAACATACCAAGTCAGAATGTTTTCCTCAATCTTGGATTTCTTCTGAAATCCTGCTGAAAATCCATGTGTTAAATGATGTATTTTAGCTTTCTAACCTTTTCTATTATAAACTGTATTTTATGATGACATGAAGTAAAAAAAAATGGGGGATGTTAAGTTTCCATATTTTAATGTCAGCCTACGTTGACTGAAGAAACTTAGGATGATCTTGGCAAAGCACCAGAATGCCATGTATTTTCAACATAAGAACGATAAGACTAATTAATATGAATGATCATAATGCTGCTCCTTGTAGTTACTCCTGGCAGGAGATCTGCTGTCATGCTTTGTCACATCCGCCTGCCCTGCACTATACTCTCACATCAACTGTGGTTCGTCTGCAATCACCCTGTGACATCCATCATCCAACTACATCTCGGTCGACCCCTTTCTTTGCTACCCTCCACTTTGCCCTCTGGAAAGATCTTTGGAGCTCTTCAGCTCTGATCAAATGGTTGAAACAGTGACATTTTCTTTTCTGAATGTCACTTTCTAAAGTTCTTTTTCCTCTTTCTATTTCAAGCATCTCATCATTTGTCTTATGGTCTCTATATGGAATTTTTAGCATATATCTCAACATCCACATTTCAATTTTCTTTCACAGATCTTTACATATTGTCCAAGCTTCTGAGGCATATGGTAACGCGCATAGAATGTAGCATTGTGAGTTTTTTTCCCAATTACAAGTTTTGTTAATGCATTTCTCATCTTCAAGAAGCACCCCATCCATCATCTCCAACATCCACTCCCTAACCACCAACACTCAGTGGCAGCAGTGTGTACCACCTAGAAGATGCACTGCAGCAACTCACCAAGGCTCCTTCAACTACACCTTCTAAACCCATGATCACTGCCAACTGGAAGGACAAGCACAACAGATGCATGGGAACAGTAAGTTTCTCTCCAAGACATTTGCCATCCTCATTTGGAAATATATCTCTTTTCCTCCACTGTTGCTGTAACAAAATCCTGGAACTCCCTCCCTAACAGCAATGTGGATGTACCTACACCACAAACATTGTAGCTGTTCAAGGCAGCAGCTCACCACCACCTTCTCAAGGGTAATTATGGGTGGGCAATAAAAATGCTGGCTGAGTGAGTGATACCTGCACCCATGAAAGAATTTAAAAATATCTCCAGTAAGTGTCTGCAGTTTGAGGAACTTCAGGTCATAGAACATAGAACAGTACAGCACAGGAACAGGCCCTTTGACCCACGAGGTTGTGCCGAACATAAACCCAATTAAACTAATCCCTTCTGCCTGGCCTTGGTCCATATCCTTCTATTCCTTGCATATTCGTGTGCTTATCTAAAAGCCCCTTAAACGCCCCTATTGTAACAGCTCAGTTGAAGAGCTGTTCTTGCATGGATGAGAGAAGGGGGACATTCAATCTGGGGGGAGTTAAAAGAACATAGTAGAAGGAGGGGTAGTATAGTTAGGGGAATGGATATTATTTCCTGCAATCGAGACCATAAATTCTGAAGGATTAAGGACATCTCCTTGGGACTGGAGAGGAAGTTGGGGTGGGAATGAAAGGATCCAGTTTTCATGGTGCTTGTGGGTACCAATGACGTAGGCAGACCAAGAAGAGGTGCTGCTGAGGGAGTATGAACAGCTAGAAACCAAATTAAAATGCAGAACCACAAAGGTAATAATCTCTAGATTACTACCTGAGCCACAAATAAATAGGCATTGGATAAATAATATCTGAGAGTTAAATGTGTCACTCAAAAATTTGTGCAGGAGACGTGGGTTTTGATTCATGGGCACTGGCACCAGTCCTGGGGAAAGAGGGAATTGTCCTGTTGGGACAGGCTTCACCCTAACCACGTTAGGGCCTGAATCCTGATGAATTATATAATTGGGGCTGTACTCACCAGAGTTTGGAAGAATGTGAGATAATCTTACTGAAACATGTAACATTCTGAGCGGCTTGACAGGATAAATGCTGGGAAGATATTACCTCTTTAGGGGAAAATCTAGAACCAAGGGACCCAGTTTAAAAATAATAGCTCTCCAATATAAGTCGGAGAATTTCTTCTCTTGGTCATAAGTCTTTGGAATTCTTTGGCCATAGAGGGCCTGGTTCATTTCCGGCCTCAGGTCACTGTCTGTGTGGAGTTTGCATATTCTCCCCGTGTCTGCGTTAGTTTCCTCTGGGTGCTCTGGTTCCCTCCATAGTCCAAAGATGTGCAAGTTATGTTGATCGGCTATGCTAAATTGCCCTTAGTGTCAGGAAGATTGGCAGGGTAAATATGTACGGTTACGAGAATAGGGCCTGGGTGGGATTGTGGTCGGTGCAGACTCAAGGGGCCAAATGGCCTCCATCTTCAATGGAGAGATCCTATTATTCTATGATTCTATGAGATCACTGACCGTTGGGTCACTGAATATATTCAAGGCTGATTTAGACAGATTTTTAATTGACAAGGGAATTAAGCATTATGGGGGTGGGCAGGCAGGAAAGTGGAGTTACGGCCACGTCAGATCAGCCATGATATTAAATGGCAGAACAAGTTCAAGGGGCCAAATGGCCTACTACAGCTCCTATTTCTCATGTTCTTATGAATCTCTCTCTGATTTAGCTGTTTGGCCTGCGACGAAGTTGACAAAGTATTTGGTGCAGTGCTGGAATGGTGCCAACACAAGGAAGCATGAAGTATGTTCACTGAATCACATAAGCTGGCCTGGGCACTTGAGCAATACACATTTCTCCAGATTTCTTTCCAACATGCTCCTTTTCTGCTTGTCTGCAGGTAAAGGCCACATGTTTTGGAATGCATTGCCTAAAAGGGTGGTGGAAGCAGATTCAACAGTAATTTTTGAAAGAGAACTGTCTAAATCCCTGAAAAGGCAAAGAGTAGGAGTGTGGAACTAATTGGATAACTTTTTCAAACAGTTGGCATAGACACAATTGATTAAATTGCCTCATCCTGCACTGGATGATTCTACAACAGTTAGCAGCACAAACTAGCCCCCCATTCATTGACTCTGTCTACACTTCCCGCTGCCTTGGCAAAGCAGCCAGCATAATTAAGGACCCCATGCACTCTGGACATTCTCTCTTCCATCTTATTCCGTTGGGAAAACGGTACAAAAGTCTGAGGTCACATACCAATCGACTCAAGAACAGCTTCTTCCCTGCTGTCATCAGACTTTTGAATGGACCTACCTTGCATTAAGTTGATCTTTCTTTACACCTTAACTATGACTGTAACACTACATTCTGCACTCTCTCATTTCCTTCTCTATGAATGGCATGCTTTGTCTGTAAAGCGCGCAAGAAACAATACTTTTCACTGTATGTTAATACATGTAACAATAATAAATTAAACCAGATCCAATCAAATCAAATGCTGACTGGATGGGGGAAGGTTAATGTAACATACGACCTCTGACAATATACGAGCAGAGGACCCTGGTGATTTGCAGGCTGGAAGCAATAGAGGGGTTTGGGGAGAGTAATGTCAGAGGTCATCCCCTACACTCATGGTTAGCATCACTGTTTTTCTATAATGCCCATTTACTATTTTGTACACAGACTGCAGCACAACACAGTCGAAACTCTTGCGTATATTGATTTTCAAGGGGAATCTGTTGAGTTAGCTTGAAAAAATACATTCTCCATCTGATGCTCTAGCTACCCGGGAAGAGAAGATGATACATTCTCGATGAGGCACCTCAGCACTCTGAATCATTCACTCCTACAATGGCAAGCATTAACCCTGAAACATTCACCATAAAGGACAGGGGAGGGAATTAACTTGGGAGTTATAGCAGGAACTATTTGATGAAGTACACATCACCAGCAGTCATCTGCATTTCATTCTCCCTAAAGGGGAAGAAAACCTACACCACACCCTGTAAATTTTACAGCTCTTCTGATAAGAAAGAGATTGAGGCACTGGGAGAAATGCTGTTGTGTTTATTGGCTTTGATTTACAGCTGGAGACTTTGGAGGTGCTGTTTCATTTTGCAAATGTATTAGGGACATATGCAAGAGGTCAAATGTCATAAACGGGTGGAATCCGGCCATTCATTCTGATGTGCAGCTGGGTGCCAATAGATACAATTGCACCAATTCGGGGAGGAAGCTGAGAATGAAACTGTACCACAAAGTAAGGAGGATGAGGAGGAGATGAATTTTGTCACTGCAATACACAGCTCTGAAAGTGTTATGTTTGCTGCACTGGAGTCAGTGGAGGCAGTAATCCAAGTGGTTGCAAGTGGGCCTACTAGATATCATTGGTATGGACAGTCTCTCTTTTGTTTAAGCAAAATACTGCGGATGCTGGAATCTGAAACAAAAACAGAAAATGCTGGAAAATCTCAACAGGTCTGACAGTATCTGTGGAGAGAGAATAGAGCCAACATTTCGAGTCCAGATGATCAGCTCTGATGAAGGGTCATCTAGACTCGAAATGTTGGCTCTATTCTTTCCCCACAGGTGCTGTCAGACCTGCTGAGATTTTCCTGCATTTTCTGTTTTTGTTGCCTTTGGTTTAATCTTATTTCTCTAGAGTTCCTCCTTCATTGCTCTTCATCCAGTGAGGGAGGAGGATTGAAAGCACAACTGAATGGCAGAGACATAAATTTACACCATAGCCAATCTGTTCTTAACCAGCATCAACTTTGTTAGTCTGTGGTGGACATCAGAAACAGGTAAACACTGGCTGGGAAAATGGTAACGTGCAATGGCTCATTACACCCAAATCTACTTCAGGTTTTTGTTAAAAACTCTCAACAATGTTCATCAGCAGTTAATCATGCTGTGCTATTTGCAGTGTTTGTGAACTTGTCATTTATCAACCAGTTTCAACTTGAAGAGTGACTATCATTGGCAGGTATTTCTAACTCAATTACATCATGACATTTTAGCCAACAAGATCCTTTTCCATAAATTTCTTCATTTTCACAATCTTACATCAGTCTTACATTGAAGAGAGCCTGGAGTCCTGTTCTCATTGGAGATCAAACAGTGACTGCCTGAGTTCAGTTCCACAGGACAATATTACTAGTGGTAGCAGCTTGGGGGAGGTATTGTGAGATACCTCCCACCATTCCTCCCAGACGTTGGACAAAGGAGAGTTGGAACCTTGAGGTGTTTACCCCATTCTGAAAGTTACAAAGCCAATGTGTGGAGCAGACTGGGCTTGCCCCTCTTTGCTCCAATTTATGGTCCCCACAAGAGAGAAATACAAGATCCAAGCTGACAAGAAAAGACATTGCATCCGATCTTGGGCTTGACCTGATGCTTGATCTTAGCCAAAAGACTGAGGAGTGCACTCCTGCTACGATGCCTCTGATCACAGTTTCACTTCTGTCAGGTAAAGTAGGAGCTAGGATTCCTGTGTTCCAACAAGGAGGCCTCATTTAATCAACCAGAAACCACTGTGTTAGAATAGTTAACAGTGAAGCCATTAGCACCATTATTGGAGATTAGGGCTTGCCAGCTGCTGCCTTTGCTTATAACTGACTGGGTCAGAGAGCCCGTCTATTGGGGCATTGCGTTGGCACAGCTGGGATGTTTATTCGGTGGAAGGAATGTTACATTCCAGGATGTTTTAGGTGCGAGCCTTTTTTCATTTTGAAACTGCTCAGAAACTTCCAGAAACCGGCATATGACTAGCTGGAGACATCTTGTCAGCTCAGCAATTGTCCATTAAGAAAATACTCTATAAAGTAGTCCAGCTGATAAAGATATAAATATACATTTTCCTTCCCATCTTGACCATGACACCACATTGTCAAAGCTTCTTTCTTACTTCTGCCCACTCTTTTTCTAACTTATCAACGGTCTGGGGGTGTACCTCAACTACTTTTGAATTCAGTTCAATTGATCCATATTAGGCTCTGCAGGATCCAGGACTGAGGGAGAATTTTGGGCCGGTTGTGGATCTAAAGTGAAGTCAGCCATTCTGAGATTGATTGCCTTGCCTCCTGGAATTGTTTGGAACATTGTCTTCAGCCCCATTTATGGTTGTGTCTTTACAAAGATGTGGAGTTGCTGGCGTTCGACTTGGGTAGGCACAGTAAGTAGTCTCACAACACCAGGTTAAAGTCCAACAGGCTTATTTGGTAGCATGAGCTTTCGGAGCACTGCTCCTTCATCAGGTGAGTGATGAAGGAGCAGTGCTTTGAAAGCTCGTGCTACTAAATAAACCTGTTGGACTTTAAACTGGTCTTATGAGACTACTTACTGTGTCTTGACAAAGATAGGGGCTTGGATTTTCTGCTCCCGTTCTTAAAGGCATAATGCAACTGTCTGCCCTTAGGCCTGATAATCCCCATGACTCTGTTTCACAGAGACATGGCTCACTCCTGCTTAACTGGACTGTGCCCAACAACCAGAGGGCTTCTCAATCCACCGAATGGACCATATAGCGGCCTCAGGCAAGGCTAGGGAAGGTGGGGTCTGCCTTCTAATCAACACCTCTTGGTGCCTAGATGTAGCTACACTAGTGAGTTTCTGCTCCCCGAACTTACAATACCTGATGCTAAAATGCCGCCCTACTACCTTCTGCGAGAGTTCACCTCTGTTATCCTCTCAGCAGTTTACATCCCATCCCATGCGGACGCGAAGACTGCGCTGGACCAAATATACACCACAAGTAGCCTTGAGATGAAATATCCCGAGGCCTTGTTCATCGTGGCCGGAAACTTCAATCAGGCCAGGCTCAGGAGCGTCCTACCAAGACACCACCAATACGTCTCCTGTTCCACCAGTGGCCCAAATACCCTAGCCCACTGCTACACAAATATCAAACATGCCTACCACTCTATCACCCACCTACACTTTGGCAAATCAGACCACAAGGCTGTGATCCTGCTCCTGGCTTACAAGCAAAAACTGAAACAGGAGAATCTGTTAAAGAAAGTCACGCAATGTTGGTCTGAGGAATCGGATGATCTCCTATGGGACTGCTTAGAGTCAGTGCACTGGTTTAAAAACTCAATCATCACCCTGAACGAGTATGCCAATACAGTAACTGATTTCATTAGTAAGTGTGTAGATGACTACGTGCAAAAGAAGCAAATCCGTGTGTTTCCCAACAGAAACCATGGATGAACAGGGATATCCACTGTTTGCTGAAGTCCAGGCCTGAGGCGTTCAAGTCAGGCGACCCTGACCTATACAAGAAAACTAGACATGATCTACAGAGATCCATCAGAGATGCCAAAAGACAGTACTGGACCAAGCTAGAGTCCCACACGGACTCCCACTGCCTACGGCAAGGTCTGCAAAACACAACAGGCTACAAGATGAAGGCATGTAAAATCATCGTCACCAATGCACCCCTCCCAGATGAGCTCAATGCATTCTACACCCGTTTTGGGTAAGAAGTCAGTGAGAGCATGCCCTCCACCCCGGAAGCCTGGGATGAACTTGTATCCAAGGTCACCATTGCAGTCTTCAGAGCAGCCTTCTCGAAAGTCAACCCATGGAAAGCGACTGGCCCGGATGGGGTACCCGGACGAGCACTCAGATCCTGTGCGGACCAGCTGACAGGGGCATTCACAGACATCTTTAACCTCTCTTTGCAATAATCTGAGGTCCCTATCTGCTTCAAGAAGACAACCATTATCCCAGTACCAAAGAAAAGCCAGGCAGTGAGCCTTAATGACTATCATCCGGGGCTCTGACATCCATTATTATGAAGTGTTTCAAAAGGATAGCCATGGTACGAATCAAATCCGGCCTCCCAGATTGCCTGAATCCACTACAGTTTGCCTACCACCAAAACAGATCCGCAGCAGACGTCCTCTCCCTGGTCCTACACTCAACCCTGGAACATCTAGACAACAAAGACACCCATGTCAGACTCCTATTTATTGACTACAGCTCAGCCTTCAACACCATTATTCCTCAAGGGCTAGGGTATTTGGGCCTCTGGTGGAACAGGAGACGTATTGGTGGTGTCTTGGTAGGGCGCTCCTGAGCCTGGCCTGATTGAAGTTTCCGGCCACGATGAACAAAACTCATCTCCACACTCTGTGGCCTGGGGCTCAGCTCTTCTCGATCGTAGACTTCCTAATCCACAGACCACAATCAGTAAGGATAGGCAACAACACCTCTTCCACAATCATCCTCAACACTGGTACCCCACAAGGCTGTGTTCTCAGCCCCCTACTATACTCCTTATACACCTATGACTGTGTGGCCAAATTCCACTCCAACTCGATTTTTATGTTTGCTGACGACACCACCGTAGTGGGTTGGATCTCAAACAATGATGAGACAGAGTACAGGAAAGAGATAGAGAATCTGGTGAACTGATGCAGCAACAATAATCTCCCCCTCAATGTCAACAAAATGAAGGAGATAATCATTGATTTCAGGAAGCGTAGTGGATGGCATGCCCCTGTCTACATTAACAGGGATGAAGTGGAAATGGTCGACAGCTTCAAATTTCTAGGTGTCCAAATCACCAACAACCTGTCCTGGTCCCCCATGCCGACGTAATCGTTAAGAAAGCCCAAAATGCCTCTACTTTCTCAGGAGGCTGAGGAAATTTGGTATGTCTGCTACGACTCTCACCAACTTTTATAGATGCACCATAGAAAGCATCCTTTGTGAATGTTTCACAGCTTGGTATGATTCCTGCCTTGTCCAAGACAACAAGAAACTACAAAGGGTCGTGAACAAAGTCCAGTCCATCATGCAAACCAGCCTCCCATCCATTGACTCTGTCTACACTTCTTCCTGCCTCGGAAAAGCAGCCAACATAATCAAGAACTCCACGCACCCTGGACATTCTCTCTTCCACCTTCTTCCATCGGGAAAAAGATACAAAAGTCTGAGGACAGGTACCGACCAACTCAAGAACAGCTTCTTCCCTGCTGCCATCAGACTTTTGAATGGACCTACCTCGTATTAAGTTGATCTTTCTCTACATCCTAGCTATAACTGTAACATTACATTCTGTATTCTCTCATTTCCTTCTCTATGTACAGTATGCTTTGTCTGTATAGCGCGCAATAAACAATACTTTTCACTGTATATTAATACATGTGACAATAATAAATCAAATCAAATCAAATCAAAACATGATCCATTCACATTACCATGAATTATGGTTGAACTCCCGCAGTGTGCATCTGGCAGGCAGACCTGCCGAAGGAGTTTAGGTCAGTGCATTGATCAGAGGAGAGAGAGTCGTGCTCACACAATATAAGATTATTGTGAAGTATGATTCCATGAGTATGAATATGTCAGGACAGTAGATATCCTTCGAGTGAATCATTATGACATTGAACTTTCAATTTATTAAATTCAAATCCACCTTTCACCCATGGTGGGATTCAAACCCAGGTCCCCAGAGCATGACCTAGGGTTGCTGGATTATTAGTCCAGTGACAATACCACTGCCTCCCCATATCTGTTATGGTGGCACAGTGGTTAGCTTGCTGCCTCACAGCGCCAGGGACCCAGGTTCGGTTCTCGGCTTGGGCCACTGTCTGTGCGGAGACTGCACGTTCTCCCTGTGTCTGCATGGGTTTCCTCCAAATGCTCCTGTTTCCTTCACAGTCCGAAAGACATGCTGGTTAGGTGCATTGGCCATGCTAAATTCTCCCTCAATGTATCCGAACAGGCGACAGAGTATGGCGACTAGGGGATTTTCACAGTAAATTCATTGCAGTGTTAATGTAAGCCTACTTGTGACTTTTTTGCTGTGTACAGATTTGTAAGCATTAACAGTCCTCTGGTGTGTTGATATGGTGAATGTTGACAGGCTATTCCACTGGGTTGCTGGTGGGATAATCACAGCTGAATTTTAACCTATCTCATAATGGCTACACACAACTACTTTACACCGATCACTCGGACATAATCTGGAGGAGAAACTGAAATTGATTAATCTTCTCCATTGAGCATTGACACTATAATTAATTGCTGTCAGGGTTATTTTATTGCAAGAACTCTGTGAAATTGTGTATTAACCGTGGATATTGATTAGCATGAGATTTGCAATCGGCAGGTGTAAAATAAATGATCTTTTTCTTTGAAAGCCATGCCTACAGTTTTTATAATGAAAAAGAGCAGTTAAAATTAAATAGCAAGTTTAAATCATGTGCAGATAGAAAAGCATTTCCCCAAATTAAAGGAAAAGAAACACTTTAGGGTGGGATTTTCTGGCCGTGCTTGTCCCAAAACCGGAAAACCCCGCCCAAGGTCAATGGATCTTTGCACAGACCGCCCCCCTCCCCCCCTCCCGCTCCGATTCCCATGGCGGGCGGGACGGGGAAATTCTCCCCCTTGAGTATTTTCTCCCTATCAGGCATATTGTATACACAACCGATCACAAGGTTGCTGATAAATGGCCCTGATATTTTCGTCCGTCAGATGTGCACATTCGGCAGCCCCAGAACCAGGCGTGAAACAGGTTCCCGGCTGTGCTAGGCCCCAGATCACAATTTCATGCTGACTGGCCAACTAACAGGCAGCGAGTGTGAAATGCACTCAGTGAAAGGTGCTGCTGGGGGCAGGTGCCAGGAAAAGGAAACAATGTGCAGGGGCTGTGCTTCTACTGTGCCCCCTTCGCGGACAGCACTGCAGAGCTGTCTCAGGAAACCGCTGACCTATGAAAAGTAAATCGCGACAGGAGAACCATGCCACCAGTATTTAGGCAGCACATTCAAACACAAACCTCAGTCTCCAGACATCTTTTTAAATTTTATTCGCGCCCTGACATTTCATTCCAGCCGAGATCAAGGTTGAAGCTAAAACGTAAAGGCTGCCAGGCCAATCGGTCCACACGCCAACCGTAAAAGCAAACGGGCCAGATAAAATTGCATTCAATTGGCTCCTGAATGGCCTAAGTTGCCTGTGTGATTATTGGCAGACATGCGTCCCGCAGATGCCTGACAACTGAAATCTTGCACAAGTGCGTGTGATTTCGGCAGGATGCGCGCCCAAAGTCTTTTTGTGATGTGACACGCTTCCGGGTCAGGTGAGCGCCCACCCGAGCAATGTCAAATTCTGGCCAGGTAATTGGGAAAGCACCGCAAGGATGAACAGACAGGAAGACTGAAGGAAAGCTCCAGTCAGATATATCCAGACAATAGCAACACAGAGATTGTTATGATTAACGGATTTTGTAAATTAGATTGGTAATAGCACAATGGATGGAAGGAGAGAAAAGAGAGAGAATAGCTGGTCAAAATGAAACAAGAAAGGATGGAAGGACAGAGTGGGAACTGCACAACAACACTTTGTGTGGACTTCATTGTGAAATTGGGACTTGAGAGACTTACTGTGTCACAATAGGCAAAGAGCAAACATGGAACTGAATTGGTGAGTGTAGCACTCAGACAGAAGTAAAGATTTAATACTTCATTTATGTCAACAATGAGTGGGTGATTCAGGATGAATCTACTTCTAACCAGGATTGGCCAAAGCAGACAGCAGAGTTCAGTGCAGTTACTGTAACTCTCAAACTCCCACATATTGATCCCATCCTGTAATGAGTGGAATGTTTGCACAGATCACTGCCAAACCGTCACTCTCAAAACCATACGGCTTGACTGTAACTCTGTGTAAGTAGATGGGGTTTGAATGAGTTAAAATCTCCTCCTGTACCTCTGTGGTCATTATTGTAAATTACTTTCGGTCCCCTGCAGGTGTTTCCCTGAACCTTCCAAATACTAACATCAGTTTCCGATCCAAATGACACAAAAGCATGGTTTAATTTGTTTTTAAAATAAGAAGCATGAAACACATAAATCAATTCACACCAAATAAGTTGATAGGGTGCCGAAGGAATGGTTTTTAAGAAGTTCACTAAATTGTTAAAAATGTTTTCACTTTCCTACTGCAGGTATTATTTTGGAAAAGGCAATTCAAAAATCATTTTCTTGGAGAGATCCTAAACTAATTTTATAACTTCACAGAAACTGAAATGAACTAAAATGTGATTTGAGCTCTAGTCCAATGGCTGAAACAAGGGCAGTGCTACATCATCATGCTGTGTCTCTAGAATCCAAATTCCATTTGCAGTCTGTGCTATGTTAGCTGTTCTCAGCAGGGAGAGGGGTAACAGTATAACAATCGACCAATTTCCCTGGAACAAACAAACCGGACAAAACTCGAAGATAAAAGCCTTTGATATCAGCACAGGATTGTCCAGTTACATGTAGAGCAGCTGCTATAACTCTCAAAGCCTTTGAGGTTAAACTGAGAAGATTGCTTTAATCTTTTCTCTCTTTTGGTTTTCCATCAGCTTTTTTCTCCTTTCTCTGAAGTCACTGATTCCTTGCTGGCTGGGGTATGACTTCCAGAAGAGTGGTGCCAACCTTTGCCTCAATCAACTGACCATTGCGTAACTATTGGTGAAATTCTCTGCACTTAAACCCTGCTTGAACGGTGGGTCCATTTGGGAGTCGGGGACGTAATTCACTAATGGTCAGGAGTAAAGAAGGCAAATGGTATGTTGGCCTTCGTAGCGAGAGGACTTGAGTATAGAGATAGGGATGTTTTGCTGCAATTGTACAGGGCATTGGTGAGGCCACACCTGGAGTATTGCGTTCAGTTTTGGTGGCCTTATCTGAGGAAGGATGTCCTTACTATAGAGGGAGTGCAGTGGAGATTGCATGAAGCACATAAATCAGTTCACACAAAATAAGTTGGTAGGGTGCAGAAGGAATTTTTTTTTTTTTGGATCATTCGGGAGGCAGAGGGGGTGATAGATAGCAGTTATCGGGAAGTGGTAACACCTAAAAACAAAGCTAGTTGGGTGACAGTCAGGAGAGGGGAGGAAAGGGGATGTGTGGTTGTTCATAAATCAGTTCACACAAAATAAGTTGGTAGGGTGCAGAAGGAATTTTTCTTTTTTAAGTAGTTCACTAAATTATTGTTAAATAATGTTTTCACTTTCCTATTACAGGTATATTTTGGAAAAGATAAGTCAAAAATAATTTCCTTAAAGAGATCCTGAATAAATTTTACAATTTCATAGAAGTTGCTGATTCCTGGATTGGCAAATCTATCTTTTGAGGAGAAAATAAGTCAGTTAGGATTGTATTCATTGGAGTTTAGAAGAGTGAGAGGGGATGCATAGAAACTTATAAAATTCTAACAGGATTAGACAGAGTAGATTCGGAAAGAATGTTCCCAATGGTAGGAGAGTTCAGAACTAGGGATCATAGTTTGAGGATAAGGGGTAAACCTTTTTGGTGAGGTCAGGAGAAATTTCTTCTCCCAGAGAGTGGTTGTGTGAAATTCACTACCATAGAAAGTAGTTGAGGCCAAAATGTTGTGTAATTTCAATTAGATATAGCTCTTGGGGATAAATGGATCAAGGAATATGGGGGAAAAGCTGGATCAGGATATTGAATTTGATGATCAGCTATGATCCAAATGAATGGCAGAGCATGCTCGAAGGGCCGAATGGCCTAATCATGCTGCTATTTTCTGTTTCTGTTTCCCAAAGCCACATATTAACTTTTCACCTCTGGTTTCCTTGAACAATCAAGGAAGGCGGGTAGGATGACAGCTCCATTCTGTCAAAGAAAGGATTCCTAATTGAAGAAACTATGGCATGGGTTCTATCAGCTCACTTACACTTGGATTTTTGTGGTTTCAATAACCACAATAATAGAATGGAAACCTGCTACTTAGGTCCATCACTCTTACCTGTTGGTCCCTTGCAGTATCTGAGAGTCTGCAATGAGGCAAGTTCTACCAGAACACGAGGAAGAGAACAACCTTTTATTTTTCTAACTCTTCTTATCTTGTTGGGAGTTTGGGTGGAGAGGATGGCAGTTAGGGCAGTTCAATGCTCCTCTTGCAGGATGTGGGTGTTATGGTAAGGGACACCATTAGTGACCCTGCTGACTTCATTTGTAGGAGGTGCACCCAGCTCCAGCTCCTCACAGACTGCCTTAGGGAATTGGAGCTGGAACTGGATGAACTTTGGATCATTCGGGAGGCAGAGGGGATGATAGATAGCAGTTATCGGGAAGTGGTAACACCTAAAAACAAAGCTAGCTGGGTGACAGTCAGGAGAGGGGAGGGGAGGAAACAGTCAGTGCAGGGATCCCGTGTGGTTGTTCCCCTCCAAAATAAGTATACCGTTTTGGATACTGTGGGGGGGGGGGGAATGACCTTCCAGTGGTAAACCACGGTGACCAGGTCTCTGGCACGGAGTCGGGCTCTGTGGCTCAGAAGGGAAAGAGGGAGAATAGGAGAACAATAGTACTGGGGGACTCAATAGTTAGAGGCACAGACAGGCGGTTCTGTGGGCACAAACGAGACTCCAGGATGGTAGTCTGCCTCCCTGGTGCCAGGGTCCTGGATGTCTCTGAGCGGGTAGGAAGCATCCTAAAAGGGGAGGATAATCAGACAGACGTCATTGTCTACATTGGTACAAATGACGTAGGCAGAAAGAGCAGAGAGGTCCTGAGAGAGCAATTCAGGGAGTTAGGTAGAAGGCTAAAAAGCAGGACCTCTAGGGTAGCAATCTCTGGATTACTCCCCGTGCCACGTGCTAGTGAGGCTAGGAACAGGGAGATTGTGCAGCTCAACACGTGGCTAAAGAACTGGTGCAGGAGGGAGGGTTTCAGATTCGTGGATCACTGGGAAGTCTTCCAGGGAGGACGGGACCTGTACAAGAAGGACAGGTTACACCTGAACTGGAGGGGCACCAATATCCTGGCTGGGAGGTTTGCTAGTGTGGTGCGGGTGGGTTTAAACTAATGTGGCAGGGGGGTGGGGATCAGAACAATAAGTCAATAAGCGTAGAGACTGGGGACGAGCATGGGGCCAAGACAAGGCTACCTAAGAGGAAGAGCAATCTAGGGGAGGATGAACTCAGTGGGCCTGGAGGTCTGGAGTGCATCTGCTTCAATGCAAGGAGCGTAATGGGCAAGACAGATGAACTTAGAGCCTTAATGCTTGCGCGGAACTTGAATGTGGTTGCAGTGATGGAGACTTGGTTAAAAGGACAGGACTGGCAGCTGAATATTCTGCAGTATAAGTGTTTTAGGCGAGACAGAGGAGGGGCTAGAAGAGGTGGGGGAGTAGCAATACTGGTTAGGGAGCATATTACAGCGGTACAGAGGATGGACAATTTGGAAGGATCATGTAACGAGACACTGTGGGTAGAGCTCAGAAACAGGAATGGCGCAGTCACTATGCTGGGGGTATACTACAGGCCTCCCAACAGCCCATGGGAAGTTGAGGAACGGATATGTAAGGAGATTCTGGACAGGTGCAGAAAAAATAGGGTTGTTGTAGTGGGAGACTTTAATTTCCCTCATATACACTGGAAATCCTTAGGGCTGGGGGTCCGGACGGGGAGGAATTTGTGTCCAGGAATATGTCCAGGAAGGTTCTTTGGAACAATATGTTGATAGTCCCAACTAGAGAGGGGGCTATACTGGACCTAGTACTGGGGAATGAGCCTGGTCAGGTCATCAAAGTTTCAGTGGGGGAACATGTGGCAAACAGTGACCACAATTCTGTAAACTTTCGGATAGTCATGGAAAAGGATAAGTGTTGTCCTATGGGTAAGGTGCTGAATTGGGGGAAGGCTAACTACAGCCGGATTAGGCAGGATTTGGTGGCTGTTGATTGGGAGAGGCTGTTCGAGGGCAAATCCAAATCTGGCATGTGGGAGTCTTTTAAGAAGCAGTTGATAGGGCTGCAGGACAGGCATGTGCCTGTAAAGAGGAAGGATAGGAAAGGTAGGATTCGAGAGCCGTAGATAACCAGTGAAATTGTGGGTCTAATCAAAAAGAAAAAAGAGGCATACATAAGGTCCAGGCAGCTAAAAACAGATGAAGCACTGGAGGAATACAGAGAAAGTAGAAAAGAACTCAAACAGGGAGTTAGAAGGGCAAAAAGGGGTCACGAAATGTCCTTGGCAGACAGGATTAAGGAGAATCCCAAGGCATTTTATACATACGTTAGGAACAAGAGGGTTGTCAGAGAAAGAGTCGGACCTCTCAAGAACAAAGAAGGGAATTATGCTTAGAACCCAAGGAAGTAGGTGAGATCCTAAATGAATACTTTGCATCAGTATTCACACAGGAGAGGGACACGTTGATTGGTAGTGTCTCAGAGGGATGTGTAGACCCGTTAGAACAAATCGCAATTACAAGGGAGGAAGTGTTAGGTGTTTTAGGAAGCATTAAGGTAGACAAATCCCCAGGGCCAGATGGCATCTGTCCTAGATTGATGACAGAGACAAGAGATGAAATTGCTGGGTCTCTAACAGAAATCTTTGTTTCTTCATTGGACACAGGTGAGGTCCCAGAGGATTGGAGGATAGCAAATGTGGTCCCGTTATTTAAGAAGGATGGCAAGGATAATCCGGGTAATTATAGACCAGTGAGCTTGACGTCCGTGGTAGGGAAATTGTTGGAGAAGATTCTTAGAGATAGGATCTATACACATTTAGAACTGAATAATCTCATTAACGATAGACAACATGGTTTTGTACGAGGGAGGTCATGCCTCACAAATTTGGTTGAGTTTTTTGAGGAGGTGACAAAAAATGGTTGACGAGGGAAGGGCCATGGATGTCGTCTACATGGATTTTAGTAAAGCATTTGACAAAGTCCCTCATGGCAGGCTGGTGCAAAAGTTTAAATCTCACGGGATCAAAGGTGAACTAGCTAGATGGGTGGAGAACTGGCTTAGCCATGGAAGGCAGAGGGTAGCAGTGGAGGGGTGTTTTTCTGATTGGAGGTCTATGACTAGTGGTGTTCCGCAGGGCTTTGTACTGGGACCTCTGCTGTTTGTAATATCTATATATAAATGATTTGGAAGAAGATGTAGCTGGTCTGATTAGTAAGTTTGCGGACGACACAAAGATTGCTGGAGTTGCGGATAGTGATGAACATTGTCAGAGGATACAGCAGGATATAGATAGGCTGGAAAATTGGGCAGAGAAATGCCAGATGAAATTTAATCCAGATAAATGAGAAGTGATGCATTTTGGTAGATCTAATGCAGGGGGGAGTTATACAATAAATGGCAGAACCATCAGGAGTATAGACATACAGAGGGATCTGGGTGTGCAAGTCCACAGATCCTTAAAGTTGGCAGCACAGGTGGAAAAGGTGGTGAAGAAGGCATATGGCATGCTTGCCTTTATTGGATGGGGCATAGAGTATAAAAGTTGGCATATTATGTTGCAGTTATATAGAACGTTGGTTAGGCCACATTTGGAATAGTGGGTCCAGTTCTAGTCGCCATACTACCAGAAGGACGCAGAGGCTTTGTAGAGAGTGCAGAAAAGGTTTACCAGGATGTTGCCTGGTATAGAGGGTATTAGCTATGAGGAGAGATTGAGTAAACTAGGGCTGTTCTCCCTGGAAAGATGGAGGTTGAGGGGCGACCTAATAGAAGTTTATAAAATTATGAAGGGCACAGATAGGGTGAACAGTTGGAAGCTTTTTGCCAGGTCAGAAATGACAAACACAAGGGGTCACAAGTAGGGGGGGCAAAGTTCAATACAGTTATGCGGGGGACGTATTTTACACAGAGGGGGGGCCTGGAATGCACTACCAAGCAAGGTGGTTGAGGCAGATACGCTAGGATCATTTAAGACTTATCAAGATAGCCACATGAACAGACTGGGAATAGAGGGATACAAATGGATGGTCTAGTTAGGAACACATGATTGGTGCCGGGCTGGAGGGCCGAAGGGCCTGTTCCTGTGCTGTATTGTTCTTTGTTTTGTTCGCTCTCATCAAGTGTGGATGGAAGTGGTGAGAACATAAGCAACATGAGTGTGGTTCCTCCAACCTGAGGACAGTGCAGCATGGGATTCAGGACCTCAGAAGGGTAGGAAAGATGAGTGGTGTAACAATTTCTGGTGCCAAACTCCATCCTCTGACTTGTTCAGTATTGACTTGCACAGCCCTCCTCAGAAGAACACATCTTACAGCCCCAACAGAAACATGCAGCTGAATGTGAGTTAAGTTACTAGATAGGTGATGTGCCTTCCAAGACACTGGCAACCACCAATCAAGCAGTGAAAGCATTCTCTAAGTGAAGTGATTTGAACAGCAATCTCTCAAGGGCCATGGCTGGAGCTCCTCAGTGTAATTGATCAAAGCCTTCCCAATTTGTCAGTTTCACTGAAGAAGCTCTTCGTGCTGTGCACTATTTGGTGATCTACTAATACATTGGGAAACATGTACACTGGCTGAGAAGTGCAGAATGGAGGGTAAAACCATTCTTAATTGTTTTTTAATTACCTGAATAGTTGACCTGACACCCAAGGGGGTTCCCCACATGCCTTCAGTCCTGCCCTGCAGAAACCGAGAAGAGGCCGGGCTAAGGTCAGTCTCCTGACCCAATGTCAGTTTTAGGGTACTTGATTCTGTGCATGCACACAAACCTGTCTCCCTCTGCCTGGGAGAATTCCCCACCCACTGAGTGCAGACTGGTTATTTGATCACAGGGGTGCAGTAAAAATACCCAGATCTTTATTTCCATCAAGGTCACTTTGATCAAGTGTGGAAACCCTGGATCTTTTTTCCTCTGAGAAACCCAGGAGCAGCGTAGCCATTGCATTGTGTATCCCTTACAGTCAGTCTGACTTGGATCATTAACTTTGCACAAACCTGGACCTTCTGATGTGTGTGGTTCAGCAACCCATTGCTTTAACCAACTGAGTCTTTGGTTGAGTTCTTGAAAATACTTTGCAAGTATGGACATTAATTCATCTAACATGGAGTTAAATCAGTTCCTTTCTCACCAGTACACACTTATATAATATAGGACACAGACAATTTTGCTTTAAAAAGAATGCTAATCCAAGTGAATAAAGTAGTTGATAATATTTCTAAGCAGCAATCACTCAGTAACATAAATTCTTATCAGTTCTTTCAAATTATACAAGTTTATTGCAGGCACCTGCTGACTGTTGCGACGCTGCATTATGCTCACCCTCAGAATGGGAATGAAAAATATTTCCTGCATGTTGTATTTAAATTCAAGAAACCATTGTTTCTTGGGAGACATCCAGTTTTGCCATAAGGTGCTGAGTTCAGATCAGTTATGGCTCCACAAATGCTGGTTGCCCTTTTGTACCTTTCTCAAAGACCAGCCCATGAGCCCAAACGGGATTTGAGTACCAACTGGCTAGTCGCCTGGGAGACATCACATGTAGCCTGATTCTGTCCACACCGACAACATTCATACACGTACACTTTCCAACAGGAGTCACTCTATAGCAATCAGGACTTGAGAGAAAACAATGGGGGGGCGGGGGGGGGGAGGCAAGGTACAGTTCCCCACTATTTAACACAGGCGGCACTGAGGCAAATTGCAACAAACCTATTGCCACTGAGCTAACTCAGGACAGATTGGGATTAATATATTTTTAACTCGTAGCAACTAAGAACAGTTTTCACATGTGCGTTTATTTTACGCATGCAGAAACATGAAAGAAGACAGCTATTTCAAAAATAAACCTTTGAAAATAGTTTCCTGAAGTCAAACAACGGCATTTATTACATGTTTCAATGTCATACAGACACATAAAGAAAGGTTAAGGAGAATATTTTTACCGACTGTAGGAGTGGTGGCAGCACTCAGTGAGTTAGTCGATGATATGGAGGAAGTGCTTTCTGCTCGAGCTAATGGTGCTACAGGTGGAGGACTAGATGAATGTATTGGAGGGCTAAAAGACCTGGACTGGAAAACACAAACCAAAAAATTGCTGGTTATTGAATTGTGCCTTCTACAGATCAAATTATACATTACCACACCAGGTTTCTAAATAAACATTTCATCAACGAATTATGAGGTTCATAAGATGTAAGAAATGAAACTCATAGTAAGCTTGAAATTATACTAATTTTTCCTCCTATTTCCTCTCTTGAAGATAAGGGCTTTTGTGCTGTGTAGTTCTGTGGGTGCCGGCCACCCTCCAGAGCTCCCAAGTCCACTTACTTTGCATGTGGATCAAGACATGGAGTGTTTGCAGATTATTTAACTGTGATTAGCATCTCAGCCAAGCCTGACATTGACTTTATCCAATAGCTCAAGCACAGAATCACAGGGAAGCAATCGGGAGGTGAAAAATTGGCTGCTATTTTCCCTAAGGAGCCAATTTCATCATGACTGTTATTCCACTGAAAGCAGCTAACTTACAGCAGAACCAGATGGCAAATTATTCAGCAACAACAACCTGTGGTTATATTGCAGCCAAACAAATTTAATTCCAAACATGGTCCTTCACAGGAGCTTAGGCAAACACATAACTGGAAGTTGACCAAAATTTTCATCAAACAGGTAGGATAAAGGAGCATCTTACAGGATGAAAAAGAGGTGAAGAGGGGTCGGGAAGGAATTGCAGATTTTAGGACCCAGGTATGGGTATTCTCCACCAGTGTTGGAGAAACTGGGGAAGTGTAGGAGACCTGTATTAAGGGAGGACAGAGATCTTGGAGGAGATTGAGAGAGATAAAGTAAAATCTTTGTTATCCAGTGTGCTCCAGGAATGGCAGGTACTGGTTCATCAAATATGCCAGTTAACTGAGATATATGGTGATTTGCACATTTTCATTCAATGAGAAAGCTCCAGGATAATCACGCAAACGTTGAGGTCTTGACAGCTGCAGGGTGCGTGAATCGGGTGAGTGGAGCCAAGGGGAGATTGTGCTGCAGAGCTGTGGGAGGCTGAGATCGGAGGAAGGATAGGCTGCCAATAACTATTATTGGCGAGATAAAATCTTCAGTCAAATAAATGGGGCGGCCCGGTGGCACAGTGGTTAGCACTGCTGCCTCACAGCGCCAGGGACCTGGGTTCAATTCCGGCCTCGGATCGCGGTTTGTGTGGAGTTTGCACATTCTCCCCGTGTCTGCATGGGGTTTCCTCTGGATGCTCCGGTTTCTTCCCACAGTCCAAAGATGTGCGGGCTAGGTTGATTGGCCATGATAAATTAACCTGAGTGTCAGTTTAGCAGGGTAAATATGAGGAGTTGCGGGAATGGGGCCTGAGTGGGATTGTGGTTGGTGCAGACTCAATGGGCCAAATGGCCTCCTTCTGTACTGTAGGGATTCTATGGTAATTCTATGAAAAATTTAAAACAGACCCAACCCCAGCATTCCGATTAATAGAGAATGGTTAGTAGAGTGATGGATAACAGAAATGTTATTGTAACAGGCTGTGGTGAAGGATTCAGAAGGGAAAAAATTCATTAAAAAAAGGTCATAAGGGAAAAAATTGGCAAGATATTTGTAAATGACAAAGTCAGGTGGAACTCTCTTATCCGAGAGGTATTTATACATTTATGGACAAAGTTACCAAAGTAGATGGGTTTGAGATTATTAAGTAGGAGATTATGGGTCGGATTTTCATCACCAAGGTGGGTAGCAGAAGTCAGGAAAATTCCTGGCTTGGCCCGCTGCCTCGGGAGAAAGTGCAGGATCTTCATTGCCAGGCTGGATTTGGGCCAGCTAACCTGAGAAAGAGGTCAGTGGCAGCCACAGGGACCGACGGGTGCTGAGGCAGGCTATTTAAAAGCAGTGCAGATCTTGGAGGAGATTAAGAGAGATAAAGTAAAATCTTTGTTATCCAGTGTGCTCCAGGAATGGCAGGTGCTGGTTAATCAAATATGCCAGTAGAATAACAGTCAGTGGAATAACTTCAGTGCAGTGGACCTTCATCCCAGTTAAAATAAAAATACTCCTGACACACCCCTCACCTCCCAGTCTCCCCATACTCCATTCATGCCACTTCATGCTCCCAATGACCTCCTATGGCTCTTCATGCTTCCTATGCTAAGCTATAGCACTTCCATGCTCATTGACCCACAATACACTCTATAGAACTAATGAACCCTATAGGGACAATAGGCTGTTAAAAAAAAAAGTTCATTTAAAAAACAATTCATTCATTTTATTTTACACACTGGAAAGTGAAGTCGTTTTCTCAACAGGCCAATAAAAGTATAATCTAAACCCTTTGAAGTATCAATAACAGATACTGCAAGCGCTTGAAACTTCAATGTTTTGTAATTAGTCATTGTGAAATTGGCAGAACAGAGCAGAGAGCTAGTGCTGTCAATCAAGTGTCAATCAGGGGCTCAGATGACTC
Source organism: Mustelus asterias (assembly GCF_964213995.1). Taxonomy (NCBI): domain Eukaryota; kingdom Metazoa; phylum Chordata; class Chondrichthyes; order Carcharhiniformes; family Triakidae; genus Mustelus; species Mustelus asterias. The sequence goes on along the minus strand of NC_135808.1, from coordinate 86,325,264 downwards.
AACAGTCTACTGGATTTCTGGACACTCTGCCAAGCCTAATTATATATTCTTTGCAGGGAGAGTCCAGACGACATTAGAGTGCTAATACACCTGAACCCCAGGGGAAACATCGCCTGATTTGTAGTTCTGGATCTCTGATCTCTACCGTCAATCCCACAATGTTTATTTGAAAAGTACACTGCGTAAATGGGCATTGACATACCTTGGCATAAATGCATGATGGGCCATGGGGGGGGGGGGGGGGGGTGGGTGGAGGGACATAGATAGGCATCGGGGGATGAGGCACCATGGGGGTGGGTGGAGAGCCATAGCTTGACATGGGGGCTTGAGGAGCCATGGATTCGCCTTTTAAAAATTCCTCTCTTGCAGACCTCTTTGGTACCATGGACCATGACTCTTTAATCACCTGGTCCACATTAACAGAAATTGCAAAGGAGTAGGAAATGCTCTTCTCTGCAATAGAGTGAGCCAGGTCAGGAGCCTTGGGTTTGCGCTTTTGACTTAAACCTATCCGTAATATTTAAAGGCACTCCTGAAAATTAGACAGCGGAAATGGGGTCGGAAATCGTGGAACCAGGACGTACTCGCCATTTTTAAAGGTCTCCTGGGTCATCCCAACTTGGTGATTATCCACCCCTGGGGGATATATTAAAAAAGTGAGATTGAGATCTATTTTAAAATGTGCTATTATGGACTTCTCTAAGTTCCAAAAGAATCTCTTGAAGCTGAATTCTCTGATTTGGGTACAAAATCATTGAGATGATGGACCAGCGGAGCTCAAGTGCTCATGAATATTGCCACAAGTCTCTCGATGGACATGGCTTATTGCTTCCTAAGCTCCTATTAAGTTTGTATTGTAAGGGTTCCCATAAGATGCACTTCACTTTTCAGCTCTTTCTGCTGTGTTGGATCAATTGCATATCAATTTCCAAGGGATTCACAGATAAGTTGTTAATTTAGGTTCTTATAAACATTACTGTTACAGAAGAAAAATATTCCCCAAAATTGTTTTCTATAAGTGGTAACCAAAATTAATAACAAGAGTCAATACTAAAAAGAGTATCGCAAAACTAGATGATAGAAAAGGCTAAAAAAAACCTCAGGAACTTAAAGTAGTCTCTCTTGCTGCTGGAGCACGTTTAGATACATTTCAGATGGGTAAAAGCCTATCACAAGTGTACAGAAAACCAGACTGAATTTATGCACTGTAAAATTTAAATAAAAATTGCATCCGCTTTAGATTAATTTAAGAGGCCTGGAGGAAGCTTGTCCTTGGTTGCTTTTATGTAGTGTTTTTAAAAAAAGTATTTCAAAGTGCTTTGCATGAACATTATCAAACCATGTTTGACACAGAGCCACATGAAGAGAAATTAGGGTACAGTAGCATTGGGGTTGCATGGTGGCATAGTGGTTCGCACTGCCACTTCACATTTCGAGGAATCTGGGTTCAATCCTGGCCTTGGGAGACTCTATGTGGAGTTTGCACATTCTCCCCATGTCTACGTGGGTTTTCTCCGGGTGCTCCGGTTTCCTCCTACACTCCAAAGATGTGCAAGTTAGTTGGATTGGCCATGCTAAATTGCCCCTTAGGTTAGATAGATTAGCCATGGGAAAGGTGTGATGTTACGGGGATAGGGTGGGGGAGAGGGCTTGGGTAAGATACTCTGTCAGAGAGACGGTGCAGACTCAAGAGGCCAAATGGACTCTTCTGCACTGTAGGTGTTCTATGATTCTATGGTTTTATTAGGAATCACGAAACCTGCTCCAGTATTTTATTTTATTTATTTAATCCAGAGATGTGTGTTCAAATCCCACAAAGGAAGCTGGGGAATTTAAACTAAGTTAATGAAATAAATCTGGAATAAAAAACTATGCATTAATGGTGGATATGAAGCTAGCAGATGGTCATTAAAAACCCAACTGGTTCACTGATGTCTCTTAGGAAAGAAAACCTATTGCCCTTTCCTGATCTGTCCTTTGTGTGATTCTTAATTCTCCGCTGATTTGGTCTAACAAGCCTCTCAGTCATATCAAAAACTGCTACAAAAAAAACTGTAATACACATGGACTGCAAAAGGTAGTTCAAAAAGGTGGTTGACAGACATAAAAATAGTGATAGACAATAAATGGCCTTCCCAAAGCACCCACATGCCTAAAGTAAATTTTTAAAAATTAGGATGTGACCAAAAGCTTGATCTAAGAGATAGGTTTCAATAGGACATCTTCCTGGAGAGAGATAGAGGTTTAGGGAGGTTATTCCAGAGCTTGAGTCCCAGGAAGGTGAAGGCCATAAATATTGGAATGAGTACACAAGAGGTCAGATTTGGAGAAATGCAAGATATTCTCAATGCATGGATGGGGTCTGCAGAGTGGGGTAAGGTCTAGAGGGCCTACTATTTAACAAAACATCTGGGGCAAAGTCCAAGAGAACTGAGATAGGTATTTTAAGTTGTAGCCAACTCCTATCTGACTCCATCCACAACCACCACCATTGCCCACAAAATTGTACCTTTCTGGACACTTTTTCCCGAGGTGGGACATTTCCCAACTTGAGCTAGCAACCTCAGTGGTGAAAGTTAGCCTACGTCTTGATTGTAATGCAGAGTCAATACCATGACAGGATGTGATTGGGCTTCACCTATGCTCTTACAAAGAATAGCTGGTCCAGCCTATGTTTAAAGGTTGTCGCAAAACGTATTCTGTCTTTTGTAAGCTATTGCTGTCCAGGCCACCATGGCTCTGAACCCCAAAGAGATGAAGTGCAAGAAATGGCTTTCACACTGAAGCTTCTCTTTTTGCTACATTTCCAGTAACATTTGAATTATAATGAATATGATAGGAACACACCAAAACATACCATGTCGGTAACACCAGGCTTTCCAGGAGGCAGTTTAGGCCGCGATGGAGGGCGAGGAGGTGGTGGAGGAGGAGTGTTACTGGTCATGCCCGATGGTGTTGCTGGACGGGCAGGAGATGAAGAACCTAAAAATAAGTAGACATAGTTTAAAATTTTACAAGTCAAGGAGGAAACCTCAGCATGAGGTGTGTGGGGAGTTCCTGTCCCTCCTGGCCCACAAAGAGTCCAGATGAAACTTTGTGAATCTTCCCTTGGCCTTCTCTGATCATTCTGTGATTTCGCTACGACCCTCCACCATCATAGCTCAGTTGTTGAGCTTAGCCTACATGTAGGACTTCTAAACTGCGGCACCAATGGAGTTATTGGACCATCTCTTTCCACATAAAGCCAGTCTCCAACTTCCAGGATAAATGGCCTTCCTGTGCCCGAATTTAGGCAAATAAGAGGGCAAGGCCCGTAAAAACAAAGAGAACCTGGGAATGTGTTGTGCATTCCTCCCCCTCTCACCATTCCCACCCCCCCGACCCCTCCCACACCTCCCTCCCAGCACCCTATAATTGCTACTTGGAATTTAAAATTTACATCATTGACTCCCATTGTACTTCCAGCAGTGTTGGCAACAGTCTGCCACATCGCAAGACGGCCATTTTTTTGTACATGAGTCAACAGTCAGTTTGGTGCATGCCAGAAGACTATTCAAATGTCTAACTGAATACAATTGTTACGTCAGTGTCAAGAAAAGTAAAATTATAAACAAAATTAGGAAAACAGGTATTGAAGTTCTTGAATTTCCTCAAGTAGCCACCTTAGGATGATTGGGCTTGGAAGGAGGCCAGTGCAAATTACTCCAATACTACCTGGACTCCTAAAGGCTAAGCTATGAGGAGAGATTAAGCAAACTAGGGTTATATGGCTTGGAATTTAGAAAGTTAAGGGGTGATCTGATCGCAGATTTCAAGATATTAAGGGGAACAGATAGCGTAGAGAGGGAGAATCTGTTTCCTCTGGTTCAAGGGTCTAGAATTCAGGGACCTGGTCAAAAGACTAGAGCCAAATCTTTCAAGAGTGAAATTAGGGAACATTTCTTCATACAAAATATGGTAGAACTCTTTTCCACCAGATCATAGCTAGATCAACTGTTAATTTTTAGACAGATTGATAGATTTTTGTCGATTAATACTATTAGAGTATCTGGTGCAAAGGTTATATGAAGTTTGGTTGCAGACTATAGGCTTGTTAAATAGCAGAACAGGTTGAAGGGGATAATTAGAGTAAAACTCTTGTTTCTATGTTCTTTGTATTTAAAAAATTTTTTCAAAAAGGGTTTCCTATGTTATTTGTCCTTTAAGCCCTGACTCAAATTTAAGCGCACTTTATCAGCAAGTACTATACTTTTCCTTTCGTACCTTAGTTTTCAAGCTGGCTTCAGATTCGGGCAAAACGCTATCAGTTCTTTTCAATTAATTTAATTTTTTCCTCCTCTTTTGAGGTGCTGACTCTCGTTGTTCTTCGTATATGTGAGGTTAAGCAGCAATTATTGGCAGACTACTCAACTGCGAACTGTCAAGTCCAATGTTCACAAATGGTATGAGTGGGGAGAACTTCAACTTCTGGCAATGGTGTAAAATGGATGGCATTGATTTAGCAGCTTGTTATACAAACCAGCCTTATAATCATTTCCAATGAAGTCAATGGAAGAGGAAATTGGCCCTGCTGTACAATGAGCAGTCCATTCCTTATCGCTTATTTACATCATCTCCCAGTTACACCCATTAAGTTCCAATGGAATTCACAGGATAGCAATCAGGATGGGAACCATACCTGAGTTTTCTCCTCCCAGCTGAAGGACACCAAAGGTAATTCTAACAGCCTAACTGTGAACAGCTAACTCAACGCAGATCTATCTGGAATATATTAGACTGTGGGACTCAGCACCACAAAAGGCAATACAATTCTTCATCAAGTGAGTATATGTTTTCATTTCCCATCCCCACCATCAATATTTGTGAAGGAAGATTGATATACAGACAAATAAAAGTTAATGGAAGCTGCAACACTGGGACAAAAAAGCCATATAACCATAACTCCTGTTATGGTTATAAACCAATGGAGAAAATATGCACTCAGCAAGACACAGATGTGATCTAATTACACAACAGGAGAGGTCTGAGGGAGGCAGTGGAAATTGGCTGACAGGAAGTTGTTTCGGAGAGGTGAAATTTGTAGCATTGCAACATTCACCATTTACTAATGGTTAATGCAGGGAATTTACATTAAATTTCCTGTCTGGAGCACATTCATTTAAGAAAAGGTTTCTTCAAAATCACTGGACTCAAGAATAAATAGCATTGCTAACACTGACGTTCAATCCTTCACTGCAGTCAGTCAAAGCAACACATGCCAGAGTTCAAACTTGGGTCCTTCCGAGTCAGCGTGGTTCAGTGTCGCACTAATTACCCACCTAGCAATGGGGACAGTTTATTCCTATTGCAGTTAGTAAGTTCTATTTATATTGATCATGCTTCACTGACAGCAATGGAGTGAAAATGAGACGCTAGATTTTGCTACAAAGTTGTGAGCTTTGTGTCTCTGATGGTGTCCAGGACTTGACATTGGAAGCCTAGAGAGCTGCAGTTGGAGAGAGCAGGAAACCTGACCTTTATTTTATAGACCCTCCAATGGACTCAACAGCATTCAAAGGGGGGAGAACAGATCTCAAGTTTGCTGGTCCCCACATTAACCCTGCTGCAGCAACTTACGCATTGGGGTGGATTACATAAAGGGGATATTTTACTGACCATGGGTGTATTCCTATTTAGAGGCCCCTCCAACCAATCTGATCCCAGATTTTGTAAGTTTTAAAAAAAACTATAGCCCTTCATACAGATGATCATTAATTGAGCATGAGCAATGAGGTATGAAAGGGAGCGCTGCGCTGCCGGTGCACCCAATCTTACTCTCATCAGAAATCCTTATATGTGAATTTTCCTAGTTAATGGTTGGCAGAGTGAATGCTGCTAGATAATAATTTGAAATTAGCTTGGCTAATATATTCTGCCCACAGATTGTGGTGTGGGTAGAGGGCAGGTGACCAATTGTAGTACTCGTGCAACGCAACAGTTGTTCATTTATCAGTTGGGCCATCAAAACACGCTTGGAAAGTAACACTTGATGTTAGTTTCTGCTGGTTTTCTTAATTCCTTGATGTGTTGCTGGCTTGGAACACTCTACTGGCTGTGCAATATCCTATATACAGTATAAGAACCTGTCGGCCAGTTTCGATAAAAGGGTAGAGGTGAAGCTTTTGTGGGGAGGGGTGGGTGGAATGTCACTACAGACTCACGTGCCTTCAAAAGAACACAGAAATAGCAGAGCTTAGCACAGAATGGAACAGCACAAATACAACAGGACAGAAGCAGGAAGAAGCCAGTCTTGTTGCTGCCATTGAGGCTTGTGAGTGGAGGCAGGCTCCAGTGTGCACATGCTAGTGCAGTGTTCAACCAAACACCACGTACCACTGCTGCTGGACACGCCACTGCCTGAACTGGGTCCTGGAGAAGATACCACTGTCCTGTAGGTAGGAGGTGGAGGGGGAGGAGGCGTGGTCTTTTGCCCCATAGCGAGCTCTTTAAGGGAAGAGGACGACTCGCTCTTTTCGCTCTTGACCAAAGCCTGCTCAGAACATTTTTTCTCACTCCCATCGTGATCGAGAGGCACAGAAATACTTGGAGGGGCATCGAGGGCCCTGTTTTCACTCAGAGCCACTGGTAAAACCTCGTCTCTGGCAGGCTGATCGGAGAAATCGATCCACTTGTTCTTCGACAGGACGACTCCAGATCTGGGAGATACAACTGGGCCAAAAATGTCATCCAGGTCACTGATAGATAACAGTTTGTCAGGCTGGGGCTCTGCTTTGCCCTGGTCATTCCCTACAGTCCCATGAGTTGAAGTCGGTAAAGGTTGCTGCGTTGCTGTATCAAGGTCTGATTTGCTGCCTTTCAGACTAGTCTGGTCTTAAGTTCAAAATTCAAGAGTGAAAAAATCAGGAATCAAAAGAACAAAAGATTAAACACAAAGTAAAACTCAAGAACATACATATTCAGTGTCAAAAGAATGAAAAATTCAATATTAACAAAGAACCAGGTTTGAAACATTTTTCTTAAAGAAATGAATGGATTTTTCCTAACATTCTGCCAAACGTTATCCCCCTCCCCCTTGTAAGCACTTGCTACCATCTGATGCTTTGTCTAAATGACTTTTCTTCATGCCTGAGCCTAAACAGAGTGTCAGCACATTATCCTACCATATAATGGATGTCCTCATTTGACAGTCACACGAGCACTTTCAAGCAGGGGGCACTAGATACTTCAGTGGGACACTGGCAGATTCTTTTCTTCTCCCCAAGAGATGCTGAATCCTTTATAGCACCCTCACTACCCTGATTCAAACCAGTTAACACAGCATATCAAGGATGGACCTGGGATTGTGCTGGGATACACAGGTCAGTTCTACACAGAGTGCACTGGATAATCTTCGAAATAGGATGTTCTTCAAAGTTTGCGACAAAGGAATTAAGATGTAGCAAAGAAACCACTTAGATTAAGAACTACAGAATTTGAAAAATAGTTTATACGGAAGTATGAACTGGGATATACATAAAAAAGGCTGAAAATAAAAATAGTCATTTCCAGTGAGAGCAGTAGTTCTCCACTGTGTTACATGTTAATTTATAACTATTCATAGTTACACCGAGTCTACACCACAGAAACAGACCATCCAGTCCAACCTGACTATGCTGGCATTTGCTCCATATAAGCTTATTCCACTGAAAAGGCTGAAAGATAGTTAATTGAGAAGCTGATACAAAGCACTAAACTACAAAGTCCTACCTGAACCCTCAGTGGGTGGTGAGCCTGTGCGAGGTGGTGTGGCTGGAACATTTTTTGGAGGAAGTGGAGGAGGAGCTGTAAGGGGAAACCATGAAAGAAAAACAAGTATTACAAATATAAAATGTATAAAGCTTTGGACTGTTTGCCTAATTTAAGATAAAATTGAGAGATTAAGTGGTTGTATGATCTACTCTGAATTCTGCCTTAGTTGATAAACGTTAAAGTGGCGCCCAGGTTGTTTTACTGACTGTGGGCACATTGTTAATCAGGTGTCAGGAATTTCAGGTTTTATAAACAATTACACTTTAAACTATCTATTCAATGTTAACCTAGGGGTCAGAAGGAGAGGTAATTAGCATTTCTACCCAGATACAGGGCCCATGTGATTCATGTTGCCATAATGATGGTCTACGAGAGAGGCAGAGAGCCTATAGCAACCGATTGCAGCATCAGAATATAGAGATATCCCTGAAACATACAGTGGCTAAAAGTCTGCTAGAATATGAAAAAAAGAGGAAGTGAGAGAGAGAGAGAGAGAGCAAGGCAGCCAGTCCTGCAGCTAAAGTAGAGAAAATGCTGTGTTTTCTCCATTTATTCACCATGCAGAAGGAAGGTTGGACCTCATGTTCAGATTGAAGAGACCACATTTGTGAGGATTTTAAAAAGGCTGGAAGATTCACCTAGCTTTGGTTAGAAGGTTGAATCTCCAGGGCATCCTCACTGTGAAAGTCATTTTGGGAGCAGAAGTTACCTGGCCAGAAAAAGAAAGGGGCCATTGGGAACAGAGAATAGCTTTGGAGAATAAGGTATTCATTGAAGGGACAGAGCAAGGTATAACCATGGTGTGGGATTGTTGGTCACTTTAAAAGTCATATGAGGGACATTACATTGCCTACAAAAATAGCGTTAGTCAATGTTGCTTTTAGTTTGTTACAGTAAAAGTCTTGAAATCTTGTTTTATGATTCTTTTTAGTAGGTCACTTGAATTCAGAAATCTTATAAGTTATCAGTCTCTGCAGGGATTGTAACAAAAGTAAAACATTATTTGTTGAGTTTTACATTATTTGACGTTAAAAGAATAATGACATTTCTAACTAATATATTTTTTAAAATCGACATTTGCAATCAGTAACATCAGAAATAGGTTGGAGAAATGATTTGTAGTCATGTAGCACATTTCACCAATTCTGAAAGTCCAGCCACTGTTGTTTTGTGGGAAAACACAGTAGCTAATTTTGCACAAAACAAACAAATGATTAAGCAGTTAATTTTTTTTGGATAAAACTCCCTGCTTGCTTTGACACTGGATCTTTTCCATTCACCTGAACAAGCGGATGGGGCCCAAGTTGAATATCTCATACGCTGTACACAATCACATAACAACACTGTACTTTTCCCAGAATCATACTGAAGAATCAGCTTAGATGATGGCCGGAATTCTCCAGTCATTCACGACAGCGGGATTCTAAGGTCCCGCCAGCAGCACACCCCCTTCCGCAAGTTTCACAGCAGTGTGGGGTGACACCAATGGGAAATCCCATTGACAGCAGTGGGACCAGAGAATCCTGCTGCTGGCATGCCGTCCTCCATGGGACGCACTCGGCTGGGAAACCAAAAAACCTCACCCGATGTCTTCAAGTACTTGAGTGGGGATTGAACCCACAACTTCCTGGCTAACTGAGCTAAGACAGACACTGGCACTTAAAGCTATACTTCCCTTGCTACAAAGGGTAAATGAAAACATAGAAAGAAACTAATTGAAAAAGGCATTTCCTTTCATGCCTTTAGTTGGTAAATGCACTTCCCAGTGCGTGTAATTGTTGTACAGGCCAGGATTAATTCCTTGCAGAATGGGCAGCCATCATCACCCGAATCTGTATGAGGGCACAGTGTTTCAAATTCACAGTCTTAGGCCATAGGGGTAGTTTAACACAGAGATCAAAGACTTCTTGCAAAGCTCATGGTTAGTATTATCCACCACGTATTTTTCTTTCTCCTTTGACACAATTATGCATTGTGTGACATATCGACATGTATTGAATCCAGTGGCATAACATATAGGAACTGATATTTGTCCCTGTGATCTTTGGGACGTGCCTAGTTCCTAGACGTCATGTTAAGGAAAAGGGCGCAGAGTGGGAGAATGGGAAAGGGTTGGTTGATTAGTTAGTTGCAGAAGGAAACACTGGACAGATGGCAAAACGTCAGTGCTGGGGTGAAAGTGGAGTCAAGGATGGATGAACATTTGAGTTCTGGAATACTGACAGGACTTTCCTCCCAAAGGATTTGTATATCTGATATTTCAGGCTTTCATTTATGAGTATGCCAAACATGCTGCAAAGTCTGAGGTAACTATGGAGTCCACCAGCTGAATCTATAAAACTACTCTTAATCGCTTAATAGAAAAGCATCATAACAACACTCATTAACTAACTAACAGGAAACTGCAGCTAGCAATAAAGGGGTCTTTCTCAGGAAGCAGCGGGTAGCAGCAATAAGTGAGTCCTTCTCAGGCTGGAAGGCAGTAACCAGTGGAATGCCACAGGGATCAGTACAGGGACCGCTGCTCTTCACAATATACATTAATGAATTAGAGGGAGCAGTGGAGCGTACTGGGGTCAAATTTGCAAATGCTACAAAAGTAGGAGGGAAAGCAGGATGTAAGGAGGATACAAATAGTTTACAGAAATATTGACAGGATAAATGAGAGGGCAGAAACTTGGCAAATGGAATTTAATGTGGGAACATTTGAGATTGTTCATTTTGGAAGGAAGAATGAGAAGGCGAATTATTATTTAAATGGAGAGAGACTACAGAAAGCTGTAGCACAAAGGGACTTGGGGGATCGTGTTCATGAAACCCAGGAAGCGAGCATACAGGTGCAGAAGGTAATAAGGAAGGCAAATGGAATGCTGGCTTTTATTCTAAGGGGACTGGAGAATAAAAGTAAAGATGTTGCCGCAACGATACAAGGTACGAGTGAGGCCACATTCAGAACACTGTGTATGGTTTTGGTCCCTTTATTTAAGGAAAGATATATTGGGCGCGATCTTACCAGTTCATTGCGCCGGTCAATCAGGGTGGTGGACAGGAAGATAGCGTGCGAGGCCAAAGATCCAGGCCGAGAGATACCAGCGGGTCGTCCGTAGTGAGGTTCGCGACCGGTGTTTCACCGGTGTTACGCCGGTCGCAAGTCTCCCAGGTGCTTTTTTAAAAAAATGTAATTAGCTCCGTGCCGGTAATTGGAATAGGCCCCGCCCCACTTACCAGAGCGAATCCTGCTGAGGCACTCTGCAATGCTCAGAGTGCTGGAAATTCGCTCTGGTAAGTATGCCCAAAAAACGGGCAGGAAATACTCCTGTTTTCCCGCACGTTGGACACTTAGGTTATTTTTTGGGAGAATCCCAGCCCCAATTCGGTTTGCTATCTTCCTGGCCCTGTTTTGCTGGCGAGAGCGGCTTTGCAGCCAGAAAGGGCGTGAAGCCTATTAACATCGGATTGAGTACATTAACATGTACTCAATCCTATTCGGCACAGCTGCTACCGCCTTCCTGGATGCTTCCACTTTTTGGCTGCCTGATGTCGTGTCAGCGAGAATCACTACTACTCTGCAGTAACGGAGACCAGGAGCCATGGCCATGCTGTTGGGGGGATGAGGCCATTGAAGCCCCCGGGTGGCTGGGGGCATGGCTGGGCAGTGCTGGCCTGGCACCCTGACGGTGCCTGGTTGGGCACAAGTTGCCAAGGGCAGTGCCAAGAGGGTGTGACCTAAGTATGGGTGGTATGCACAAAGATAGGGAGCTTATGCAAGGGGGGAGCTCAGCAAAGGGGATGGTGATCGGCAAGGGGGGTTCATGCGGGGGGGGGTATTAAATTAATAAATCTGAACTATAAACCTAGTCTCAGTAATGGTGACCATGATAACTATGATTGATTGTCATACAATCAATCAGAGCGGCACGGTGGCACAGTGGTTAGCACTGTGGCCTCACAACATCAGAGGACCCGGGTTTGATTCCCGGCTTAGGTTATTGTCTGTGCGGAGTTTGCACATTCTCCCCGTGTCTGTGTGGATTTCCTCCAGGTACTCCAGTTTCCCCCCACAGTCCAAAAATGTGCAGGTTAGGTGGATTGGCCATGCTAAATTGCCCCTTAGTTTTTTTGGGGGGACTAACTAGGGTAAATGCATGGGGTTGTGGGGATAGAACCTGAGTGGGATTTGGTTGGTACAGACTTGATGGGCTGAATGGTCTCCTTCTGCACTGTAGGATTCAATACAAACTCATAGGCCCCGTCCACCCTCCCAGGTTTAATGTACAAGACTCTATGGCATTATTTCAGAACAGATTGGGAAGTTCTCCCTGGTTACCTGACCAACATTTATCCTTCAACAACATCACTGAAAAATATCTGTTAATTAATTTGTTTCTGTTTGTGGGATCTTGTTGGGTTTCCTATATTACAGTGACTAGACTTCGAACCTGATTAGCTATAAATGCTGTGGGATGTCCTGAGGTAATTAGACATGCAAGACGTTCCTATTTTCTATTTATAGATACCTGTGGCACCCTGAAGGTGCTGTAGTATTTCTGCAGCTATGACAATGCCATGTCTATGGAGAGTTTGGCTGGAAGTCAGGCTCCAGTGCGTATGACAACTTTCTCATTGCCATGCTTGTGGACAGTGGGCCATGAAGAATGAGTTGCTTAAAAAATTCAAGTAAGTCCTGCTCTGCTCGGAATTTGTTTGCTTACCTGAAATCATCACTGATTCTGGTAACCAGCTCAGAGTTCTGAACTTCAACGAATCCAGCAGTGAAAAGGTCTCTTTAAGATTAGCCACTGTTTAGGACCAGTCCCCAGAGGACTTGAGCTTACAGCATAAACCCAAGAGACACAGCAGCAAGACTGGAATTGTCTTTATGGTAGACTGACCAGGCACTCTTAATTGTTTCGTCAGCGATACATTGCTGGAGCAAATGGTTCAATACTACCATTCTGACCAAGATAGAATGCAAAGTTACATTCTCCCCAGTAGACACATGTTTCAAATCTAATCATATAATTAGGCATAAAAGTCTCAAAATCATTCATCTGTTCAAGAAGGATAAGCACACTGTGTATATCTTCATTATACATTCTGGATGAATTTTGTGTTCAAAGCTCTCAAGTCCCTTTACCATAGGCTGTGTCAATCTGTGTTTTTGGCATCTTTCAACCAGACGACTCCAGCTGGTCTCTCAAGAGTAGTTAAATCCCAAAACATGGATTGAATAAAAATTACAGCAAACAAAAAGTGAATATTTATATTGTAATTGTAAATAACAGAGTTCAGCTAAACGTAACACAGAATGGGTCATCTTTCTTTGATGTCTGTTACTCACCAGTATCATACACACCGTCGTCAACTATCGTTTAATTACATACTCGGTTCAAACATTTGTTCTCTGAACTCTAATGATCCTGTCTCAGGATGAATGTGATTAATGTGAACTTACTTCCAATGGGAAATGACCGTGCCGTCAATGATGACTGTCTTTCTGAATCAATGGCTTGGAATGGCCCCCAGATCTCAGGCTGATCAATGACAGCTTTAAGACATGGACAAAGTCAGCCAACAAAATTAACACAGGGGCATAAATATGCTGTATAAACAATGTATTCTCCAAACAATAGATTGCATAGACGTTACAGTTCATTAGAAACCCAGACCAACAATTCTTTTCGTCCAAGATTCCTTGATCCCAGCTGTTAAGTCAGGATTCTGCCAGATGTCTTGCCAGAGTTTGCTGCATCAACGGGAGGACTACTCGAGCACTGCTGAGTCACCCTCCTGCCCAGGTCTGTTGGAATGTCTGGTGTCTGCCCATTTGGAAAGGGCTGCCACAAACCTCCCACAATTCTGGCCATTTTCTCTCTGCCCTCTCTTTGGGCAAGAAACCATTTTGACATAAATATTGGAAGTGGCGGCAGCTCAGACCACATTGTTGGCCTGTACATGACCAGAGAGGCAAACATATGTCTGATTGGAGGCCACCATTCACTTGGTGTATCAGGTGTTACACAAATGTTAATTTTTCAACCCCCTCATTGGAATTCAGATCTTCTACTCTTGAGATTGATCAATTCCTAACCATGAGTTGTGTATTTAATAAGCTGCACCATTTTCTGTGAGTGACCCTCTTAAGTACAGAACAGAAAGAAACCAATAAGGTGAAAAAAATCAGATAAAAGTATTTATCTTTAGTCATATCCACATCTGGGCTCTGCACACCACTTACAGAGCAGCAGATGTTAATCTTCATCATTGGTAGTTTGCTTATTATTCAATTGGGAAGCTGTACCTTCCTTACTCAAAAGCTGTTCTCTTTTTATTGCTGTCCAACACATTTTGCTTCCTTTTTTCCCCTTGCATCCTCAGAGGAAATCAGTGTTGATTTATCCATCAGTGCTAAGCCACAAAATCTCAACAACTACACATCAAGCCAAGAAATGTCAGACACCCACCAAATGTGTGGCATGGGGCAGTTAAAGCTGCACTGTCTGCTTGGAAATGTGTTTGGCAATTCTGAAGCATGAAGAGCTATCCATTAAAAAGACATGATATGCAATAATGCTCTTTACATTATCACACTGTGTGTTTATCATGCAGAGTTATTCACTGTTGGTTCAGGCATTGTGTGTGTAGTACCTTCTGATTTTATGCCTTCGAAAGCTGACTCCAGTGGTGGGCCAAAGAGTGGGATCAGAGATGCTGTATCCTCTGGCCCCTTCTTACCACTATGAGAAGAGAAAAAGAAATGAGAAAGGAAGAAATAGGTAGTTAGAGATGGAGAAAAAGAAAGTTAAGTGCAGCTGAGAATCACTACATCTTGTTCAGCCTAAATTAATGTTTCTTATTAAACTTTTGTTGCAGACCACAGGCCTAGACAGTATCCTGTGGGAGTGTAACCCCGAGAAATTTTCAGACATATTGGTCGGATTTCACCGGCTCGCCCCACCCTTCAATGGGCAGAGTGAGACGGTAAAATTGCGCGAGAGTTGAGAGATCAGAATCATGGCCGATTTCTCAGCTCTCGCGATCTTACAATGCAGGATTTCTGGCGAGGTCAGCCTCTTGCCAGGAATGGGTGAGAGGCTGAATAAATTATTTAAATCTATTGAAATTGGGTTTTACATATGATTAGCGAGCTGGGCGCTCAATTGTCCGGGCTCACTTGCCTTTATGGCCTCGTCAGGACAGGTTCTCTCTGGTGAGAAAAGCACCTGCTGCCCATGAACGGGGAACAGTTGTGTTGGCCTTGCCAATAGGACCAGAGGCCACCTCAGGGAGGCCGATGGCAAATCCAGCCTGGCTGTGCCACCTTAGCACCTCAGTAATGCCCACCCGGCACCTTGGCACTGCCAACTGGCCAGTGCTATGGGGTGGGGCCTATAGGAGCAACCCAATCAGGAGGGAGGGGGAGCCCGCTGCCGCTCTGCAGGCAATTGGTAGGGGGTGGGGGGGCACCCACTGCAGCTCTGCATCACGATCATTGGGGGGAGGCGTGATCGGTCTGGGTGGCAGCAAGGGCTGTGTTCGGGCGGTGTGGAGTTCATGATCGGCCGTGGGTCCCGCGATTGTGGAGGTGGGATTTTGTTCAGATTGCCTGCAGCAACAGGGGCCTGATAGCTCTCTCTCTCTCTCTCTGTCTGTCAGACCTCTGCTGCTGCTATTGCGCACGTGCAGAATCAGATGTCTGTACATGTGCAATAGCACCCTCTGCAGGCTGGCTGGCAAATTAAACCCAGCCCACTGCCTGCAGCAGCTAGAAATGGTCTGGACCATTTTTCCATGCACTCTGTGCACAAGATTGGGCGCGACAATTTGCCACAAAACGGATCAGGAACTCTTCATGCTAGTTGGACACTTAGAATTATTCTCATAAAATTCCGTCTATTGTACCAAGGATTGATGGGTCTTAGATCAGTGTTCATAGCTACACTCTGTGAGCTCGTAGGGTTAAACCATGTGCCAGATTGGGCAGTTGTCAAGACATCTGCCCCGAGGCAAAGGAGAAATACAAAACAACATGAGGAAAAATTCCATTAAATCCCTGCGTCCTCTGGTTTTAATAGAACCCTTTGGCTTGCTGCTTGGATAAACCCAGTTGCTTTGAGCACTCTGTGCCTTTCTCAAATTGGAAATGGAGAGGTGGAGCAGCATGAAATCCCAGCTCTTAAAATACAATATAAGCGTGAATAGAGAAATGGAGAAACAAAGAGCAGAAGGTCCAACAGACACAGGTGAAGGGACAAGAGCACCAGACAAAATTCTGACTATCACTCAGCTACAACAGGCAACATCCTAAAGATAACAAAATTCATAATAAAAATGAGCTTCTCAAATCTTTCTGTAATCACTGTATTAAAGACATTAGTCAGAGCATTTTTATATTCATTTTATCTTGCCTTGTAACTTTAGAAAATATTTGATACTTTCAACAAAAACAAAATTTTTTAACTTTGTGGCCATTAGTGTAGCCACAAAAACATTTTCTAAATCGATTCACTTCACCTTTGTATAGGTTGCACAGTGTGAATAGTAATGGTTGGGCTTAAAATGGTAAATGTCTTTTTCTGTGAATTAAAAGCAATGAGATTGAAAATGATACTAAAGAAATAGACATGAAGAGGAATCGTCATGTCTCATACCACTTGACCAGTGTTGCTCTTACGATCAGCTCCTACAATTTGTAATAAGCTTCGACAGTTACAGGCCCATCATAAATTGACAGTTGAGAGCAAGGTAAATCGTGTTGAACATGTAGTAGCATCGCCAAAGGCACAAATATGTCTTTATCAATGGGATAGGGCTTCTGATGACAAGTTGTGTCCCAATGGCCAGTCGACTCACTTGTTTAGTACTCCAAAGTTTCAACAAACTAGAATGAGGGCGATTCTCCCATCCCACTGCGCTGCAGCTGGGAGACTTAAGCAGAGGCCGTTTACTGGTCTTCCTGCTGGGCGCCACGACCTCCACTTATTTCCAGCATCGTCAGCTCCGTGCCAGAAATCGGTGCAGAGCTGATTTAAATATTACAATGAGTATTTACATCTCATTAGTGGGCCCAGGACTGAAGTCTCTGGGCCCGCTAGCGTCTCTCTCCCCCCGCCACCATGAGTGCTTAATTCAGGCGGGGTTTACAACAATTCCCCACTAGCAGGGAGCTGGCAGCCCGACCCCGTTAGAGTGAAGGGGGGTCCATGGAGGCCCTCCAGGAGGTCAGGGGTAAGTGGGGATGCCCCCCCGGGCAATGACAGCTTGGCAGTGCCAGCCTGGCCACATGGCACTGCCCAAGGGGCAAAGTGGCAATGCCTAGGGGCACTGTGGCACTGTCCACTGGGTATTGGGCAGTGCCAAGGAGACGGGGTTAGTGATCGGTGGGGTGGAGGGTCCGGCTGCCATGTTGCACTTTGGATCAGTGACAGAGAGAGAGTGGACAATGATCAGGGCTGGCCATCAGGGTGGGGTCAGTGGCAGGGGGATCAGGAGATCAGGTTTGTCAGGGGAAGTGGGGGCGGGGGGGGAGATGAGGTGGGCTGGTGGGCTGGGGTGGGGGAGGGGGGGTTCGGGAGTGGCGAGGACAAGTCCGGGGTCATGGGGGGAATTGGTGAGACAGCGATATGGGGGTCGCGAGGCTGGCCAGCTCTATCGCTGGCCAGCAATCAGGAGGACGGCAGAGTGGCTACTGTGCATGTGTCAATCTCGGCACTGACAGATTGACACATGCGCAGTGGCCTGTTCAGCGCTATGCTGTTGGCCTCTCTAGTGGGAATAGGCCCCGCTCATTGATGTTTAGCACGATTCACACTAGGGTTCTCTGTGATGCACAGAGTGTGGGAGATTCATTTTGAAAATCCTGCTGAAAAAACCAGTGGGATTTACTCCAGTTTTTACATGAATTTGGCACTTCGAATTTTTTTGGGAGAATCCCACCCAACATTTCTGAGTTTGTTTGGATTGATCCAAAGTAGGAATGGTTCTTCAGTTTTTCATTGCCTAATAGACAAATGAAGATAGGCTACCAGATTCCTACAGAGTGAACATCCAATCAAAAGCTTCCCCCAAGAACACCAGGATATAGCTTGTACATGCTGCACTAAAGCCCCCAGTGATTAATGTTATGATTGGGGTTCAGACTGCACACTTATTGGGATGATACATGGCAAAGGGCTTTGGCATTACTTGCTATGTGCTTAGAATGCCTTGGTCCCCATCCCCTCTTCTGCCATAATCATCAAATGGATAAAAACTATGTCTGAGAAGATGCAAAAGAGTATTTAATCTACTTAAAATGATGACAAGAGGTTACTTATGAAAGGTTAGGAGGGATCATTCTGGAGATGACGGCAGTGGGGTTGCAGATAAGGGTGGCTTTCAGGACCCCCACCCCTCGATGCTTGACTGGCACTGAATACCTGTTAAAGAGGAACTCCTCCTATGGGGCCACAGGCAAACATGGCAGGGTTTGCTGGGCAGCTGTCAAGAGGCACCAGGGAGCCATGAGTGTCCTGTTAAATCCTGGAGCCACCACTGAATTATGGTGCACTCAGTGTCAAGTAGTTCATTAATGGGCCTAATTAGTATTCCACCACTGTGGGCTGGATTCCCACATCAGGCCCTTCCCGCTTTCAAATGAACTGTGGATAGTTTTACCAATGCTGTGAATCCAATGTGGTGAATCTGATGCAGGTATTTCTGCCCGATTCTGCCAGCCCCCTTGCCATCATGCCCACTCAATGAAATTGCACCCATTAACTTTGGGTGGGACTTTCTGGCCTTTCCTGCTGCGGTGGAATGGGCAAGCCATGCAAGATCCCATCTGTGGTCAATGGTGAGCCACTTTGGTTGGCTGTGGGAAAACCTGCTGTGGGAGGGCTGGAAAATTTGGCCTCTGTTTTGCTCCACAGGTGTTGCAGGAGCTGTTGAGAATATACAGCATGTTCTGCTTTAGTGGGAAAAGTTTATTGTATTCAGTGTAAAAGATTTTTCTTTCTGCTCAGTAGGACTTTATGACAAGAAAACGTACTTGGCTCTGTTATTAGTGTGTGAGATCCTTCTCACTTGATCAATGTTTCCTCCAGGTGAGGTTTAACAGACAAAAATCTACACTCATGTTTAATGTCTAGTGGAACAAATGTTTAGTTATACCTACCTGACAATCTCTGATGTAGGTGTTGACCGTCTTGGTCGAGCTATTTCTTCACCTGCACACAAAAAAACACCAACTTATTTTCTGCTGACAAAGCAGTTAAAATAATTCAAAATGATCAAAACATGATTATAAAACATTTTAAAATTAACTATTCAAATATCTCTGATGCAGCACGTTAAACAATTAAGTATTTCCCATCGTGGGTGATATGAAAAGGAGGCAATAGAAGGAGGAATTTTGCAATGCCTAGTAGACTCGGGACACATAGAAAGCAAACATATGCAACAGTAATGCCTCTACCAAAACTAAAATCAAAGTTTATCTGATTGGCTATGCTTCTCTGGCCTTTCTCCCTTTGTAAAGGTTGTTTCTGGTTTATCACGGATACCTGTCGAATCACTTAGATGTTCCTTTCTTGTGGCTCCTAATCTGTCAAGATGACATCCTCTTCTCATTGAGACGTGCTGATTTCACAATTTCAAAGTTGTTGTTTCCTCTCTCTGTGTTCACTTCCTCTTACAATCTACATGTTTTTTTTAAACACAGCTGAGCATCTCCTTACCATGAGACAGCACGTGCAGTATTTTGCTTTTGCCTTCTCTACCATTTCTTTACTTCACCTGAGCCACCCTGTGGTCCTCACTTTGGTTTATTAATAATATTAATAATAATTACTTACTGGATAAGTTCCTTTTGATAATTGCCTGGAAAGAGATAGAAAAAATATTGACTTACGGAGGACTATTTTTGATAAAAGGAAAGACAGTTTGGTCTGTCTTATGCTATTTGATGCTAGTTAGTCTTGTGCTCATTTACAGAACAGGACAGGCCAGGTGGCTGGTAGGAGAAACTCAGAAGATATCATCTGCGTGCTGAGGAGAGAAATTTGGTTTTTGGATTGGGGTGAGATTCTCTTGCTTTTGAAGCCGTGTTTTCCTCTCTATTATTTTTTCCAAGTCAGCCAAGGCTCAATGGTAACGTGATTTTCAACTGTGGATTCATGGTTTGAGGACATAATCTAGGCTGACAACTCAATGCAGGATTGAAGGAGTGCTGTACTGTCAGAGGTTGAGATGCCAAATTGAGGCCCCAATTGACTACCTGGTCAGGTGGGAGTAAAAGATCCCAAGACACTGTTCAACAAAGAGCAGAGGAGTTTTCTTCAGTGTCCCGACTAATATTTATCTCTCAATCAACAACTCTAAAATAGATTCTCTGGTGATTTATCATATTGCTGTTTGTGGGATCCCACTTTGTGTAAATTGATTGCTACATTTCTCTATCTTATAAAACTGATGACAGATCCCAATTTGTTAATTGGCTGGAAACAGCTGACATTGTAAAAGACACTATATAAATGAAAGTTCTTTCTTCGTTCTACAGTTGAATAGAAAGGCAGACAGGATACATACTTGTCAGATTAAATGCACCATTAAATGTGGCACTGAGCAAAAGAAACCCCCAGTGATCGAAGGCTTGGTCTCAGGTCTGAGCTGAGGTAGTGAAAGCGATCCTATAATTGGGTCCCAACAACACGAGAAAAATAGATCAGTTAAGATTCTGACTCCTGGGCCCTACCCATGCAGCATTGCCAACTGGGCATTGGCTAAGAACAGGACAGTCTGCTGACAACAGAAGACTGACTACTTTGATGAGGAACTGGGTTGGGGATGTTACCAACTACGAAAGCAGCAAGAGTCAACAGTTTGAGGATAAGAGGCTGAAATTGTTAAAAGAAATGTCAGATTAAGCATAAATTAGAATTGAACTTGTGATTTGAACGTCAGGAATAAAACTTTGGTTGACATTGGGTTAGATTCTCATTGAAATCCCATGTGCAACAGGGTTGCCAGCATTGGTGTAGATTTACTGGGGGCAGGAGGAGAGATCAGAGAGTTGGTCTACTCTCAATTAGTTTTCCTATGGGTTATGTCTCATTTTGCTACAATTTCCACAATTGCCCTGATCTCCCTAAGTCCTCATAAGTAATTGTCTCTCTGTCTCTCAAAACTGATTGCATGCTATCCATGTTCTACCACCTACATGAGAAAAGAGATGGAAAAAGAATCAAAAAGTAAGGAAGTTATACATGTTCTATAGAAGTTCAACTGCAGGTTTGTTATGTGTACCATATGTAGATAATCAGCTGGAACATTACACTTACCGTCAAGGATGTTTTTCAGTCTTGGCATCTATTAACATGAACATGTGCTGAGGTAGGAGTTAGAAAAATCTTCCAGAAATGCTCCAAAAATATATATAAATGATTTTTGAATTTCTCTCTCTTATTTTGAATACGTTCTGAAATGATTTTCTCTAGGTCTCCTTGAACCAGTCAGCAGTTTTTTTCTTAAAATTCACCAAAGATTTTTTTCAATTTGCAAAATAAAAAAGTCACCACAAAAGACTAAAATCATCTATCCTATATTCAAGGCTCACACTGATACAAAATGGATAATTTTGACATTGGGCAGTCTCATAAAATAGGCAATTTTATATCGACTGCCCATTATACACTCCACACCATTATGTGTCAGAGCTGACACTAATGGTTCAGGTAAATCAGTAGATCAGTTCCTTGGGAAACTAGGACTGAGCAATAAATGCAATTTAGTCAGCATTGCTCCTGACCCAATTAAGAATAAATAAAAGCTCCAATAAATTCAAATAATTCTCTTGCACTGCAAATGAATAACCGGTTGCAGCGAGGTAATTGTGGCAGTATGGGCTGAGAACTCAACATGTTCGGTAAAGGGTGAGAGTTCAACAAATTCACCAAGAATCCAAAAATGACATGGGCATTAGATCTTATTGGATACTTTCTTCAGCACCAAGTAACAGCCTTTGTCAGCATGTTTCATCTGACTGAATGTTTAAACTCATTAAGAGTCACAAAGCCATCAGTTAAGTCTTACTGTAAGTCATTTTATTCTAAGTAGTTTGAAATATAATGCACTCTTTACTGCAACAACATTAATTACTGATAACCCACTAGTAGGCAATGCAAAGTGTTAAGTACATTAAAAAAATTATATAAGCAACTTTCATTTCTTTTGAATCTACGGTGGTTGTAAGTAAGTCCCTTTCCAGAGCAACAAACATATTACTTTTAACATCTCTTTCCTCCAATAAACCAAATGGGTAAAAATCGAAGCATTCTAAATATGTGAAGCACAATATAAAGGGATACTCACTGGACTGCGCCTCTGTGATCAGCAAAAGGGAAGAGAGAAGAGATACCTGGTCAGAGAGTGATAGATTTGTGAACAAAGCTTCATTGTCAAAAAGTTAAAGTGCACAGACACGAAAAAAGAAATCATTCTTGACAAGGCAATTATTTTACTAAATATAAATCATATTTTCAGTCCCCTTGGGCTGGGGAAAGGAAAGCCCTAGCAAGAAATTTCACTCCTAATTGCTGGTCAGTGGACTTTGGGTCAAGAAAGGATCAAAGTCGGCCATGACACTTCCTCTCGCCGCTGCCCATCCCTCCATATGTTTTCTTGTTAGGGTTCCTCTGTGCTGTACATATCATCCTGCTGCTGCAAGGGGCAACTGTACAGGGGACAGAAAAGGGTTGGAAACCACAATGAAGTCTGATAGCTTCTTCATTGCTGATGAAATTTTATTGAAAACCCCAGACACAGAGCTAAAAATGGACTTTTAAAATACAGTACAGTTTCTGTACTTGCCAGCCTACAGTCATCGTGCCCATTAACTTTAATGGAGGGTAAATCACAGGCTCATAAATCCAAAACAGAAACCTTGGCTACATACCTTTAGAGGGAAAGTTGTCAGTGTCTACACTCAGGACAGAGCCTCACCAGTAGCAATTGTGGTTGTTTCATTTTTAACTGATGCTCATTTTTCTGATCTAAGCTCATTGAGGATTGTACCAAGCGCAGTGCATTGAAATTACCCACTTGGTGTCAAGTTCATATCTTACAAATTACAAACACCCTAATCAAAAATTGGACAGATGCCAGTTTATCTTCACCTCAGTTCTGTCCTGGTCACTCAAAGTTGGTGTAAGTACCACTTCCTGTGATTCTGTGGTGAGATGTTAATACTCCAATCTGGTAATCAGACCATCTGATAAACAGATGATTATGAGGCAGAGTAAACATCCTTAGTAGTCCATAATATCATGAAAACTATTGCATCTTGATAAAACAAATGCCCAAAATCAATAAAATCTTACAATACTTCCTACATAATTTTTTACTTGATTTTCTTAAACACTAATTTACTTGACATGTTCTTGATGTGTCATAACTAAAGTCACCATTTGGAAATCCGTGCAGCAGTCAAGTTTTTCCACCATGTGGTCCCATTGCAAATTATTTTTCTTCCTTCAGATGTTCCCTTCTAATCTCTTTTCAAAGGCAGTAGCCTTTGGTGCATTATAATTACACAGATGCTGGAGATCCACTGGGGCCCTTCCCAATTGACTGGTCTTCATGTAACAGACTCTCGAACTATGAGTGGAGTTACAGCCGAGCAGGTTACTGCGCTGACTTCTTGTCTGTAGCACAAAGTGGTCTCGCAGAGTAGTTGGTAATAGAGGGTAAAGGTTGGGAAAGTGCCGAGTTGTGGAAGATGTGCTGTTTTTGCCTCCAATACTTGGGGTGGCTTGAGGGAACAAATATTTATATGTTTTGTCCAGTGTTTTAGTACTTAGAGCCAGTTGTATTTCTTCTCTTTTTCTACACACCGACCTAAAAAGTAGATATAAATAATATTATTAATCTAGGTTAAGATATGGCAGGGCAGGACTGCAGTATGTGGCCATTTTGAACAGTGAAACTATTCTGAGTGAACAGTCAACTGTCTCAAATTTCTTCAACTCAATCATTCAGCTGGAGTGCAAACTGGAGATACTCTGTCACATAAAGATGGACGAGAAGTTTGTGAATGGTTGGCTTCAGACTTCGGTCACACCTTGTAAGGAGGTGCAGTTTCAGAAAGGGATTGGAGTGACAAGTGGTGTAAGAGAATCCAGGTGAGAAGCTGAATGGACATCTGCAGAAACTGATTCTGTCCAACTGGTGCAATGTGGTAGCTACCTGTGAGAATAAGGATGAAAATTGGCTGAAGGACAACCAGGAAACACTTTGCTGCAGGAGGCTATGATAAAGAGAAGCTGAAGGTGAGGGTAGGTGCTTAATATGGTACATGTAACAGATTCAATAGTTAGGGTGACAGATGGCATCCTTTATTAACAGTATTAAGAGTGTTGATGTGTTGCGTGCCTGGTGCCACAGTGAAAGACTTCTTAAACAGGCTTGAAAGGATATTGGAGATGGAAGGAGACAGTTGTTATCATCAAAGATGGGAGCAACAACATAAGGAATAGGGATAAACAGATTAGGCAGGTAAGGAGTGCTGCAGAAAAAAAGGGGTTTCACATCATGTGACAGAATTTGAACAGAAAGGAACTGTATCATTGGAAGAGGATCCACTGAACATGACTGGGACCAGTGTTCCAGCGAAATGATGAATAGGGTGGCCACAAGGACTTTAATGAGTGCAAATTCAGCTTGGAATTTTTCATATGGTAACTAGTACTGAGACATGTTTGCAGAAAGGTCAGGACGGAGAACTACCTTGGCTAGGTTATAAGGTCTACAGGTTAGGGAAGATAGTAGTGGAGGAGGAGTAGCCTTCATGATTAAGGATGAAATCACTTCAATAATAACAGAATACAATGAGAGGTAAGCAGACTGTGCTTTGTTGGATGATGGCGCAATAGAGAAGAAAGGGAATGAAAAAACAGGACAGGAAGCCACTGGGAGTATAGACATGCACAGTAAATATTGAGGGCGTGATCTTACTGGCTGTCCATGCTCCTGCTGCAGCGAGGTTGGAGAATTTGGCGCCCAGCCAAATCTCCGTTCACTGCAGCAGGATGGGAAGATCCTGCCAGCGTGAATGGCCATAACATTCCAGCTCTAATGTTTGAACCTTTGCTGTGGGTAAAAACAACTGCACGGGGAAGGTGATCATAATGCAACATAGAATGAGAACTGAGGGCTTACTGAAAATGGGACAATCCTTAAAATAAACACAAGTACAATGGCAGCTTATATTTATCATAGAAATCATAGAAACCCTGCAGTGCAGAAGGAGGCCATTCGGCCCATCGAGTCTGCACCGACCACAATCCCACCCAGGCCCTATCCCCACATATTTAGTTGCTAATCCCTCTAACCTACGCATCTCAGGACTCTAAGGGGCAATTTTTAACCTGGCCAATCAACCTAACCCGCACATCTTTGGACTGTGGGAGGAAACCGGAGCACCCGGAGGAAACCCACGCAGACACAAGGAGAATGTGCAAACTCCACACAGACAGTGACCCGAGCCGGGAATCGAACCCGGGATCCTGGAGCTGTGAAGCAGCAGTGCTAACCACTGTGCTACCGTGCCGCCCATAGTGCCTTTAACATAGTAAAGCAACCCAAAGTACTTAACTGGAACCATATCAAATGAAATGGACACCAAGCCACATAAGGTGATATTAGGTCAAGTGACAAGAAGGTTTGGTCAAAGAGATAGATTTTAAGGAGTGTCCTAAAAGAGGAAAGTGAGGTTTGGAAGTGGTGTGGTGCATTTCCAGCGTTTAGGCGGCTAAAGTCACCAATGGTGGGGAGAATAAAGCGGGGATGCTCAAAAGGCTGGAATTAGATGAGTGCAGATTTCTTAGAGGTTTGTGGGGCTGAAGGAGATTACAGAGAAAGGGAGAATTTCAGGCCATAGAAAATTTTGAAAAGAAGAAGAAGAATTTTAAAATCAAGGTGCTGTTAGAACGGAAGCCAATATAGATTTGCAAACACAAGTTGAACAGACATGGGCAGCAGAAGTTTGGATGACTCTAAGATTATGGAGAGTAGAATCTGGGAGACATGCCAGGAATATGTTGGAATAGTCAAGACCAGAGGGAACAAAAGGTATGAATGAGGATTTGTAGCAGATGAGCTGAGGCAGGGTGATGGCTGTAGTAGATTGAAGAACAAAACTTCTTAAGATTATTCCCAGCGCCACATGCTGTGTCTCAAAGGGAGGAACAGATTGGATATATTAATGAGTGGCTTGACAGATGGTGTAAAAGGATATGATGCACAGAGAAGTAAAGCTCCAATGAGAAACAGATGAGGTCACAGAATGGAGGGAAAGGAATGGCAGATAGTTGAAAGTTCTGCACAAAAATGGTCATTGTCTTTGGCTGTCCCTTGATTTGAGGGTAACATCTATCACACAACTAGTGGGACTATTAGGAGTAAAGTGGCAGTTCTTGAGATTTCAGTTAGTTAAGGAAGTTTCAATGCTAGTTAACATTGGTAAAGTAATAGTATTTGGAAGGAAATTTACATGGATATAAACTACACCTTTAAATTTCAGAAAATGGTCCAGGCATTCTATTTTCTGGAATCAGGTGAATATTCAATGTGGACGGCTTCTGATTCTGACCACATAATGATAATTTTGGCAGTTTCTCTGAGCTCTTGGGGAAGTCTACCTTAACAGAACACAGAGAATGGCTGTGAGAAGTTGTAGAAACCTGCCACAGTGTGGCATTGCTGGCAGCCACTCTAGTGATGCAAGATAACAAGCTTAAATAACTGGATTTCTTCAGATAAACATTAAAAGCTAGGTCTAGTCATTGGGGAGAAACCAAGGGCAAGATTTTCCGGCTGTGCTCACCCCAAAACCAGAAAATCCTGCCAGAGGTCAATGGACCTTTGCATAGTCCGCCCCTCGCCCGCTATGATTCCCGTGGCAGGCCGGACGAGAAAATTCCGGCCTTAGACTTCAGGGCGATTTAATAAAGGAATATATAATAATTAAAAGGCTATATTTGTATTCCTATTGAGATATTATTTCAACCTGATAGATTAGGAAAGAGGATTCATGTGTATAGGTTACATATTTGTAGGGTTAACAGTTGCTGGGTGGCTGTTCTATTCCCAGAGGATGGGAGCTGGTGTGTGGATTAAGTTGCTTTTAGTTATGTGAGACGTGCTTCGCTCTACAAACTTTCACGAGTGTGACTAGCTCCAGTTTGAATTGGAAAAGACATTTTATAAAAGGTACATTAAAAATTGGACAACATTGTCACTGTTGTCTCTTGGGTTAGTTGTGATTGCCTAAGGGAGTCAGAGAGGAATTTTCCAGATTTATTAGTCTTGGTTTCTCATTTTTTTGCCTTTTCAGTAGAGATTACAGGAGGTGAAGCGAGAGTGACTGCCTTTGACATCAAGGAGTCCCAGCAAAACTGGACACATCAATTGGATTCAGGGTGGAAACTCTCCGCTGATTGGAGTTGTTTCTGGCACAAAAGTAGGTCGTGGTTTTGGAGATCAATCCAGGACATCACTGCAGGAGTTCCTCAGGGTGTTCTCGGCCTAACCACCTTCAGCTGTTTCATCAATGACCTTCCCTCCATCATAAGGTCAGGGAAGTGGGGATGTTCGCTGATGATGGCACAATGTTCAACACCATTCGCGACGCCTCAGATACTGAAGCAGTTGGTGTCCAAATGCAGCAAGACCTGGATAACACTCAGTCTTGGACTGATATGCACAGGTAACATTCACACCTCACAAGTTTCAAACAATGACCATCTCCAAGAATAAAGAATATAACCATCTCCCCAATACCATTGCAGAACCCTTACTATCAACATTCTCAGGGATACTATTGACCAAAAGCTGAAATGGACCAGCAATATAAATAGTGTGGCTATAAGAGCAGGTCAGAAGCTAGGAATTTTGGACAGTGACTCATCTCCTGACTCCCCAAAGTATGTCCCCCATCCACAATCAGGAGTGTGGAATACTCCCACTGCCTGAATGAGCGGAGCTCCAACTATACTTGAGAAGCTCAAAACTATTCATCCATAGCATAGAATCCCGACAGTGTAAGAGGCCATTTGGCTCATCATGTCTGCACTGACTCCCCAAAAGAGCATCTTACCCAGGCCCAGTCCTCCACACTATCCCCATAACCATGGCTAATAAACATAATCTGCAAATCTTTGGATTGTGCGAGGAAACTGGAGAATCAGAGGATTCCCAGGAGAACATACAAACTCCACACAGACAATCATTCAAGGCCAGAATTAAACCCTGGTGCTGTGAGGCAGCAGTGCCAACCACTGTTCTACCCAGGACAAAGCAGCTCTCTTGATTGGCGCCCCATCCACCTCCCTCATCATTCATTCCCTCCCCCACTGACAAACAGCAATAGCACCATCTACAAGGTGCACTGCAGCAACTCATCAAGTCTCCTTTGACAACACCATCCAAATCCATGACCACTACCATCGAGAAGGACAAGGGAAGCAAATGCATGGGAATATGACCATATGCAAGCTCCCCTCCAAGCCACACATCCTGACTTGGAACTATATCACTATTCCTTCACTGTCACTGGATCAAAATCCTGGAACTCCCTCCCTAACAGCATCATTGTTGTACCTACACCACATGGACTGCAGCGATTCAAGGCGGCAGCTCATCACCACCTTCTCAAAAGCAATTAGCAATACACAATGACTGCTGGCCTAACCAGCGATGCCTAAGTTCCGTGAAAAAAAGAGAAAAAAAAAATCATGTTGGTGGACAGGGGAAATATAATAATCTTTCACATATCACAATTGTTCAGACGAGGCATGGTGGACCAGGTGGTCTTTCACATCTGTAAACATTGGAACTATGGAAAGCAGACAAACCTTGCAATCAATATGATGCATTGCTTTGCTTTTGAGCCATTTAAATTTTACATGCCATAGCAAAGTTGGATGTCTGGGTTGAACAGGTGCCGCTGGGGTTGCCATATGGCAAATGAAATAAAATGTATCCGAAAGTCTAATGATGGAAATAAATTATCATTCAATATGCCCCAGGTGAGGGCAGCAGAGTGGCGACACTGATTGGCTGTTTCAGGTAAGATTTGCATAGGCACATTCACTGCTACCAGAAGGTGGACCTCCAGAAGACATCCTCCGTTCATGTGAACTCAGGGCATGGATGGGTACATGGCACTGGGATATTATACCAATTACTGAAACATGGCTAAGGGAAGGACAGGACTGGCAGCTCAATGTTCCAGGGTACAGATACTAGAGGAAAGATAGAACAGGAGGTAAGAGAGGAGGGGGAGTTGCACTTTTGATTAAGGAAAATATATCCAAGGGTTTACCCACTGAGTCTATATGGTAGAACTGAGAAATAAGAAGGGGGAAATCACTTTGATAGGGTTGTACTATAGGCTCCCAAATAGTCAGTGGGAAATTGAGGAGCAATATGTAAGGAGGTTACAGATCGCTCCAAGAAAAATAAGGTGGTAATAGTAGGGGATTTTAACTTTCCCAACATCGACTGGGACAGCCATAGTATTAAAGGGTTGGATGGAGAGAAATTTGTTGAGTGTAATCAGGAGAAATTTCTCATTCAGTATGTGGATGGCCCGACTAGAGAAGGGGCAAAACTTGCCCTCCTCTTGGGAAATAAGGAAGGGCAGGTGACAGAAGTGTTAGTGAGGGATCACTTCGGGACCAGTGACCATAATTCCATTAGTTTTAAGATAGCTATGGCCCAAAAGTTAAAATCCTAAATTGGGGCAAGGACAATTTTGATGGTATCAGGTTGGAACTTTCAACAGTTAATTGGGGGAGTCTGTGGGAAGGCAAAGGAACATCTGTCTGGTAAGTGGGAGGCTTTCAAAAGTGTGTTAACCAGGTTTCAGGATAAGCACATTCCTTTTAGAGTGAAGGGCAAGGCTGGTAGAAGTAGGGAACCCTGGATGACTCGGGATATTGAGGTCCTGGTCAAGACGAAGAAGGAGGCACATGACCTGCAGAGGCAGCTGGGATCAAGTGGATCCCTTGAAGAATATAGAGGGTGTAGGAGTAGAGTTAAGAGAGAAATCAGGAGGGCAAAAAGGGGACACGAGATTGCTTTGGCAGATAAGGCAAAGGAGAATCCAAAGAGCTTCTACAAATACATAAAGGGCAAAAGAGTAACTAGGGAGAGAGTAGGACCTCTTAAGGATCAATAAGGTCATCTATGTGCAGATCCACAAGAGATGGGTCAGATCCTAAATGAACATTTCTCATCAGTATTTACTGTTGAGAAAAGCATGGATGTTAGGAAACCTGGGGAAATAAATAGTGATGTCTTGAGGAGTGTACATATAACAGAGAAGGAGGTGCTGGAAGTCTTAAAGCGCATCGAGGTAGGTAAATCCTCGGGACCTGATGAAGTGTATCCCAGGACACTGTGGGAGGCTAGGGAGAAAATTGCGGGTCCCCTAGCAGAGATATTTGAATCATTGATAGTCACAGGTAAGGTGCCTGAAGATTGGAGGGTGGCAAATGTTGTGCCTTCGTTTAAGAAGGGCTGCAGGGAAAAGCCTGGGAACTACAGGCCAGTGGGCCTCACATCTGTGGTGTCTTGTACAACTTCAACAAGACTTCCCAACTCCTGTATTCAATGTTCTGACCAATGAAATCAAGCATGCCGAATGCCTTCTTCACCACTCTATCCACCTGTGACTCCACTTTCAAGGAGTTATGAACATTTATCCCTAGATCTCTTTGTTCTGTAACTCTCCCGAGTTAGAAGGTATTTTGAGAGACAGGATCTACAGGCATTTAGAGACGCAAGGACTGCTTAGGAACAGTCAGCATGGCTTTGTGAGTGGAAAATCATGTCTCACAAATTTGATTGAGTTTTTTGAAGGGGTAACCAAGAAGGTAGATGAGGGCAATGCAGTTAATGTTGTCTACATTGACTTTAGCAAGGCCTTTGACAAGGTACCACATGGTAGTTTGTAGCATAAGGTTAAATCTCATGAGATCCAGGGTGAGGTAGCCAAATGGATACAAAATTGACTTGATGACAGAAGACAGAGGGTGGTTGTAGAGGGTTGTTTTTCAAACTGGAGGCCTGTGACCAGTGGTGTGCCTCAGGGATCGGTGCTGGGATCGCTGTTATTTGTCATTTATATTAATGATTTGGATGAGAATTTAGTAGGCATGGTTAGTAAGTTTGCAGATGACACCAAGATTGGTGGCATAGTGGACAGTGAAGAAGGTTATCTAGGTTTGCAACGGGATCTTGATCAATTGGGCCAGTGGGCTGACGAATGGCAGATGGAGTTTAATTTAGATAAATGCGAGGTGATGCATTTTGGTTGATCGAACTAGGGCAGGACTTACTCAGTTAATGGTAGGGCGTTGGGGAGAGTTATAGAACAAAGATCTAGGGATACATGTTCATAACTCCTTGAAAGTGGAGTCACAGGTGGATAGAGTGGTGAAGGAGGCATTTGCCATGCTTGGTTTCATTGGTCAGAACATTGAATACAGGAGTTGGGAAGTCTTGTTGAAGTTGTACAAGACATTGGTATGGCCACACTTGGAATACTGTGTACTGTTCTGGCCACCCTATTATAGAAAGGATATTATTAAACTAGAAAGAGTGCAGAAAAGATTTACTCCGATGCTCCCAGGACTTGATGGTTTGAGTTATAAGGAGAGGTTGGATAGACTGGAACTTTTTCTCTGGAGCGTAGGAGGCTTAGGGATGATCTTATAGAGGTCTATAAAATAATGAGGAGCATAGATCAGCTAGATAGTCAATATCTTTTCCCAAAGGTAGGGGAATCTAAAACTGGAGGGCATGGGTTTAAGGTGAGAAGGCAAAGATACAAAAGGGTCCAGAGGGGCAATTGTTTCACACAGAGAGTGGTGAGTGTGTGGAACAAGCTGCCAGGGGTAGTAGTAGAGGCGGGTACAATTTTGTCTTTTAAAAAGCGTTTAGACAGTTATGGGTAAGATGGGTATAGAGGGATATGGGCCAAGCGCGGGCACTTGGGACTAGCTTAGGGGTTGAAAAAGGGGGCGGCATGGATAAGTTGGACCGAAGGGCCTGTATCCATGCTGTAAACCTTAATGACTCTGTGACTCTAAGTGACAATATATATCACCTGGCATTTTGAGATTGGGAGTGGAAAATTCAGCCCATTAGACAATATATTATATATCATATATACACACTTATTCTGACAAAATTGAGTGTGTCATAAGCAATGAAAATAAAACCATAAGACATAGGAGCAGAATTAGGCCACTTGCCCATCGAGTCTGCTCCACCATTCAATCATGGCTGATATTTTTCTCATCCTTATTCTCCTGCCTTTTCCCCATAATCCCTGATCTTCTTAATCGAGAAGCTATCTATCTCTGTCTTAAAGACACTCAATGACCTGGCCTCAATCGCCTTCTGCGGCGAAGAGTTCCACAGATTCACCACATCTCTGTTTTAAAGGATCGTCCCTTTAGTCTGAGGTCATGCCCTCTGGTTCTAGCTTTTCCTACTAGTGGAAACATCCTATCCAGGCCTCGCAGTGTCTTGTAAGTTTCAATAAGATCCCA
Source organism: Mustelus asterias (assembly GCF_964213995.1). Lineage (NCBI taxonomy): Eukaryota > Metazoa > Chordata > Chondrichthyes > Carcharhiniformes > Triakidae > Mustelus > Mustelus asterias. The sequence goes on along the minus strand of NC_135808.1, from coordinate 86,292,880 downwards.
CCTCATCCTTCTAAACTCCAATGAGTACAAACACAGAGTCCTCAACTGTTCCTCATACAACAAGCTCTTCATTCCAGGGATCATTCTTGTGAACCTTCTCTGGACCCTTTCCAAGGCCAACACACCCTTACTTAGACACAGGGCCCAAAACTGCTCACAATACTCCAAGTGGGGTCTGACCAGATAGGTCACAAAATCACCCTTTGTTTGAGGATTACTGTTGATGCATTCAGGGAAAAGGTTACAAACCCTCATTTATGCCTTTCTCCATAACCTTTAGAAGAGTTTGATGTATGAACGAGGATATGCATTCAGATTTGGACTCATTGGCTGATTATTTAATGCAATTTAGTATTTTTTAATACCCATTTTAATTAAAGTTAGATCTCTGTGACAGGGTAATTTTCTTTCTTTTATCACTATTCATTTACATGTCATTTTTTAATGACTGAGCAATGCACATAAAATTAATATCTTTATGGACAATAAAGTGAAATAGATTGAATTGATTGATGGATTAAGTGGGCAAATCGATAACCGATTAAATTTAACGTGGTCATTTGTAAACTAATACCCATAGGAAGAAAAACAACCTTCATGAATTTTGTGGAGATAGCCATGGGTGAAGTAGAAACTTGTGGATTTCAGCTGCCTCAATATTCAAGATGTTCAACTTCTGTTTGGCCCCCAAAATGTGCAGTGGGACACATCCTGGACATCTGAGTTCTGCTGCTGACCCTTCTTAAATTGGCAGAGATAGGGACAGGTGCCAGTAGCGTGACAGTGAGTGCTGGATCTACCCCTCACACAGAAATTGTCAGTGATCCCACAAGACAGTTAAGAATCATAGAATAGAATCATAGAATCCTTACAGTGCAGAAGGAGGCCATTCAGCCCATCGAGTCTGCACCAGACCACAATCCCATCCAGGTCCTATCCCCATAACCTCATGCATTTACCGTAGCTAGTCTCCCTGTCACTAAGGGACAATTTAGCATGGCCAATCCACCTATCCCACACATCTTTGGACTGTGGGAGGTAGCTGGAGTACCCGGAGGAAACGCACGCAGACACAGGAAGAACGTGCAGACTCCGCACAGACAGTGACCCAAGGTGGGAATCGAACCGGAGTCCCTGGTGCTGTGAAGCAGCAGTGCTAACCACTGTACCACTGTAGATGGAGTACACCAGAAGAGCTGAAGAGATTTTCCCAAAAAGCCAGAACGGCCATTTCAATATAAAGGCTGAACAATTTCATGCCTCTGCACAGAACCTGGACTCACATTGTGCCATCAAATGGTTTCGTTGGAAATCCACCCATCAACTTCTCAGACCTTTCAGGATACAAATATGGAGGGTCCCAAACCAGAAATGGTCATTAACAACCTAGTAATATACCACAGTATTATATACTGATTCTGTGGCACATGGTAGCTTGACAATTGGCTTTGACGGAAGATTTATAGGACCCTCTGATCATACCAACATTTCAATGCCCAATGTTTTAAAGTGATCCAAGATAGAAGACAGACATGCAAGTAAAAGTGTACCTCCCCTTTACAAAAACAGGGAAATTGCTCTTACCAAACTACTCCTCTAAAGAATGAATCATTTGTTAGGGAAAAAAGATTTTTTTCTACAGAGATTTAACAATGCAAAATAAAAACACAACAAAGCTTGTTTTTCACAAGAGTTTGACAGACCATTTGCAAGCAGAATACAAATTATGCCAATCTATAAAATCACATGTTATCAATGCGAAGAAAATAGACGGCTCTTGTGGAAAAATATTTTGCCAAGAACCTTTCTGCCAGATGTGTTCCTTTAAAAGTTTTCTATGAAGGCAAAGATTTACTAAATGTTTAAAAAGATCTGCTCAACATCTTTGTGTCTGGCCATGGTTAATTCATTTATAGTTACTAGGTTGCAATACATGAGTTGAACGATGCATGCCAAACATTCATTTGCACAACATTAATCCACCTAGAAATCTGATAAAACTCACCAATTACAAATCACTCATTCATTTCCAACACAATGATTTGATTAAAGGATCATTATCACTGGGTAACATGTTCATGATTCATATTTTATTTGATATTCCATATTAATAAATCCAATCGTATTAATAGAAAATTAATATCTTGTCATTTGTTATTTCCTTAATCCTGAGGATTTTTAACATTGCTTGTAAATTATCACATTAATCTTTTCAATAATATTAAAAGGTTGCAACATGGTTGCATTTCTAACTTCGATCAAACATAGGATAGAGCGCCATGGTTCTGCAACTTTGGCTAGTGGTTGTGTTGACTAGAAAAATGACTGTCAACTTATGTTGATTGTTGGTGAGTTGTATGAAATATATTGACATGTGCCACCTGACAACGACTGAGTTTATATCTTAGTCTAGTGATTGGTTAGTATGATCAGACTACCTTTTCACTTGTGGAAGCTGGGTTCAAATCCAGCCTAGTTTAAAGGATGAGCCTATTCTTCCTGCTTGCTATATGGGGTCAATGTGGAATGAATTTGTTGCATTTTCAATTCAGCTGTTAATGGTTTTGGGACCACAACATATCAGCCTAAATTTGGCATTACATTTGGAATCTCATTAGAGGGATCACAAAAGGTGGACTTCTGCGTGAGGTGGACCTCACGCAGGGACCTTCTTCAGATATTGGTGCCCACACATTATCAAGCAGAGTAGAGAGATTTTCTCTCTTTAGTTGGCTGCATTGCCCTTATATCTGACAACAGAGAAATTAGTTCCTCTTCACAGAATTTGGATTTCCTTGTGCAGTACAAACCATGTTCATACTTTTTGACTTTGGCTGTTCCAGTTGGCACAGACACAGTTGAACAGCTGTGGCAACAATGGAGCAAGCAGCATAAAGAATTGAGAAACAGCAGCATTGAAGTTGAGATGGGGTACTTGCTGCAGAGAAACTGAGATTTGAAGGGAGGGCATGCTAACCAGAGTCTGAAAGAGAAGGGCTACCAGAGGGAAATTGGAAAAGGGGTGGGGGTGTGATGAGGAACAAGTGGAAGAAAAGGTGAGGCCAAGGGTAAATCAGTAGTTTAATTAGCAATGAGCATCAGAGAGGGCTGCATTTTGGGAGAGAATCTCTGGCGCGCTGAACACATGGGTGAAGAACTTCATCCAGGGAACACTTCCGTGTACCTGAGAACCCAGCTAGAGGTAGGGTTTGAAAAGAGCTAAAGCTCCCCAGGAGAGAAAAGACGAACAATCAGCAAACGTGAGCCCCTGTGGGACAGTGGGCTCGAAGCAAGGGAAAAGGCAGAAGCAAAGATGCAAGGAGAGAGAGTGGCATGCCCATGGGTGGGGCAAGTGTGGGAGACATTTTAGTGCAGCAATGAACAAGTAGGAGGGAGAAAGAAATGGCACTGAGTCATAGAAGACTTGGGGCCATGGGTAACTAGGGGCACAGGGGTGTTTACAAAAGCAGCCCAAGTGTCCACCTGAATCAGGTGGGAACAAAGTTCCCTCTAACGGTTTGCTGTCTGTGTTGCACTGCCCAGTCCCTTTAAGACTGACATATGGCCGCGCATTGTGAAGGGAATAGTGTTTGTGTGGCTTTCCCCGCACAGTACATTCTTGATTATTGTGCAGTCACACACCTGCACATTTTAGAGGGAACATTGAATGGAAGCCTCATTAACTTACGAAAATCAAGTTCCCATTTGATTGCAATTGTCTCCAAATAGTTTGGTTCTCGCACAGAATATTACAAGTGCTGGACATCCATTTGTTCTTTGCAAATTGTTAAAATTGATTCTTGTGTACTTTGATTGGGTCAGAATGAGCTAATAGGTTATTTAAGTCAATAAGCAGGTTTAACAACAGCAAGTGTGCAGGGGTATGGGGAAAAGGCAGGGGAATTACACTAAGCCATGATGCTTGATGGGGAGCTGGTGCAGACACAATGGGCCAAATGGCCTCCTTGTGAGCCATAACTAAGCCAGACTGAGCAGATTGGGTTTGTACTCGTTGGAATTTAGAAGGCTGAGGGGGGATCTTATAGAGACCTATAAGATAATGAAGGGGCTGGATAGGGTAGAGGTGGAGAGATTCTTTCCACTTAGAAAGGAAGCTAGAACTAGAGGGCACAGCCTCAAAATAAAGGGGGGTCAGTTTAGGACAGAGTTGAGGAGGAACTTCTTCTCTCAGAGGGTGGTGAATCTCTGGAATTCTCTGCCCACTGAAGTGGTGGAGGCTACCTCGTTGAATAGGTTTAAATCACGGATAGATGGATTCCTGATCGGTAAGGGAATTAGGGGTTATAGGGATCAGGTGGGTAAGTGGAACTGATCCACTTCAGATCAGCTATGATCTTATTGAATGGCGGGGCAGGCACGAGGGGCTAGATGGCCTACTCTTGCTCCTATTTCTTATGTTCTTATGTTCTTATAACAATTCTATGATTGTCTGTGAAATAGTTACTTGAACCAAATGCAATAATTTTATGAGCTGTGATGCTGCAGAGGTGTACTAGATTAAAATGTGTTTAATACGTAGAAACATAGATAGAAAATAGAAGTAGGAGTTAGCTATTCGGCCCTTCAAGCCTGTTCCATCATTCATCATGATCATGGCTGATCATCAAATTCAATACCTTGATCCCACCTTCCCTCCATATCCTTTGATTCCTTTAGACCCAAGATTCCTTCTCGAAATCCCCAATGCTTTGGCCTCAACTACTTTCTGTGGCAGTGAATTCCACAACTTCACCACTCTATGGGTAAAGAAATTTCTCCTCACCACAATCCTAAAAGGTTTACTCCTCCTCTTCAATCGATGACCCCTAGGTCTGGACTCCCCCACAATCGGGAACATTCTTTCTGAATCTAGCCTGCCTAATCCTGTTAGAATTTTGCAAGTTTCTATGAGATCCCCTCTGTAGTTGGGAATTCTGATTAATTCTAAATACCCAACATGAGGATAATTAGCAGCTAATGTTTCAACATGTGATTTGAGAATAACACAAAATATTTAAGTAACATATTAATAATGTCTCGAAGAAATGAATTTGTAACATGCCAGTAAAATGAAAGATGTATTCATGAAAGATACCAGCACAAGTCAGGCACAAATTATGCAACAAGTAAATGACCCATACATATCCAGGCGGGGGGATAATGCCAAAAAATAAAGGCGCCTTCGTTTGGTATTAGAACTGGTTTAAACTGGCTGGAGAAATGCTGAATCGTAAGAAGCTATTTTTGGGAGAGAACTTCTGTAAAACGGACAAACGAATGACATCAATATTTGAAGGTGTCAAACTATAATTGATTAAAGAACATGCCATTATTAGATTGTCAGAACAGTGAATGAATGAAATTGTTTTTTATTAAGTGCTGGGCTGTATAATTTAATAACAAAAAGTATAACCATTCTGATTTTTGGCATGAAATCTGAGATATTTTGAGAATGCCTCATAGTTCATTTGCTGTGTAGGCGAAATCAGAGATCTTCCTTTCGGCCGAAAGAAATTTGTCTTGTCTTAATTGTATGTTTGTCTGAATATTTTTAATTTGTAATGTTTTTGATTCTAACATTTCAACGTTTTAATAAAGATAGTTTAATTGAAGAATTTCATTGAACTGAATAAACCTTTTTTGCCTTTGTGAAATGAAATGTTTAATGAAAAGATTTAGTCTTTAAATTAATAAGACTACCTGGAAGAATTTCTCACAACATCCTCTCACTCTTCTAAACTCCATTGAATATAGTCCTAACTGATTTAGGGCCGAATTTTTCCCATTCCGTCCGCCATGAGAATCGTAGTGGGAGAGGGGCGGACCATGGAAAGGTCTGGTGACCTTGGGTGGGGTTTTCCGGTTTTGGGGCGAGCACGGCTGGAAAATCCCACCCATAATCTCTCCTCATATGACAGCACTGCCATCCCAGAAATCAACCTGCTAAACCTTTGCTGTACTCCCTCTATAGCAAAACCATCCTTCATCAGATAAGGACACCAGAACTGCACACAACACTCCAGGTATGGCCTCACCAACGCCCTAAACAATTGCAGTAAAACATCCCTATCCCTATACTCAAATCCTCTCGCTATGAAGGCCAACACACCATTTTCCTTTTTCACTGCCTGCTGTACTTGCACACATACTTTCAGTAACTGATGCATGAGGACACCAAGCTCTCGTTGAGTATCCACCTCTCTCAATTTCCACCAATTCAAGTAATAATCTGTCTTCCTATTTTTGCTACCGAAGTGATAACCTCACATTTATCCACATTATACTGCATCTACCATGCAGATGTCCACTCATTCAACCTGTCCAAATCATGCTGACGTTTCTCTGCATCCTCCTCACAGCTCACCCTCCCACCCAACTTGGTATCACCTGCAAATATAGAGATAATACATTTAGTTCCCATGTCAAAATCATTTTTATATATATATATATATATATAAATAAATGATATATATATAACTGATATATATATATATATATATATATAACTGATATATATATATATAAATGGTATATAAATGATTATATATATATATATATATAATATAAATGATATATATATATATAAATGATATATATATAAATGATATATATATATATAAATGATATATATATATATAAATGATATATATATATATAAATGATATATATATATATATATAAATGATATATATATAAATGATATATATATAAATGATATATATATATATAAATGATATATATATACAAATATATAAATGATATATATATATATAAATAAATGATATATATATATATAAATATATAAATGATATATATATATATATATATAAATGATATATATAAATGATATATATATATATATATATATAAATGATATATATATATATAAATGATATATATATATATAAATGATATATATATATATATAAATGATATATATATATATATAAATGATATATATATATATATCATTTTTATATATAAATATATCATTTATATATATATTTTTATATATAAATATATATTTTTATATATAAATATATAAATATATATAAATTTTTATATATAAATTATATATATATATATATAAATGATATATATATATATAATGATATATATATCATTTTTATATATAAATATATCATTTATATATATATTTTTATATATAAATATATATTTTTATATATAAATATATAAAAATATATAAATTTTTATATATAAATGATATATATATATATATAAATGATATATATATATATACAAATGATATATATATATATATATAATTTATATATATATATATATATCATTTATATATATATATATATATCATTTATATATATATATATATATCATTTATATATATATATATATATCATTTATATATATATATATATATCATTTATATATATATATATATATATCATTTATATATATATATATATATATCATTTATATATATATATATCATTTATATATATATATCATTTATATATATATATCATTTATATATATATATATATATATATCATTTATATATATATATATATATATATATATATCATTTATATATATATATATATATCATTTTTATATATATATATATAATTTATATATATAAAATTCACATTTTATATATATAATATATATATATATATATATATATATATATATATATATATATATATATATATATATATATATATATATATATATTATATATATAAAATGTGAATAGTTGGGGGTCCTAGCACTGATCCCTGTGATACTCCACTAGTCCCTGCCCTCCAACTGGAAAAAGACCCATTTATTCTAACTCTTTGCTTCCTGTCTGCTAACCAGCTTTCTATCCATCTCATGACACTACCAGCAGTCCCATGTGCTTTAACTTTACATAGTTATCTGCTATGTGAGACCTTGTCGAAAGCCTTCTAAAGTCTAAATAAACCACATCCACTAGTTCTCCTTGGTCAACCCTACCAGTTACATCCTCAAAGAATTCCAGTAGATTTTCAAGCATGATTTCACTTTCATAAATCCATGCTGACAAGGTCTGATTTCTCACTGCTTTCCAAATGCTGAGCTATGAAATCCTTGATAATGGACTCGAGCAACTTCCCCAGTACCAATATCAGGCTCACTAGTCTACAGTTCCCTGTTTTCTCTCTACCCCCCCTTTTGAATAACAGTCTTACATTAGCTACCCTCCAATCTGTAGGAACCATTCCAGAGTCCAAAGTACTTTGGAAAATGAACACCAATGGATCTATTAATTCTAGGGCAACTCTCTTAAGTACTTTGGGAGGAAGATCATCAGGCCCTGGAGATTTATCCGCCTCGAATCCCATTAATTTTCCCAAAACCATTTCTCTACTAATACTGATTTCCGTCAGTTCCTCACTAAAACTTATGTTTCTCAGTACTTCCGGTACATTATTCAAGGCTTCCTTTGTGAAGACAGAAGCAAAGTACGAATTCAGTTCCTCAGCCATTTCTTTGTTCCCTGTCACTGATTGTAACGGGCTTACATTTGATTTTGCCAATCTTTTCTTTTTACATGTCTATAGAAAGTTTCTTTTCTCTTTACATACCTACAGAAAGCTTTACAATCATTTCCCTGCTATCCCTTGGTCCGCTTTTGCTGTATTTTAAACTGCTCCCAATCCTCAAGTCTATTGTTTTTTCTTGTCAATTTGTATGCTTATTCTTTGAATCTGATACTATCTCTACATTCCCTTGTAAGCCATGGGTTGGCCACAGTTCCCTTTCCACTCTTGCGCCAACCAGGAATAAACAACTTTTCGAATTCACTGATTTGTTCCTTGAAATCCTGCCCTTGCCTGTCCACTGCTCTTCCTTTCAGTAATGTTTCCCAATCCATCATAGCTAACTCAAGCCTCATACCATCATAATTACCTTTATTGAGATTAAGGACCCTGGTGAAAGAAAGATATTGTGTTGTAATTGTCCCTTGGGATTGTTAGGAGCTTTCTGACCTGGCCATGCAACAGTTGAAAAAAAATCGAAAGATCACCATCCTATCATGTCTGAGAAATTAAATAAGAGCACATGGTGCATCCAAGCTCTTAATCACTGATCAACATGCAACATATTAGTTATTTTTCATCAAATATCAATGACTAGCAGTCACACTTTAGGGCTGTCCCAGCCATTGTGCCTTTTAAAAAATGATAAATAGTGTAGCAGATGTTCACAAAACCCAAAGGAACATCAGCAACAGCCAAATATAGACAGTTGACAGAAACCAAATTAACTTGTCATCCCTAATCCAAAACTCGACAGCTGATCAAAGAGATGGTCACATCGCAGGCTAAGATTCCACAGGCAGGAAGGCAATGGGTGGCCACCAGGCAGAGCAAGAGGACTAGGCAGGCAGTGCAGGAAACTCCTGTGGCCATTCCCCTGCAAAACAGATATACTGCTTTGGATACTGTTGGGGGGAAAGCAGCAACAGCCGAATTTATTGTACTGTGATTGTCTCTGCTGCACAGGAGAGCAGTAAAAAGTGTGGGAATGCAATAGTTATAGGGTATTCAATTGTAAGGGGAATAGATATGTGTTTCTGTGGCCGCAAGCGACATTCCAGGATGGCATGTTGCCTCCCTGGTGCGAGGGTCAAGTGTGTCTCTGAGTGGCTATGGAACATTCTGGAGGGGGGGCGAGTGAACAGCCAGTGGTCATGAAACATTGGTACAAATGACATAGGTAAGGGATGAGGTCCTTAAAGCAGAATATAGGGTGTTAGGAAGTAAGTTGAAAAGTAGGACATCAAAGGTAGTTATCTCAGGATTACCACCAGTGCCACATGCTAGTCAGAGCAGAAGTAGCAGGATATATCAGGTAAATATGTGGCTGAAGAGATGGTCTGATGGGGAGGTTTCAGAGTCCTGGGGCATTTGGACCGGTTCTAGGGGAGGTGGGACCAGTACAAACTGGATGGGTTGCACCCAAGCAGGACCAGGATTGATCTCCCAGAGGGAGTATTTGCTAGATGGTTGGGGAGGGTTTAAATTAAAATGGTAGGGGGACGGAAACCAATGCAAGGAGTCAGAGGGGGGGGGAAACAAGGATAAGAACAGAAGGAGGAAAGGGGAATTAGAAAATTGATCAGCAGAGAAATCAAGGGCCAAAATCCAACAGAGCCACATTGGAAAAAGAAGGGAACGGGACAAGGAATGTTAAAAAGACAAGTCTTAAGGCTTTGTGCCTTAATGCGTGGAGCATTTTCAATAACGTGGATGAAATAATCACTCAAATAAATGTAAACGGGTATGAAATAGTCGGGATTACAGAGACATGGCTACAGGGTGACCAGGGATGGAAATTAAACATCCAGAGTATTTCATATTTAGCAAGGACAGACAAAAAAGGAAAAGTTGATGGAGTTGCATTGCTGGTGAAAGAAGAAATTAACGCAACAATGAGGAAGGATATTAGCTCCAACATGTGGAATCTGTATGGGTAGAGCTGAGAAACACTAAAGGGCAAAAAATGTTATTGGGGCTGTATATAGACCCCCAAACAGTAGTGGTGATGTTGGGAATGGTAGCAAACAGGAAATTAGCGACGTATATGATAAAGAAATATCTATAATTATAGGTGACTAATCTGCATGGAAATTAGAGGTAGTATTAAACCCAAGGAAGAAGCAAACAAATTGGCCAGAGAAAAAAAGCAGACCGGAGGATTTGGAACAGTTTAGAATTCAGCAAAGGATGACAAAGGGATTGATTAACAAGGGGAAAGTAGAGTATGAGTGTAAGCTTGCAGCAAACATTTAAACTGACTATAAAAACTTCTATGGGTATGTGAAACAAAAAAGATTGGCCAAGATAAATGTAGGTCCCTTACAGTCAGAACAAGGGAATTTATAATTGGAAACAAAGAAATGGCTGACCAACTGAATACATACCTTGGTTCTGTTCACAAAGGAGGACACAAATAATGTACCAGAAATGTTGGGGAACACAGGGTTTAGTGAGACGGAGGAACTGAAGGAAATCAGTATTGGCAGGGAAATGGTGTTGGGGAAATTGATGGGATTAAAGGCTGATAAATCCCCAGGGCCATATAATCTATATCCCAGAGTACTTAAGGATGTGGCCCTAGAAATAGTAGATGCATTGGTGGTCATCTTACAAAATTCTATAGACTTTGGAACAGTTCCCACAGGTTTGAGGGTAGCTAACGTAACCCCACTATTTAAAAAGGGATGTAGAGAGAAAACAAGGAATTATAGACCAGCCAGCCTGACATCAGCAGTGGGGAAAGTGCTAGAGTTCATTATAACAAATTTCATAGTAGAGCACTTGGAAAATAGCGGCAGGATTGGACAGAGTCAGCATGGATTTATGAAAGCGAAATCATGCTTGACAAATATACTGGAATTCTTCAGAGATTCAACAAGGAGAGTTGATGATGAGGGGGAGCCAGTGGATGTGGTTTATTTGGACTTTTCGAAGATTTTTGACAAGGTCCCACATAAGAGATTAGAGTGTAAAATTAAAGTGCATGGGATTGGGGATAGTGTATTGAGATGGATAGAAAGCTGGTTGGCAGACAGGGAACAAAGAGTAGGAATAAATGGGTATTTTTTCAAGTGACTAGTGGAGTACCTCAGGGATCAGGGCGAGGACCCTAGCTATTCACTATATATATTAATTATTTAGCTGAGGGAACTAAATGTAACATCTTCAAATATGCAGATGACATAAAGGTGGGTGGGAGGGAGAGCTGTGAGGAGAATCTTTCAGTGTGATTTGGACAGGCTGAGTGAGTGGGCAAATGCATGGCAGATGCAGGATAATGTAGATAAATGTGAGGTTATCCACTATGGTAGCATAACAGGAAGACAGATTATTATCTGAATGACTACAGATTGTGTGATGGGAATGTGCAAAAAGACCTGGGTGTCCTCATACACCAGTCTTGAAAGTAAACATGCAGGTTGTGAAGAAGGCAAATCAAATGTTATGTTGGCCTTCATAGCAAGAGGATTTGAGTACAGGAGCAGGGGTGTCTTGCTGCAATTATACAGGGCCTTGGTGAGGCCATACCTGGAATATTGTGCACAGTTTTGGTCTTCTTATCTGAGGAAGGATGTTCTCGCTATGGAGGGAGTGCAGTGAAAGTTTACCAGACTAATCCCTGACATGATGGGACAGCTGTATGAGGAGAGATGGAATCGATTAGGATTATATTCACTGGAGTTTAGAAGAATGAGGAGGAATCTCATAGAAACCTATAAAATTCTAACCAGACAAGACAGGTTAGATGCAGAAAGGATGTTCCCAATGGTAGTAGTGTCAGAACCAGGGGTCACAGTCTGAGGATACGGGGAAACCACTGAGGACTGAGATGAGGAGAAATTTCTTCACTCAGAGAGTGGTCAACCTGTGGAATTCTCTACCACAGAAGTAATTGAGGCCAAAGCATTGCATGCTTTCAAGAACAAAGAACAAAGAAAATTACAGCACAGGAACAGGCCCTTCGGCCCTCCAAGCCTACACCGACCATGCTGCCTGACTCAACCAAAACCCCCTACGCCTCCGGGGACTGTATCCCTCTATTCCCATCCTATTCATGTATTTGTCAAGACACCCCTTAAAAGTCACTAATGTATCTGCTTCCATTATCTCCCCCAGCAGCGAGTTACAGGCACCCACCAGCCTCTGTGTAAAAAAAACTTGCCTCGTACATCTCCTTTAAACCTTGCCCCTCGCACCTTAAACCTGTGCCTCCTAATAATTGACTCTTCCACCCTGGGAAAAAGCTTCTGACTATCCATTCTGTCCATGCCCCTCATAATCTTGTAGACTTCTATCAGGTCGCCCATCAACCTCCGTCAAAGGAGTTAGATATAGCTCTTGGGGCTAAGGGATCAAAGGATAGGGTGGGAAAGTGGGAACAAGTTACTTAGCTGGATGTTTGGACATGATCATAATGAATGCCGAAGCAGGCTTGAAGGGCCGAATGGCCTAATCTGGCTCCTATTGTCTATGTTTCTGTAGGAGGCATCAAATGCAGTAATCAGGTTAAGTTGTACATATTGATGCAAGCAGTCAGTACCTGTGTGGGATGTATAGGTCAGGCTATATTACAAATACCGTTTTCTCAGTGGTTGCACAACTGCATGACTCATAGATACATTAAAACAAACTTGTCAGTCGAGACCTGACGAAAAGTATATCTATTCATCAACTGGAATATTTTACAAAGTTTTTTTTTCTGTGCTGCGAAAAACAGAATTCGCTGAACGAACACATGGTTCAGCCAGCCACCTAATGTCTTGCAACAATTTCAAGGTAACAATGGCCACAGCGCTGAGGAGTCTGGACCAGCTATCTCCACATGCTAATGGTCAAAACATTATCAGATCTAACATCCAGGTTCAACAAAGGGAGAGGCCGTTAGTTAATCCGACTTCAATGTCTCCAAAAACAAAAGGAGTCCCAAATCTAATTAAACACCTGGATTCCCGCCTTGGGAATATACACCCGGGATCCTATAGGGAGGAGGTGTCACATGACCTCCCTCTCCCCAAGCTGCACTGTGATCATTTTTTTGAAACTTAACCCTGGCAGTTCCTGTTTGATGTGGAGATGCCGGCGTTGGACTGGGGTAAACACAGTAAGAAGTTTAACAACACCAGGTTAAAGTCCAACAGGTTTATTTGGTAGCAAAAGCCACACAAGCTTTCGGAGCTGCAAGCCCCTTCTTCAGGTGAGTGGGAATTCTGTTCACAAACAGAGCATATAAAGACACAAACTCAATTTACATGAATAATGGTTGGAATGCGAATACTTACAACTAATCAAGTCTTTAAGAAACAAAACAACATGAGTGGAGAGAGCATCAAGACAGGCTAAAAAGATGTGTATTGTCTCCAGACAAGACAGCCAGTGAAACTCTGTGGGGGTTACAAATAGTGGGACATGAACCCAATATCCCGGTTGAGGCCGTCCTCGTGTGTGCGGAACTTGGCTATCAGTTTCTGCTCAGCGACTCTGCGTCATCGTGTGTCGCGAAGGCCACCTTGGAGAACGCTTACCCGAATATCAGAGGCCGAATGCCCGTGACCGCTGAAGTGCTCCCCAACAGGAAGAGAACAGTCTTGCCCGTGATTGTCGAGCGGTGTTCATTCATCCGTTGTCGCAGCGTCTGCATAGTTTCCCCAATGTACCATGCCTCGGGACATCCTTTCTTGCAGCGTATCAGGTAGACAACGTTGGCCGAGTTGCAAGAGTATGTACCGTGTACCTGGTGGATGGTGTTCTCACATGAGATGATGGCATCTGTGTCGATGATCCGGCACGTCTTGCAGAGGTTGCTGTGGCAGGGTTGTGTGGTGTCATGGTCATTGTTCTCCTGAAGGCTGGGCAGTTTGCTGCGGACAATGGTCTGTTTGAGGTTGTGCGGTTGTTTGTCTTCCTGTTTGACCAGCAAAGTGGACAAAAGTCCAGGCAAGAGCCTGCGGTGTCCATCATGCAGCCAGTGGCAGCACCAAGAGCTCAGACCCTCATCAAACCTGCCAACTGCTGCCTCCCGACTGTCTCATTCCACATGCCTTCTCCTGTTGTGCAAGTCTCACTCCTGAATGATAAAGCCTTCAAGAATGAGCCAAAACCCTCTTGGAAGGAACTGCCAGATGACTCATGATTTCAGACTCCAGACACATGTAAAACCGATACTTTTTATTGTGGCCGTGTCATGAATCCTCTTTCCTATTCCCTCCCCATTTATTGTATGTCTTAAAAAAAGAGTGGATGTCACGGAACCCCTCTCACAAGTGTGTGTGTGTGTAAAATTAAACCAACCCTTTTAATTTCATCTTACCTCGTGTTTGCCGTGCATGTCGTTAATAGAAGGTTGGAATATTTCCAAATTTAAGGGTTGGGGAAAATACACCACCATTTAAAAAGGGGGTAATCAGAATTTTAAAAAACCTGTTTATAGGCAGATAGAGAGTGGGGAACACAGGGCAGTTTAAATTGACTCCCTGGGGTGGACCATGCAAAGGCCCATTGAACTCGGGTGGGATTTTCCGGTCTTGGGGGGAGCGTGCTGGAAAATCCCGTCCCATCAATATCAAACATAATATTGTTTTTATAGTATTGCAATATAAACATGACCACACCTAGATGTAATATGCATTGGCTCTAGAATCAATATGCATTGGCTCTAGATTCCTTTCTTTCCAAAGACCTCTATTTTCGTTAAAATGCTTTACCACTTAACCAAGCTTTCTGGAGACATTAAGCAGGGTTTTGGTTGCAGGAAGCTCTTGTTCAAAAGCCTGAAGAGCTGTATTTTTAAGTGCCACTGTGGATTTCACATGCTCTATAATATTTCCTTTCAGAAAATCTGGTCATTCTGTTCTGTAATCAAGATAGAAAATGGAAGTCATGTTGCTATGGCAACATTTAACATGAAAGCAGCAGAGGTACTGTGACCTGATTACTATCCATCACAGAAACAGGGTGTTGCCCATGAAAACTGCTTGAATATACGAGTTAGCATTCATTCCCAAAAAACTAAGGTTACTTAACACTCTTCAAAAAGTACTTGATTTTTCAACGCCTCAGCTCTTCCTATTTGGGTTTATACAGTGACCGACTAAAGAGATCAAGCTAAAACCAATCATGAGGATGAATGTTCTCAGGTGCAGTATTCCCCTTGGAGCTATACACCTGTTTTGATGTGGCAACTGCAATCGTATCAACCTAAAAACGCATTGTCCATTATTTTTAAATGTTGGTGAATCAAAGTCACCTTCCTTGGGTGGGTGTTGGGTGGGGAGGAGGGGTGGCGGTGAGGTGAGGCGGGGGAGAAATATGTCAAAACAGCACAATAAGATAAAGAAGGTGAAGGAAAAAGGGTAACTGAAGATTGAATTTGATGCAAACGTAATGATCTGGAGGAGAAAGGATAGTCTGGGACAAGGCTGCCACACTTACAAGGTGTACACCATGGGCCTGGCTGCAGAAGATTCATGACATTAGGATATTTTGGAAGAGTAAAAAGTAATTGGACTAGAAATACAATGGCGCCGTAGCTGGTTTCCAGTTGCAAAACATTTGCCTAATCATCCAACCTGTCATTGCACTCGGCAAGTGTGTAATCAATCATACCGGTAAAGGCAGAAAAAAAAAAGAGACACTCAGCAAGACCTATGCCTGGAAAAGTCATTAGGCACTTTGCATATGCAAATAGAGAGAGGCATGATGCCTGTTTTAGCCCCCCACCCCACTTTGGAAAACCAGACTTCACAGATCCACATAAATGAAGCCACAAGCTCAATGGCAAAGGGGTGATTCCCTATCCTTGTTTCTAGTCTATAATGTCCTTTAAACTCATCCTTTTAAACACATCAAGTCCACCTTTGTTTTAATTTCATTTAATCTGTCGTCACTCTCCATGGGATAAATCTAATTTTCACGTGAACCTATATTTGTATACTGCAGTTATGACCTTCCCTCCCTCATAAATCAGACTTTAACATCTGGTGGTGGTGGAAACTGGCCGAACATTTATGCATGCGCTCAATGGTCACCAGCACACACCCCTCCCCTACTCTACTAGCAACCTTCCCCAACCTGCCTCCACTCATAATCACCAGCACACGCCCCTCCCCTACTCTACTAGCAACCCTCCCCAGTCCCACTCTATGGTTGAAGTATCCCTTATTTTATTTCGTAAAAATTGGATACCCTGCCAATAGATGCTTCACAGTGGCACCAATGTGAGTCACAAAACCAAAGCATTCTGCAGTTGGCCCAGTCTCACCTCTGACGTGGGACAACTTTCTCCGATTTGTTGCCCGCAACTTTCCAGTTAAATTTACACCAGGCCTAAATATGAAACTGGCTTGAGCCCGAGCCCTGGCTTTGGGACGATCCCTTCACATGTACCACCAACATAAAAACTACCCCAAGATGTTAGAATAAGATCCTAACTCTTACAAGAATCAATCTGGGAGAAGATCTTCCTTAGTTTGCCACAAAGTAATAAGAATGCCATTGAAATGGGAAATGCCATTGAATTGAAAAGGGGCGGCGCGGTAGCACAGTGGTTAGCACTGCTGCTTCACAGCTCCAGGGACCTGGGTTCGAATCCCGGCTTGGATCGCTGTCTGTGTGGAGTTTGCACATTCTCCCCATGTCTGTGTGGGTTTCCTCCGGGTGCTCCGGTTTCCTCCCACAGTCCAAAGATGTTGATTGGCCATTCTAAATTGCCCCTTAGTGTCCCGGGATGCATAGGTTAGAGGGGTTAGTGGGTAAATATGTAGGGATATGTGGATAGGGCCTGGGTGGGATTGTGGTTGGTGCAGACTCGATGGGCCGAATGGCTTCTTTCTGCACTGTAGGATTCTATGATTCTATAAAATCAATTGTAAAGAAATTTGGTGTGGTGTTAAACAAGCTGCCAGTTCACTACATTACACGAGGGATAAAATCAATGTCACCCGCCTTACACTATCTTGATGAAAGCAGCAAAATTAGTGCATCATAAAACAAATGGGGGAATTTATTACATTAGCTCTCAATGTAGCTTCTGAGCTGAAAGCAATTTTACAGAATATTATATGAAATTTGAATAGAAAAGTTGCTGTGGTTCATTAAGCGAATCGAAACTGAATAATTTTCCATTCTAAAGGCATCAGGGATGGTTTCTTGCCGAAGAAATATTGTGCAAATTTAGCACATAGACTAGTTGGGTTGAATGGTCTGTTTCATTGCTGTAAATGGACCTCATTGCAGGACCTGGCCCTCAAATCCCTGATGTGTGCTGCTGGTGTTATGGCTTTTAGATGATAGTGCACATGTATTGGAGTACTTAATACGCTTGCGTACAGTATTTTTTAATCTTATATTTCAAGAAACGGGTTACCATGTATTAATGCCACCATTATAATAACAAAGGAATTGTACAAGAATGCATGAGGTATTCAAATGTTAATCTTTGCACTAGGGGCTTTCAATGCAGCAAGCATTAGGGTTACATTTTAATAATTTTATGTGAACTTGAAAAGCAATATTAGAACTTAAGGATTTTATAAACTTAGAGTTGCTAAATCAAAACATACTATGAATTCTAGAACATTCTCAGGCACAGTGAAGCTCGCTAAACAATATTTCAACCTATATTGTTTTAGGATAAAAGGTAATAGATTTAAAATAAGGATGAGGAGAAATTAATTCTCTCAAAAGGGTAGTGAGTCTGTGGAATTCACTACCCCGGAGCATGGTGGATGCCAGGACGTTAGAATAAAGGAAGAGGTGGACAGATCTTTAATTAGAAAGGGTTGGAAGGGCTAGGATCAGCTGGCGGGGGTATTCACAGACATCTTCAATCTCTCTTTACAACAATCTGAGGTCCCTATCTGCTTCAAGACGACGACCATCATCCAGGTACCTAAGAAAAACCAAGCAGCGTGCCTTAATGACTATCGGCCGGTGGCTCTGACATCCATCATTATGAAGTGCTTCGAAAGGTTAGTCATGGCACGAATCAATTCCAACCTCCCAGACTGCCTGGATCCATTACAGTTTGCCTACTGCCACAACAGGTCCGCAGCAGACGCCATTTCCCTGGCCCTGCACTCAACCCTGTAACACCTAGATAACAAGGACACCTATGTCAGACTCCTATTTATTGACTACAGCTCAGCCTTCAATACTATTATTCCCACAAAACACATCTCCAAACTCCGTGGCCTGGGCCTCGGCACCTCCCTCTGTGACTGGATCCTGAACTTTCTTGTCCACAGACCACAATCAGTAAGGGTAGGCAACAACACCTCTTCCAAGATCATCCTCAACACCGTTGCCCCACAAAGCTGTGTACTCAGCCCCCTACTATACTCCTTATACACCTATGACTGTGCGGCTAAATTCCCCTCCAATTCGATTTTCACGTTTGCTGACGACACACCGTAGTTGGTTGGAACTCAAACAATGATGAGACACATTACAAGAATGAGATAGAGAATCTGGTGAATGAAGGAGATTGTCATCGACTTCGGGAAGCGTAGAAGAGGATGTGCCCCTGTCTAGATCAACAGGGAAGAAGTAGAAAGGGTCGAGGGTTACAAGTTTTTAGGCTTCCAGACCACTAACAACCTGTCCTGGTCCCCCCATGCCGACACTATAGTTAAGAAAATGCACCAACGCCTCTACTTTCTCAGTTGATTAAGGAAATTGGGCATGTCAGCTACGACTCTCACCAACTTTCACAGATGCACCATAGAAAGCATTCTTTCTGGTTGTATCACAGCTTGATATGGCTCCTGCTCTGCACAAGACCGCAAGAAACAACAAAAGGTCATGAATGTAGCCCAATCCATCACGCAAACCAGCCTCCCATCCATTGACTCTGTCTACACTTCCCGCTGCCTCAGCAAAGCAGCTAGCAAAATTAAGGACCCCACGCAACCCAGACATTCTCTCTTGTACCCTCTGCCATCGGGACAAAGATACAAAAGTCTGAGGTCACGTAGCAACCGACTCAAGAACAGCTTCATCCCTGCTGCCATCAGACTTTTGAATGGACCTACCTTGCATTAAGTTGATCTTTCTCTACACCCTAGCTATAACTGTAACACTACATTCTGCACTCGCTTATTTCCTTCTCTATGAACGGTATGCTTTGTCTGTATGTTGCGCAAGAAACAATACTTTTCATTGTATGCTAATATATGTGACAATAATAAATCAAATCAACTCAAAATCAAATCAGTGGCCCACACTTGGCATTCTCAAAGCTCTGTGGGAAAAGGAGATGGAAGATCATGTTGGAGCATTCCCTAAGTAGATTATCAAAGTCATCTGGCACAATGCCTCATTGTCAGAACTTCCAAACAAGCTTCAAGACATAGCTTAGCTGACAGTGAAAAAGACATTCCCCGTTAGATCCTTCCTGCATGGCTGAAGTTTCATTTCCACTCATGTTCCCGTTGAGATGACTGCAGTGGGAAAGAGATCTTCATCTACCTTCTTCTAGAATGTGCCTTTGCAAAGAAGATCTGGAAAGAGATGGGTGATTTTTGTCAAGATTCATCCTGGTCAGCTTTGTAATCCAGGACTCTGTGCTCTACGGTTGTTCCCAAGGACACAGACACACAGATAAACATCAGCTGAAGCTGGAGAATCATCACCTCGGTGAAACATACTCTTTGGTCTGCCCAAGGCATGCTGGTCTTCCTGTTGGTCTGCCCAAGACATGCTGGTCTTCCTGTTGGTCTGCCCAAGGCATGCTGGTCTTCCTGTTGGTCTGCCCAAGGCATGCTAATCTTCCTGTGCAAAAAGGGGTCCAGTATAGAGTTATACAGACCAGCACATTCCAAGGTCCAGGATTGCACAATGAGGGATGTGCCAAAGCATGTGCCAGCCACCTCAAAGGTACAATAGGGAAAGGCCACCATTTATACCCCTTGAAACCTTTACTTTTAATCATAAGTACAGCAAGGGGCTGAAAATGGAGTAAAATGCCACTGGTTGTATGTCTGATAGGTAATGAACATTGTAAATATTAAATTTAATTATAAATGTAGTGAGGAACATTCAGTATTGAAAGAAATTGATTTGGTTTGCACCTTATGTAACATCAATGTTAAACTGTTATGTAATGTGCTTTTATAAATAAAGTATATTTTTGAAAAAAAAACACATTCATTACCCTTTGATTGTTAATGCTGCCAGTATACAGTGGAGCATCTTGAAGTCTGGCGCCAATTTTGGAGTTGCAGTTCTTTTATTAAACATTATACATAAAAATAGGAAAAAGCCAGTCAGCTCAATAAGTCAGTCTCTTTGATACACCTTTACCCACAGTCTCACTAGAATTTATTCTCTTTCTCCCAAAATCCCCTTCCATCGTCCAAATCTTCTAGTTTCCAGATGGTCGGAGATTGGATATATGTCCAAAGATGCATGTCAAGACTCTGGAAAGTCTTGATGTGCTGACCGCTGTGGGAATTGCCTGGGAAGTTTGAACTTCCGATTGGAAATCCCCATCTTCCCCAGGCCTTCTGTGAATGGGTCTGACACTGAGTTAGAGACTTCAGACACTTACTTCAGCTATTTACCTGAATAGTTACCAAGGAAATTTTAGACAGCAAAAACCTAGGCTGACATCTGGGTGACTACACAACTGACCTTCCAATCATTCACAATGACTCCCAATTCCCCCTGACTACCCCTCGATCTGATCCGACTACCCCTCCCAGTCTGACCCAGACCCACATCCCACTTCACCCACCCTATTATTTACCTCACCCACTTTACCCACTTACCTCACCTATCTAACCAATCTGCAACCCTACGCATTCACTCATTCTGTGATGCTATTGTACCTTTAAGAAAATTTTTTTTTCAATCATATTCTCTGCAATTGTAAGCAGGCCTTTTGGTTTCATTGTTGCCGAGATGTCTGCGAGAAGTTCTTTTATCGCTGCTTCAATGGTTTAAATGGAATTGTGTTTATTTTTACTCTGGGCCTCAGGTACTTTCTAGGATTTGTTTAATGACCCTGCATTGTTAGGAGGAAGACTGGTTGGCAGGTCATGTGCTTTGGACATTTTTTTTCTTCCCAGTGAATTCAAGGTTTCATTTTTAGTTTGGCTGCTGGCTGCAATTTTAGTTTAGAAGGGGTGGACATCAGAGTGAAAAGCAGTGTTTCTCTCTCTCTCCCTGGTATTGAAAATTCTGCTGGCTAGCTGGAAGCAAGGCTTCTTGCCTTCCTGGAGTGAAAGTTCTGCTGTTGGTGTTCTTGCTAGCTGGTATCTTGAGTCTCTCTCCCAGATGTCTTGGGAAGCTGTTCTAACTTCAAGTTTGTGTGTGTGTCTCAAGGGAACTGCAGCATCCAACCAAAGGACTAAGTTCCAGCATCACGTGAGCATTCGTATTTTCTGTGCTAAACCTGTGGCAAGGGTTTTGTTTAGGGAAGTCTGTATGATTGGAACATTTCATATATTTATTAAGGGTTACACAATATCATGGTTGTTTTTTTTGTTTGTAATTGATAAAAGTTATTGCTAATTTTCTTCCTGTACATGTTAACTATATTCTTAAATTAAATTTGATAAAAGCTCTCCAGTGGGTCAGTTGAATCATCTCATGCTCATCCTAGCTAAATTCAAATTGCAAAACTTATGATCTAAGCAAACTTCATCAAACACTTTAGAGTTTCTGACCTGAATTATAACAATTCATCTTCTCACCCATTTACTACCAATCAAACTAGACTGTTAAAGTTACCATACAGCAGCAACTGCCATAAAAAGAGGACAAGTCCTGTCTTCTCCCCAGCTGCACTGCAACAAAGTTCTTGAAGGGATGCTGCACTCTGCATTTCTGGTATAGTTGGCTTGGAACACCCGTTCTAGCACAGCGACAATGCAATGTTGTTGTTGCTCCTCAACATGTCAGAATAACTTAATTTTAACAAAACTACTTTCATAATAAATTCCAAAAATATGACAATTCAATATATTACATAACATACTCAACGACATGGTAACAATCATTGTGCAAATTGGAAGGGAGCCATTGTCCAGAATAAATGCTTTTTCGACACTTTACAAAGGCATAGTTTTTGACGCAACCCATCACCTTATAACTTTGCTCCAATCTCCCTTCACATACGTTCCCTCTTCAAAATAATATAGCTGCTTCAAATAAGAACCCACAATGTTGCATTTTCTGTATCAATATATGCTTTCTAATGACAAAATGATGTAGAAAGGATAGCTCATTTTAATTCACCGATCTAAGGGCAGCTTACCTGCTGCCAAACAATGCTGGGCCACATTAGAGAGATTTCATACCAATTGGGTCACACGATAGCCTCAGATTTACCTGCAGTAAACCGATTTGACCAAATACAGAATGTTATACAACTGGAAATATAATCAGCTCCAGACCCTGATACAGACTGGTTAGAGGCATATCTGACATAAAGGAAAATGGCTGTGGATGTTGGAGGCCAATTATCTCAGCCCAGGACATCCCAACCATCTTCAGCTGCTTCAATGAACTTCGTTCTATTATAGGGTCAGAAATGGGGACAATCACTGATGATTGCACAATTTTAAAGTACAATTCACAGCTCCTCAGATACTGAAGTAGTCTATGCCTGCGTGCAGCAAAATATAGGCAACATCCCAACTTGGGCTGATGAGTGGCAAGTAACATTCAAGTCATACTATAGTGCCAGGAAATGACTATTTCCAATGAGAGAGTCTAACCATTTCCTCTTGACCTCTCATGGCATTACCATTGCTGAATTCCCCCACCATCAACATCCTGCAAATTACCACTGACCAAAACTGAACCAGACGAGCCATATGCGTCAGAGATGGAAATTCTGTGGCGAGTAACTCACCTTCTGACTCCCAAAGCCTGGCCACTATTTACAAGGCACAATTCAGTCAGGAATGTGATGAAATACTCTCCACTTGTCATATTGAGTGCAGCTCCAATAACACTGAAGAGGCTCATTCCCAAACAAAACTCGATTGACACCCAAACATCACTTTAACACCATTTACTCCCTCCACCACCAGTACACAGTGGCAGCTGTGTAGACCATAAACAAGATGCATTGCAGCAACTTGCCAAGGCTCCTTCATAATACCTTCCAAACCTGTGACCTCTGCCACATGGAAACACCACCACCTGCTGGTTTTGCCCTCCATGTGACACACCATCCTGGACTTCATATGAGAACAACAAAGAGCAGATTCTTTTGATGGGATTGTTTCTCATTAGGCTGATAGACAGGAAGTCATAGTACTCACCATTGGTGAAGGAGAGAGAGAAATGTTGCCCACAGAAGCCTTCAGCTCATCCACTGATGCTGCCATACACACGATAGTATCTTTAGCCTGGAGAGGTCGAATTTTAATGTTGAATTTTTGCCGCGAATCGTCTTCAGGTTCAGATTCGCTTGACGAATAGAAGTGTTTCTCTTTGGTAGGTGAAATGCCATTAAGGAAACTTATTTTCATAAATGAAATAGAGCAGGACATCTAAACAGCCAAGTTTGAATTTAAAACCACTCACACTGTCTTCTTCCCCTTTCCCTCCAATGTTTTTAGCCCCTTTTCCTACCTCGTCCCTTCAAGGTGTTGAACTCTTGCAGGGTTTGGTTCCAGTAGGCCCCTGAAATTCCCTAGTACTTTGTTTAAGTGACCATCCTTCATGGGACTAATCCATAAACAATAATTGGCATCTGTGACATTGACAGCCATCTGTTGTGGTCTTTTGTACCATCCTTTCTTCATTTACCCCGCCATTGGTATCTCTATCTTTAGTTGCCTAGACTGCATGCTTTGCAAGTCCCTCCTTAGACCTTGCCACCTCCATTGCCTACTTCAAAACATTCTTAAATTTCCAGTTAGATTAGCTTGTCTGGTAAAGAACAGAAAAAAAAAGTGGGAATGAGTCAATAACACAAGGTATCCTGAACCATTAAAGCCAGTTGGAGACATTGAGGGTGGGATTTTACGGTCTCATCCCAAAACCGTATAATCCCACCCGAAGTCAATGGACCTTTCCATGGTCCATCCCTCATCAGCTCCAAATCCTGTGGGAATCCCATGGGCGGGATGGTAAAATTCCAGCCATAGTGGCTCTGTGGATGGTTATGGTTCAGTATGTATTTCTTAGTTCTGGATCAGTACATAACTTGCAATGATAGGCCTGATTACTTTTTATATGATGACTGTGTGGATCAGTAAGCCAGCTGTCACATCTCAAATAATGTGTCCAGGATGACTGGAGGTTACAGATGTGTTGTCACCCTGAAATTTCTATCATCATTGCCATCTTCTGCATTTCCCTACCTCTGGACACCCACATTATGGCCAGAATTGCACATTAGAGTAGTCTACTAGATCGCAATAAGGCAATACTAGATAGCAATAAGGCAATACTCGATAGCAATGCGGTAATACTAGATAGCAATAATGGGTAAGCTGATAGCAATATAGTAATACTAGATAGCAATTGGATTGATAGCCTGTTAACTGGTTCCCCAACTTGCTGAATGGAGAGAAGACAGCCTGCAGCTTGGGGCCAAATATTGAGGATCCAAACAAATAGGCTTTTTAATCATACTCACAAATATCCGCATTAAGTACTGATGGCAAGTTACCAAATTGTATTTGTGGGCAGCTGAAGGTATGAGGCTCAGCCACTGAAGGAGTCTTCAAGATGGCTCTCTGACTGACAACTTTCAAATTAGGTTGATGGAAACCAAGCCAATATTAGAATGGATGACCCAAAGGTAATTTAAATGTGTTCTTAAAATTAAAGAGGGAGATGCAGAGGTTGAGGGAGATAAATTCAAAACATAGGGCCCAGAGGCAGCTGAAGGCTGCTAAAGGTAAAAAAAGGAAAGAGTGTGGTACTCAAGGCCAGTCAAAGAACAAAGAACAAAGAAAATTACAGCACAGAAACAGGCCCTTTGATCCTCCAAGCCTGCACAGACCACGCTGCCCGACTGAACTAAAACCCCCCACCCTTCCGGGAACCATATTCCTCTATTCCCATCCAATTCATGTATTTGTCAAGACGCCCCTTAAAAGTCATTATTGCATCTGCTTCCACTACCTCCCCCAGCAACAAGTTCCAGGCACCCACAATCCTCTGTGTAAAAAACTTGCCTCGTACATCCCCTTTAAACCTAGCCACTCGCACCTTAAACCTGTGTCCCTTAGTAATTAACTCTTTCACCCTGGGAAAAAGCTTCTATCCACTCTGCTGATTGGAAATTTTGGAGGACTGGGGAGGGAGGTGGTCTTGTCGCACAGGAAGAGGTTGCACAGATAGGAAAGGGTGATAGTGTGGGAGATTGAAATTTTAAATGTTGGGGGACTGAGATTGGGGCGTGATCATTTTGGCCCACTGTGCTGGTCGATAAAATAAGTGCACCCCACCACATTCCCACACATCCTTGAGCTCATCCACATAATACAGGAGCTGGGTGGGCACCAAAATTGGCAATCCCCCACCATATTTAAATAATCAATAATACACTGCCCACACCATAAAATAATTGGCATGGGCAGTTGCGTGTGAGTGGGGAACCCAATTTTTAAAAAAACATTTTCATAGGGTATTACACATTGAGGTTAAAGCTTTGCAGATCACGGAATGATCCCACCAAGATAGAACCTGCTTTTCCTTCCTATCCATCTGCTGCATTACACACAATAACCACACTCCACCCCCCACCTCCCTACCCTGCCCACAACCTCCCTCCCAGACTTACTTGTTTCCAGGATCCAATCAGGCCTTCCTGTTCCTGGTTGCAGTTTCGGTAGTGGCCACTCTGGGCGCCGCTGGGCATGATGGATCTGCCAGCCAATTGGATTGGGCGACAGCTCCGGAGGGTAAGGCCTCCCTCCCAATGTCGGGCAGAGTTATTGCTGTAGGGTTGGCTGGCGTGGAGGTGGTCAGCCAGGGAAAACATCCCATCCACATCTACCCTGTCACACTCTAAGAAGTTTCACTAAGATCATCTCTCATCCTTTGATACACTCGAGAATACAGTGTTTGGGTGAGATATCTCTAGATTCGACAGATGACGACATTCACTATCTATGTTCATTACATAAATATTGGCCACTTGGGTGAGTGACTGGCGTTCATGAAATTGTATCCAGCAAGAGTGTTAGCCTCCAAGCCAGAAAGCGACAGAAAGTTGGAATATCGAAAAGAAGTCTGTACTGGAAAGTGAGTGACGGAGCTTTCAAATTATGTTTGTAAGAAAACAGGTGCTATTTTTAAATATATGATGTTATAAATATCATTAAAAAGCTGAGCTCTCAAAAATTGGTGGCAATGTCCTCATTAGCAGTGATTCTACAAATTGGCTAGCTGCTTCTTCTGAATTCAGAGCAGTGATAGCAAGACTGGAAAAATTGCACATAGCATTTACTACTATTTTTAAATTCTCTCTCATCTCCACCTTTGTTTGATGCCCTAGTCCTAATAAAACCATTGCTCTCTTTCATCCTGACTGTTCAACCTGGTATGACCTGCTTTCATCACTCAAGTTCAAGGGTCACAAACACAGAAAGATATGGTGAACTATTGATTTAGCCATCACTGTCCGATCTGGCTAGATAACCCTATCGACTCACGCTCTCATCTGCTGAAACTACTCATTATTTCAGCATCATCCTGGAATGTAAAGACAATCCCCTGGCTTATTTCCTCAACTACAAACAATTGTCTTGAACCCCTCTCTCCTGTCTTCTCCACCCTTATCCCCAATAATAAATGCAAGGAGCCCGCAGAGCACTTTGTCACTAAGATGGAGACCATCCAAAAAGCTGTCTCTGTTGCGTCCCTCCTTTTCACAAGTCCACCTGGCCAAACTTCTTTTTAAGCTTCCTCTGAGCTATCCCTGAACTCTCAACTTTCCTTGTTTTTGCTCTCTCCTGATGCTTTGTCTGAGCTCATCTTGCCCACGAGACTCATATTCTTTTCCCTTGACATCACCTGCCATCTTTATTGTGTTTTATTTAACAGATGCGGTTTTAAGTTTAGAAATATTACTGAAATGTTATATGTAGTTATCTTAAGTGCTTTAACAAGTTAATCTACAAATTTAATTCAATATCTCCCCATATATCTGTCTAAATTTCTTCTCCCGTTAGACAGATAAAACTAATCACCCACCCGCACACCAAATTAATATATTTGAACACTCACCAGATTCTGGAGGCTAAGGGAAGGTACATAAAGCAGAACCCAAGTTCTTAAGTTAGCACCCGTTCCTCATCACACTCAGTCCTTGCCCTCTCCACTCTGTATCATCTCATCTGCTGCTGAAACCCTCATTCATGTCTTTGCTGCTCTACACTTGACGATTCCAATTCACCCGTGACTGCTCTCACACATTCTACTCTAAAATTCCTCACCCGCACCAAGTCCTATCCACTCTTGTGCTCGCTGGCCTATGTTGGCCCCTGGTCAAGCATCTCTTGGTTTTAAGATTCACACTCCTGTTTTCAAATCCCTTGAATGCCTGAGCCCTCCCCATCTCTGGTGACCTCCTCCAATCTAACAACCCAGAGACATCTGTGCTCCTCTAATTCTGGCTAATTTTAATTGCTCTACCATTGGTGGCCATGTCTTCGCTCCAGAAGAGCTCTGAAAGTCCCATCCCTGAACTTCTGCCTTGCTTTCCTTTTTTGAGACAAGCCTTAAAATTTACCTTTTTGGCCAAATCATTAGCCATCTGACCCAATATCTCTCTAGGTGGCTCGGTGTCACATTTCTGATAAACCTTTGAAGCACCTAGGGACATTTTATTGTGTTAAAGTCTATATAAATGTAAATATTGCTGTTGTTGATGGTGCCAGGGACAGCCCATAATGAACAATAATATCAAAATTGTTTTGTTAGCCTTCATGGACAGGTTTACAGCTGAATGTATAGAATCCCTGCAGTGCCATTTGGCCCATCAAGCCTGCACCGGCAACAATCCTACCCAGGCCCTATCCCCATAACCCCACGTATTTATCCTGCTAATCCCCCTAACACTAAGGGACAATTTAGCATGGCCAATCAACTAACCCGCACATCTTTGGATTGTGGGGGGAAACCGGAGCACCTGGAGGAAACCCGCGCAGACACGGGAAGAATGTGCAATCTCCACAGAGACAGTCACCCAAGGCTGGAATTGAACCCGGGTCCCTGGCCTGGTGAGGCAGCAGTGCTCACCATTGCCATTGTGGACAGAACAGAACAAGAATCCTGTAACTGCTTCACCTTTAGAGGGAGGGAAACAAAATACACAGCGAGGCACATAAAACACCTTGTTTTATACTAGAGGCTGACATATAATGGAGTATCAACCGGCCTTAAAAAGATTGAACTATGCAAAAATATCCTATTTTCTACAATGAAGAAAAAAAATTACGAAGAAATATACTGGAATTTAGAAATAAAGAAAACAGAAAATACTCAAAACACTTAGCAGGGCAATCAGCATCTGTGGAGAGAGAAGCCAAGTAAGGTTCGAAGGGTCAAAAGGATATCACCTGATTTGTCATCTGGCCTGATACTGTATCCTTCATCATCAACCTCTGGTGAATTCTGAAAATCAGACAAGTAATAGAATTAAACATCATGAAGATTTTCAAACAGTCGCGATTTCCTTGCTCATGTACAAATCTTTGGTGGTTATGGGAAATATGGAATGGAGTGATTCACAGCAGCTGCCACCTGAGACACAACCTGCTCATAAACTGAGTTTCAGAGCTATTCAGGAGAGCAGGGCTTCCCCCTGCCGAGGCCTTCTCCTTAACTAAATTATAAATGAATCTTTATTTTCTAAAATTTTATGCTTTCAACTGATGATTTTCATCAACTGATTTTTAAATGGCAATTATTATTACAACTTTGTTTTCATGTTAACACTTCTTAGTTAGCAATTTTACTTATCTCATGTCCACTGTAATACATCGACTGCCCCTAGTCATTCAATAGGATTATCCTAGTTGAATCCCCCACTACCAACATCCTGGGGGTTATCATTGAACAGAAACTGAACTGGGCTAACCATATAAATACTGTGGCTACGGCTACAGAGCAGGTCAGAGACTAGAGATTTTGCAACGAGTAACTCACCTCCTGACTTCCCATATTGTGCCTATTCAGGCTGTGACCCGACAATTGGGTGGGATTTAGCGCTCAGCCTGCCATTGGCTGGCGGTGGGATCTTCTGGTTGCACTGTTGTCAACAGGGTGTCCCGTTGAATGCACCTCTCTGGCCATTGAAAAGTCTTCCAATTGAATTACTTACATTGAAGTCCCTTCTTTTTATTTGGCCTTCGATGTTGATGCCTTCTTTGAAGATACTTTTTCTGTTTACAATTTTGTGCTGAATCTACACAACTCTTCTAACTCGTTCAATTCTCAACTTCATTATTCTGTTCAATGTTGGCTACAAAGGTTAATGATCTTGTCAGCACATTTTCAAAATGATTACCTTCTGTAATGTCTAGACAAATCACAGCTAAAAGCTACAAGGCATTGAAGCAATTTTAAAGGCAACTGGATATTTGCCTCAAGAAGGTGATTATTAATGGATATGGGGTCTGAGCAGGAAAGTGGAATTGGATCAGATGATTTGTGTTGGGAAGCAACAACAGCACAGATTTGATAGCCCACTACTGAGCTGTAACATTATTATTCTAACAAAGCAAAACCAAAAGTAACAGGAGAAAACAATTTTAGTTTAGCCCTCAGAGAAACGTGTGAAGTGATAAGGTGATTACCAGAATTTTACCATCTCACCCACCAAAGTTCGTAAGATCCCACCCGAGGCCAACATTCTGCGCCTTGCCCGCCCCGATTCTTGGGGGGGGGGGGTGCGGGGAGTGCAAGGCAGTAAAATTCCAGCCAATTACACACAATTGGGCATTCATAGTCGTAATTTATCTATTCAGAATGATCCCAGCGTCAGCTGTACCCACCAAAGCACCTAACAATATCTTAAAGGATTCCAGGGTTTTTACTTTCTCTACTACTTTATTTGGAAGTCCATTCCATGTTTTGATAGCACAGTGTAAAGAATTTCCTGGTATCGACCTTACAGTTATCTTTTATTAATTTGAAATAGGTGAGGCCTGGCATCCTGAGTGGGGACAGTCAGTCAAGGTAAGAAAATGAGGGGCCTAAAGGACAGCACAAATATTGTGCAAGCGTGTGTCCATCTCAGGGTGTTGGCTGGCAAAGTCCTTACAAGGCTTTGAGTTCATCCACAACATTATAATTATCCCTACTTCTCTACTGAGGGTGATCTCGGACAATCCTTTACAATAAAATGGAGTGTCAGCTGAGCCTGCAAATTCAGCCATGCTCCACAGGGTGGTCAACACAACACTGGACACGAACATGAACATTCAATAAAAGAGTGAACAACAAAACATGTGGAAGAAACCATAAATGAAATGTCCCTAACTCCCTGTAACTATCAGTGCGTGCCAACATGAGGTCTGCCAATACATTCAGCTCTCTCAGAGTCTCAACAAATAAGACATCATTAAAGTCAAACCAATGTAAAGTAAAATATTTACAAGAAATTTACAATCAATTCTGTAAAAAACCCAGTCATTAACCTTTGTGCTCTTAAGTCTTATATTAATGGCAGCGTAATTGGTCAGCAAAGTTGTGGTTATGATGTCGAGCCTCCTTTCCCACCTGTACCTGTTGCATTGTCACCTGATGGTAAGTTTCACCAATGAAAAGCATTCCCCACCATTTAACACATGTTTTCCATGCATGTCGCTGGCACTTAGAATTTTAATTATAATCGTGCGGTAAATAGCAAAAAAAGAGAGAAAGCATAAATGGTGCACAGTTCTGGTTATGATGTCGGGGGTGGCACGCCTTCAAGGTGTGGTCTGACCAAGGGCCTGAACAATTTGATCATAACTCTGACTTGCATCCTGCTACTTTGGTTGTGGAATCCCACCTTTCATTGACTGTGTTGATTTCTGCTCTGCACTGACTAGATATTTGTGGGGGGTTAAAGTTTACTAAAACTCCTAGATGTCAATTAGAATTAGGGTTACCATAAATGTATTCTTTCAAAGAGGTTGCGTTAGTTGGTGCATTGGGGAGTGTACTGTCTGTAAATTCTTTAATAAATGGGACAGGTTGATCAGCTTTAACATTGAGATTTAGAAATGTAGGTAGTTGCTGTTGCTTTGAACAACCTATTACTGTGACCGTCTCCAGCAAGGCAATAGCAAATCAGGGTCTAATGCAGACTGTTGCATGTAAATATCTGCATCTACTGCTAGAAAGCTGATCAAATATATCAAAATTCAATATAATTAGCATTGTTATCCAGAATAATCAAATAATAAATGTGGATATGTTCAAGGTGCAGAAAAGATTATGACCTAATTTTCTACATGGTTGAACAAAGGTAGGTTTCAAAGCAGATACTTTCTGACATAATTAAATCTGAGCATAGAAACGTGAAACCACCCAGTCAATACCATTTTCTCTTCAGCTGGAGACTATTCGTAGAAAGATTACTGAAACCTTCCAATAACATTGGAGCTTTGAATAAGTATTGTACTTGACACAAAATGAATGTTACACTCACATAACGCTCCCAGTCAATCTCTGCATAAAATCCATTTGGAGCACCATTACTTTTCTTCTGCAAGTGGATGGAAATAAAAAGATATTACAAATGATATTTATATTTGAATATGTATTTTTTAATGCAAATATTTGTCAAAACTATCCACATATTTAATTCAGTGACTTTATAGTTTTGTCATGCATACAGGATATACATCGCCAACTTTAGGGTTGTGAGTATGGTTGTAGATGAGGAACTACACCATAGAAATCTGATGAGCCCCGAGTCATTGCCAAAGGTTCTGTCCATCTATTGGGTATTGTCCTTTTGCTTGGGGCATTTGGAGATATCATTGGTCAATGGTTCCCTTGGCATTGGGGGCAAGTTTAGTTGTGTTCGCTGATAGCAAAGGCCTCCAATCCACCTTCCACCTCTATGCTTGAGTTCATAGACTGCTCACTCCAATCACACTGCAGTCATATTTCACTACAGGCAAGGCATTTGTTTTCTGGTAGCTAACAGTGACAATTGTGCTCGACTGTATACTGCAGGTAAAGCTCGGTTTTCAGCAGACACTGGGTTGAGTCTGCAGAAATTGCAAGGCTTTTCATTCTCTCTGTGCATTCAACCAGTCAGGGTATCCATAGAGTAATGAATTTTCCTGGCTATAAACCTTCCAGCTGTGATTTCCGAGATGGTTGGAATTTGGGAGTATAGGTGAGGTGTGGTTTCCTTGATGAACTCTCTCATTCATTCTGCTAAGGATGATAGTTGGGAAGGTATTTTTCCCTTCTTTGTATCTGCCACCTCAAAATCCCATTTCTAGAGAATTTTGAAGTCACAAATTTGAGGAAAATTTTCCTTTAATATCATCATGCTCTGTGAAAGGCATAGAGCAGGAAAATCATATTCATTCTAGTGAGGGGCAGTCATGTACATAAAATCATATAATCCTAAAGTGCAGAAGGAGGCCTTTCGGCCCATCGAGTCTGCACCGACCACAACGCCACCCGGCCCTATCCCCATAACTCCATGCATTTATCCTAGAACATTAAAAGAATGGAAACAACTATTGGACCCAACAAACCCACCCATTTTTGAAAGATCTATATCACAACCTGCCTTTTATCTTTATTCTCAATTCCCAGGCTTTCCAAAAGCATGTTTAATTGTCTCTTCAACTCAAACGTACTTCAATTTTTCTTAAATTTTTCAACATATCTATTATTCAATTCGGATGGAAAGATCCAACCACCTTCCCTTCATTTTCATCCTTAAATTCCTATGTTTTGAGCATTTATCATCAGACATGGGTTTACACAGACATATTCATTCTGTTCATAGAATCATTAAACTTGAGTTGCCAGGACATATTCATTTTGCAATTAATATTAATCAATGTTTAAAAAACATAGTTGACACCATAATGGTGGCGGTTGTTAAATACTATTTGTTGATTAATATTTTTCAAGTTTGGTGTAATTGTCCCGCACATTTTTGTTCTCTTCTATAATAACAAATGGGATTACTATCTCAATGGAAACAAATTAAAACATGCTACCGTGCAAAGGGACCTGGGGGTCCTTGTGCATGAGACGCAAAAGCCCAGTCTGCAGGTACAACAGGTGATCAAGAAGGCAAATGGGATGTTGGCCTATATTGCGAGGGGGATAGAATATAAAAGCAGGGATGTCTTGATGCACCTGTACAGGGCATTGGTGAGGCCGCAGCTGGAATACTGTGTGCAGTATTGGTCCCCTTATATGAGGAAGGATATATTGGCATTGGAGGGAGTGCAGAGAAGGTTCACCAGGTTGATACCGGAGATGAGGGGTTTGGATTATGAGGAGAGGCTGAGGAGATTGGGTTTGTACTCGTTGGAGTTTAGAAGGATGAGGGGGGATCTTATGGAGACTTATAAGATAATGCGGGGGCTGGATAGGGTGGAGGCGGAGAGATTCTTTCCACTTAGTAAGGAAGTTAAAACTAGAGGACACAGCCTCAAAATAAAGGGGGGGGGGGGGTCGGTTTAAGACAGAGTTGAGGAGGAACTTCTTCTCCCAGAGGGTGGTGAATCTCTGGAATTCTCTGCCCACTGAGGTGGTGGAGGCTATCTCGCTGAATATGTTTAAAGCGCGGATGGATGGATTCCTGATCGGTAAGGGAATTAAGGGTTATGGGGATCAGGCGGGTAAGTGGTACTGATCCACGTCAGATCAGCCATGATCTTATTGAATGGCGGGGCAGGCTCGAGGGGCTAGATGGCCTACTCCTGCTCCTATTTCTTATGTTCTTATGTTCTTGTCACACACCAAATGCAGCCAAGAGGATGAACTGCTCCCATGTTTCTGCCAGAGACATCAAGAAAATGACTACTAGGCCAAATCTTAAATGAAGTTAAACCCAGTTTGCCTCAATGTGAATTCATCATAACTTGTTTTAGGATCAAGAAGAAGAATCAACAACAGAGGCACAATCTCAAAGTGAGTGTAAAATATCATGAATCATGCAGTGATAGTGGAGTCAGACACTTTAGAAACATTTAAGCGGTTATTGGATAGGCACATGGAGCATACCAGGATGATAGGGAGTGGGATAGCTTGATCTTGGTTTCAGATAAAGCTCGGCACAACATCGTGGGCCGAAGGGCCTGTTCTGTGCTGTACTGTTCTATGTTCTATGTATTCTGGCATTAATAATCTCACTTCATATTATTAACCCCTGAAATGCCTCCCTTTGTAAACTTGATGTCATCCATAACTTTGCTGCCCATATCCTAACACTCGCCAAATTCTCTTTCAATCATCACCGCTGTACTCACAAATCGACATTGATTCGTGGCTAAGCAATGCCTTAAATTTGCATCTCTGAGCGCAAATTCTTCCATGGCTTCATCCCTCCCCAACCCCACTACCCTCTAACATATCTGTCTCCCCACCTGTAACCTCCTCAACCCCACTACCCTTCAACATATCTGTCTCCCCACCTGTAACCTCCTCAACCCCACTACCCTCCAACATATGTGCTCCTCCATTCTTGCTTCCTGGGCGCCCCTGATTTTGATTTCTCCACTATTGGCAGCCAAGCCTTCAGCTGTCTAGGCTCAAGGTCTGAAATTATCATACAATCATAGAATCCTACAGTGCAGAAGGAAGCCATTCAGCCCATTGAGTCTTCACTGACCACAATCCCACCCAGGCCCCATGCTCATAACCCCATGCATTTATCCTAGCCAGTCCCCCTGAGACTAAGGGGCAATTTAGCATGGCCAATCCACCTAACCCACACACACACATCTTTGGAGTTTGCGAGGAAACCGGAGCACACGGAGGAAACCCACGCAGATACGGGGAGAAATGTGCAAACTCGACACAGACAGTGACCCAAGCTGGGAATCGAACCCAGGCCCCTGGTGCTGTGAGGCAGCAGTGCTAACCACTGTGCCGTCCTAATTCCATCCCTAAATCTCTTCACCTTTGTACTTCTCTTTCATCCTTTAAGACTCTCCATAAAATCTCCCCCTGGCCAATTTCTGGCCATCTGCCCTAATACCTCCTTGGTTTTATGGGCAAATTAATGGCCCCAAAAAGGCCTCATCCTGCCACAACAGGGGGAAGTTCGTGCCATGTGGGAAGCCCAGCAGCTTTAGCTGCCCAGGCTGGTGTCGGGAAATATAGGTGGGGACCTCCTTTGCAGACCTTCTTGGTCGATTGGAGACACCTCCCACAAAGATCACCCCCCCAACCTCCCATAGCCTCTTAACCCTGGACCCCTGCCCCCTCCTCACTGAACTACCTCGCATTAAGTTGATCTTTCTCTACACCCCAGCTATGACCGTAACACTACATTCTCCACTCTCTCCTTTCCTGCTCTATGAACAGTATGCTTTGACTGTATAATGTGCAGAAGAAACAATACTTTTCACTGTATACTAATACATGTGACAATAATAAATCAAATCTGAGAAGCACCACCCCAGACTTACCTGGGCTCCCTTCTGTGGTGGGAGTTCCTGAAGTCCCATCATTTGCCAACATTCCCATTGGCACTACAGGAAATGCAGAGCTGTCAGCCACCCCATTGGCTGACCGCTCTCGAGGGCAGGATTTACTTCCAAGAAAGGGCTGTGTTTAAATCTGCCATCAACCTTAAGTTGTGGCGAATGCAGCAGTCGGAACTTGGGCAGGCTCTCCACTGACCTTTTAGGTGGGGGCCCCATAAAATCCAGTTTTATTTGATAACATACCTGTGAAGCGCCTTGCAATGTTTCACTGTGTTAAAGGCACAATGTAAATACAAGTGGCTGTTGGTGTTGATCATGTGTTTTCAGTTCACTGTTGCGTTACTTTAAATTGACTAGAATTCCACATATCACTATAAAAATATTTTGTCATAGCTTTAACTTGTCTTTGTCAACAGTATTATACTGGAGAAAAGGGCTGTTCGGTTTGTATATTCAATTCACAGCTCTTTGACTGGAACGGGATCCTTAATCTTGTGCTGAGTATCCAGGCTCCCTAAATACCTACTGTCTCAAAACAAAACGGAGAAATATGCAGATTGCATGTGGCAGGACAACCCTAAATATAGTCCTCACTAAAAGTTTGGTTTGACCTTAAAATAACAAGTTACTCGTGATCACTCCCCACAACCATTGCTGGGTGTGACCAAACACCTTCAATGGAAAGTATATGTTGAAGAGCCTTTTGCAGTAAAAACAATTCTGCAATCAAAGCCTGGCATCAACTCTGGGCATGAGCAGTAACATGAGCAACTGCACCTATTGCAACATGAATAGGAGTGAGTTATTAATATGGGCTTTGCTCAGATAAGATTGGTCTGATCCTGTATTTATTTAACTTGCAATTTGAACCAGTCAATAATCAAATGTTTTGTATACTTACAGTTCCATCTCGGTCTGGTGAGCCCCTGTATGGAAACAGAGAACAAAGAATGGTCACAAGAAAATCAGAAATAATCATGATCGATACACTGAACAACTATAAACCAAATTAGCATTCTTCTGTATTTATACTTCTGGGTACCACCAGCAGTAGACAGACTTCTGCCTTTAGGTATACTAAGTAATTAGCTAGATCTTTGGGCATTAACGTGTGTGGAAAAGCTGTAGTATTTAACATCCTCGCCTATGTATTGTGAACAGATTCTCTCATAATTATTTACATGAGGGCAAGCCAGCCATCTTTCAGCTGGCCATTGGGGGAACTAGGTGATACAATTGATTAGCAGTTTTTTCAATTTCTTAAGCTGAGGTTGGTTCCTGGCTCGAATGAAGTGACACAACTCGCTCTGTCGTTGCAAAATCCTCAGCTGAGTATTGGCACATCTCACCCAGATCTGACTGAAAGGAGTCAGGAACCAGACCCACTGGATTAAACTGAAAGCTTTATTTTCCTTTTTTAATTTCTTTTTTGCAGAATTTACTGGCTGTCAATCATGTGATTTTGCTGTGAGCGATTTTGTGAAACTTCAGTTAACAGGAACAAACCAAACCCGTCAAAAACACCCCTCTTGTGATGGTGCTCATTTCTCACTTTTTCGAGTAATCAGTAATTTAACAAGTGTAACTGATGAGAACTTCTTATCCATCTTTGACAGCGCAATACTTCCGTCTAATGGCTCCACATAATTGGAGAAAATGTTGAAGTGCTGACAGACTCAGGCTTCGCACACATTAAATACAGATCTGAATATCTTCCCAATTTAAAGAGATATAGTTTAGAAGGCAGCAGGATGTACTCTGTCTAATCTCGTACACTGTATTTGCACCTTCCTCATGTGAGCCCAGTTTGGTTGCTTTTTTTTGGACTTGACCCAAAGAGAGAGTGCATGATTAGTTATTCAATACAAGTTCTAGATTGAAGTGTCAGTGCACCTTGTGGGATTACAGCCCATCAGCTCCCCATCAGTATGATCTTACTTGCTGTTCAGGTCAGTTAACAGGATCCAATGGCCATGCACCAAACCGCACTTCTTCAGTGAGTTTCTTCTTTCCTCAATGAGGACTGATCTGCTTTATTGAATGATCAACTTGTAAAGGCTCTAGCCCCTGGTGAATCTTCAAACACAAAGTGCAGCTTAGCAAAGCAAATTCTTACCATTCCCCATTTGCAGCTGGGCTTTAGCTAATTTTCAGAGACACATTTTAGAATGGCACCAAGACTAAAGTAAAAGTTAACTGTGTCACTGGATTGCATTAGCCTTGTCCCCCTCCGAATGTCCATCACCTTCTCATTGAATTCAAACAGCTTGAAGAATGTTAATCCTAAAATTGGTACCTAACTTGGAGAAGTCAAAGAACATTAAAAAAAAATTGTTCTGCATTGGGAGCATTCTTCATACTGTTGGAGAAAAATGAACTGAACTTTACTGTGTGTGTGTGTGTGGTCTATGCTACTAGGAGTAATGTACTTAATGCCGAAATTGGGAGCAGAATTTTCAAGGGCCCTTGGAGGCGGGTGCAGTGCCCCAAACACAGGAGGGCAATTCCATTAGGTCAGATGCACAGCACCTTACTGCCTCTAAATTACACTGTAGGAGGTGGGATGATGGCAGAACTTAACTGTTAACTGACCGGCCCCGACAGGGAAACCCCTCGAGGGTTTAATCAAGAGCATGGTCCAAATTGAGTCATAGTTTGAGGATAAGCGGTAAACCTTTCAGGACTGAGCTGAGGAGAAATTTCTTAACCCAGAAGGTGGCGAATGTGTGGAATTCACGGCCGCAGAATGTAGTTGAGGCCAAAACGTTGTCTGATTTCAAGAAGAAATTAGATATAGCTCTTGGGGTTAAAGGGATCAAGGGATATGGGAGGAAGGGGGGAATCAGGATATTGAATTCAATGATCAGCCATGATCAAAATGGCCTACTCCTGCTTCTAGTTTCTATGCTTCTAAACGCTGTTTGGATTTTCCAGTTGGCATACTGAGTACCATTGAGCCATGAGATTGGGGGCTAAAATGGTGCCAGTCTCCCATTATAGAAGCTACCATGCAAATTCCTGCTATGCTGGGGGGCTTTCCATCTCCTGTTCAATGTTTCTAATCCTTTAGGATTTTCCTATTTATGTTGGATGACCAGGTATGGAAGCATCCTCTCACCTTCCTTTACACCACAGCAGCGGCCAATGAGGGTAGAACTGCCAATCCTTTAGTGCTCGACAGCCTCCTATTGGCCTTCCAGATTCAGGAGCCCACCTATTGCCCTAGTTAGGTAGGACTTCTGGAGGCAGTCTTGACTTGCCTCTCCCAAGTAGCCTTAAGGAGTCCTACAGCCAACATTTCTTGCTTTCAAACTCGATTTCATCCCAGCTGCAGAATTGGAACCCAAGAACAAACATTCTGCCCTTGGAAGTCCTAAACAGAAAGACGTTTCAGTCTTCAGAACCTCGGATTGATAAAAGTAAAATATTTGGCCAAAAACAAAATGCATCTAAAACTTTATAACCACAACTGGAGAAAGACAAATTTGTAATACTACCTTCTCTTTGCAGAAGGCTTTTGAGATACACTTCTGAAATGTAAAGGCCAGTAGGGCTGTACTGCAGTTTCCTATCCATTGAGCCTGCAGATCTCTGCTACTCACTGACATTTTAACTGAACACCAAAGTCCTGATGACCCTTTGAAATGCTGTAACAGGTGATAGGATTCAGGCATTCCCTACATACTAATTTCAATCATGTAACTGAGCACAGCTGCCAAATGGAAGCCAAATACTTCTCCATGTGGAGCAGAAGATAGTTTTATTGAACTACTCTATTTTTAATGGTGCCATTATTGTGTCTTCCCTTTGATGGAGGGCAAGAGTAGAAAAGGCAACAGCTTTGAGTACCAGCTCTGTGAAGCAGGACATACATGGAAGGATAATTTAGATCTGAAATGTTAAATCTGTTTCCCTCCACAGACACTGCAAGATCTGTAGAGATTATCCAGAATTTTCTGTTTTTATTCAATTCAATTTTATTGTCATTGTATAATGCACAAATACAAATACAACGAAAAGTGAGCCTGCAGGCTCCCAAAAAACAAAGAAAAAAAACTCAATTACACGGAATGAAGTGTCAGTCAGATTTTGTCTTTAAATCTGTGGAATAGGACAAGAACCCACAACACTCAAGAGATGAGGATTACCACTGAGAAGGGAATAATACAAGATGGAAATGGGAGATAAGAGTGCTGTCAAGTGGGCAGGAATCAGCTGTCATTAAAATCAGACTATTGCACTTGGAGAGGAATCCCAATCAGGAAAATGTCTGTAGTTTTGTTGCGAGACCTGGAGGATTTTAAAAACTAACTTTGCTGGGTATCTCCTGGCTGCTGTTGTTGGCTTGTTTTGAATGGCCAATCCTGCTCCCTGTCTCAGGCTGCAGATTAAAATGGCTGATCAGGCCCAGTTGACATAATCGCAGCCTGATTTTCATATTTGAAGAGTGCCCACTGGCTGAATGGCAAGTGCCCTTGCCACTTGAAGTTTAAATTGCAGTCATTGAGATGGCAAACAATAAATATAAAATAAATCTAACTGTTTAAAGTTGTTTCCATAATTATGAGATATTTTCAGAACCCATTTAACTTGCACTTATGCTTGGTACTGATTACCACCCTGTCTTCCTGATATGAAAGATGGCTTTGAAGGATAAAAACCTAAAATTGTGACATTTCCAGGCTCAACCCATGTTGGGGATCAGCAATTCCAACAGCAGCACCAATATCTCATGTGATTTCTCCTTGAAAATTGCACAAGATGTTTAAACAATGAGTAAGGGAAGGAACAACCTTGTTTGTGATGTCTGTCAAAGCTGAATAACTTCCAAACATCCACCATCTAGGCTAATAACCCTTGGATGAAATAATGGCAAGCTGCTAACACTTTCCAACTTTTGCATGAGTCACTTCTCATCCTGCTGGAGAGATAAAGAGGAATATCTATTGCACAGGGTTTATACATGCATGGCACCTGCATCACAGCACAAATACTTCAATTACTCCAGCTCTTCATAAGCCTCGGTGTGATAGATTAGTCAGCAGCTTCCAAATTTTAATGCACAAAGTAACCCAGTTCAGGTTCTCAGAGAACTCAGACCAGGGAGCGACAGGAGCCATAATCCATTCTGTGTGTTTTCTTGACATTAACCACTTCCACTCCATTGTGATTTACTCATCAGTAAAGTGATGGAAGAAGTCAAGAACAATGCTAACAAGTGGCACTTGCTTAGCAATAACCTGCTCACTGACGCTCAGTTTGGGTTCCACCAGAGCCACTCAGCTCCTGACCTCATTATAGCCTTGCTTCAAGCATGGACAAAACAGCTGAATTCCACAGATGAGGCGAGAGTGACTGTCCTTGATATCAAGGCCACATTTGACCGAGTGTGACATTAAGGAGCCCTAGTAAAATTGGATTCAAAGGGAAAACCATGCACTGGTTGGGGGTCATATCTGGCACAAAGGAAGATGTTTGTGGATGGCCATTTAAGTACTGTGGCTACAAGAGCAGGTCAGAGGCTAGGAATCCTGCAGCGAGCAGCTCACCTGACTCCCCAAAGCCTGTCCACAATTTACAAGGCATAAGTCAGGAGTGTGTTGGAATACTCTCCACTTGCCTAGATGGGTGCAGCTCCAACAACATTCAAGAAGTTCAACACCATCCAGGACAAAGTAGCTCGCTTGATTGGCATCACTTTGGCATTCACCCCCTCCACCACTGACACACAGTGGCAGCAGTGTGTACCAACTGCAAGATACACTGCAGGAAGTCACCAAAGCTCCATCAACAGCACCTTCCAAACTCAAAACCACAACCATCTATAAGGGCAAGGGCAGCAGACACGTGTGACATCACCATCTGAAAGTTTCCATCTAAGTTACTCACCATCCTGACTTGGAAATACATCACCATACATTCACT
Organism: Mustelus asterias; assembly: GCF_964213995.1. Lineage (NCBI taxonomy): Eukaryota > Metazoa > Chordata > Chondrichthyes > Carcharhiniformes > Triakidae > Mustelus > Mustelus asterias. The sequence continues at coordinate 86,250,813 of NC_135808.1, read as the reverse complement.
ATCATTGGGTTAAAATCCTAGAACTCCCTCCCTAACAGCACGATGGGTGTACCTACATCACATGGAGTGCGGTGGTTCATGAAGGTAGCTCACCACCATTGCAACAGCAATTAGAGATGGGCAATAAATGTTGGCCCACATCCCAGGAATAAAAAAAGAATTGGAATCTTTCGATTTGTTTACAGCCTCAAGATTTCCATCCAAACATTTATTATTCACCAAACTTTGCATATTGAAGAGATAGGGGTGGGATTTTATGGCCTCGCTCATCCTAAAACAGTAAAATCCCGCTCGAGGTCAACAGACTGATGCACCATCAATCAAGCAAAGACTAGTTTGTATGCAAGAACAAATAGGCTTTTATTAGCAAAAGACTTGGAGCACACCCATGTCGATGAACTGGTCCAGACTGAGACAGGGGGGGTGGGGAGCAGTCGCCTTTATACCTGGACCAGGGGGGGGGAAGGAGTCCCGGGCAGGGCCGGCAGGGACGTGTCCAGGCAAGTCACACACACAGGCAATAAGCTAACAGTGGTTTACCACACATGGTCCGTCCCTCACCCGCTCCAATTCCTGCGACAGGCGGGGCGATAAAATTCCAGTCATGATCAAAGAGTCATTTTAACAATTGGGTACAATCAACATTTTGTTATTTACTTCTATCTAGGATCAATCATTTTTATCAGCATACAACTTTGTTCCAACCTCATCTATAGCTTTGTGACCACTGAGAAGGCTGCGGTCGGTGCTTGTTAAAAAATATCAATCCTGCATCATGCCCTTTCAATATTTTTTTGTATATGGTCACAAAATGACTATTGTGACTATACTATCAAATGGGGATATTTCTGAATGATGTATTTTGTATTTACACCCCCTTGTGTAAGTTCACATTTCCGCATTGGTAATATATTGAGTTGCTGTCTAGGAGGATTCCCGACAAGACCAAAGATAGCAGTGTCAACTTCTATGGAACGCAAGATTGAGATCAATATAAAAACTCCCCGACAGTCCCTTCTGTGGTTTCAACCAGAAGGACTGACATTAGTAAAAGCAACTGACTGAACAGCTGATGCCACTTCTGTGCTTCCACTCTGAATACTCTAGAGGTTCCCCAATTCACTTCTTAAAAGCTTATTTTTTTACTTTCTTCACTGCATGATAAGTGAGAGTAATTCATTTCACGGAATTAATGAACAATAGTGTATTAACTTTATAAGAAGACAGACCATGTGCATTGGAATATTGCAGCTGGCTTATTAAAACTATGCATCACCTGGGACAATGTTAGTCATTATTTTTACCAATTAGTGATTGCAATAAAAATGATTTCATGCGACAGTTATGACCTGTGAATATATATATTTTTTAAATTGTGAATACAATCCATTTTCTAGCATATGTAGACCTCGAGGAGTTCAAATATTAATCATATCATGAAAGCCCTCTGTGAAAAGAGTTTAATCAATCTTAGTTCAGTTACTGGTGCACAGGTTATCAAACTGGGCTCTATGGATCCAAACGAGTTCAAGTAGCCAAAATGCATGTGGTGAGATTCCAGGTGTCAACCAAGTTTATCAGATTTATATCTGTGGCTGAGTATACCGCATCTCAAACATTCTATAGTCTATACTTTCTGTATTTGTTGATTTACATTATTTTTGTAGCATACTGTTTTGTAATTGTAGTATTGTTCTGCTTTGGGCGGCTGACACTGTCTTTTGCAATACAGACACCCTTACCCCACACAAGGATTTTGAAGAGTACCTTCCTAATGAGGATGAGTGCACGGCTAAAACCATTCCTAATTTTGTACTAATTGGCATGAACTGACAATCTCATTCAGAGAAGATGTATGATGTGAAAAATGTCAAACTGACGCAGGTGGGCATGCTGTTATGAGCCTGGAGATTGGAGCCAAAATTAATTCCTGAGTAGAATAGAGGGTGCTTTATTGTGCATTCATCTCCTCAAAACAAGAATAAATATCAATTGCCTTTAGTGGCATCAATTAACTTTAACGGCCACAAGATTCACATATTGCATAATAATTTGGTGTATTATAATTTGGTGTAAAATGTTAGAACATAATGAAATTAAATTGATTTAACACTACCCAGTCTTTGGATTGGCATGAAGTGGGTTGATCTGCTAAAATACACGATACACTGGTAACGGCAGATGGAGAACCTCATTAAATCTCACAGCAAAGCAGAAAGGTTTACCGCAACTGCATTTTGCTTCAGGATAAACTGCAAAGAGGATGCTGCCTTCATTTAAAAAGGAAAAAGAGATTTGCAGTCATATATCACCTTTCCTGACCTCAGGGAGCCCCAAAGTGCTTTCACTGTGAATCCTGACACCAAATGAAAGATTTATTTGTGCTGGTGCAAGCTGTGCGATGATGTCATCACAATGGTGTCAGGAGTTAGAGAAACTTCTAAATCCAAATTTTTAAAAAATTCATAACTCACAGTGTCTGATATCATTCTGTTGGTACCCTCTGAAATGTTTTAACGATGCGAGTTGGGGAGATCAGAAATACACTTGGGGAGATATCAGCAAGGGGCCTGTAGCAGGATTCACGACTGGCATCCAGCTGATCACAAGTCTCCCGGGCCATGTTTTCTGATGTAATCAGCCTTGCACTGGAAATCGGTGTGAGGCTGATTACCATATTTAAATTTCAAGTTCAATATGATTAGCGAGCCCAGGACTTCACTAGCGCCTCCCCCCTGTCCCCACCAGCAGAAGTTTCCACCAGCGGAGATTACTACTGATCCCCATCAATAGGGGCCAGGTGTGATCACCCCGCTGGTGAGGTCAGGGGCAGGGGGTGCCCCTTGGACAGTGCCAGCTTGGCATTGCCAACTTGGCACCCTGGCACTGCTAAGGGGGCAGGGCTTACTGGGGAGCCGATTGAAGGTGATGGAGGGATCCACTGCCCATTCTGCAATGGGATTGGTGGGAGAGAGAGGGAGAAGGTGTGCCGTGCTGCCCATGGGATGGGAGGGGGAGATCGAGGCTGGCCATGGGGGGGGTGGCCAGGGCTGACCATGGAGGGCTGGCAAGGTTGGGTAGGCTGATGATCAGGTCTGTTGGGTGGGGGGGGGGGGGGGGGCCGGGTAGGCCAGCAATCAGGTGGAGAGGGGTGTCGGGTAGGTCAGCCATAAGAGTGGGTGGGTTGGTTTTGGAAGCCAGAGATTGGGAGAAAGGGACCAGCAGGAGAAGGAGACCAGTGATTGGGAGAAGGAGCCAGCAATCAGGAGGCTGGTGATGGGGGGGTTGGGGGGGGGGGCAGTGGGCATGTGCAGATCTTCCCGCTGACAGTTCAGCGCATGCGCAGCGGCCTGTTGAGCACTCTGCTGCTGGCCTCTCCAGCAGGATGAGGCCCCGTCTCCTTCTTACCGGTGTGAATCCCCCCGAGGCATTCTATGGAGCACAGAGCGCCAGAGATTCACAAAACGAAGTACGCCCAAAAAAACGGGCGGAATAATCTCCCACTTTCCCACCTGTTGGGCACTAAGCCTTGTTAAATTTAACAAGGCACTCGGCCGGGATGTTGGGTTCATGTCGCACTGTCTGTGGCCCCCGCGGGGTTTCGCTGGCTGTCTTGTCTGGAGACGGTACACATCTTTTTGGCCTGTCTTGATGCTCTCTCCACTCACATTGTTTTGTTTCTTGGAGACTTGGTTGGTTGTGAGTGTTCGCATTCCGGCCATTGTTCATGTGGATTGAGTCTGTGTCTTTGTATGCTCTGTTTGTGAGCGGAGTTCCCGCTCGCCTGGGGAGGGGGCTTGCAGCTCCGAGGGCTTGTGTGGCTTTTGCTTCCAGGTGAACCTGTTGGACTTTGACCTGGTGTTGTTAAACTTCTTACTGTGTTTACCCCAGTCCAACCCCGGCATCTCCACATCATAATATTCCACCTCCAGCATCAAACTGACTCCCAAAAGTTGTATCAGTTATTAAGACTGCCTAAGACCTGTTAACACGTTCACAATAGCCATTCATATAGCTGTTCTTATTCAGGGTGTTGAATCATTGTGGCTGCTCACTAAAATAAGTCCTGTTCTACTTCCACATACTAATGAACTCGTACTCAGCAAGCATCTTAATTGAAAAAGGTGATACGAAAAGCCTAACACAGCTTTGTACTGTGGTTATTTTAGGTATTTAATAGTTGCACTCTCACTGTTGCAAGAAACTGGCTTGCCCACAGGAGGCAGAGAGTGGGTATAGATGGGTTTTTTTCTAAATGGAGGTCGGTCACCAGTGGTGTGCCCCAGGGATCTGTTCTGGGACCCTTGCTGTTTGTCATTTTCATAAATGACCTGGATGAGGAAGCGGAGGGATGGGTTGGTAAGTTTGCCGACGACACGAAGGTTGGTGGGGTTGTGGATAGTCTGGAGGGATGTCAGAAATTACAGGGGGACATAGATAGGATGCAAGACTGGGCGGAGAAGTGGCAGATGGACTTCAACCCAGATAAATGCATCGTGGTCCATTTTGGTAGGACAAATGGGATGAAGGAGTACAATATAAAGGGAAAGACTCTTAGTACGGTAGAGGATCAGAAGGACCTTGGGATCCGGGTCCATAGGACTCTGAAATCAGCCCCGCAGGTGGAGGAGGTGGTTAAGAAGGCGTATGGTGTGCTGGCCTTTATCAATCGAGGGATTGAGTTGAGGAGTCCGGGGATAATGATGCAGCTATAAAAGACTTGGAGTACTGTGCTCAGTTCTGGTCGCCTCACTATAGGAAGGATGTGGAAAAGATTGAAAGGGTGCAGAGGAGATTTACAAGGATGTTGCCTGGATTGAGTGGCATGCCTTATGAGGATAGGCTGAGGGAGCTCGGTCTTTCCTCCTTGGAGAGACGAAGGATGAGAGGAGACCTAATAGAGGTGTATAAGATGTTGAGAGGCATAGATCGGGTGGACTCTGAGGCTTTTTCCCAGGGTGGAAATGTCTGCTACGAGAGGACACAGGTTTAAGGTGCTGGGAGGTAGGTACAGGGGAGATGTTAGGGGTAAGTTTTTCACACAGAGGGTGGTGGGTGAGTGGAATCGGCTGCCGTCAGGGGTGGTGGAGGCGAACTCAATAGGGTCTTTTAAGAGACTCCTGGATGAGTACATGGAGCTTAATAGGATGGAGGGTTATAGGTAGGCCAAAAGGTAGGGATGTGTTCGGCACAACTTGTGGGCCGAAGGGCCTGTTTGTGCTGTAGTTTTTCTTTTTCTATGTTTCTAAGTTTTTGGGGAGAATCCTGGCCCTGGTATCAACTCAATCTGTAAACCAGTCTGATTATTAAAATACAATAACTGTACATTTCACACTCATCTATAGATTTAGCTTCAAGGTTATTTTTGAGTTCAGTATTTTTTTTATTTTGTTGGATTACGCACTTTCATCAATTATTATAGGCCAATTTAACAAATTGCCTCCCCAGTATATTCCTGTACAGAAGTATGGGCTATATTTATGAATATATAGAAATACGTGTATATAAAAGGTAAAGTCGGCATAGTTCCAGATCACCAAAGGTTGCTCTGCTCCTTGAGGAGGAGGCCAGACTGGTGGTGATTTAATCTGAGGGTCGCCACACCTCAGACAAGGCAGGAATTGAACCTGTGCTGTTGACATTGCTCTGTGTCACAAACCAGCTGTTCAGCCAACTGACCTAACCAACCCCCAAGATGCACGTGTAATGCTGAGATGAATTCAGGCTGAAAGAAACAATCCCAGGACTGATCTGGAGGAATGGGCCGTTGTTTGTGGACTCAAATCCTGAAGAATGTGAGGAAGTCTAAGTGATATAGTCGGACAAAATCTGGTCAGAATCTCACCAGAGTTCAACTCCATTTCCCAATCCATCATGCCCTCTCCCTCCACCTCCAAAACCAATAGATCTTCCATCGGATGAATAGCTGGGAAGAGGATAGAAATTGGCATTCCTTTATTGAGTCAGGTGTAAAGCGAAGGGACCTAAGGAACAATTCAAATCTGGAGTTTTCTAGGAACTTGCTGATACAAGAGCAAAGGCGCACTGATCTGGCTCTACTCCACTGAGGTTTAAAAAGCGAAACATTGTAACACCTTAATCTGTATTTTCAGTTATTGCTTTTTCTATATTAATTCTGTATTTTAATGAGCAGTTTTTGGTTTTGTATTTGACATTTACCCCCATTCTTGACTACTTCTGGTTTTAATGACATTTTGAATCCTCCTGAATTAAAAATTATCCATGCTAGATATTTTAGATTTTTAAATGAATTAGGGAATCAGTTCCCTAATCCAGCCAGCCAGGATATCGTTGGCTATGATGTCCCTGACTGTAACTATACCAGTGCCCATGCTAATATTACATTAAATTGGCCTCTGAGCTCACTCTGACAAGGGGAACAAAATAATTAATACAGAAGAATCATAACTAAAGAATCAGGGGCAGCACCGTTGGCACAGTGGTTGGCACTGCTGCCTCACAGTGCCAGTGACCCGGGTTCGATTCCTGGCTTGGATCATTGCAGAGCCTACACATTCTCTCCGTGTCTATGTGGGTTTCCCCCGGGTGTTCTGATTTCTTCCCACAGATTGAAAGATGTGCTGGTTAGGTGCATTGGCCATGCTAAATTCTCCACCGTGTCCCCCAACAGGCACCAGAGTATGACAACTAAAGGATTTTCACAATGTCTTCATTGCAGTGTTAATATAAACCTACTTGTGAGACGAATAAATGAACTTTAGCTTTGAAGACCACAATGGCCTATATCAAGTACTTTTGCAACCCTAAAGCTTAGCACTGAAACAAAAAGGTCTGCAGCTAATCAATCCAAGCAGCCATTGTCAAAGTTTTTTCAAGTTTGAGCATTAGTGACATTGCACTACCAAAACCAGCAAATGCAGGAAAAGCCTTTATCTTCAAAAGAATGTCAGCACCATCTTGGACTTCAGCGATTGTTAAAACTGAGCCTACACTAAACCATGAATCATAAATCCAATCTTTCAGTAGGATTGCAAATAGGTGGAAAAGTGCATTTGGAATTTAGAAGTTAAACAAAAGAAATGCAAGTAACAGGAACCTGAGCATTATGTGACATACTTCCACTCACATCTGGAGCTAATCTAATAACAGGGATGAAGTTAAAAATCCAATCAAAATAAAACTCTATGCTTATGTACCTGATTAATTTGTATTAACTTTACAGGATAAATACCGTTAGGTGCTGAATACCCATTTTATCATCATCTCAGGTGCAAGCAGGCAAATCCTAATCTTAACTAGCCTGTTCTGTTTTGTTATTCAATTGAGAAACGTGAATGGTTAAGGCCCATTCTAAGGGGCATAAAGTTAAAAATTTGTAAGAGAGAAGGTAAGGTACATCATCGCAGGTGTAGGCTTGGGTTTCAAAAGCCTGCATGTTGAGGAAGATAGATTATGGGAATAGCCTCTATTAAATATTGTTAATGTTTCATCTTTATTAAATGTGCACAAATAGTCTCAGAAGTACTCATCAGCAGACAATGAAACAGCAATACTTTGGTAGCTAATCATAGTACACATGGTTTGTATTTGTAATGATTTAACTCTGCAGCCACATATTACTCATTGATTGGGCCTAACCTTTGCAGTCATAGGGCGGATTTTACCTGTGGGCACTTGTGATAAAATGCAATAGTAGATCAGCCGTTAGGTTAGACATCCAGCCAGACCTTCCTTCCCATTGAAGTCAGGGAAGGCGGTCAAACTGCTACCACCTCTTGCTTGCCGCCACCACTGAAAGGTTAAAATCCGGCCTCAAGTCTGTTTTTGAACTGAAAAGCTATATTGAATAGCGATGTTCAGGAACATAGCCACGGTTAGATGGAGTAAAAAAAATCTCAACATCATGAGACAAAAATCATGAAAGATCCTATAACACCATGTAATAAAAACAGAATCTGATTCATTTAATTAACATTAAACAAATAATACTAATTATGAATGGCTGGACTTACAAACTGCGATTCCCAAGCACTGATTAACTTCCTAAATCCTACGCCATAAAAATTACAATTTAACTTCTTGGTCACAATAATATAATGGCCCTGAATTGGTTAAAAATTAGAAATAATTATTAAATACTTCTTAAATGGGCATCTTCTCTCTTAGACCGTAAGACACAGGAGCAGAATTAGGCCACTCGGCCCATCGAGTCTGCTCCACCATTCAATCATGGCTTATATTTTTCTCATCCCCAATCTCCTGCCTTTTCCCCATAAAACCTGATCCCCTTATTAATCAAGAACCTATCTATCTCTGTCTTAAAGACACTCAATGACCTGGCCTTCACAGCCTTCTGCGGCAAGAAGTTCTACAGATTCACCACGCTGGCTGAAGAAATTCCTCCTCATCTCTGTTTTAAAGGATCATCCCTTTAGCCTGAAGTTGTGCCTCTGGTTCTAGTACTGACTTTCATCTGGATTTGGTCCTTCTCCTAGGTTCTTAATGTGAAAAAGGGTGTTGATCCAGGAAAGATAACATTTGGTTCTTTTCTACTGGGAGTGCCAGTCACTGAATATTGCAATAATTACACTGTCATGGATAATGTATGGTAGGTTAAATTTCTCAGTTTCTTTGGCCAGTGATGAAGAGTTACAAAGGATGCTTAGGACTCATAAATAGGTTTGATATTCATCTTTTTGAGCAATGATCTATTATTTACTTTGTGCAAGTCTAAGATGCTTTAGTTTGAAATAAGAGCTTCATTTTAATATTATTAAATATACACACTGCTTCCACATTTTCTTGTCAAATGTATGCTGACTGACAAACTCATTTTGGACTGATAGGAAGTTTAAAAAGGACCATTTAACTTTTGCATTCCAGTATCCATGGAAGTGTACTATATCTTTGGCTTTGATGGTGATTTTTTTGGGAATAGGCATTCCAATAGTTTGTGCACTTGTGTTATTTGAAGGATAAAGAAAAGTACAAAAGAATGGATGACAGAAACCTGCCCTTACTCCCACAGCTATGTCTTTAGACCCAGACACGGAAATGCCTGAAAATGTTGGGGAAGCTTCTGCAGAATTGTACCATCTGTTCCACACTGAACTGCAAACAACCTCCATCTCAGGGAGGGTACTGCCAATGACAGTGAATATTATCACCGTCTTCCACTTCCTAACTTCAGGCTCATTCCAAGCTAGCACAAGGTACAACAGAAACATACGTCACTCTATAAATTCACATGGTGGCTAATGAATTATTCACATTCTCTCACATTTTCCATGGAAAACTCAGCAGCAGAATCAAGGGACAGTGGAACTATTTTCACATTATGGAATTCTTCAAAGTTCAGGATCTTGTTGAAGGCATCCATATGGATCTATGCAACCATTCAAAATGTCACAGCCTTCATGAACAGCAAGTGATGTGACTCCAAAAATATCAAGGTAGTCACTGAACATCAGGTCAATCTTATACCATTGAATTAAGCTTCACGGGCAGCAGTCAGGTAGCTTTAATTTAAAGGCATTTCTCAGTACAAAAATGTATTGATGGAGAAAAAAAACTGCAAGAATGATTCCCAAGAAACCTGTGCCACTCTCTTCACCTTGGCTCCTGAACCATACATCAACAGCAGCCAATTCAAAATGCAATGAGACCCATTCAGCAACAGGATCACTGCGCTCTAGCTATCTTGATCTCCCCAGTGGTGGGACAGAAACCCGATCTCTGTGGGGGATGGTCCTACATGGGGGCAGTCAGTAAAGAGGCATTCAGGCCCCCAATCACACCGAGGGGCCAAATGGCCTGCCCTAATTCTGATGTATTTAACTGCAGCATGTGGTGTTTAAGGAGAGCATCAAAATACTAGACAATCATATCTGTACTAAGCCTCTGCATCTTGAAGAACTTCTGCTCAGAGTTATAACTGAGGCGAAGTCTAAGGTGGAGACATTGTGGAGTAATAGGGAGAAGGAGAGTTACCTGAACACTTTGATCCAGGTGGCAGTCGCACCCCTTAGATTAGGAAATGTCACAGGTTTGATTAGTGGTCAGGGACATGATGATGTGTCTGTGAGCCAGTGATGTAAAGGAGAAGGAACTTCAATCTTTGCCCTTAACCAACAGGTACATGGGGCAGAATTTTATGATCCCTGCCAGCAAGTTTACAGGCAATGGGGAGCAAATGAAATTTTCAAAGTGGCCTTTCCACTGCCATTTCTGCCGCCCCCAGACCGTTCACTTTTTTTTTTGGGGGGGGGGGGGAGAGAGAGGGATGGGATGGGGGCTGGGCCTAAGGCAACCACCTGACATCATCTCGATTGATGCCCCCCAAGTAGCCAAATATTTGTTTTTATTCTTTGATGGGACATGGGCATCATTGGGAAGGCCAACATTTGTTGCCCATCCCCAATTGCCCTCAAGGTGATGGTGAGTCACGTACTTGAGTGGTTGCAGTCCATGGTGCAGGTACATTTATAGTGCTGTTAGAATCACAGAATTATTATGGTACAGAAGGAGGCAGCCAGGTGGACCCCACTGTCTGTGCAGCTCTCCAAGTCAATAATTTACCAAGTGCCACTCCCCTGTCTTCTCTTCATAGCCCTGCACATTCTGCTTTTCAGACAATGATCCAATGCCCTTTCGATTCCTCAATTCAACCTGCCACCGCCACACTCTCAGTGCATTCCAGATTTTAACCATTTGCTGGATTTTTGTTTCCTCATATCTCTATTGCTTCTTTGGATAATTAGCTTAAACCAATGTCCTCTGGTTCTTGACCCTTCCATCAGCGAGATCAGTTTTTCCCGATCTCCTCTGTCCAGGCCCCTCATGATTTTGAATACCTCTGGTCAAGCCGCCTCTCCGCCTTCTCTTCTCTAAGGAAAACAGGCTCAACTTCCGCAATCCATCTACATAACTGAAGCTCCTCATTCCTGGAATCATTCTTATGAATCTTGTCTGCACTCTCTCCAAAGCATCTTTCCTAAAGTGTAGCACCCAGAACTGGATGCAATATTCCAGCTGAGGCCAAGCCAGTGTTCTAAACAGGTTTGGCATAAATTCCTTGCTTTTTATTCTATGCCCCTGTTAATGAAGCCAATAATGCTGTATGCCAGTGCTTCCCAAACATTTTCCTGGTATTATCCTACTTTAACCCTATTTTAATGCCACTAATTTCATATGGCCCCAGAGTGAAAATTTTGAGGGCATGAGGGGTTGGGGGGAGGGGGGAGTGAGGGGGGGGGGGGGGGGGGGATGCTGGTGGAAGGAGAAAGGGCAAATGCTTCAGCTGTTATGAGGGGGAGGCTTCAGCCATTGCATGGAGGAAGGGGGGGGGGGCTTTAGTTAGTTAGCGGGGTTGGGGGTGCAGGGCAACAGGAGTTGTGTACTCACAAACATCTACCTACTCATAGGCATTTTTTGCAGCAGTAATCAGTCCTCAGAGTTCAACCAATAGGCTACACCCACCAACAAAAATAAACAAGGATTTAAAGGGACTACACAGCTGCTAGAAATCAGTCTGAGCTCCATGGCCTCCATTGCTGCCTCTAAACTTTCAACCACAACATCCCACCTCACAACCCCACTGGAATCATGCACCAGAGTTTGGAAAGTCTGACCGTATACTGTATTAACCACTCTCTCAAGCTATCTCATCACACACAATGATTTGTGGACATGCACAGCCAGGAACCTCTACTCCTGCATCCCTTTCAGAATTGGACCATTTCTTTTATGTCATCTCCCCACATTCTTCCACACAAAATGAATCACTTCACTGTTCTCTGCTTTGAATTTCATCGGACACTTGTCCATTCATTCCACCAACTTCATTACATCCCTTTGAAGTTCTACACTGTCTTCCTCACAGTTCACAATGCTTCCAAGTTTAGCGTCATCTGCAAATTTTAAAATGGTGCCTGGTATACCAAGTACTAAGGTTATTAACATATAACAGAAAAAATAATGGTTCCAACGCTGACACTTCTCTCTCCACAGATGCTGCCAGACCTGCTTAGCTTTTCCAGCACTTCTTGTTTCATTTAAGATTTCCAACATCCACAGTATTTTGCCTTTATTCCAACACTCACCCCTGGGAACTCCACGACAAACTCTCCCCAACTCCAGTCTGAAAAGCATCCGTTAACCATGACTGTTACCTGCCACTCAACTAATTTTGTGTCCACATTACTACAGCTCCTTGATTCCATGAGCTATAGCTTTTTCCACAGGTCTGCTGTGCTGTACATTATCAAATGCCTTTTGGAAGTCCATGTACACCATATCAACAGCATTACCCTCTTCAACTTTCACGGTTACATAGAACAAGGAACAGGCCCTTCAGCCCACCAAACCTGCGCCAATTCCGAACCCTTATTTATACCCACTACTTATTGCCCGTACGTGGTTTCTATCCCTCTGTTCGTTTCCCGTTCATGTGTCTATCAAGGTACACCTTGAACATTGCCAATGTGCCTGCTTTAACCACTTCCAATGGTAGTGTGTTCCAGGCACCCACCACCCTCAGTGTAAAAAACTTTCCCCGCATAATTCCCCAAAACTTTCCCTATCCCACCTTGAACCCGTGTCCTCTTGCAGTTGCCCTTTCTGCCCTGGGAAAAAGCCTCTGGCGATCTACTCTCTCTTTGCCTATCATCATTTTGTGGACTTTGTGTCAGGTCACCCCACAGCCTCCGTCTTTCCAGTGAAAACAATCCAGGTTTATCCAACCTCTCCTCATATCCAAAACCCTCTAGAGCAGGCAACCTGGGTAAACCTTCTTTACACTCTCTCTGAAGCAGTCATGTCCTTCCGGTAGTGTGGCAACCAGAGCTGCACACAATATTCCAAATGTGGCCTAATAAAAGTTTTATACAGCAAAAATTCCAGCAAGTTAGTTTTATACATGTTAAGTTCATGCTGGCTTTCCTTAATGAGCACACATTTACCAAGTACAATTAACTTGGTATGGAATTATCAATTCTAGAATCTTCCCCGCCATTGAAGATCAACAGACTAGCCTATAGTTGCTGGGCTTGTCTTTATAACTTTTTAAAACAATTCTTTAGTCCTCTCACATCACCTTCAAGTCTAATATGGCGGGTGCTTCTGCAATTTCCACTTTCACTTCCTTCAGTATCCTTGGATATATCTCATTTGGCCCTCAGGCCTTATCAACTTTAACTTTAGACAGCCTATCAAATAGCACCTCCATCAATTTTAGACACTTCAGCCTGCATTGGCACCAGCAGTGGTGCGATTAGACCCTTTAGTGGCAGCAAGGAGGGAATGTCATGGATCATTCTGTCATGGACTGAATTGGGGTGGAGACAGGACCCTGCCTCCATCTACCACTCCTCCTGCCTGATTACATGTCCCATCACCACTAAACTTGCAATGGGGGAGAGCAGAAGATTCTAGCCATCAACTCTGCTTCACTCTCCACACATGCTGCCAGACTGGCAGAGAATTTTGAGTATTTTCTGTTTTCATTTCAGAAGGCCGTTAGGAGTCAACTATATTGATGTGGATTTGGAGACACATGTAAGCCAATCTGGTGGCAGATTTCCTTCCTTAAAATATACCAGTGAACCAGATGAGCTTTTATGACAATATCTTACCATATCACGGTAGTACAGCCCTGTTCACACTGGGGAAAATTTAAAACATCTCCTTGTCTGTGAGACCTAAAAATAAAATCAACCAGGATCTTGGGTTCATGTCACACTATCTGTAACCCCCACGACTTGCCTGGATTTGCAAAATCTCACTAACTGCCCTGGCTTGAGACAATTCACACCTCTTTAACCCTCGCTCCACTCACATTGTCTGCACCTGTAAAGGCTTGATTACTTGTTCAGACTCACTTTTCAACCATTATCTTGTAATTGAGTTTGTGTCTATATATGACCTGTTTGTGAAACAAATCCTGCCCTCACCTGATGAAGGAGCAGCACACCGAAAGCTCATGCTACCAAATAAACCTGTTGGGCTTTAACCTGGTGTTGTGAGACTACTTACTGTATCTAAAAAAAAAACCTCTGGGAGCCAACACACCTCAGAAAGTTGCACGGCATGGAGCAGCAACCTATGAAATTGATCTTTCTAATCATCCAAACATCGCACAGCAATTAATTGATGACAGAACCATTCAGGTCATGGGAAAAACCTATTTTCTGCATCTTAATTAAATTGAATAACAAAGTGGGATAAATTGTCCCAACATTGCTGTAAAAAGCTAGTTACATACCCTGACCAGTGACAACCTTGAGGCAGACATGTGCAAATGTGATTCTCCTGTGACAACATAGATTTTAGTTCCAGTGAGCACATTAACAACAGCAACAATTTCTATTTTCCCGGCACTTACAATGTTAAAAAATTGAGAGGAACTGCCCACAAGTACCAAACTCATTCACAAAACCAAGGTGGAACTTTATGTTAGTAAAGCATCAAAATCTGCAACTAGGTTACATCTAGTCACGACAACATAAGGAAAGGTGACTGAAAGACATTGTTAAGTGTACAGATGTCTCCCTTTATGACATTTCATACTCATTAGACTGATTGGAACAATTGCCCACCGACAGATAGAGCCAACAGCAGCACTTGATTAGCACACAATACATCAAGTAAATCTTGCAGAAGAAAATTATTCAAACTCAACACTTACGTCGAATCAGTGTCTTTTTCTTTCTTCCGTATACCAAAAGCCTTTCTTGTACGCTTTTTCAATCCTGTTCAGATAAAAAATAAAGTTTCTTAGTCTGAGATTAAAAATCAATCAAATATCATAACCATTTGGAAGTAGAACTCCGTACCAACCGGCTCAAGAACAGTTTCTTCCCTGCTGCCATCAGACTTTTGAATGGACCTACCTTGTATTAAGTTGATCTTTCTCTGCACCCAAACTGTGACGGTAACACTACATTCTGCACTCTCTCCTTTCCTTCTCTAAGTACGGTATACTTTGTCTGTTTAGCACGCAAGAAACAATACTTTGCACTATATACTAATACATGCAACAATATGAATGTTTGAAAAATCAACAGGAATGTGCTTTTTCAATCAAAATAAAAGAGCAACATCTAGTGAAAACGCACTTCAGAAGCTTGAGGTCCGATTCATTGATCAGGCACGTTATAGGTTCAATTGCTGGATGCAAATTCTGAAGAGTCTGTTTAAAAATAGTGCAGCCATAAAAATATTTATATGATTACCCATGTGTGGAAATCAAAAAGAATTAACTGTTTCTCTCTACAATTGTTTCTCTCACGGAGGTACTATCATTTTTTGCAGCCAGAAGATAGTAGATAGCCACTCTCATCTACAATCGGTAGACTGTAGGGTGGCACAGTGGTTAGCACTGCTGTTTCACAACTCTAGGGACCTGGGTTCGAATCCCGGCTCGGGTCACTGTCTGAGCGGAGTTTGCACTTTCTCCTTGTGTCTGTGTGGGTTTCCTCCCACAGTCCAAAGATGTGTGGGCTAGGTTGATTGGCCATTCTAAATTGCCACTTAGTGTCCTGGGATGCATAGGATTAGTGGGTAAATATGTAGAGGGATATGGGGATAGGGCCTGGGTGGGATTGTGGTTGGTGCAGACTCGATGGGCCAAATGGCCTCTTTCTGCGCTGTAGGATTCTATGATTCTATCTTATCAATCTATTTGGCTGTGAGGCCATCACTGCCAAGTTCAGTAAGCCCTCACCTGATGTCCATGCGTGCTGACTGGAGAATGATAAAGAATAGAAAAACTCACAATTTAATGCACAAGGTTGTATTTAAAGAGGAGTAGAATTCAAAAGTAGAGAAGTTATGTTAAATCTGTATTGAACCTTGATTAGACCAGATGTAAGATTACTGTGTACAGTTCTGGTTGCCATTTTCCACAAAGGATGTAGAGCTACTGGAGATGGTGGAGAGAAGCTTTACAAGGATAATGGTAGAAATGCATGGCTAGCCACGTCAGGAAAAGATTGACAGGTTGCTCTCTTTTCTCTTGAAAAAAGATCAAGGGGTGTCTTTAAAATTATGAAAGATTTTGATTGTGTGGATACAGAGAGAATGCTTCCTCTTGTGGGGAAGAGAATAACTAGAGGCCATCAGTGTAACATAGTCACCAAGAAACCCAACAGGGAATTCAGAGAGTGACGAGATGTGGAACTTGCTATCACAGGGAATAATTGAAGTAATTGATATAGATACATTTAAGGGAAAGCAAAATGAGCAAATAATAGATGGTTACAATAGATGGCTTAGATGAGAAAAGATGGGAGGTGGCGTGAGTGGAGTATAAACGCCAGTGTGGGTTGGGCCGAATGGCATCCCATGTAATCCTATGTAAAAGAAGCCTGCTTTAAATAACCAAGATATGAACGTCCTAACTAACTAATTGGATTTTTGAGAAGGGTAATGAATTATTAAATACTTAATTGGGTTGACGGGTGAGGATAAACCATTAATTGCAGCAGAATGTGGCAAAGAGTATCACAGCACATTACATCCTCAATTGACTTGAGAAGGGATGGCATGGAGGCACAGCGGTTAGCACTGCTGCTTCACAGCACCTGGGACCTGGGTTCAATTCCAGCCTCGGATATGTGCGTGGAGTTTGCACATTCTCACCGTGTCTGTGTGGGTTTCCTCCGGGTGCCCCAGCTTCCTCCACAATCCAAAGATGTGAAGATTAGGTTGACTGGCTGTGCTAAATGGCCCTTTATTGTCAGGGGAACTAGCAGGGTAAATACATGGGGTGACAGGGATAGACCCTGGGTGGGATTGTGTCTGTTGCAGACTTCATGGGTCGAATGGCCTCCTTCTGCACTGTAGGGATTCTATGAATAACAGGGAGGAGATGCTAAACAGATACTAAAATATGGCAAAAATATCACCTTCTTAAAATGAAGTTAGACTTGCTGTACTGGTATGTAAGAAAAACATTTCTATTCTCATAGAATTATTAACAATGTCATATAACAGGGGCAATTCTCCAGCCCTGTGTACTTAGGTGCAAATCACATTATGATCAGAAAATCTCACAACAATATTCAAAGAGCAAACGATATTCCAAGGTGCTTCACAAAGGTATAATCTGCCAAAAGTAGACATGAAGATAAAAAGGAGACGTTAACAAGAGTTACCAAATGATTCAATTAAAGAGGCAACTTTTTGGAAAAGACCTTAAAGGAAACCAACGATCAGTAGAGGCAGAAGGCTTAAGGGGGGCTCAGACAGATGTAGACGAGCAGCAATGGGCCAAGGAGAGGTCACAAAAGGCCAGAGTTAGAGTAACAGGTTGTTGGAGGAAAGCGATGGGGCTGGAGGAAGTTACAAACTCGGGAGGATCAAGACCAAGTTTGACAAGGCTGTACAGCTGATCCTCATTTCACTGATTCCTCATCAGTCTGCCATGTGACTTCCTGTGGCCATCTTGGAAGGGAAAGGTCTTAACCAGAAACTGGAGGATATTCGGAGGGAAATACCACCCTTCCAGCACACAGCCCCTGGTGACACCACACACTATTCTTGAGATTAGTCGATAAACAGAGAAAATAGCCAGGATGATCTCTCCATCTTGTTCATATTACTACCATCTTTCCCACTTATTTCTCACATTCCAAACATATCTACATTCCCTGCTTGTTAGTCTCTTACTTTGTTAAAATCATGACTCATTAATTCTGTTTTACTCTAACTCAATTACAAAATGTCAAAGCTATTAATGCCCTACAACCACCCTCCTACAGTCAACTGTTATTAACACCAAAGATTAGTGTCAATAACTCTTTATTTTACCCTATCTTCTCTTGACCTTTGTCATGTGTTGCACTACACATCTCTATAACTCTTAACTTAGGGTCCTGAGTGAAAAAATCAATGACAGCACCAACAAGCTGCTTAATACAATGAAAGTATGCCTATCAGCTCCAAATATATTCATTCTGTGCTCTTCGGTTGTGAATGTACCAGATGTATCACCACTGTTTCAACTGAATTACATTCTTGATCCTGAAAACATGAATTATGAAACTTTGATTGTGGCCGGAATTCTCAGCTGTTCATACCTGGCCATTCGCGCCCCACTGCCTCTGCCAGTGAGGACGGAGAATTTGGCACTCAGCCAAATCTCTGTTCCCTGCAGTGGGAAGGGAGAATCCCAGCTGCGAGTGAGATCGGCGGATCCAGCTCAGGTAAAGCAAAGTTTTAAAGTTTATTTATTAGTTACAAATAGGCTTACATTAGCACTGCAATGAAATTACTGTGAAAATCCCCTAGTTGCCACACTCCGGCGCCAGTTCGGGTACACTGAGGGAGAATTTAGCATGGCCAATGCACCTAACCAGCTTGTCTTTCGGACTGTGGGAGGAACCCGGAGGAAACCCACGCAGGCACAGAGCGAACGTTCAGACTCCGCACAGACTGAGAATCATGAACAGACTGGGAATAGAGGGATACAAACGGATGGTCTAGTTAGGAACACATGATCGGTGCAGGCTTGGAGGGCCGAAGGGCCTGTTCCTGTGCTGTATTGTTCTTTGTTCTTTGACAGTGACCCAAGCTGGGAATCGGACCCGGGTCCCTGGCGCTGTGTGGCAGCAGTGCTAACCACTGTGCCACCGTGCCGCCCATGTGTCAGCAAGCTGCTTCAGGTTAAAGTTAGGAGAAGGAAATAAGAATTTATATTCAAAAATTTCTAACAGCATATAAACAAATTTAGTCAACCTGTTTGCTCCAATGGGCTCTTGGAGCTTAAAGAGTCATCTCTCCACCACTAGGTTTCTAATCTGCACTGCAGGATGAACTCAGCAAAGATCCCATTCTTTCATATTGCAGCTTGGAGCATAAGGACCATGTGTCCTGGCCTTACCAACAACCTTCTACGTGTCGATGGTGCACGCAAGACAGTTATAATTGACAAAGAGCTTACAGGGCTCAATGCGGACATTGTTGTGCTGCAAGAAACTAGGCTTGCTCAAAGTGGATCCCTTAAAGAGAAGCACTGATCTTACCTGCCATTCACATCAAGCTCCCGCTGCAGCAAAGTCAGAGAATTTGGCACCCAGCCAAGTCTCCATTCACTGCAGCAGGATGGGAAAATCCCATCGTGTGAATGGCCGTAACATTCCAGCTTACATGTTCTTTCAGCAGAGAAAAACTCAAGAGATAACGTGAGCATGGGACTTTCACAGGTCAGAAACACTGTACTCTTGATGATTGAACCCCCACAGAAGAGAGATTTCTTATACTTTGCTTGTTAACGCTGATGTGCATCTGTATTCTGACACTCACTTCCACCCCAGATGACTCAATTCTTTGAGGCAGTTTATCGCAGTTATCAGCAGAATTCCCAGCACTGAGGGACTGTATCTTCTAAGATTTCAATGCAAGGATGGATGCCAACTACACAGCTTGACCAACAGGCAGCATGGTGGTGCAATGGTTAGCACTGCTGCCTCACAGCGCCAGGGACCCAGGTTCAATTCCTGGCTTGGGTGTCTGTGTGAGTTTGCACATTCTCCCAGTGTCTGCGTGGGTTTCCTCTTGGTGCTCTGGCTTCCACCCACTGTCCAAAGATGTGCAGGTTAGGTGGATTGAATTTCCACTTAGTGTCGGGGGGGACTAGGTAGGGTAAATGCATGGGGTTACGGGGATAGGGTCTGGGTGGGATTGTGGTCGGTGCAGGCTCAATGTGCCAAATGGCCTCCTTCTGCACTGTAGGATTCTATGAATGTGCACAGGACATCAGGAAATTGGCAAGATCAACAAAAATGGACAGAGATGGCTGGAGCTATGTTGCTACCAGGAACACAGCTACTTCTAAACGAAGCCAGGCCATTAAGTGTCCTGGAGACATTGGAGGTCATGCCGCTGGCACCAGCTAAATCTCACCATCACCTCAAAACCTCCTTCATCAATTGTAGCTGTCACAATACTGACCATAGAATCCCTACAGTGCAGAAGAGGCCATTCGGCCCATCAAGTCTGCACCAACTTTCTGACAGAAGATCTTACCTTGCCCCATTCCAATAACCCCACACATTTACCATGGCTAATCCATCTAACCTAGATATCTGTGGACACTAAGGGACAATTTAGCATGGCCAATCCACCTAACCTGCACATCTTTGGACTGTGGCAGGAAACCGGAGCACCCAGAGGAAACCCACGCAGACACGGGGCAAATGTACAAATTCCCCACAGACAGACACTCAAGGAGAGAATCGAACTCGTGTCCCTGTTGCTGTGAGGCCGCAGTGCTAACCACAGTACGACTGTATGGGAGGAGCTTTGTTGAGTTATTACAGTGCATTTAGGAGCTGACACACACTGCTGCCAATGTGCTTCACCAATGGAGAGAGTGAATGTTGAAAATGGTGGATCTGGTGTCAGTCAATTTTCGAACAAAAGAACAGTACAGCACAAGAACAGACCCTTCGGCCCACCAGGTCTGTGCCGACACAGACTTCGAACAAGCAATCTGGCAATTTCAAACGTGTGGGTTGATAGAGGTGGTGCGAAGGTAAAGCTTGGTATGGTGAGCATACATGTGAAAACTAACAATGTGCTTTCAGATGATGTTACTGAGGAGCCACATGTAGATGCAAAAAAGGAAGGAGGGTTTGGATAAGCCCTGGGGGAGGGAGGTGGGTTATCAGAGATAACTGTGTGGGAATGGGGAAGAGAGAAACAATTGAATCAGGAATTAAGACCATTATAGAACATAGAACATAGAAAGCCACAGCACAAACAGGCCCTTCGGCCCACAGGTTGCGCCGATCACATCCCCACCTCTAGGCCTATCTATAGCCCTCAATCCCATTAAATCCCATGTACTCATCCAGAAGTCTCTTAAAAGACCCCAACGAGTTTGCCTCCACCACCACCGACGTCAGCCGATTCCACTCACCCACCACCCTCTGAGTGAAAAACTTACCCCTGACATCTCCTCTGTACCTACCCCCCAGCACCTTAAACCTGTGTCCTCTCCTAGCAACCATTTCAGCCCTTGGAAATAGCCTCTGAGAGTCTACCCTATCCAGACCTCTCAACATCTTGTAAACCTCTATCAGGTCACCTCTCATCCTTCGTCTCTCCAGGGAGAAGAGACCAAGCTCCCTCAACCTATCCTCATAAGGCATGCCCCCCAATCCAGGCAACATCCTTGTAAATCTCCTCTGCACCCTTTCAATGGCTTCAACATCTTTCCTGTAATGAGGTGACCAGAACTGCGCGCAGTACTCCAAGTGGGGTCTAACCAGGGTCCTATAAAGCTGCAGCATTATCTCCCGACTCCTAAACTCAATCCCTCGATTAATGAAGGCCAGTACGCCTTCTTGACCGCATCCTCCACCTGTGAGGCCGATTTAAGAGTCCTATGGACCCGGACCCCAAGGTCCTTCTGATCCTCTACATTGCTAAGAATGGTACCCTTCATATTATATTGCTGCTTCATCCCATTGGATCTGCCAAAATGGATCACCACACACTTATCCGGGTTGAAGTCCATCTGCCACTTCTCCGCCCAGTCTTGCATTCTATCTATGTCTCGCTGCAACTTCTGACATCCCTCCAAACTATCCACAACACCACCTACCTTGGTGTCGTCAGCAAACTTACCAACCCATCCCTCCACTTCCTCATCCAGGTCATTTATGAAAATGACAAACAGCAAGGGTCCCAGAACAGATCCCTGGGGCACTCCACTGGTCACTGACCGCCATGCAGAGAAAGACCCCTCCACAGCCACTCTCTGCCTTCTGCAGGCAAGCCAGTTCTGGATCCACAAGGCAACAGCCCCTTGGATCCCATGCCCTCTCACTTTCTCAAGAAGTCTTGCATGGGGGACCTTATCGAACGCCTTGCTGAAGTCCATATAGACCACATCCACCGCTCTTCCTTCGTCAATGTGTTTGGTCACATTTTCAAAGAACTCAACCAGGCTCGTAAGGCACGACCTGCCCTTGACAAAGCCGTGCTGACTACTTTTGATCATACTAAACTTCTCTAGATGATCATAAATCCTGTCTCTCAGGATCCTCTCCATCAACTTACCAACCACTGAGGTTAGACTCACCGGTCGGTAATTTCCCGGGCTGTCCCTGTTCCCTTTCTTGAATATAGGGACCACATCTGCAATCCTCCAATCCTCCGGAACCTCTCCCGTCTCCATCGACGATGCAAAGATCATCGCCAAAGGCTCCGCAATCTCCTCCCTCGCCTCCCACAGTAACCTGGGGTACATCCCATCCGGTCCCGGCGACTTACCAACCTTGATGCCATTCAATAGTTCCAACACATCCTCTTTCTTTATGTCCACATGCTCGATCCTTTCTGTCCACCGCAAACCAGCAGTACAACCACCCAGATCCCTTTCCACCGTGAATACCGAGGTAAAGTATTCATTAAGCAGCTCCGCCATTTCTAACGGTTCCGCACAAACTTTTCCCCCTTCACCTTTTAAGGGTCCTATGCCTTCACATCTCATCCTTTTACTCTTGACATATTTGTAGAAAGCCTTGGGGTTCTCCTTAATCTTACCCGCCAAGGCCTTCTCATGACCCCTTCTCGCTCTCCTAATTTCCTTCTTAAGCTCCTTCCTACATCCCGTATACTCCTCTAAATCCTTAACACCTCCTAGCTCTCTGAACCTTCTGTACGCCTCTCTTTTCTTATTCACCAGGTTCATCACAACCTTCGTGCACCACGGTTCCCGTACCCTACCAACACCCCCCTGTCTCATCGGAACGTTGTCATGCAGAGCTCCAGACAAACATTCCTTGAAAATCCTCCACTTTCCTTCGGTACTTTTCCCCAAGAATGCCTCCTTCCAATTTACCCGTCTAATTTCCTCCCTGATGACACTGTATTTCCCTTTACTCCAGAGAAACACTTTCCTAGCCTGCCTGATCCTATCTCTTTCCAATGCTATCATGAAGGAGATAGAATTATGATCGCTATCCCCAAGATGCTCACCCACCGAGAGATCCTCCACCTGTCCAGGTTCATTAGCCAGCACCAGATCAAGTACAGCCTCTCCTCTAGTAGGCTTATCCACATACTGTGTCAGGAAACTCTCCTGGACACACCTAACAAACTCCTCTCCATCCAAACCCCTAGCCCTAGGGATATTCCAATCTATGTTTGGGAAATTAAAATCTCCCATCACGACAACTCTGTTATTCCTACATCTCTCCAGGATCTGTTTCCCCATCTGCTCCTCAACATCTCTGTTACTATTGGGCGGCCTATAGAAAACACCCAGCAACGTTACCGACCCCTTCCTGTTCCTAACCTCCACCCACAGAGACTCCGTCGTCAATCCCTATGTCTCCGTCGTCTATCCCTATTATCCAGGAATACCATAAAGAAAAAGATGAGCAGATAAATTGAGGGCATAAATTATCCTACTTTCTCTCTAATTATCATGATCTTCCCACAGTACAAATCACTTGATAGGTCTGACAGTCCTGACACATACAATTCACTCTCATTGTTATAATGCAATGCCTCCTTAACCCTTGGAAAACTACACTGTAAAACTAAAGGATGGGTTGACCCAATGTTGTCTCAACTAGTTTTTTAAAACCCCAATCGGACTTTTCATATCAATTTCAAACCATTGGAACCTGATAAAAAATATTATGAAGATGCAATCTACAGTTAAAGAGATAATGATCTGTATTCTTGGGGTAAGCTTTGCAAATTAAGGTTTTCCAAAATCTGTTTCCTCAGTCTTTTTACCATAGGCCAGTAAATGGAGAACATTTTAATTTTTGTTGAGATTTTTATGATGTTTGGCACCTCCTTGATTATTCCCACCAGTTTCAGGCATAGCATTGTCAATTCTGGTTGGACAGATTCCTGGAGGTTTGATCACATGACAAATAGTCACATGACACTTACCTGCAGTTTGCAGTCATTACTACGTTTACTGTATAAAGTTAGGCTGCACAGCTAAACAATTTCATTTAACTGCTTAAGTATAAATTTTTGCCAAGAGCTTGGAAACTACATTAACATATTCAATGAAGCATTACATTTCTGACAATGTCTCAACATGGTAATTGAAAAATATACCTGATTTATTGTAGAACAGATATTTCTTTCACTAACATTTCCAGATTTCAAATTGGACCCTGGATTATTTATATCTTTTTCAAACAGTTGTGCAGAAGGAGTTTTCTCTTCTAAAATAACACAACTTTTCAAAATCAATTAAAGAGTGGACCTCCTCGATAAATGGACGACAGCGAGTTGGAAAGCTGAAAACCTCAAAACAGAAAATGCTGAAAAACTCAACAGGGCGAATTTTACTGTCCCGCCCGCCACGGGAATCGGAGCGGGAAAGGAGCGGACTATGGAAAGGTGTGTTGACTTCTGGTGGGATTTTCCAGTTTAGGGGCGAGCAAGGCCGGAAAATCCCACCCAACATGTAGAGAGAGAGAAATAAACTTTCCATGTTGATGGCATTCCATCAGACCTGGAAAGAGTTACAAAATTAATAGGTTTTGAGCAATGGTGAGTGAGACAAGGATAAAAGGAAAATCCGTAGTAGGGTGAAAGACAGGAGAGTTGGTCTTCCAGGGCTAATAGGAATGGGGATGTGGTAAGAAAAGATGTGACTAGAACAGGTGTGCTACTGTCTGAAAGCCAAAGGAAGAGAAAAACCAAAACATGCAAAGAAAATCAAACAAAATAGTGCGACAGAGTTTATGGCCTGAAATTGTTGAACTCAAAAGTTAAGTTGGGAAGGCTGTAAAATGCCGAATGGGAAGAGGAGTTTCTATTCCTCAAGCTCATGTAGAGTCTCACTGGAAGGGTGCAGCAAGCCAAGGACAGAGCTGTCAGTGTGAGGAAACGATGGACAATTGAAATGACAGGTCACCGGATGTTCGGGATCATATTTGCAGACTGAACAGAGGCATTTTGTAAAGTGATCACCCTGAGAGAAGATCACAGTTGGGCAGCTGCATACATGTCCAAATGCAGCAAGACCTTGACAACATCCAAGCTTGGGCTGACAAGTGGCAAGTAACATTCACACCACACAAGTGCCAGGCAATGACTAATTACAACATGAGTGGATCTAACCATCACCCCTTGATAGTCAATGGCATTATCATCACTGAATCCCCCACTATCAACATCCTGGGGGTTACCATTTACCAGAAACAACTGAACTGGGCTAGCCATATAAATAATATGGCTACAAGAGCAGGTCAAAGGCTAGGAATCCTATGGCAAGTAACTCACCTCCTGACCCCTCCTGACCCAGCCCTCCCCTCCCCCGCCAAGGCTGTCCACCATCGACAAGGCACAAGTCAGGAGTGTAGTGGAATAGTCTCCATTAGCCTGGATGAGTGTGACTCCAACACTCAAGAAGCTTGACACCAACCAGGACAAAGCAGCCCACTTGATTGCTACGTCTTCCACAAACAATCAATCCTTCCACCACTGACAAACAGTGGTAGGTGTCTGTACTATCTACAAGGTGCACTGCAAGCACTCACCAAGGATCCTTAAGCAGCACCTTCCAAACCCACGAACACTACCATCTAGAAGGACAAGAGCAACAGATACCTGGGAACACCACCACCTGGAGATTTCCTTCCAAGTCACTCACTATTATGACTTGCAAATATATCGCCATTCCTTCACTGACACTGGGTCAAAATCCTGGAATTCCCTCCCTAACACCACTGTGGGTGTACCTACACCTCAGGGACTAAAGTGGTTCAAGAAGACAGCTCACCATCACCTTCTGAAGGGTAACTGGGGATGGGCAATAAGTGCTGGCCTAGCCAGTGATTGCTACATCCTGTAAATGACTTTTTAAATTGTGAGCTGCGAAAACAGTAGACTAACAGTACACATAATTTGTTGCTTCCTCTGGAAGGAGTGTTTGGGGCGTTGGATAATGAAGAGAAAGTTAAAAGGGCAGTTGTTATATCTCCTGTGTATGCATGGATAGGTGCCATAGGAAGAGGACAGGGTGCTAGGGATGATTGGAGGACTGAACGAGGGCATGACGGAGGGAATAGGCCCTTTAGAACTTCCTCACACCCTGTAAGGACTCCATTCCATTCTACTAGTTGGGCGGTGTGCGGTACTGTACTTAGTCCCAGGTTAACCATTAGTGTACTGGAGCCTTCTGCTACAGTTGGAGGTGGTAGGGGACTGATGGGAAGCCCAGCAGGTTAACCCTTCAGGCCTTGGGTGGGAAAGTGTCCAAGGCCTGATCCACCCATCATCACCGCCTCATTCTCCAGAAAAATCAGGCTTTTCCAACTCAATCCCCAACTTCGCCCCCATGCTTCCCCTACAGAGCTTCAGTGGAGGGTCCATGCATAGGTCCTTGGATTCATAACACTTTTAAACTATCGACTGTTATCCCCGCAAAAGCCACTGCTCCCACTGGCTCTGTTGGGACTACTAAACTGGTGGCTAATTGGATTGGTTGGCTGCCCTCTGAAGTGGGACTCCCTCCACAGAGTAAAGTAAAGTAAAAGTAAAGCTTATTTATTAGTCACAAGTAAGGCTTACATTAACACTGCAATGAAGTTATTGTGAAATTCCCCTAGTCAACACAGTCCAGCACCTGTTCAGGTCAATGCACCTAACTAGCACGTCTTTCAGAATGTGGGAGGAAACCGGAGCACCCGGAGGAAACCCACGCAGAGAAGGTGCAAACTCCACACAGACAGTGACCCGAGCTGGGAATCAAACCCGGATCCCTGGTGCTGTGAAGCAGCAGTGCTAACCACTGTGCGACCGTGCCGCTCCATTAAATGCTGTGGGGCTGCTACATCACAACATTTTTGGTGATGTCTGGATGAAAAATCTGGCCTAAAGTCTTTTAAAAGGTAATTAACTTATTAATACCCTAATGCAAAAATAAACTAGCTTAATTTTCGGAAAATCTTTGAAGGGTCACAAATTGGCGCAATTAGCAGAAAATCACCACATCAATCTGGGGCATGGAGCCAGTTTTGTTAGTGGGGCCAGCTTTTAATGTGTAGGCCCAGATCTTTGGATCCCCTAGACATACCCCGGAAGATGCATTGAGGGGATCCCTTGGAAGTCTCCAGACCAAGACTGAATGGGAATTGCTCAGGAAGTTTCAACTTCCAATTGGTAACTACCCTGTCTCTTGAGCTCTCCAAATCTCTAATTTAAAGTCAGAGACTTTGGATGGTTCCAACCTTCTTCACGTGAAAAGCTCGAAGACTTGAAATCAGTTCTAACTCCATCATATTCTAATATGATGTGGCGATGCCGGCGTTGGACTGAGGTGGGCACGGGAAGAAGTCTCACAACACCAGGTTAAAGACCAACAGGTTTATTTGGAATCACGAGCTTTCGGAACGCTGCTCACCTGATGAAGGAGCAGCGCTCCGAAAGCTCGTGATTCCAAATAAACCTGTTGGACTTTAACCGGGTGTTGTGAGGCTTCTTTTTGGGTAACTGTGCAACTTGTTGGCCATTGTTTTTTTTCAAATGAATTATTTCGCCACGACCAGTTGAAACATTTTAAAATCTTTATTCTCTGAATTAAGGGAGCATAACGTTTGTACGGTAGTGCCTTCATCTTTTAAAATACTTTCTGTCTATTGTATGAAGATTAGAATTAATTCCATTTGATGGAAGATGCTCAGCAGGAGGAGTTATTACTTTTAATGCTGCTGAAATTGCTTCGTCTTCCCTCAGAACAATGATTCTCTTTACCTCGGGGGCATGGATCATGACTGTGCCTGCCCTATTTCCACTTGGATGCTTTCTCCTCTTCTCCTGGATAATTATAGTGTCCCCTACCCCCCCACCCCCACCCCCCCGCCCCATATCCTCAGCTTCCACCCCACCAGTTCACATTCAACAAATCACCCTCTCCAGCATTATGCCACAATTCATATAATCTCCTCTTCTTCCATTTCAGCATTCTGAAGCGACTGTTCCCTTTACACATAACTGCACAGAACTTTCCAGTGTGCTACTGAATGAAGTATTGTTCCGTGCCATTATTCTCAGCATCACTGGAATGTCCAGAGAAAACATGGACACAAGAGAAAATAAAATCTTATTATCTATTTGTGCAATAGACAAACCTTTGTGACCAAGTCACAACAGTTATTTTGCAGTCACGGAACTCAGAATAGAGAAAGCTCTTTCATCCACCATGGATTAGTTTTAAAAACATTAACACAGGGAAGGTCCAGATGGTATGGTGACCTTTCAGTCTGGAACCTTGCTTTGAACGTAGTTCAGATTAATGGAATCAAAATTTCTCCCTCGTGGCTGTAGGAGCCTGAAGTTAATTGATCAGAGATGCATAGAGAACACAAAGTGATCATCAATTGATGCCCAATTTCAATCCCTCCCAGAAAATTCTAGAGGGAATGGTAAAGGGTAATATCATAGGCGGCACGGTGGCACAGTGGTTAGCACTGCTGCCTCACAGCGCTAAGGCCCTGGGTTCAGTTCCAGCCTTGAGTGACTGTCCGTGTGGAGTTTGCACGTTCTCCTCGTGTCTGCGTGGGTTTCCTCCGGGGGCTCTGGTTTCCTCCCATAGTCTGAAAGATGTGCAGGTTAGGTGGATCGGCTATGCTAAATTGTCCCTTAGTGTCCCAAGATATAGGTTAGGGGATTAGCGGGGTAAATAAGTGGGGTCACTGTAGGAGTTCTATGATTCAATAATTCACTGCAATAAGTTGTCCACTTTTTGAAATCAAAGGGTAGCAAAACTTGTTGGGTAGAATCGAAGAAACTTTGCTGTGTTTCTACCTGTGCTGCACCTGATGAGGGTGGTCCATAAAGCCGACACTGATGTCCAAACTGCAAATGGGTTTCATTCCACAACACTAACATTCCTTTCTTGATGAGTCCAAAAAAACTAAAGAAAAAACTATTAGCTCTGCTGTGATGTTGTAAATGATAGGATAGAGAATATAGTGGGGAGGGGGGGAGGGGGATTTTCCACCCCTGTTTTTGGGGAATGGGAATTCAGGAGGGGCAGAAAATCAAGCAGGAATCCCAAAACAGCTTTTACACAAGTGGGATTTCCCCACTTGATTGTCCTCGCCCAGGGATCCAGACTTTAAGTGTCAGGATCTCCATTTGCATATATGTTTTATGCAGATCAGATGGTGCTCCCACATTGGACCGTTCATTCACACCAATTCAATTGCAACAGGTCCCCTTTGAGGTGCACCTGGCAAACAGAGCTGCTGGGAGCACACAGGCAAGTATAACCCCCCGGGTGGGTGAGAGCCTTTCCCAGACAATGCCAAGGGAAAAGGGAGTGGAGGTGCTGAGGGTTCTGCATCTGTTGGGAGGGATGGGGAGCTTCCTTTACTCTATTCTCATCTCTTTTACATTGGAGGTCCTTCAAAATGGTACTCTGATGTTTCAGGAGCCGAAGTTGCAGGCGGCCAATGTGACATCGTGGGACCTGCCTTCTTGATTATTTTCTGACTTCTGTCAAATGGCCGGTAGTGCAGCTGATGGGTTACACCCCAGTTCTCCTGCCAGAGTTGCCAATTAGTCAAAAGAATTCCTCTCAAAGTCTCTGGGCAGGATTTTACGGCCTCGCACGAGTGACACCGGAAATTCCTGCCCAAGGTCAGTGGACATTTCCGTTGTCCGCCCCTCACCCGTGGCGGGGTGAGGCAGTAGAATTCTGGCATCTATCTTGACTGTCTCTGTTCCTCTGTGTTTTTTGCTCTTTGGATGCTGCTTCAAAACTTGAGCCTGTATCCCAAGCTGATATTTTAACGCATTGTTGGAGAGGCCACCTTTCAGATGACATTGATTTCACCAACCAGTTTCCAAATCTAGATCTTTTGGATGGAAAGATTATGCAGGACACAACATCTATAACAATTTGGGATGCAGTGGGAGTGAACTACAGAATGTTTCCTAACTTCTAAGACCCTGACAATCCTTGTAATGACCATTCAGTGCTTCATTACTTTGCTCCACTGTTGTTGTCTAGGTAATTCTTACTGGGATCAACTCATGGAAATGTGGTTATACCGTACCCAATAGTAGATTTATTTTCTTTGAAGAATTCAATGACCATCCAGTTTCAAAAGGATTAATATATCACGGCAATCCACAGCATATTCTGCATTCACATGCAGATTTTTGTGCAAGGTCATTACAAAGTCTGTACATGCAAGGAATGAAAACCCGTTCTCTTAAGGGGTTTGACGACTGGAGCAAATTAATGCAGGCATTATTTATTGCATCTCAAATCCTTGGAAAAACAGAAATCCCAAAAAGCATGATGGCTTTATCTTCCTGCTTTCTTACTTTGACATCAAAATTGATAAAGTATCCAGCTCTACTGAAAAGTATATTCGTGATCTGATAAGGGCATGCCCACACGATACCTTGGTTATAATACCAAACCATTAACACTGAAGGATAACAATGTATTTCCAAATATTAAACATGTGTCATTTGGAACAGAACTTGGAGAAAATGCTATTATCAAAACATTAACATTCTAATTCTTCTCACTGGCAGAGATCACAGGAGAGAGCTCTACTGTCAAAGTAATCTTGTTCAATTGCTACAATTTTATAGCTCTTAAATACCGAAGCCACTGTGCACTGCTATGGGAGGAGGTTGTGTTCTTAATTCTGTTCTCAAGACTGTTGTTTCCCATCCCAGGGCAATCTATGCTGTAAAAAAAGTAAAGTATAGGTGTAGCTTAAGTGGTCAAAAGGCAACATTATGTGTACCATTGTTTTAAGAACTGGCTACTTTCTCTTTTATTTTTAAAGTATTTAGTTTAAGTTTCCCCATGTTTTGTGCTTGGTAACCTGAAAGCATAGGACATTTGCAAAGTCAAAACTTCCAACCCTACTAGCACTGTTTTGTGAAAACCTCACATACTATACTATAGAACAAAAGAAAACAAAATAATCACCTCAGCATTAACTATTCCACCCAAATGGCGTAAGCAATCTTCCCATAATAGTGTTGAGAAATACATATGGTGCTCTTAACTGTGACCCACCCATTATTTTGTGCAAATATACCAATGCCTCTTTGCACTTATAATAACTTCTGAAGTTCCATATATACTATCTGCTGCATTCATTTACATATAAATATACATTCAATGGAAGGAATGAGAGACTGCGGCATATGACAAATTCCACAGTTCTGAGGTTCTGGGAAGTGGAGTTAAGGAGGAGATAAAATTATGATCGACATAGAGGATCCAGAGAACAAGGCAGCATATTTGCTACATGGAACAATTAAGTACCGAGAAACACTAATTCTACTGGAGTCAAAGTAGGGAGATATAAAAAAGGCGACCAGGAAGAGTCCGAGGCAAGAGAGTTAAACTTCCTATGTGACATTCAAGCTAAAACTGCAGTACAGGGTCCCTTTCTCTGAAGTGAATGAGTAAAAATCCCTCTTATCCTCATGGTTTTAGGCCAATAACTTTGGGTGGAATAGTTAATGCTGAGGTGATTATTTTGTTTTTTTTTGTTCTATAGTATAGTATGTGAGGTTTTCACAAAACAGTGCTAGTACGTTGGAAGTTTTGACTTTGCAAATGTCCTATGCTTTCAGGTTACCAAACACAAAACATGGGGAAACTTAAACTAAATACTTTAAAAATAAAAGAGAAAGTAACCAGTTCTTAAAACATTGGTACACATAATGTTGCCTTTTGACTTAAGCTACACCTCTACTTTACTTTTTTTTTATTTGCTTGCCCTGGAGTAGGTGCTACCGAACCAACTTCTTGAATGTCTGAAATCCATATGGTATAGGTACAACCACAGTGTTAATAAAGGAGAGTTGCCAAGTTTTGACCCAGTAACAATGAAGGGATGGTGATATGATTCCAAGACAGGATGGCATGTGACTTGCAGGAAGGCTTGCAGGCGGTGAGTTTTCCATTGCCCATTGTCCTTGTTCTTCTAAGTGGTGGAGGTCAGAGTTTGGAGACGCTATCAAAGAAACCTTGTTGAGTGTCTGCAGTATATTTTGTATTTGGTACACACTGCAGCCACACTGCGCACATGCTGGAGGGAGTGAATCTGTGACTTTTCCAGGCTCCCTGTGATGGTCCAATCAGTTTATCCAAGGATTACTGAGCTCTGCAGCTTGGAGAGATCCAAGTTCCTTCTTAGTTTGAGGCTATTACATCCTGTGATATTATCATATAGGAGGTCTCATCTGTCTCTTTTTCCATTGCTGATAAATCGAAGCTTCACAACTCACTCCTCTGGTCTCGGAGTCAGCATCTGCTGCACCATCTCCCTTAACCGAATGCCTTACCTAGCTTTTTGGTGACTAGAAATTGATTAAAATACAGAGGGTGCAGTTCTTATGTTTGTCAAATTTCCTCTTCCTTGTACTTGAGCTAAAGTGAGTTTAGTTGTTCCCAGCCTCTAGCAGCAGAGGCTGAAGTGAATGCTATAACCGCGCGGGAGTGAGTCATCCTCTCATTTCTAAAGGATGTTTGGTGCTAATGCATTACCCCATTCCAACACAGAGATCATCAACTCATGATACTAATAATAGCAGTGTCACAAATCTACCGCACTGTGTCTCAAGTGTTAGAATATCAGTCTGACACATCATTTTTAATTTCAAAATTTCACACTGTATGAATAAAAGTAAAATATATCTTTAAAACAAAATTATTGATTTCTTTGAATATATACCGACAATTATTCATTACTCACACTTAACCCTCGATAACTGAAATTAATTTCATTCAAATAAAACCAAATTTCTGATCTTTGCTTTCATATTACAACACAAGCAACAGCCTTTGAAAGAGTAATGTAACCATATATTAACAAAATATATCGATATGGTTTCTTTGGGGCTAACCGGTGAGACAATGGGCAGGGTTTTACGGCCTCGCTCAACCCAAAACAATAAAATCCCGCCCGAGGTCAATGGACTTTCCCATTGCCCGCTCCCATTCTCGTGGGGGAGTGGGCCGGTAAAATTCCAGCCAATGGGTGAAGTTAAGATGGGGAGAGATGGGGAGGAACATTCGGGAGGAGTGAGAGAGCAGGATAAAGAGAGGGAGAAACACAGGTCCAGAGAAAGATGAGACTGGGCCAGAAAGATGAATAGAAAGGAGAGAGATAATAAGAGACATTAGGAAGATTTGGCAGTAGGAAGAACATAACTGGAAGAAAAGAAAAAAGAAAGTCAATGAGACAACAGTTTGACCAGAGAACATGACCTTTAATAATTCAGCTGCATTTTGCGTCATCCTTTTCTGAATAATAACTTGTCTTTTGGCTATGTGCCTATATTTCTGTGCTGAACATTAATCGGAATCAAAAAAGGCTTTTGAATACAACCATATTATGAACATACCCGCTGGAACTTTATTTTTTTAAACTGGAGACATACGTTGACGAATTGCCTCCAAGGGCAACATTTACACAAGGAAATATTTTGTCACTGTGTGAAACTGGAAAACCACTTGCGCTTTTTTTGAGAATCTACTCAGCTATCCTAGATTGATTTTCCTCGATTGCTCAGTGAATGGTTGAGATTATCCCAATATTGAGTGAGTTTGTTGATCTCAAGAGGGGTAGTAATAATTGGCCTCAGATCCTTTAGGCAGTTCACCTAGGTTCCTGTTTCCAATGATCCTTGCCAGAAGTGTATATGTGAGGCTTCTTATCTTTTTGTCTTTTCTTCCTTCTCCAGTCTATGAATTTTAAGATTGAGTTTTGTATGATTGGAGACAAAGTAGGGATGAGTGGAAGGAGGAAGTTGCAGGTGCCACCAGAGCTTAGAGAAGGAACATGGAAAAAGAGGGGAGAAAGCTGCAGTGTTGAGGGCTCCTAAAGGCTGTGGATAGAAGAGAGTTAGAGAAATGTAGCTTGCAAGGCCCCAGGAGTGGGAGAAAAGATAGTGGGTGAGGGGAGGTAGTGGGGGGAGGGGAAGAAATTAAGAAAACAAATGAACATCATGCCTCAAGCTATTAAGTAAGAGTTTTAACAACACCAGGTTAAAGTCCAACAGGTTTATTTGGTAGCAAACACCATTAGCTTTCGGAGTGCTGCTCCTTCGTCAGACATCTGACGAAGGAGCAGCGCTCCGAAAGCTAATGGTGTTTGCTACCAAATAAACCTGTTGGACTTTAACCTGGTGTTGTTAAATCTCTTACTGTGTTCACCCCAGTCCAACGCCGGCATCTCCTCATCAAGCTATTAATGCAGTGGAGAACAACATGACCCACAGCTCAAAAACACAATGACACTGCAGACCCAGAGTTGGACTGAATCATGCAAGAAGAATGATCCACTCATAAGGAATAAGCCTCAATACAGTGGCACCAAAGCTTTGCAGTGCAGTATGTCCTGGGTGTCAATGATCTACTATTGAGCTGATTACTAACTTATCTTTTTTTAAATTCATTCATAGGATGTGGACATCGCTGGCTGGGCCAGTATTTATTGCCCATCCCGGAGGGCATTTAAGAGTCAACCACATTGCTGTGAATTTGGAGTCACATGTGGGCCAGATTAGGTAAAGCAAATTTCCTTCCCTAAGGAACATTAGTGAACCAGATTGGGTTTTTTTTACAATGCTTTCATGGTCATCATTAGACTTACAATTCCAGATTTTTATTGAATTCAAATTTCACCATCCGCCATGGTGGGAATCGAACCCAGTTCCCAGAGCATTACCTGGGTCTCTGGATTACTAGTCCAGCGACAATATCACTGCACCACTGCCAGTACACCAACAACGGTTATAAAGAGAGGCTGGATAGACTGGGACTTTTTTCTACGGAGCACAGGAGGCTTAGGGGTGATCTTATAGAGGTCTACAAAATAATGAGGGGCATAGATGAGGTAGATAGTCAACATATTTTCCCAAAGGTAGGAGAGTCTAAAACTAGAGGGCATAGGTTTAAGGTGAGAGGGGAGAGATACAAAAGGGTCCAGAGGGGCAATTTTTTCACTCAGAGGGTGGTGAGTGTCTGGAATGAGCTGCCAGAGGCAGTAATAGAGGCGGGTACAATTTTGTCTTTTAAAAAGCATTTAGACAGTTACATGGGTAAGATGCCAAACATGGGCACTTGAGACTAACTTAGTGGTAAAACTGGGCGGTATGGACAAGTTGGGCCGCAGAGCCTGTTTTCATGCTGTAAACAAAGAACAAAGAAAATTACAGCAAAGGAACAGGCCCTTCGGCCCTCCAAGCCTGCACCAACCATACTGCCCGACTGAACTAAAACCCCCTACCCTTCCGGGGACCATATCCCTCTATTCCTTTCCTATTCATGTATTTGTCAAGATGCCCCTTAAAAGACACTACCATATCTGCTTCCACTACCTCACCCGGCAACAGGTTCCAGGCACCCACTACTCACTGTGTAAAAAATCTGCCTCATACATCTCCTTTAAACCTTGCCCCTTAAACCTGTGCCCCCTAGTAATTGACGCTTCCACACTGGGAAAAAGCTTCTGACTATCCACTCTGTCCATGCCTCTTATAATCTTGTAGACTTCTATCAGGTCGCCCCTCAACCCCTGTCATTCCAGTGAGAACAAATCAAGTTTCTCCAACCTCTCCTCATAGCTAATGCCCTCCACACCAGGCAACATCCTGGTAAATCTTTTCTGTATCCTCTCCAAAGCCTCCACATCCTTCTGGTAGTGTGGCTACCAGAATTGAACACTATATTCCAAGTGCGGCCTAACTAAGGTTCTATAAAGCTGCAACATGACTTGCCAATTTTAAAATTCAATATCCCGCCGATGAAGGCAAGCATGCCGTATGCCTTCTTGGCTACCTTCTCCACCTGCATTGCCACTTTCAGTGACCTGTGTACCTGTACACCCAGATCCCTTTGCTTATCAATACTCTGAAGGGTTCTGCCATTTACTGTATATTTCCTATCTGTATGACTCTATGAACTTGAAACTAGCAATAGCAACAAGATTATAGGAGGAAGGGTAGTTGGGGAGGCAAGGAGTTTGAGAGCATCGGGGAGCAGTGAGGTACAATCAGAGGCAAAGCAATGGGGACCATTTTTGCTTTCAGACAGGTGATAGAAGCAGTGTATGAGCTACCTGCCAGATACCCTGCTCAATTATTGACTTAGATGGGAAGGTAATTCAGGTGAGGGGTTGAACAAGAGGCATATCAGCTGTCATCAGTTTGCCTCAAAAATGCCTATAAAGTTTTCACTTTCCTCCTATTCTTTGTTAAAGAGGTACTGATCAATACTAGGCTACACCACTCCACTGAACCTTACATCCCTATTGTAACTTGCTGCTGGATATTCTTCATGCATGAAGCTAGCCAGCGATTGAATCACAGAATTGATTATATAAAACAATATAAACAACATTTATTTCATGGTGGCTTTTATTTTTGCCTTGTGGCCAAGCAGATAACAGTTTCAGTGACAGAAGCAAGATAAGACTTAGCTAATATTTACAGAATTAACTGAGAAAGAGTCAGAAAGAGCCGGGAGAGAGCTGCCCTCACAGCTACTGGCAATGCTGCCCTTGTCCTACACTGAGGGTGGAGTTGTAATTGCAGAAGTTGGCAGATTTCAGTGATGATTTCCTTATTGAAACTCTTATATACACTGGGGGAAAGGTTTGTTCATCCCATACTGTTTTAAGGCTTTAAGTGCTGTGGAGAATAACATTGGTTCCCGGGGAACAGACAGTATCATGGGCCACTGCATGTGTAACGCTCTTCATTGATATAATTAGAGAAAACCACGTGGTTAATGCACCTGGAGCTCAGCTGGTCCATTGAGCTGCAAAATGGCATTGCTGGCATCCAATCAACATTGCAGTCTGACTGATGTAAAGATCTCTCCGCTCTGCCTGCTGGACAATGTGCCCACAGAAAAGAGCATAGAATCATTGAATCTCTGCAGTGCAGAAAGAGGCCATTCAGCCCATTGAGTCTGCACCAACCACAATCCCACCCAGGCCCTAATCTTGTAGCCCCGCATATTTACCCTGCTAATCCCCTGACACTGGGGTTAATTTGGCATGGCCAATCAACCTAACCCACACATCTTTGGATTGTGGGAGGAAACCGGAGCACCCCGAGGAAACCCACGGAGACACAGGGAGAAAGTGCAAACTCCACACAGACAGCAACCCTAGGCCGGAATTGAACCCTGGTCCCTAATGCTGTGAGGCAGCAGTGCTAATTCCTGTGTCACCAAAGAGGTCTTCCAGCATCAGGAAGTGCTGTTTGACCCTTCGGAGAGCTCCCACAGCTGAGGTTAATGTCTTGTTTGTTCTATATGTCTTTCATATTTACTTTAAAATAAATTCTGAATATGTCTTCTGAATCAAAAATATTGCCTTTACAAAATTAATTATAACTGTTTTTAAGTTCTTTCTAAGAGAATTTGGCCACCATTAAGAAGTTCCCTACGACAACGACAAAGACCCATTGAATGTTTACACACTATATTCATATGAAGCTATCATGATGCTTAGATGAGTCCTCACCTGGCTATGGGACATATAGGCATATCTTCCCGAGTTAATCCACCCCGAATACTGATAATACGAGAGAAATTCTTAACAAGCAAAGAACAAAGGGCAGCGCGGTGGCACAGTGGTTAGTACTGCTCCCTCACAGCGCCAGGGAACCCATGGGTGGCTGTGTGGAGTTTGCACGTCCTCCCCGTGTCTGCATGGGTTTCCTCTGGGTACTCTGGTTTCCTCCCACGGTCAAAGATGCGCGGATTGGGTTGATTGGCCATACTAAATTGCCCCTTAGTGTAAGGGGGATTAGCAGGGTAAATATGTGAGGTTATGGTGATAGGGTCTTGGTGGGATTGTTGTCAGTGTAGGCTTGATGGGACTATTGGCCTCCTTCTGCACTGTAGGGATTCTATGAACTCCTCATGCAGTCCTACAGACACAAAACAATTTAATGTTCAAGATAAAAGGAAACTCCGTTCCGCAATAGATTCAATGAAACTAAGACTGCCTGATGAAAAAGATCAAAGTGACCATATCAAAAGAATTCTTCTTTCAAAAGCATTCAAGGACAACTGTTCACTCATCCTGATAGCAAAACAAGAAGTGAGGAAGTCTTTGCCAGATACATTATTCTTAATCACGTCACCAACAAATGAAAGAGTACATTTTGTTTTGAGGAAAGAATAAAGGAGCTAGATATCATTTTCATGGAGAAAGACTGCAGAACACTGTAGCACTGAAGGATTTGGGGGTCTTCGTGCAAAAATCACAAAAACCTAGCATGCAAGTTCAGCAGATAATTGGGAAGGCAAATGGAATGCTGGCCTCTATTTCAAAGGGAATGGAGTATAAAAATAGGGAAGTCTTTCTAAAACTATACAAGGTACTAGTTAGGTCACAACTGGAATATTATGAACAGTTTTGGTCCCCTTATCTAAGGAAAGATGTACTGGCATTAGAGGCAGTCCTGAGAAGGTTCATTAAGTTGATCCCGGTATGAAGGGATTTTCTTATTAGGAGAGGTTAAGTAGGTTGGGCCTATACTCATTAGAGCCTAGAAGAGTGCAAGGTAACCTTATTGAGACATATATGATTCTCAGGGAGCTTGTCAGGGTAGATACTGAGAAGATGTTTCCTCTTGTGGGAAAGTCTAAGACCAGAGGGTATAATCTCAGAAGAAGGGATTGCCCATTTAAAACACAGATGGGGAGGAATTTCTTCTTTGAGGGTAGTGAATTTGTGGAATTCTTTACCGCAGAGGGCTGTGGAAACTGGGTTGTTAAGTATCTTCAAGGCTGAGATAAACAGATTTTTAATCAGTCAGGAAATGAAGGGTTATGGGGATAAAGCAGGAAAGTGAAGTTGAGGATCATATCAGGTCAGCCATGATCTCATTTAATAGCAGAGCAGACTCGATGGGCCGAATGGCTTACTTCTGCTCCTACGTCCTGCGGTCTATGGTTCTCCATAGTGAACACAAATTATTCATTTAAAACCTCATCTACATCTTCCAGCTCCACATACAAATTGCCACATTGGTCCCTAATGGGCCCTACTCTTTCCCTGTTTATCCTCCTGCCCTTAATATACTTATAGAACACCATTGGATTTTTCTTTATTTTACCCGCCATTGTTTGTCATGTCCCTCCTTTGCTCTGCTAATTTCTTGTTTAAGTAATCCCCTGCACTTTCTATACTCCTCTAGGACATCCGCTGTTTTGATGCCTCAGTATCTGCCATATGCCTCTCTCTTTTTCCTTATCCAACCCTGGATTTCCCTCAACATCCAGGGTGGCCTGGACCTGTTGCTCCCACCCTTCACTTCCACAGGAACATGTTGGCCCTGAAACAAAAACAAAAAATGCTGGAAAATCTCAGCAGGTCTGACAGCATCTGTGGAGAGAGAATAGAGTCAACGTTTCGAGTCAGGATGACCCTTCGTCAGAGTTCTGTTCGCCCTCCCCCTTCAGTGACACCCTTGACCCTGGCATCAAGGGAGGCAACATACCATCCTAGAGTCACATCTGCCGTTGCAGAAACACCTGTTTGCACCTTCATTATTGAGTCTCCTATCATTATTGCTCTTCCAATCTTGCTTCACCCGTCTTGTGTAGCTGAGCCACCCACAGTGCCGTCAACTTGGTTCTAGCTGCACTCCTCAGAGGAACCGAGGATCTCATTGTTTTCCAACACAGAAAAATGCTTCAAGTGAGATGCATTCTGGGGCTTTCTGCCTGCCCCCTTCTGACTGGTGGCCATCCATTCCCTCTCTTAAAAACGGGCTATCCATGTAACTCAGCCTCGCAGATCCACCTCAGTGTCTTGAACCCATGCTTAGGCTCTGAAACATGGAGCTCACATTGGTCAAACTTGTGGCACTTCCCGCACACCTGGTCGTCCAGACCGCAAGGAGTGTCTACAATTCCCACATGTTGCAGGCGGTGCAAAACATAGCAATGAGTCCCCCGCTATAACGTCTGTTTAAAGACTCAATTCTTTTTGTAAAACAAAAAGCTGGAACTCTTACCTTAATGTAGCTTTAAAGTGGAGAAAGAAACTTACCCACTACGTACCAAATGGGTCGTGAGTGCTCTGTTCCGCCCTGCTGCTCCCTCTCAGGTCAGCTCCTGTAGCTGTAACTTATTCTTATTATCTATATCCCTCAGTTATTTGTATGTATCGCTCTCCCTTTTCTCCAAATTCCTACTGTCTCCGAATTCCCAATTAGGCCACTCTGTTCAGATGCCACTTCGTTCCAGAATCACTCTGCTCCGGCCCTCTTGCTCTTTATACTATTTCCAAGTTCCCAGTGACGACTCAACTACTGTACACCTGGTGATTAGCATCTATTCAAAAACTAATATTTGCAACTGATTGACAGTTAACTGCCACTGGTAGGCAAGTTCTGTTACCAGAATTTCTCAAGTTCTAAGTTTAAGTCGAGCTATTGAACTAAACTAGGCTTTGGTTTTTACAGATTCTACTTACCAATACTTATCAGAACTTCCCACTGTTTCCAAATTCCCAATTAAGTCACTCTTCAGGTGCCACTCCATTCCAGAATCACTCTGTTTAGATAACCCCCATAGATAATCCACAAGGATGTTGATAGTGGGGGATTCAGCAATGGGAATGCCATTGAATGTCAAGGGGAGATGGGGTTAGTCTCTCTCGGAGATGGTCACTGCCTGGCACTTGTGTGGCGTGAATGTAATTTGCTACTTGTCAGCCCAAGCCTGGATATTGTCCAGATCTTGCTGCATTTGGACATGGACTGCTTCAGTATCTGAGGAGTCATGAATGTTGCTGAATATTGTGCACTCAGCACACATCCCCACTTCTGACCTTGCGATGGAAGGGAGGTCATTGATGAAGCAGCTGAAGATAGTTGGGCCTAGGACACTACCCCGAGGAACTCCTGCAGTGATGTCCTGGAATGGACATGATTTATCTCGAATCACCACAACTTTCTTCCTTTGTCTGGATAGGAGTGGAGTTTTCACCCTGATTCCCATTGACTCCAGTTTTGTTGGGATGATGCCACACTCAGTTAAAAGTTGCCTTGATGTCAAGGACAGTCACTCTCACCTCACGTCTGGAGTTCAGATCTTTTGTCCATGCTTCAACCAAGGCTGTAATGAGCTGAGTGACCCTGGCTGAAACCAAACTGAGCATCAGCGAGGAGGTTATTGCTAAGCAAGCATTGCTTGATAGCACCATAGATGCTATCACTTTACTGATGATTTGAGAGGAGACTGATGGGGCAGTAATTGGCCAGGTTAGCTTTCTGTGTACAGGACATAACTGAGCAATTTTCCAGATTGCTGGATGGATGCCAGTGTTGTAGCTGTACTGGAATAGCTTGGCCAGAGGCCATGGCAAGACCAGGATCACATGTCTTCAGCACTATTGCTGGAATATTGTCAGGACCCATAGCCTTTGCACTATCCAGTGCCTTCAGCCATTTCTTGATATCACATGGAGTGAATCAAATTGGTTGAAGACTGACATCTGTGATGCTAGGGACCTGTGGAGGAGGCCAAGATGGGTATTGTCAGATCGTCTTGTCATTGGCCATCAATGTCACTCATCAGGCAGATGACAGGTAGTAGGCCAGTATTCTAATAAAAATGCGTTATGTTGCTGTGATGGACATATGCTCTTCCCCATAAGAAAAAAAACATTCTCTCCCCCATCCCATTATTGTCTAGTTCCTCGCGGCTCATTGCAGAGTGACACTCATTGCAAGCTGGTAGCCGACCCTTTTCTCTTACCCACAACTGATACTTGGCAAGAAAATAGAAAACACAGTGTATAGAACTCCCCTGGTTACTCAGTGGGCAATGAGCCAGTTTGGTAAGGTGCCAGGTTATACAGATCAGCCAGACCCTGGTTTCAATCTGTACTTTGCGTTAGGTTTATTGATTAAGGGCAGTAGCAGGGATGTGAACATTAACCTCAAATTCCCCAGGTCAGGGGATAAGAAATAACACACTTTCTGCTCCTGGTCATCTATCCAGGAACCCGCCTAAAAAGTGAGTGCATGTGTGTAAAGATTAGGTGAAGACATTATTAGATTTTGCTGTGATGCCTTTCGAATGTATATATACGGACTAACAAATCAAATCAAATCAAAATTTCAGCTGCGTACCAGGGGGTCACTATGACTGTAGAACCATCATCCAATATGAAATGATTGGCTTAGGAGCGAACAAAAGACAGTTAGAGAGAAAATATATATTTGCTTAGGGCTCCACACCTGAAAAATTCAGGTTCTTCCTATCAGTGGATTTCTTCTCAAGTCTTTAATAACTTAAAAATAAAATTCAAGTCCTCCACCTGTCAGAACTGCAATGTTCCGAATGTCAATCTGAGAGAGTATGAGATAATTAAGTTTCATCAGAGTCAAAATGGTGGAGGAGTCGTTAATTAATTCATGATCCTGCTCTATTTGGTTATTATACTCAGTGAGTGTGCATGTTTATGATTATTTGGCTGTCATCCCTCAAGCGTACCTTGATTTTACTTCCCCAGTTTAAGGGTATAGCAATCGGGTTATCATTTTTAAAAGGTGTAATTTTATTAAATAGGGAGCTGTTACCAAGCATGCAATGAAATGAGAAAGATGAGCCAAACAAATCTCAACCAATACATCTTTATAGTAGCAAAGCTCAATCTTTCCTGTCTGCAATGCCAGTCTTATTTTCACCATTATGTAACAAGGATGAGAACAGTCGGATAACGGTTATGTAACTTCACTAGTAACCCAGGCAACGCAAGTTCAAATCCAACCACAGTAGTTAACAATATCAATTCAGTAATCCAGAAATAAAAATTAGCCATCAGTAAAAGTGACCACAAAGCTATCGGATGATCTTCAATGGTTACTGTAAGGGGCAAACCTTTTTCAGTCTCACATCAATGTGGTTGATTGCTAACTGCAATCTGAAGTGAAGTGATCTAGCAACACACACACACACACACACACACACACACACACACACACACAGAGCTGTATTTAACCTCTACAGAGGTTCATGCAAAAGATCCATCATCATTTTCTCAGGACCACTGGGGATGAGTAATAAATGGTGACCTTGCCAGCA
Organism: Mustelus asterias; assembly: GCF_964213995.1. Lineage (NCBI taxonomy): Eukaryota > Metazoa > Chordata > Chondrichthyes > Carcharhiniformes > Triakidae > Mustelus > Mustelus asterias. Next base: position 86,207,741 of record NC_135808.1, on the reverse strand, counting down.
ACACCCATATTTCATATTTTTACACTGAAGTTAACAAAATATCAAATATTCAGGCAACTGAACATTTCTAATGACGCTTTACATTTTTGGGGAGATGGTGGTATAGTGACATTGGCACTGAACTAGTAATCCAGAGACTCGAGGGAATGCTTTGGGGACCCAAGTTCGAAATGAATCCCATCACGGCAGGTGGTGGAATGTATATTCAATAAAAAATATCTGGAATTAAAAATGTCTAATGATGATCATGAAACCATTGTTGATTATGGTAAAAACTGATCTGGTTCACTCATGTCCTCTAGGGAGGGAAATCTGCAATTCTAACCTGATCTGGCCTACGTGTGACTCCAGACCCACAGCAATGTGGTTGACTCTGAATTGGCCTACCCAGTCACAGTATCAAACCATTCAAAAGTCTGAAAGGAATTAAATCAGACATATCACCAGCCATCAACCTAGGTATCAGAAACAACAATGCAAGGTTCTCCTTACTAATGTCTTGGGCCTTGTGAGAAAATTGGGAGAACTGTCTCACAAACCAGTCAAGCAACGGCCTGACATTGCCACACTTATGGATTCATACAACACAGTTAATGTCCAGACTAGTCTTAAATCATCACCCCATCCCACTGGAAGGACAGAGCCAGCAGCAGTGGCAGGCGGTACAGTGGTATACAGGTGGGCAGGAGTGTCCTGGGAGTCCTCAACATTGATGCCGGACCCCTTGGAATTTCATAACATTAGGTCAAATATGGACATGGAAACAGTCTACTAATCACCATGTACGACCCCCCTCTCCCCCACCCACACCATCAGCTGATGAATTGGTACTCCTCCATGTTGAACACCACTTGGAGGAAGCACTGAGGGTGGCATGTATTCTGGGTGGGCGACTTCAATGTCCATTGCAAGAGTGGTTTGGTGATACCACCACAGACCGAGCTAGCCAGGTCCTAAAGGACATAGCTGTTAGACTGGATCTAACACAGTGAGAAGTCTCACAACACCAGGTTAAAGTCCAACAGGTTTATTTGGTAACACAAGCCACTAGCTTTCGGAGCGCTGCTCCTTCATCAGGTGAGTGGGATTTCAGTTCACAAACAGGGCATATAAAGACACAACTATAAAGACTGGATCTACGACAGGTGGTGAGGGAACCAACAAGAGGAAAAAACATGCCTGATCTCATCTTTGCCAACCAGCCTGCCGCTGATGGATAACAGTATCAGTAGGGGGTGACCACTGCACAGTCCTTGTGGAGACCAATGTAAAGACGGGATGTCTTACATTGAGGACATCCGCCATTGTGTTGTGTGGCAATACCACCATGCCAAATAAGCTAGACTTCAAATAGACCTAGCAACTCAAGACTGGGCAACCATGAGGCATTGTGGGTCATCATCAGCAGCAGAATTGTACTCAACCACAATCTGCAACTTCATGGCCTAGCATAACCCCCACTCTACCATTATCACCAACCCAGGGGATCAACCCTAGTTCAATGAAGAGTGCAGGAGGGCATGCCAGGAGCATCACCAGGCATACCTAAAAAGAGTTGTCAACCTGGTAAAGCTACAACACAGGACTACTTGCATGCCAAACAGCAGTCGTAGCAAGCGATAGATCTAAGCAATTGCACAACCAACAGATCAGATCCAAGATTTGCAGATCTGGCAGATCCAGCCATGAACGGTGGTGGACAATTAAACAACTTACTGGAGGAGGAGGCTCCACAAGTATCCCTATCCTCAATGATGAGGGGCTCAGCAAATGAGTGCAAAAGATAAGGCTGAAGCATTCGCAACAATTTTCAGCCAGAAGTGCTGAGTGAAAGATACAACTCAGCCTCCTCCACAGGTCCCCAGAATTAAAGATGTCTGTCTTCAGCCAATTCAATTCACTCCACGTGATATCTAGAAATGGCTGAAGGCACTGGATACTGCAAAAACTACGGGCCCTGACAATATTCTGGCAATAGTATTGAAGACTTGTGTTCCAGAATTTGCCTAGCCCCTCGCCAAGCTGTTCCTGTACAGTTACAACACTGTCATCTACCCAGCAATGTGAAAAATTGCCGATGTATGTCTTGTACACAAAAGCAGGTCAAATTCAACCTGGCCAAATACCACTTCATCAGTCTATTCTCGATAATAAATAAAGTGATGGAAGAGGCATCTATTACGCAGCACCTGCTTGGCAATAACTGGTTCATTGATGCTCAGCTTGGGTTCCACCAGGGTCACTCAGCTCCTGACCTCATTACAGCCTTGGTTCAAACATGGACAAAAGAGCTAAACTCCAGATGTAAGGTGAGAGTTTCTGCCCTTGACATCAAGGCAGAATTTGATCAAATATGGCATCAAGGAACCCGAGCAAAACTGGGCTCAATGGGAGTCAGGGGGGAAAACTCTCCGCTAGTTTGAGTCATACCTGGCATTAAAGAAGATGGTTGTGGTTGTTGAAGGTCAATTATCTCAGTTCCAGGGCATCACTGCTGGAGTTCCTCAGCGTACTGCCCTAGGACCAACCATCTTCAGCTGCTTCATCATAAGGTCAGAAGTGGGGCTATTCGCTGACGACTGCACAATTGTTCAGCACCATTCCTGACTCCTCAGATACCAACGTAGTCCATTCTCAAATGCAGCAAGACCTGGACAATGCTCAGGATTACAAGTGGTGAGTAATATTTATGCCACACAAATGCCAGGCAATGACCATCTCCAATAAGAGGGAATCTAACCATTGTCCCTTGACATTAAATGGCATTACTATCACTGAATACCCCAGTATCAACATTTTGGGGGTTACCATTGACTAGAGGTTGAACTGAACTACCCATATAAATATTGTGGCTACAAGAGCAGGTCAGAGGCTGAGAATCCTGTGACAGTAACTCACTTCCTGACTCCCCAAAGCATGTTCACAATCTACAAGGGCACACGTAAGGAGTGGGATGGAATATTCTTCACTTGCCTGGATGAGTGCAGATCCAGTAACACAAGAAACTTGACACCATCCAGTACAAAGCACCCTATCCATGAACTCCCTTCACCAGTGACACATAGTGGCAGCAGTGTGTACCATCTACAAGATACACTGTAGAAACTCACCAAGACTCCTTAGAAAGCACCTTCCAAACCCACACCCACTACCATCTAGATGGACATACCTGGAAACACCTAGAGGTTCCCTCCAAGTCACTCACCATCCTGACCTGGAAATATATCGCTGTTCGCTCACTGTCACTGGGTCAAAATCCTGGAACTCCCTCTCTAACAGCATCGTGGATGTACCCACGGCACATGGACTGCAGCAGCTCAAAAAAGCAGCTCACCACTTACCTTCTCAAGGACAATCAGGGATGGGCAATAAATGCCGGCCTAGTCAGCAATGCCCAGATCCCATGGATGATTAAAAAATAAATACATCTACACCATTATAAAGTTTGGAAATAATCTTTAATCTCATTAGAGCAGTGATTCTCTTGGAGGGAGTGTGATTTTTCCACTTTAACCCCGATAAAATTTGAATACTATATTTGCTTTGGTGCCCAAAGAGCTTTCAAAGTCTCTCCAGGGGATGAGAGGCCTGCAGAGCTTGGCTTAGTTACACTAATCACACACTGGAGCTGCTCTGATCATGCATAATTGTGTGACAGTGGACAGATAGCAGTGGGGTGATGTTAGGCACAGCTGATATCAACTTAATGGCATCCGTATTGACAGGTAAAAATCATGTCTGTTAAAGGAATTACTTTGAGGAGGAGAGCTGGAGGCTCTTTATTCTGGAGTCATGCCAGCACAAGAGATTTGAAGACAGGTTTTGCTCCAGAGGTTCATTTGTAGCAGATTTGATCCACCTCTACTCTGCAAGACAGTAATCACGATTAATACTATTGATTATCGCTTCCTACTGTGACCACTCATAGGCTGTCTATCAAGTTTAGCTTCAGGATCATCCACTGGTCTTCCATATGTATTAGATATTGGGAGAGCTGAGATTTGAATCTTTGTGCAATCTGATCTCAAAGTCTGATCTATTCTACTGTTTTGCTTTCTTTCCTTAAGCTGCTAATTGATGCTGGAGTGCGCTGGCTACCTTCGGTATTTCTTTCCATCATTTATATCTTTTGCAGATCAGAGATTGCAAACTGAAGATACAGCTTAGCCAATTAATATTCAAGCTGTACACACTTGCACAGCTATGCAAACAGGCAATCATGTCAGCAATCCATTTTTATTATGATTATTTTTTGTCCTTGCTCTTGTCTCTCATTCTTTTCACAACAGACTTTCTCATTCCTTGCCAAGATCTATTTACCTATGTTGTCCTTTTCAAACACGCCAGATCATTTCCTGTTTGAAAGTAATTTTTAAAAATTAAATATTTACATTCTTGCACAATCTTAGCCTGATATTTTTCAACAGCTTACATGAATATGTGTGTCCCCCAAGACATATCCCAGGAGCATAAGCAAACTAAACTCGATATTGAGCTAAAGAAGGGGACTTTGGGATAAGTGGTCAAAGTTTGATCAAAGAGATTGATTTTCAAAAGTACTTTCAGGTGGAGAGAGATCTCTTCTTATCCATCGTTTTTTATGTTCAATTGAAGTTTCCAAATCCAAACATTATACTTAACAGAGATTATATGAGATACTTGGAAGAGATTCCCAGTAAAATTCAAATTCCAAAGAACTCCTTTGACTGTTCTTATGTGCTGAGCTGCAACCGAGTAAATCGGAATGACATTCCATTTCCTTTTAGGCCACAGAACAAGTTTTAAAAAAAGGAAGAAAATGCTGCAGAGCGAAGAGGACATTCTACCGTTTGCTGATCATGATCTCCTGCTTTTGATCACCGAAGGGGGTCTGAAAGGAATTGCCAAAATTATTTTCCTCAAATCAGTCTGGATTGTTACCTGAGTTTTTGTGCTTATCTCAAGAGATCACATGGCATTGGAGTGGGGAGTGTATCTAACACGGTGCACAAGACATTGTAGTTATGCAGGATAGGTTTGATGGACCAGTGACTCTTTCCTGTCAGGCGTTACTCATATGCTTATGATAGTTGCTGCAAATTGTTGCTAACGGGTAAATTAAGGTACCTGCCTAACTACATTAGTGATAACCCCCACCCCCGACCCCCCACCATCTGCTCATACTTTAATTCAGCTTAACCGCAGAGAACGGGAGCCATTAGACTCCCTACTCTGTCAGTGGAAACACGATCGTATTAAGTGGCGGAGCAGGCTGGCTGCACCTAATGTTCTGAGACTCCATCAGGTTGGGTGTCACTAATGCACTCTTGCTGGCATGTTCTGTCCATCGTGAGGGTGCAGAAAACCATTTGTCCAGTATTTGGGCAGGATTTTCACCCTTGCACATGGATATACTTCAGGCCCACTGACTGAGCCCATTGACGAAGGGTCATCTAGACTCGAAACGTTGGCTCTGTTCTCTCTCCACAGATGCTGTCAGACCTGCTGAGATTTTCCAGCCTTTTCTGTTTTTGTTGTGTGTGACCCTTTGAGAGGTCAGTTTTAAATCTGACTGCTTATTCTAAAACTAAAGCCTCTTGTTCTATATTGCTCTACAAGAGGAAACATCCTCTCCATGTCTACTTGTCAATCCCCCTTATTATCGTGTAGACTGCAATTAGAACTCCTCTCATTTTTCTAAACTCAGGGAGTATGGGCCTAAACAGCCCAATCTCTCCTCAAGACAAACCCCTCATCTCTGCATTACCTCTTTTCTGGTTGAATTCCATTTGTTACTTTTCCACCCACTCAATCAAACCATCGATATAATTTTGGAGACAACAGTTATCCTCTTCATTATCAACTACACAGGCAACGTTTGTGTCATCTGCAAATTTCCCAATCATTTAAGTCCAAATCATTAATATATATAATGAAAAGCAAGGACCCCAACAGTGAACCCATTGGAATGTCACTGGAAACCATTTATCATTTGCAAATACATCCATCAATGATTACCTTTAGTTTCCTGCCACAGCCCTTTCAGGTCCAACTTGCCACTTTTCCCCTGTACCACATAGAATTTTACTTTTCTGACCAGTCAACATGTGGGACCTTGTTAAATGCTTTACTGAAATCCATGTAGACAACATCCACTGCACTGTCCTTATCAATCTTTCTTGTTACTCCCTCAAAAATTTGATTTAGTAAGACACTATCTTCCCTCAACATGCTAATTATCCCTGATAGCCAGACTGACCAGCCTATCGTTTTTGGGCTCATCACTCGCACCCTTTTTAAATAATGGGACGACGTTCGCGGATCTCCAATCCTCCGGAACATCACCTTATCTAGTGAGGATTGGGAATGATCCTCAGAGAATCCGCTATTTTCTCCTTGCCTTCCTTTAACAGTCTGGGATACAATCTGTCCAATCCTGGTGATGTATCTGCCTTCAAGGATATCAGTCCCTTCAGTATTTCCTCTCTCATAATACCTAATATTTCACTCTGAATGTACTGTAAAGTAAAAGTAAAGTTGATTTATTAATCACAAGTAAGGCTTACATTAACACTGCAATGAAGTTTCTCTGAAATTCCCCTACTCGCCACAGTCTGGTGCCTGCTTGGGTTAATGCACCTAACCACTGGTAAGATTTTTGGGTTTTCTTTGATTTTACCGGCCATTATTTTTCCATATCCTCTCATTGAAGCCAGGGCCTTCACTCTGCCGGCCCTCAGAGAACATGAAAATGCCGCCAAAGCCGGGGCCTTCATTCTGCCGGCCGCAGAGAACAGGAAGACGTCTTAGAAGCCAGGGTCTTCACTCTGCTGGGTCTCCAACGATCAGACTTGCATCCCTGGGGCTGCAACCTTCTCCGCCCCAAAGACCACCAAATCCGATGGCCAGACCAACAAGTCTGGAGCCAGAGCCTCCACTCCACCAGCCCTCAACTCCTCTGACCCAGACAGCTGCAACCTCCTGTGGGCCCCAAGCACTCCCCACTTCTACATTCGCCCTACACTCTTAAAAATCAACTCCCTCTGCCTAAAAATCACTAATACTGCTCTTTTAAAAGTACTTGCCAGTCTAGAGATCTTCCAACTGCCAAAGGAAGACCCCAACCTGGCAGTGACCCTGAGGACCCCAACACGTGGACCCAGCCATCAGCTCATCCACGATCGTGACCCCCGAGATATCATCCACTTACCGGCCTTCGACCCATCCATGCCGGAGTGTGGTCTGGACATCCTCTGATCTACAAAGACAAACTGCAGTCCGACAGCAGCTCAGAATGCCCGACCATGCCGACCCATCTACAGGAACCTCATATACCCTCAACACTGCAAACCACTCTCTCCGTCTCCCAGTCCCGAAAAGAAGCAGACACTCCAGGAAGCGTGGAAAAAGCGCAGGCCTGGAGGTGAGAGTGAAACAACGTGGTCCCAAGGCCCCCTCTCCAGCTTACTCCTGGCAAACATCCAATCTCTGGAAAACAAGTTAGACGAACTTAAAGCTAGACTCTGTTTTCAAAGAGAACTGAGGGACTGCTGCGTACTCTGTTTCATGGAGACATGGCTCACTCCTGCACCACCGGACTGAGCCCTACAACCAGAGGGCTTCTCAATCCACCGAATGGGCCATACAGCGGCCTCAGGCGAGGTTGAGTCTGCCTCCTAATCAACACCTCGTGGTGCCAAGACATAGCAATACTGGCGAGTTTCTGCTCCCCGGACCTAGAATACCTGACGCTAAAATGCCGCCCCGACTACCTTCCGTGGGAGTTCACCTCTGTCATCTTGACAGCAGTTTACATCCCATCCCTCCCCATACAGACGTGAAGACCGTGCTGGACGAAATGTACATCACTGCAAATAGTCTTGAGATGAAACATCCCGAGGCCTTGTTCATTGTGGCTGGGGACTTCAAGCAGGCCAAGCTCAAGAGCATCCTACCACCACACGTCTCCTGCTCCACCAGAGGCCCAAACATCCTAGACCACTGCTACACAAATATCAAACATGCTGACCACTCTATCGCCCGCTCACACTTTGGTAGATCAGACCACAAGGCTGTGCTCCTGTTCCCGGCTTACAAGCAAAAACTGAAACGGGAAAATCCATGAAAGAAAATCATGCAATGTTGGTCTGAGGAATCAGCTGATCTCCTACGGGACTGCTTGGAGTCAGTGGACTGATCAGTATTTAAAAACTCTGCGACCAGCCTGAATGAGTATGGCACAACAGTAACTGACTTCATTAGTAAGTGTGTAGAAGACTGTGTGCCAAAAAAGCAAATCCGTGTGTTCCCCAACCGGAAACCATGGATACCAAACCATGAACAGGGATATCCATTGCTTGCTGAAGTCGAGATCTGAGGCTTTCAAGTCAGGCAACACTGACCTATACAAGAAAGCCAGATACAATCTAAGGAGGTCCATCAAAGATGCCAAAAGACAGTACCGGACCTAGCTAGAGTCCCAGGCTAGCCACACAGACCCTGCCGACAATGGCAAGGTCTGCAAGATATAACAGGCTACAGGATGAAGGCATGTAAAATCGCCGGCACCAATGCACCACTCCCTGATAAGCTCAATGCATTCTATGCCCGTTTTGAGCAAGAGGTCAGCGAGAGCATGCCCTTTACCCTAGAAGCCCTGGATGAACCTGTATCTGGGGTCACCATTGCAGATGTCAGAGCAGCTTTCTCGAAGGTCAACCCAAGGAAAGCGATTGGTCCGAATGGGGTACCCAGACGAGCACTCAGCTCCAGCGTGGACCAGCTGACGGGGGATCCACAGACATCTTCAACCTCTCTTTATAACAATATGAGGTCCCTCTCTACTTCAAGAAGACGGCCATCATCCCAGTACCAAAGAAAAGCCTTAGTGCCTTAATGCCTTTTGTCCTGTGGCTCTGATTCCATCATTATGAAATGCTTCAAAAGGTCAGTCATGGCACGAATCAATTACAGCCTCCCAGTGCCTGGATCCACTACAGTTCACCCACCGTCGCAACAGGCCCACAGCAGATGCAATCTCCCTGACTCTGCACTCAACCCTGGAACATCTAGATAACAAGGACACCTATGTCAGACTCCTATTTATCAACTACAGCTCAGCCTTCAACACCATTATTCCTACGAAACTCATCTCCAAACTCCGTGGCCTGGGGCTTGGCTCCTCCCTCTAAGACTGAATCCTGAACTTCCTAACCCACAGACCACAATCAGTAAGGATAGGCAACAACACCTCCTCCACGATCATCCTCAACACCGGTGATCCACAGGGCTGTGTCCTCAGCCCCTTACTATACTCCTTACACACTCATTACTGTGTGGCCAAATTCCCCTCCAATTTGATTTTCAAGTTTGCTGATGACACCGCCATAGTGGATCAGATCTAAAACAATGATGAGACAGAGAACAGAAAAGAGATAGAGAATGTGGTGAACTGGTGCGATGACAATAATCTCTCCCTCAATGTCAACAAAACGAAGGAGACAGTCATCGACTTCAGGAAGTGTAGTGGAGGACATGCCCCCATCTACATCAATGGGGACAAATGGAAATGATCGAGAGCTTCATTTATTTATGTGTCCAGATCACCAACAACCTGTCCTGCTCCCTCCATGCTGACGCTATAGTTAAGAAAGCCCACCAACGCCTCTAATTTCTCAAAAGACTAAGAAAATATGGCATGTCTGCTATGACTCTTACCAACTTTTACAGATGCACCAGAGGAAGCATTTTTTCTGGTTGTATCACAGCTTGGTATGGCTCCTGCTCTGTCCAAGACCGCAAGAATCTGCAAAAGGTCATGAACGAAGCCCTGTCCATCACGCAAACCAGCCTCCCATCCACTGACTCTGTCTAAACTTCCCGCTGCCTCGGAAAAGCATAATTAAGGACCCCACGCACCCCGGACATACTCTCTTCCACCTTCTTCCGTCAGGAAAAAGTTACAAATGTCTGAGGACAGTGCCAACCGACTCAAGAACAGCTTCTTCCCTGCTACCATCAAACTTTTGAATGGACCTACCTCACATTAAGTTCACCTTTCTCTACACCCAAGCTAAGACTATAACACTACATTTTGCACTCTCTCCTTTCCTTCTCTATGTACAGTATGCTTTGTCTGTATATTGCGCAAGAAACAATACTTTCCACTGTAAATAATACGTGACAATATAATAAATCAAATCAAATGCTTCCCTAATTTCCTTTTTCTACTTCACCCCTGTACTTTCTATATTCCTCTCGACTTTCTATATTATTAAGCTTTTTGTGACTGTCATAAAGCTTTCCTTTCTACTTTATCTTACCATGCATGTTTATGGTAACCAGGTGGCTCCAGATTTGGCCATACTATTGGGGACATGTCTACACTATACCCGTAGAATCTTGCTTTTGAAAGCCTCTCACTGAATTGACACTTCTAGTCGCAGTATCCAGTTTCATCAGTCCACCTCCTGGCTTTGTAAAACCAGTAGAGAAAATGCTGGAAAATCTCAGTAGGTCTGGCAGCATCTGTAAGGAGAGAAAAGAGCTGACGTTTCGAGTCCAGATGACTCTGTCAAAGCATCTGCAGTAATCTGCTTTTATAAAACCAGTCTTCTCCAAATTTAGAACTTTTACTCCTGTTCTATCTTTATCCTTAGCCATAGTGATGCTAAAACTACCTGTTTTTTTGTCACTATCTCCAAAATGGTCCCATACTGCAACTTCATCCACTTGCCCAGCTTCATTTTTGAGGACCAAATCTAGAACTGTGCCTTCACTTCTTGGCTTTGTTATGTGCTGGCTACAAAAGTTCCCTTGAATGCAGTCCCAGAGTTTTGTGTCCCCTGTGCCCTTCAGACTGTTCATGTCTCTAATGATATTGGGGTAGTTGAAATCCCCAATTATTATTGCCCTATTGTTTTGCACTCAGATTTTCTTACATTATTTGCTCTTTTCAACTCCCTTCCACTATTTGCAGGTCTACAGTATCCTTCCAGCATTGTAGTTGCCCCTTTCTTATTTATGAGCTCAACCCACATGACCTGATTTGATGCTTCATTGAGAATACCGTCCCTCCTCACAGCTGTAATTGATTCTTTACGTGGAGATGCCGGCGTTGGACTGGGGTAAACACAGTAAGAAGTCTAACAACACCAGGTTAAAGTGTTGGACTTTAACCTGGTGTTGTTAGACTTCTTACATTGATTCTTTAACCAGTAATGCTGCACCTCCACCTTTTTTTATCTCCCTCCAACCTGCGTGAAAATGATATCCCAGGATGCTGAGCTGCCATTTTTGCCTCTCTTTATGCCAAGTTTT